>NW_028322236.1:17398750-18024375 GCF_059928025.1 Delphinapterus leucas | reverse complement strand
CCTGACTAGTAAGAATCTTCAAACCCATGGATTTATATGTCTCCGTAAGAGAATGAAGCGTGTGTACAGCGGCATGAATGCAGCAGAGAAAATCCGATAAATCCCATTATCAAAATGAATTACACAAACAAAACCCAAGGACAGTGAAATAGAGAGCAATTCTTAAATAATTCATTCAGGGCTTGTGATGCAACCTGGATTTACCACATCTACACCCAGAGCTGAGTGAGACATAAGGTTGGGCACTTCGGGCTGATAGCATTGGTGAGGTTCGATGAGCAAATGCAGACCCTTTGAAGTCATACAGCATGGTACCCATTCCATGGGTCCCAACTCTCCAAGTTTAAGGGATTCTTCCTTCAGCTAAAACATGCATGGGAAACCCACAGTATGCTGCACCGTGTGACTGGCAAACGTTTTCAAATGCATCTCAGTTTTCGTCGCCTTTTACTCGGGTTCACCATTCCAGACCCTTTACGAACACTCTCCCCACTTGGAGAGTCAGTGCCTTTAACCTCCTGTTGGGCACAGTTTGCAATTTCTGCGCAAGATGAAAAGGAATTGGGAGAACCAATGAGAGACTAGCTCTAGGTGTCTGCACGGGCAAATTTAACGCTCATTTCCCACCAGGAAGAGGAATTAACCAAAGGCTCAGCATGCCATGCCGGAACCAGATTAGGGCCTGAGGCAATCCTGTGGGTTTGCGGCCAGCTCACAAGATAGCGAGTTGAAGAAATGAGCTCAGGGGCACTGTAACTCACAAACCTGCAGAGTTATAAATGACAGCTATCGTCCAAAAATATATTGAAGGAAGGCTGCGAAGACGACTTGTAAGTGGGGCAGAATCGCAGGAAAACGATTTCAGGGGGTAGACGGGAATTGCATTTAAAGCATAGGAAAAGAGGCAGAACGTCGACAATGATGCTCTTGGCCAAAAAGGGCGTATGCGTTTTCTCCTGAATATATTCAGGAAAAAACGCATACGCCCTTTTTGGCCAACCAAGCAAGCATGTTAAAGAAATCTGCACTACAATGAAGTCTCACTGCCCCCCGGTCAAAAGGGCCATCTGAAAAAAGTGTAAAATCCAGAAAGGCAGCACAGGCCATGGAGAACAGGGAGCCTTGTTATGCTGATGGGCGGGATGTAAATTGCCAACAGCCACCCTGGAGAAGTGTATGGTGTTTCCCGGAACACCGAAAAAACAAAGCTACGGAGCCTACGGCACTTCCACTTATGGTCCTATAGCTTAGGGAAATTAAAATCGAAAACACACAGCCACCCCAAAGTGTCGGACGGCTCTGTTTACAAGAACCTCGTCTACGGTACAAGTTAAATATCCCAGAATGTGAAAAATGGATAAAGAAGATGTTGTACGTACGTACTATGGAATATCACTCAGCAATGAAATCTGTGTCATCAGGCCCGTCGCAGCATAATGAGTGGATTCAGGTACGATGATTCTAAGTGAAATAAGTCACACAGAAAATGAAACATGATAAGATATCACTACTACACGGAATGTAAACTTGGCTACACATGAACTGAATTACAAAACAGAACAGGGTCTCAAATTTAGAAAACCAACTTATGCTTGCTTATGGGGAAAGGTGAGTTGGGGTGCTGCATAAAACCAGAGATAGAAATTAGCACAGATACCTTTCCATAAGCCAAATATGTAATAGTCAAGACCTACCCCTTGCTCAACGAAATGGACTAAACACCCCATATTCAACGCCTAGGAATACACCTGACTAGTAAGAATCTTCAAACCCATGGATTTATATGTCTCCGTAAGAGAATGAAGCGTGTGTACAGCGGCATGAATGCAGCAGAGAAAATCCGATAAATCACATTACCAAATGAATTACACAAACAAAACCCAAGGACAGTGAAATAGAGAGCAATTCTTAAATAATTCATTCAGGGCTTGTGATGCAACCTGGATTTACCACATGTACACCCAGAGCTGAGTGAGACATAAGGTTGGGCACTTCGGGCTGATAGCATTGGTGAGGTTCGATGAGCAAATGCAGACCCTTTGAAGTCATACAGCATGGTACCCATTCCATGGGTCCCAACTCTCTAAGTTTAAGGGATTCTTCCTTCAGCTAAAACATGCATGGGAAACCCACAGTATGGTGCACCGTGTGACTGGCAAACGTTTTCAAATGCATCTCAGTTTTCGTCCCCTTTTACTCGGGTTCACCATTCCAGAACGTTTTCTAACACTCTCCCCACTTGGAGAGTCAGTGCCTTTAACCTCCTGTTTGGCACAGCTTGCAATTTCTGCGCAAGATGAAAAGGAATAGGGAGATCCAATGAGAGACTAGCAGTAAGTGTCTGCACGGGCAAATTTAATGCTCATTTCCCACCAGGAAGAGGAATTAACCAAAGGATCAGCATGCCGTGCCGGAACCAGATTAGGGCCTGAAGCAATCCTGCGGGTTTGCGCCCAGCTCACAAGTTGCGAGTTGAAGAAAGGAGCTCAGGGGCACTGTAACTCACAAACATGCAGAGTTATAAATGACAGCTATCGTCCAAAAATATATTGAAGGAAGGCTGCGAAGACGACTTGTAAGCGGGGCAGAATTGCAGGAAAACGATTTCAGGGGGTAGACGGGAATTGCATTTAAAGCATAGGAAAAGAGGCAGAACGTGGACAATGATGCTCTTGGCCAAAAAGTGCGTATGCGTTTTTTCCTGAATTTATTCAGGAAATAAAGCATATGCGCTTTTTGGCCAACCAAGCCAGCATGTTAAAGAAATCTCCACTACAATGAAGTCTCACTGCCCCCCGTTCAAAAGGGCCATCTGAAAAAAGTGTAAAATCCAGAAAGGCAGCACAGGCCATGGAGAACAGGGAGCCTTGTTATGCTGATGGGCGGGATGTAAATTGCCAACAGCCAGTCTGGAAAATGTATGGTGTTTCCCGGAATATCTAAAAAACAAAGCAACGGAGCCTATGGCACTTCCCCTTATGGTCCTATAGCTTAGGAAAGTTAAAATCAAAAACACACAGCCACCCCAAAGTGTCGGACGGCTCTGTTTACAAGAACATCGTCTACGGTACAAGTTAAATATCCCAGAATGTGAAAAATGGATAAAGAAGTTGTGGTACGTACGTACAATGGAATATCACTCAGCAATGAAATCTATGTCATCAGGCCCGTCGCGGCATAATGAGTGGATTCAGGTACGATGATTCTAAGTGAAATAAGTCACACAGAAAATGAAACATCATAAGATATCACTACTACACGGAATGTAAACTTGGCTACACATGAACTGAATTACAAAACAGAACAGGGTCTCAAATTTAGAAAACCAACGTATGCTTGCTTAAGGGGAAAGGTGAGTTGGGGTGCTGCATAAAACCAGAGATAGAAATTAGCACAGATACCTTTCCATAAGCCAAATATGTAATAGTCAAGACCTACCCCTTGCTCAACGAAATGGACTAAACACCCCATATTCAACGCCTAAGAATACACATGACTAGTAAGAATCTTCAAACCCATGGATTTATATGTTTCGGTAAGAGAAAGAAGCCCTTGTACAGTAGTATGAATGCAGCAGAGAAAATCCGATAAATCCCATTATCAAAATGAATTACAAAAACAAAACACAAGGACAGTGAAATAGAGAGCAATTCTTAAATAATTCATTCAGGGCTTGTGAAGCAACCTGGATTTACCTCATCTAAACTCAGAGCTGAGTGAGACATAAGGTTGGACACTTCAGGCTGATAGCATTGGTGAGGTTCGATGAGCAAATGCAGACCATTAGAAGTCATATTGCATGGTACCCATTCCATGGGTCCCAACTATCCAGGTTTAAGCGATTCTTCCTTCAGCTAAAGCATGCATGGGAAACCCACAGTATGGTGCACCGTGTGACCGGGAAACGTTTTCAAATGCATCTCAGTTTTTGTCCTCTTTTACTCGGGTTCACCATTCCAGACCCTTTACTAACACTCTCCGCACTTGGAGAGTCAGTGCCTTTAACCTCCTGCTTGGCACAGTTTGCAATTTCTGCGCAAGATGAACAGGAATAGGGAGAACCAATGAGAGACTAGCTGTAGGTGTCTGCACGGGCAAATTTAACGCTCATTTCCAACCAGGAAGAGGAATTAACCAAAGGCTCAGCATGCCGTGCCTGAACCAGATTAGGGCCTGAAGGAATCCTGCGGCTTTTCGGCCAGCTCAAAAGAAAGCAATTTGAAGAACGGAGCTCAGGGGCACTGTAATTCACAAACCTGCAAAGTTATAAATGACAGCTATCGTCCAAAAATATATTGAAGGAAGGCTGCGAAGAGGACTTGAAAGCGGGGCAGAATTGCAGGAAAACGATTTCAGGGGGTAGACTGGAATTGCATTTAAAGCATAGGAAAAGAGGCAGAACGTCGACAATGATGCTCTTGGCCAAAAAGGGCGTATGCGTTTTTTCCTGAATATAGCACAGGAAAATATATATATATATATTCAGGAAATATATATTCAGGAAATATATATTCAGGAAAAAACGCATACGCCCTTTTTGGCCAACCAAGCAAGCATGTTAAAGAAATCTGCACTACAATGAAGTCTCACTGCCCCCCGGTCAAAAGGGCCATCTGAAAAAAGTGTAAAATCCAGAAATGCAGGACAAGTCATGGAGAACAGGGAGCCTTGTTATGCTGATGGTCAGGATGTAATTTGCCAACAGCCACTCTGGAAAAGTGTATGGTGTTTCCTGAAACACGTAGGAAACAAAGCAACACAGCCTATGGCACTTCCACATATGGTCCTATAACATAGGGAAATTAAAATAAAACACACACAGCCACCCCAAAGTTTGGGACGGCTCTGTTTACAAGAACCTCGTCTACGGTACAAGTTAAATATCCGAGAAAGCAAAAAATGGATAAAGAAGTTGTGGTAGGTACGTACAATGCAATATCACTCAGCAATTAAATCTACGTCACCAGGCCCGTAGAGGCATAATGAGTGGATTCAGGTAGGATGATTCTACGAGAGATAAGTCACACAGAAAAAGAAACATTATAAGACATCACTAATACACGGAATGTAAACTTGGCTATACATGAACTGAATTACAAAACAGAACAGGGTCTCAAATTCAGAAAACCAACTTATGCTTGCTTATGGGGAAAGGTGAGTTGGGGTGCTGCATAAAACCAGAGATTGAAATTAGCACAGATACCTTTCCATAAGCCAAATATATAATAGACAAGACCTACTCCTTGCTAAACGAAATGGGCTCAACACCCCATATTCAACGCATGGGAATATACCTGACAAGTAAGAATCTTAAAACCCATGGATTTATATGTCTCCATAAGGAAATCAAGCATGTGTACAGCAGCCTAAACGCAGCAGTGAAAATCGGATAAATCCCATTATCAAAATAAATTTCAAAAACAAAACACAATGACAGTGAAATAGAGAGCAATTCTTAAATAATTCATTCAGGGCTTGTGATGCAACCTGGAATTACCACATCTACACCCAGAGCTGGGTGAGACATAAGGCTGGACATTTCGGGCTGATAACATTGGTGAGGTTCAGTGAGCAAACGCAGACCCTTTGAAGTCACACTGCATGGTACCCATTCCATGGGTCCCAACTCTCCAGGTTTAAGGGATTCTTCCTTCAGCTAAAACATGCATGGGAAACCCAGAGTATGGTCCACCGTGTGATTGGGAAACGTTTTCAAATGCATCTCAGGTTTCGTCCCCTGGTACTCGGGCTCATGGTTCCAGACGCTTTACTAACACTCTCCCCACTTGGAGAGTCAGTGCCTTTAACCTCCTGTTTGGCACAGTTTGCAATTTCTGTGCAAGATGAACAGGAATAGGGAGAACCGATGAGAGACTAGCTGTAGGTGTCTGCACGGGCAAATGGAACGCTCATTTCCCACCAGGAAGAGTAATTAACCAAAGGCTCAGCATGCCCTGCCCGAGCCAGATTAGGGCCTGAACCAATCCAGCGGTTTTGCGGCCAGCTCACAAGAAAGCGAGTTGAAGAAAGGAGCTCAGCGGCACTGTAATTCACAAACCTGCAGAGTTATGAATGACAGCTATCGTCCAAAAATGTATTGAAATAAGTCTTCGAAGAGGACTTGAAAGTGGGGCAGAATTTCAGGAAAACGATTTCAGGGGGTAGACTGGAATTGCACTTAAAGCATAGGAAAGGAGGCCGAATGTCGACAATGATGCACTTGGCCAAAAAGGGCATATGCGTTTTTTCCTGAATATATTCAGGAAAAAACGCATATGCCCTTTTTGGCCAACCAAGCAAGCCTGTAAAGAAATCTGCACTACAATGAAGTCTCACTGCCCCCAGGTCACAAGGGCTATCTGAAAAAAGTGTAAAATCCAGAAAGGCAGGACAGGTCATGGAGAACAGGGAGCCTTGTTATGCTGATGGGCGGGATGTAAATTGCCAACAGCCACTCTGGAGAAGTGTATGGTGTTTCCTGAAACACGTAGGAAACAAAGCAACACAGCCTATGGCACTTTCACTTATGGTCCTGTAGCTTAGGGAAATTAAAATCAAAAACACACAGCCACCCTAAAGTTTGGGACGGCTCTGTTTACAAGAACCTCGTCTACGGTACAAGTTAAATATCCGAGAAAGCAAAAAATGGATAAAGAAGTTGTGGTACGTACGTACAATGGAATATCACTCAGCAATGAAATCTATGTCATCAGGCCCGTAGCGGCATAATGAGTGGATTCAGGTACAATGATTCTACGAGAAATAAGTCACACAGAAAAAGAAACATCATAAGATATCACTAATACACGGAATGTAAACTTGGCTACACATGAACTGAATTACAAAACAGAACAGGGTCTCAAATTTAGAAAACCAACTTATGCTTGCCTATGGGGAAAGGTGAGTTGGGGTGCTGCATATAACCAGAGATTGAAATTAGCACAGAGAGAACACCTACTGAAGGCTGGCAGAAGACCTCAGACCTCCCAAAAGGCAAGAAACTCCCCTCGTACCTGGGTAGGGCAAAAGAAAAAACAGAGACAAAAGAATAAGGAGGGAACCTGCAGCAGTGGGAGGGAGCTGTGAAGGAGGAAAAGTTTCCACACACTAGGAAGCCCCTCCGGGGGCGGAGACCGCGGGAGGCGGAGGGGGGAGCTTCGGGACCGCGGAGTAGTGCACAGCGAGGGGTGCGGAGGGCAAAGCGGGGAGATTCCCGCACAGAGGATCGGTGCCCACCGGCACTCACCAGCCCGAGAGGCTTGTCTGCTCACCCGCCGGGGCGGGCGGGGCTGCGAGCTGTGGCTCGGGTTTCGGTTTTGGACGGAGCTCAGGTAGAGGACTGGGGTTCGCGGCTTGAACATAGCCTAAAGGGGTTAGTGCACCACGACTAGCTGGGAGGGAGTTCGGGGAAAAGCCTGCACCTGCCGAAGAGGCAAGAGACTTTTTCTTCCCTCTTTGTTTCCTGGTGCGCGAGGAGAGAGGTTTAAGAGCGCTGCTTAAAGGAACTCCAGAGACGGGTGCGAGCCGCGGCTAAAAGCGCGAACCCCAGAGACGGGCGCGAGCCGCGGCTAAAAGCGCGAACCCCAGAGACGGGCGCGAGCCGTGGCTAAAAGCGCGGACCCCAGAAACGGGCGGGAGACGCTAAGGCTGCTGCTGCCGCCACCAAGGGGCCTGTGTGCGAGCACAGGTCACTCTCCACACCCCTCTTCCGCGGAGCCTGTGCAGCCCGCCACTGCCAGGTTCCCGGGAACCAGGGACAACTTCCCCGGGAGAACGCACGGCGGGCCTCAGGCTGGTGCAACGTCACACCGGCCTCTGCCGCAACGTCACGCCGCCTCTGACGCCGCAGGCCCGCCCCGCACGCAGTGCCCCTCCTCCCCCCCCCCTGGCCTGAGTGAGCCAGAGCCCCCGAATCAGCGGCTCCTTTAACCCTGTCCTGTCTGAGCAAAAAACAGACGCCCTCCAGCGACCTACACGCAGAGGCAGGGCCAAATCTAAAGCTGAGCTCCTTCCTGTAAGCTGTGAGAACAAAGAAGAGAAAGGGAAATCTCTCCCAGCAGCCTCAGAAGCAGCGGATTAAAGCTCCACAATCAACTTGATATACCCTGCATCTGTGGAATACCTGAATAGACAAGGAATGATCCCAAATTGAAGAGGTGGAATTTAGGAGCGAGATCTATGATTTTTTTCCCTTCTCCTCTTTTTGTGAATGTGTACGTGTATGCTTCTGTGTGAGACCGTGCCTGTATACTCTTGCTTCCACCATTTGTCCTAGGGCTCTATCTGTCCATGGTTTTTTAAAAAACTTTTTTTCTCAATAATTAATTTTAATTGTAATAACTTTATTATACTTTACCTTCGTTCTTTCTTTCTTTCTTTCCTTCCTTCCTTCCCTCCTTTAGACAACGAATCACCCCAAATTGAGGAGGTGGTCTCTGAGAGCAAGATTTATGATTTTTCCCCCTTTACCTCTTTTTGTGAAGGTGTATGTGTATGCTTCTGTGTAAGATTTTCTCTGTATAGCTTTGCTTCCAACATTTGTCCTAAGGTTCTATCCGTCCCCTTTTTTTTTTCTAAATATTTTTTAATTCAAATAACTATATTATACTTTATTTTATTTTTACTTATCTTCTTTCTTTCTGTCTTTTTTCCTTCTTTCCCTCCTTCCTTCCTTCCTTCCTTCCTCCCTCCCTCCCTCCTTTCTTTCCTTCTTTGCTTCTTTCTTCCTTCCTTCCTTTCCTCCTTTCCTTCTTTCTTTCCTCATACTTCTACTAATTCTCTCTACTTTTTCTCCCTTTTATTCTGAGCCGTGTGGACGAAAGGCTCTTGGTGCTCCAGCCAGGAGTCAGGGCTCTGCCTCTGAGGTAGGAGAGCCAACTTCAGGGCACTGGTCAACAAGAGGCCACCCAGCTCCACATAATATTAAATGGTGGAAATCTCCCAGTGACCTCCATCTTAACACCAGCACCCAGCTTCACTCAACGACCAGCAAGCCACAGTGCTAGACAACCTATGCCAAACAACTAGCAAAAGAGGAACACAACCCCACCCATTAGCAGAGAGGCTGCCGAAAATCATAATAAGGCCACAGACACCCCAAAACACACCACCAGACGTGAACCTGCCCACTAAAGAGACAAGATCCAGCCTCATCCACCACAACACAGGCACTAGTCCCCTCCACCAGGAAGCCTACACAACCCACTGAAACAACCTTATCCACTGGAGACAGACATCAAAAACAACGGGAACACGTACGTGCAGCCTGCAAAAAGGAGACCCCAAACACAGTAAGATAAGCAAAATGAGAAGACAGAAAAACACACAGCAGATGAAGGAGCAAGATAAAAATGCACCAGACCTAACAAATGAAGAAGAAATAGGCAGTCTACCTGAAAAAGAATTCAGAATAATGATAGTAAGGATGATCCGAAATCTTGGAAGTAGAATGGACAAAATGCAAGAAACAGTTAACAAGGACCTAGAAGAAATAAAGATGAAACAAGCAATGATGAACAATGCAATAAATGAAATTAAAAGTACTCTAGATGGGATCAATAACAGAATAACTGAGGCAGAAGAACGGATAAGTGACCTGGAAGATAAAATAGTGGAAATAACTACTGCAGAGCAGAATAAAGAAAAAAGAATGAAAAGAACTGAGGACAGTCTCAGAGACCTCTGGGACAACATTAAACGCAACAACATTCGAATTATAGGGGTTCCAGAAGAAGAAGAGAAAAAGAAAGGGACTGAGAAAATATTTGAAGAGATTATAGTTGAAAACTTCCCTAATATGGGAAAGGAAATAGTTAATCAAGTCCAGGAAGTACAGAGAGTCCCATACAGGATAAATATAAGGAGAAATACGCCAAGACACATATTAATCAAACTGTCAAAAATTAAATACAAAGAAAGCATATTAAAAGCAGCAAGGGAAAAACAACAAATAACACACAAGGGAATCCCCATAAGGTTAACAGCTGATCTCTCAGCAGAAACCCTACAAGCCAGAAGGGAGTGGCAGGACATACTGAAAGTGATGTAGGAAAAAAACCTGCAACCAAGACTACTCTACCCAGCAAGGATCTCATTCAGATTTGATGGAGAAATTAAAACCTTTACAGACAAGCAAAAGCTGAGAGAGTTCAGCACCACCAAACCAGCTTTACAACAAATGCTAAAGGAACTTCTCTAGACAAGGAACACAAGAGAAGGAAAAGACCTATAATAACGAACCCAAAACAATATAGAAAATGGGAATAGGAACATACATATCGATAATTACCTTAAATGTAAATGGACTGGGGGACCTTGAAGATGGCGGAAGAGTAAGACGCGGAGATCGCCTTCCTCCCCACGGATACACCAGAAATACATCTACACGTGGAACAACTCCTACAGAACACCTACTGAAGGCTGGCAGAAGACCTCAGACCTCCCAAAAGGCAAGAAACTCCCCACGTACCTGGGTAGGGCAAAAGAAAAAAAGAAAAAACAGAGACAAAAGAATAAGGACGGCACCTGCGCCAGTGGGAGGGAGCTGTGAAGGAGGAAAAGTTTCCACACACTAGGAAGCCCCTCCGCGGGCGGAGACTGCGGGAGGCGGAGGGGGGGGCTTCGGGACCGAGGAGTAGTGCACAGCGACGGGTGCGGAGGGCAAAGCGGGGAGATTCCCGCACAGAGGATCGGTGCCGACCGGCACTCACCAGCCCGAGAGGCTTGTCTGCTCACCCGCCCGGGCGGGCGGGGCTGCGAGCTGAAGCTCGGGTTTCGGTTTTGGACGGAGCGCAGGGAGAGGACTGGGGTTGGCGGCTTGAACATAGCCTGAAGGGGTTAGTGCACCACGACTAGCCGGGAGGGAGTTTGGGGAAAAGCCTGCACCTGCCGAAGAGGCAAGAGACTTTTTCTTCCCTCTTTGTTTCCTGGTGCGCGAGGAGAGGGGTTTAAGAGCGCTGCTTAAAGGAACTCCAGAGACGGGCGCGAGCTGCGGCTAAAAGCGCGAACCCCAGAGACGGGCGCGAGCCGCGGCAAAAAGCGCGAACCCCAGAGATGGGCGCGAGCCGCGGCTAAAAGCGCGGACCCCAGAGACGGGCGGGAGACGCTAAGGCTGCTGCTGCCGCCACCAAGGGGCCTGTGTGCGAGCACAGGTCACTCTCCACACCCCTCTTCTGCGGAGCCTGTGCAGCCCGCCACTGCCAGGTTCCCGGGAACCAGGGACAACTTCCCCGGGAGAACGCACGGCGGGCCTCAGGCTGGTGCAACGTCACGCCGGCCTCTGCCGCAACGTCACGCCGCCTCTGACGCCGCAGGCCCGCCCCGCACGCAGTGCCCCTCCTTCCCCCCCCTCACCCCCGGCCTGAGTAAGCCTGAGCCCCCGAATCAGCGGCTCCTTTAACCCCGTCCTGTCTGAGCAAAAAACAGACGCCCTCCAGCGACCTACACGCAGAGGCAGGGCCAAATCCAAAGCTGAGCTCCTGTGAGCTGTGAGAACAAAGAAGAGAAAGGGAAATCTTTCCCAGCAGCCTCAGAAGCAGAGGATTAAAGCTCCACAATCAACTTGATATACCCTGCATCTGTGGAATACCTGAATAGACAAGGAATGATCCCAAATTGAAGAGGTGGAATTTAGGAGCGAGATCTATGATTTTTTTCCCTTCTCCTCTTTTTGTGAATATGTACGTGTATGCTTATGTGTGACATCTTGTCTGTATACTCTTGCTTCCACCATTTGTCCTAGGGCTCTATCCGTCCATGGTTTTTAAAAAAAAAAAATTTTTTTTCTCAATAATTAATTTTAATTGTAATAACTTTATTATACTTTACCGTCGTTCCTTCTTTCTTTCTTTCTTTCTTTCCGTCCTTCCCTCCTTTAGACAACGAATCACCCCAAATTGAGGAGGTGGTCTCTGAGAGCAAGATTTATGACTTTTCCCCCTTTACCTCTTTTTGTGAAGGTGTATGTGTATGCTTCTGTATAAGATTTTCTCTGTATAGCTTTGCTTCCAACATTTGTCCTAAGGTTCTATCCGTCCCTCTTTTTTTTTTTTTTCTAAATATTTTTTAATTCAATAACTATATTATACTTTATTTTATTTTTACTGTATCTTCTTTCTTTCTGTCTTTTTTCCTTCTTTCCCTCCTTCCTTCCTTCCTTCCTTCCTCCCTCCCTCCCTCCTTTCTTTCCTTCTTTGCTTCTTTCTTCCTTCCTTCCTTTCCTCCTTTCCTTCTTTCTTTCCTCATACTTCTACTAATTCTCTCTACTTTTTCTCCCTTTTATTCTGAGCCGTGTGGATGAAAGGCTCTTGGTGCTCCAGCCAGGAGTCAGGGCTCTGCCTCTGAGGTAGGAGAGCCAACTTCAGGACACTGGTCAACAAGAGACCTCCCAGCTCCACATAATATTAAACGGTGGAAATCTCCCAGTGACCTCCATCTTAACACCAGCACCCAGCTTCACTCAACGACCAGCAAGCCACAGTGCTAGACAACCTATGCCAAACAACTAGCAAAAGAGGAACACAACCCCACCCATTAGCAGAGAGGCTGCCTAAAATCATAATAAGGCCACAGACACCCCAAAACACACCACCAGACGTGAACCTGCCCACTAGAGAGACAAGATCCAGCCTCATCCACCACAACACAGGCACTAGTCCCCTCCACCAGGAAGCCTACACAACCCACTGAAACAACCTTAGCCACTGAAGACAGACATCAAAAACAACGGGAACTACGAACGTGCAGCCTGCAAAAAGGAGACCCCAAACACAGTAAGATAAGCAAAATGAGAAGACAGAAAAACACACAGCAGATGAAGGAGCAAGATAAAAATGCACCAGACCTAACAAATGAAGAGGAAATAGGCAGTCTACCTGAAAAAGAATTCAGAATAATGATAGTAAGGATGATCCGAAATCTTGGAAGTAGAATGGACAAAATGCAAGAAGCAGTTAACAAGGAACTAGAAGAAATAAAGATGAAACAAGCAATGATGAACAACGCAATAAATGAAATTAAAAGTACTCTAGATGGGATCAATAACAGAATAACTGAGGCAGAAGAACGGATAAGTGACCTGGAAGATAAAATAGTGGAAATAACTACTGCAGAGCAGAATAAAGAAAAAAGAATGAAAAGAACTGAGGACAGTCTCAGAGACCTCTGGGACAACATTAAACGCAACAACATTCGAATTATAGGGGTTCCAGAAGAAGAAGAGAAAAAGAAAGGGACTGAGAAAATATTTGAAGAGATTATAGTTGAAAACTTCCCTAATATGGGAAAGGAAATAGTTAATCAAGTCCAGGAAGCACAGAGAGTCCCATACAGGATAAATACAAGGAGAAATACGCCAAGACACATATTAATCAAACTGTCAAAAATTAAATACAAAGAAAGCATATTAAAAGCAGCAAGGGAAAAACAACAAATAACACACAAGGGAATCCCCATAAGGTTAACAGCTGATCTCTCAGCAGAAACCCTACAAGCCAGAAGGGAGTGGCAGGACATACTGAAAGTGATGAAGGAGAAAAACCTGCAACCAAGGCTACTCTACCCAGCAAGGATCTCATTCAGATTTGATGGAGAAATTAAAACCTTTACAGACAAGCAAAAACTGAGAGAGTTTAGCACCACCAAACCAGCTTTACAGCAAATGCTAAAGGAACTTCTCTAGACAAGGAACACAAGAGAAGGAAAAGACCTATAATAACGAACCCAAAACAATATAGAAAATGGGAATAGGAACATACATATCGATAATTACCTTAAATGTAAATGGACTAAATGCTCCCACCAAAAGACACAGATTGGCTGAATGGATACAAAAACAAGACCCTTATATATGCTGTCTACAATAGACCCACTTCAGACCTAGAGACACATACAGACTGAAAATAAGGGGATGGAAAAAGATATTCCATGCAAATGGAAACCAAAAGAAAGCTGGAGTAGCAATTCTCATATCAGACAAAATAGACTTTAAAATAAGGACTATTACAAGAGACAAAGAAGGACACTACGTAATGATCAAGGGATCGATCCAAGAAGAAGATATAACAATTGTAAATATTTATGCACCCAACATAGGAGCACCTCAATACATAAGGCAAATACTAACAGCCATAAAATGGGAGATCGACAGTAACACATTCATAGTAGGGGACTTTAACACCCCACTTTCACCCATGGACAGATCATCCAAAATGAAAATAAATAAGGAAACACAAGCTTTAAATGATACATTAAACAAGATGGACTTAATTGATATTTATAGGACACTCCATCCGAAAACAACAGAATACACATTTTTCTCAAGTGCTCATGGAACATTCTCCAGGATAGATCATATCTTGGGTCACAAATCAAGCCTTGGTAAATTTAAGAAAATTGAAATTGTATCAAGTATCTTTTCTGACCACAACGCCATGAGACTAGATATCAATTACAGGAAAAGACCTGTAAAAAATACAAACACATGGAGGCTAAACAATACACTACTTAATAATGAAGTGATCACTGAAGAAATCAAAGAGGAAATTAAAAAATACCTAGAAACAAATGACAATGGAGACACAACGACCCAAAACCTATGGGATGCAGAAAAAGCAGTTCTAAGGGGGAAGTTTATAGCAATACAAGCCCACCTTAAGAAGCAGGAAACATCTCGAATAAACAACCTAACCTTGCACCTCAAGCAATTAGAGAAAGAAGAACAAAAAAACCCCAAAGCTAGCAGAAGGAAAGAAATCATAAAAATCAGATCAGAAATAAATGAAAAAGAAATGAAGGAAATGATAGCAAAGATCAATAAAACTAAAAGCTGGTTCTTTGAGAAGATAAACAAAATAGATAAACCACTAGCCAGACTCATCAAGAGAAAAAGGGAGAAGACTCAAATCAATAGAATTAGAAATGAAAAAGGAGAAGTAACAACTGACACTGCAGAAATAAAAAAAATCATGAGAGATTACTACAAGCAACTCTATGCCAATAAAACGGACAATCTGGAAGAAATGGACAAATTCTTAGAAATGCACAACCTGCCAAGACTGAATCAGGAAGAAATAGAAAATATGAACAGACCAATCACAAGCACAGAAATTGAAACTGTGATTAAAAATCTTCCAACAAACAAAAGCCCAGGACCAGATGGCTTCACAGGTGAATTCTATCAAACGTTTAGAGAAGAGCTAACACCTCTCCTTCTCAAACTCTTCCAAAATATAGCAGAGGGAGGAACACTCCCAAATTCCTTCTACGAGGCCACCATCACCTTGATACCAAAACCAGACAAGGATGTCACAAAGAAAGAAAACTACAGGCCAATATCACTGATGAACATAGATGCAAAAATCCTCAACAAAATACTAGCAAACAGAATCCAACAGCACATTAAAAGGATCATACACCATGATCAAGTGGGGTTTATTCCAGGAATGCAAGGATTCTTTAATATACGCAAATCTATCAATGTGATAAACCATATTAACAAATTGAAGGAGAAAAACCATATGATCATCTCAATAGATGCAGAGAAAGCTTTCGACAAAATTCAACACCCATTTATGATAAAAACCCTGCAGAAAGTAGGCATAGAGGGAACTTTCCTCAACATAATAAAGGCCATATATGACAAGCCCACAGCAAACATCATCCTCAATGGTGAAAAACTGAAAGCATTTCCACTAAGATCAGGAACAAGACAAGGTTGCCCACCCTCACCACTCTTATTCAACATAGTTTTGGAAGTTTTAGCCACAGCAATCAGAGAAGAAAAGGAAATAAAAGGAATCCAAATCGGAAAAGAAGAAGTAAAGCTGTCACTGTTTGCAGATGACATGATACTATACATAGAGAATCCTAAAGATGCTACCAGAAAACTACTAGAGCTAATCAATGAATTTGGTAAAGTAGCAGGATACAAAGTTAATGCACAGAAATCTCTGGCATTCCTATATACTAATGATGAAAAATCTGAAAGTGAAATCAAGAAAACACTCCCATTTACCATTGCAACAAAAAGAATAAAATATCTAGGAATAAACCTACCTAAGGAGACGAAAGACCTGTATGCAGAAAATTATAAGACACTGATGAAAGAAATTAAAGATGATACAAATAGATGGAGAGATATACCATGTTCTTGGATGGGAAGAATCAACCTTGTGAAAATGACTCTACTACCCAAAGCAATCTACAGATTCAATGCAATCCCTATCAAATTACCACTGGCATTTTTCACAGAACTAGAACAAAAAATTTCACAATTTGTATGGAAACACAAAAGACCCCGAATAGCCAAAGCAATCTTGAGAACGAAAAAAGGAGCTGGAGGAATCAGGCTCCCTGACTTCAGACTATACTACAAAGCTACAGTAATCAAGACAGTATGGTACTGGCACAAAAACAGAAATATAGATCAATGGAACAGGATAGAAAGCCCAGCGATAAACCCACGCACATATGGACACCTTATCTTTGATAAAGGTGGCAGGAATGTACAGTGGAGAAAGGACAGCCTCTTCAATAAATGGTGCTGGGAAAACTGGACAGGTACATGTAAAAGTATGAGATTAGATCACTCCCTAACACCATACACAAAAATAAGCTCAAAATGGATTAAAGACCTAAATGTAAGGCCAGAAACTATCAAACTCTTAGAGGAAAACATAGGCAGAACACTCTATGACATAAATCACAGCAAGATCCTTTCTGACCCACCTCCTAGAGTAATGGAAATAAAAACAAAAATAAACAAATGGGACCTAATGAAACTGCAAAGCTTTTGCACAGCAAAGGAAACCATAATCAAGACCAAAAGACAATCCTCAGAATGGGAGAAAATATTTGCAAATGACAAAGGATTAATCTCCAAAATTTACAAGCAGCTCATGCAGCTCAATAACAAAAAAACAAACAACCCAATCCAAAAATGGGCAGAAGACCTAAATAGACATTTCTCCAAAGAAGATATACAGAATGCCAACAAACACATGAAAGAATGCTCAACATCATTAATCATTAGAGAAATGCAAATCAAAACTACAATGAGATATCATCTCACACCAGTCAGAATGGCCATCATCAAAAAATCTAGAAACAATAAATGCTGGAGAGGGTGCGGAGAAAAGGGAACACTCTTGCACTGCTGGTGGGAATGTGAATTGGTTCAGCCACTATGGAGAACAGTATGGAGGTTCCTTAAAATACAACAAATAGAATTACCATATGAACCAGCAATCCCACTACTGGGCATATACCCTGAGAAAACCAAAATTCAAAAAGAGTCATGTACCAAAATGTTCATTGCAGTTCTATTTACAATAGCCCGGAGATGGAAACAACCTAAGCGCCCATCATCGGATGAATGGATAAAGAAGATGTGGCACATATATACAATGGAATATTACTCAGCCATAAAAAGAAATGAAATTGAGCTATTTGTAATGAGATGGATAGACCTAGAGTCTGTCATACAGAGTGAAGTAAGTCAGAAAGAAAAAGACAAATACCATATGCTAACACATATATATGGAATTTAAGGGGAAAAAAAGTCATGAAGAACCTAGGGTAAGAGAGAAATAAAGACAAAGACCTACTGGAGAACGGACTTGAGAATATGGGGAGGGGGAAGGGTGAGCTTTGACAGGGCGAGAGAGAGTCATGGACATATACACACTAACAAATGTAGTAAGGTAGATAGCTAGGGGGAAGCAGTCGCAAGGCATAGGGATATTAGCTCGGTGCTTTGGGAAAGCCTGGAGGGGTGGGATAGGGAGAGTGGGAGGGAGGGAGACGCAAGAGGGAAGACATATGGGAACATATGTATATGTATAACTGATTCACTTTGTTATAAAGCAGAAACTAACACACCATTGTAAAGCAATTATACCCCAATAAAGACTTTAAAAAAAAAAAGAAATTAGCACAGATACCGTTCCATAAGCCAAATATATAATAGAAAAGACCTACTCCTTGCTCAACGAAATGGACTCAACACCCCATATTCAACGCCTGGGAATATACCTGACAAGTAAGAATCTTAAAACCCATGGATTTATATGTCTCCATAAGGAAATCAACTGTGTGTACAGTGGCCTAAACGCAGCAGTGAAAATCCGATAAATCCGATTATCAAAATAAATTTCAAAAACAAAACACAATGACAGTGAAATAGAGAACAATTCTTAAATAATTCATTCAGGGCTTGTGATGCAACCTGGATTTACCACATCTAGACCCAGAGCTGGGTGAGACATAAGGCTGGATACTTCGGGCTGATAGCATTGGTGAGGTTCGGTGAGCAAACACAGACCCTTTGAAGTCACACTGCATGGTACCCATTCCATGGGTCCCAGCTCTCCAGGTTTAAGGGATTCTTTCTTCAGGTAAAACATGCATGGGAAACCCAGAGTATGGTCCACCGTGTGATTGGGAAACGTTTTCAAGTGCCTCTCATGTTTCGTCCCCTGGTACTCGGGTTCACCATTCCAGAAGCTTTGCTAACACTCTCCCCACTTGGAGAGTCAGTGCCTTTAACGTCCTGTTTGGCACAGTTTGCAATTTCTGCACAAGATGAACAGGAATAGGGAGAACCAATGAGAGACTAGCTCTAGGTGTCTGCACGGGCAAGTGTAACGCTCATTTCCCACTAGGAAGAGGAATTAACCAAAGGCTCAGCGTGCCCTGCCGGAAACAGATTAGGGCCTGAAGCAATCCTGCGGTTTTGCGGCAAGCTCACAAGACAGCGATTTGAAGAAAGGAGCTCAGGGGCACTGTAATTCACAAACCTGCAGAGTTATGAATGACAGCTATCATCCAAAAATGTATTGAAGTAAGTCTTCGAAGAGGAGTTGAAAGTGGGGCAGAATTTCAGGAAAACGATTTGAGGGGGTGGACTGGAATTGCACTTAAAGCATAGGAAAAGAGGCCGAATGTCGACAATGATGCACTTGGCCAAAAAGGGCGTATTTGTTTTTTCCTGAATATATTCAGGAAAAAACGCATACACACTTTTTGGCCAACCAAGCAAGCGTGTAAAGGAAATCTTCACTATAATGAAGTCTCACTGCCCCCTGGTCAAAAGGGCCACCTGAAAAAAGTGTAAAATCCAGAAAGGCAGGACAGGTCATGGAGAACAGGGAGCCTTGTTATGCTGATGGGCGGGATGTAAATTGCCAACAGCCACTCTGCAGAAGAGTATGGTGTTTCCTGAAACACGTAGGACACAAAGCAACACAGCCTATGGCACTTCCACTTATGGTCCTATAGCTTAGGGAAATTAAAATCAAAAACACACAGCCACCCCAAAGTTTGGGATGGCTCTGTTTATAAGAACCTCCTCTATGGTACAAGTTAAATATCCGAGAAAGCAAAAAATGGATAAAGAAGTTGTGGTACGTACGTACAATGGAATATCACTCAGCAATGAAATCTATGTCATCAGGCCTGTTGCAGCATAATGAGTGGATGCAGCTACGATGATTCTAAGTGAAATTAGTCACACAGAGAAAGAAACATCATAAGATATCAGTAATAGACGGAATGTAAACTTGGCTACACATGAACTGAATTACAAAACAGAACAGGGTCTCAAATTTAGAAAACCAACTTATGCTTGCTTAAGCGGAAATGTGAGTTGGGGTGCTGCATAAAACCAGAGATTGAAATTACCACAGATACCCTTCCATAAGCCAAATACATTAGAGTCAAGGCCTACTCCTTGCTCAACGAAATGGACTCAACACCACACATTCAACGCCTAGGAATACACCTGACTAGTAAGAATCTTACAACCCATGGATTTATATGTCTACGTAAGAGAATCAAGCGTGTGTACAGCGGAATAAATGCAGCAGTGAAAATCCGATAAATCCAGTTATCAAAATGAATTACAAAAACAAAACACAATGACAGTGAAATAGAGAGCAATTCTTAAATAATTCATTCAGGGCTTGTGATGCAACCTGGATTTACCACATCTACACCCAGAGCTTGGTGAGACATAAGGCCGGACCCTTCAGGCTGATAGCATTGGTGAGGTTCGGTGAGCAAATGCAGACCCTTTGTAGTCATACTGTATGGTACCCATTCCATTGGTCCCAACTCTCCAGGTTTAAGGGATTCTTCCTTCAGCTAAAACATGCATGGGAAACCCAGAGTATCGTCCACCGTGTGACCGGTAAACATTTTTAAATGCATCTCAGTTTTCGTCCCCTGGTACTCGGGTTTACCATTCCAGACACTTTACTAACACTCTCCCCACTTGGAGAGTCAGTGCCTTTAACCTCCTGTTTGGCACAGTTTGCAATTTCTGTGCAACATGAACAGGAATAGGGAGAACCAATGAGAGACTAGCTGTAGGTATCTGCACGGGCAAATTTAACGCTCATTTCCCACTAGGAAGAGGAAATAGCCAAAGGCTCAGCATGCTGTGCCAGAACCAGATTAGGGCCTGAAGCAATCCTGCGGTTTTGTGGCCAGCTCACAAGAAAGCGAGTTGAAGAAAGGAGCTCAGAGCCACTGCCATTCACAAATCTGCAGAGTTATAAATGACAGCTATCGTCCAAAAATATCTGAAGTAAGGCTGCGAAGAGGACTTGAAAGCGGGGCAGAATTCCAGGAATACGATTTCAGGAGGTAAACGGGAAGTCCTTTGAAAGCATATTAAAGAGGCAGAACCTCGACAATGATGCCCTTGGTCTAAAGGGCATATCCGGTTTTTCCAGGGCCCTCATTAAAGAGGGTAGGAGGCTCCCAGCATGCTTCAGTGGCCAACAGAGGGCCCACCTCGCCAAGGCGACGTGAGCCAACCAGGCAGGAATGACCTCACATCAGAGGGCCCACCTCACAGAAGGTTAAAGTACCCAGCCAGGATCAGACTCTCACCAGAGTGCCCACATCAGCTAGGGGCTGGGAACCAGGCAGGAGTGTCTTCACACCCATGGGGCCACATCATCGAAAGTTGAGGTACCCAACACATGTTGTCTCAAACCAGAGGACCCACATCACCATGGATCTCGGATTGAGTCAGGCAGGAGTAGCCTCACAACACAGGGCCAATAGAATAAAAAAGCTGAGGAATCCTGCAGTGGGAACCTCCCAGCAGGTGGCCCAGAGCACCGAGTCTATGCGATCCAGGCCACAGTGAACTCACAGCAGAGGGCCCACATCATGAAACTGTGAGCAACCCAGCCATTGTGACCTCAGAGGAGAAGGCCCACATTCCCATGGGGTTGGGAACATGGCACGAGTGTCCTCACACCACTTAGCATGTATCAGAAAATGTGGGTACCCAGCAGTTAGGGCCTGACGCCAGAGGGCCCTCATCACGGAGGGGAGGAGGCTCCCAGCAGGCTCCAACTGACACAAGAGGGCCGACGTTGCCAAGGCGGGGTGTGCCAGCCAGGCAGGAGTGACCTCACAGCAGAGGGCCCACCTCACAGAAGGGTGAGGAACCCAGCCAGGATCACACTCTCATCAGAGGACCCACATCACCAAGGGGATAGGAACCAGGCAGGAGTGTCCTCACACCAGTGGGGCCACATAATTGAAAGGTGAGGGACCCAGCACACGTAGACTCAAACCAGAGCACACACTTCACCATGGGGCCTGGAGTGAAGCAGGCAGGAGGAGTCTCAAAACAGAGGGCCCATAGAAGAAAAAAGGTGAGGAATCCCGCAGTTGGAACCTCCCTGCAGTCGGCCAGCAGCAGCGAGGCTATGGGATCCAGGCCGGAGTGAACTCACACCAGAGGGCCCTCATCATGAAACTGAGCAACCCAATGTTGGGACCTCAGAGCAGAAGGCCAACATTCCCATGGGGTTGGGAACCTGGCAGGAGTGTACTCGCACCACAGGGTGCACCTCAGAAAATTTTGGGAGCTCAGGAGTTAGGGCCTGACGCCAGCGGTCCCTCATTACTGAGGGGAGGAGACCCTCAGCAGGCACCAACTCCCAACTGAGGGCCCATGTATCCAAGGTGACGTGTGCCAGTCAGGCAGGAGTGACCTCACAGCAGAGGGCCTACCTCACAGAAGAGTGAGGAACCCAGCCAGCATAAGACTCTCACCAGAGAACCCACATCACCAAGGGGATCGGAAAAAGGCAGGAGTGTCCTCACACCAGTGGGGCCACATTATACAAAGGTGAGGAACCCAGCACATGTGGCCTAAACCAGAGGACCCACATTTCCAAGGGGCTCCGAGTGAGGCAGGCAGGAGTAGCCTAACAACACAGGGCCCACAGAATAAAAAATGTGAGGAATCCAGCAGTTTGAACCTCCCAGCAGGTGGCCCAGATCATGGAGTCTATGGGACCCAGGCCACAGTGAACTCACAGCAGAGGGCCCACATCATGAAACTGTGAGCAACCCAGCCGGTGGGACCTCAAAGCAGAAGGCCCACATCCCCATGGGGATGGGAACCTCACAGGAGTGTCCTCGCACAACTTAGAACATATCAGAAAATGGGGGAACCCAGCAGTTAGGGCCTGACGCCAGAGGGCCCTCATCACCGAGGAGAGGAGGCTACCAGCAGGCTCCAAATGCCACCAGAGGGCCGACGTCACCAAGGCAATGGGAGCAAGCCAGGCAGGAGTTACCTCACAGCAGAGGGCTCACCTCACAGGAGTGTGAGGAACCCAACCAGGATCAGACTCTAACCAGAGGGCCCACATCACCAAGGGGATGGAAACCAGGCAGGAGTGCCCTCACACCAGTGGGGCCACATCAGCAAAAGGTGAGGAACACAGCACATGTGGCCTCAAACAAGGGGACACACATCACGAAAGGGCTGGGAGTGAGGCATGCAGGAGGAGACTCAAAACAGAGGGCCCATGGAATAAAAAAGGTGAGGAACCCCGCAGTTGGAAGCTCCAAGCAGGTGGCCCAGAGCACCGAGGCTATGGGATCCATGCCGGAGTGAACTCACAGTAGACGGCCCACATTCTGACACTGTGAGCAACCCAGCCGTTGGGACCTCACAGCAGAAAGCCCACATCCCCATGGGGATGGGACCCTGGCAGGAGTGTACTCGCATGACAGGCCGCACATCAGAAAATTTTGGGAGCCCATGAGCTAGGGCCTGACGCCAGTGGGTCCTCATTACCGAGGGGAGGAGACTCCCAGCAGGCACCAACTCCCAAGTGAGGGCGCACATCGCCAAGGTGACGTGTGCCAGCCAGGCAGGAGTGACCTCACAGCAGAGGGCCCACCTCCCAGAAGTGTGAGGAATCCAGCCAGGATCAGACTCTCACCAGAGGGCCCCCATCACCAAGGGGATGGGAACCAGGCAGGAGTGTCCTCACACCAGTGGGGCCACATCAATAAAAGTGAGGAAACTGGCACAGGTGGCCTCAAACCAGAAGACCTACATCACAAATGGGCTGGGAGTGAGTCAGGGAGGAGGAGCGTGAAAACACAGGACCCAAAGAATAAAAAAGGTAAGGAATCCAGCAGTAGGAACCTCCCAGCAGGCGGCTCAGAGCACAGAGTCTATGGGATCTAGGCCTGAGTGAACTAACACCAGAGAGCCAACATCATGAAACGGTGAACAACACAGTTGTTGGGACCTTAGAGCAGAAGGCCCACATGCCCATGGGAATGGGAACCTGGCAGGAGTGCCCTCGCACCACTTAGCACGTATCAGAAAATGTGGGAACCCAGCAGTTAGGGCCTGATGCCAGAGGGCCTCATCACCTAGGGGAGGAGGCTCCCAGCAGGCTCCAACTGCCACCAGAGGGCCGACGTCGCCAAGGTGGGGTGTGCCAGCCAGGCAAGAATGACCTCAGAGAAGAGGGCCCACCTCACAGAAGAGTGAGGTACCCAACCAGGATCAGACTCTCGCCGGAGGGACCACATCACCAAGGGGATGGGAAGCAGGCAGGAGTGTCCTCACACCAGTGGGGCCACATCATCAAAAGATGAGGAACCCATCACATGTGGCCTCAAACCAGAGGACACACATCACCAAGGGGCTGGGAGTGAGGCAGGTGTCTGGAGGAGCACATTTAACTCTAATTTCCCACCAGGAAGAGGAATTAACCAAAGGCTCAGAGTGCCGTGCCACACCCTGATTACGGCCTGAAGCAAACCTGTGGTTTTGTGGCCAGCTTTCAAGGCAGCGAGTTAAGAAAGGAAATCACGGGCGCTGTAATTCACAAACCCACAGAGTTATAAATGACAGCTATTGGCAAAAATATATTGAAGTAAGTCTGCAAAGAGGACTTGAAAACGAGGCAGAATTGCAGGAATCATATATCAGGAGGTAGATTGGAATTGCGTTTAAAGCATGTGAAAAGCGGCAGATCTTTGACAGTGATGCACTTGGACAAAAAGTGCGTATACATTTTTTCCTGAATATATTCAGAAAAAACGCATATGCACTTTTTGGCCAACCAAGCACTCCAGCAATGGAAATCCACACTACATTGAAGTCTCATTTCCCATTCGTCAAAAGGGCCATCTGAAAAAAGTGTAAAAACCAGAAACACAGGACAGGCCATGGAGAACAGGGAGCCTTGTTATGCTGATGGGCGGGATGTAAATTGCCAACAGACACTCTGGAGATGTTTATGGTGTATCCTGAAACATCTGAAAAACAAAGCTACAGAGCCTAGGGCACTTCCACTTTTGCCCCTATAGCTTAGGAAATTTAAAATCAACAAGACACAGCCAACACAAAATTTAGGGCTGCTGTGTTTACAAGAACCTCCAGTCCAGTACAAATTAAATATCCCAGAAAGAAAAAAATGGATAAAGAAGTTGTGCTACCTACGTACAACGGAATATCACTCAGCAATGAAATCAATGTCATCAGGCCTGTAGCAGCAAATTGAGTGGATTTAGGTATGATGATTCTAAGAGAAATATGTCACACACAGAAAGATAATTATCATAAGATATCACTAATAGAGGGAGTGTAAACTTGGCTACACATAAACTAAATTACAAAACCGAACAGAGTCTCACATTTAGATAAAAAACTTATGCATCCTTAAGGGGAAAGTTGAGTTGGGGTGCTGTATAAAACCAGAGATTGAAATTAGCACACATACCGTTCCATAAGCCAAATATGTAATAGACAAGACCTACTCTTTTCTCAACAAAATAGACTCCTCCATGGTGTATCACCTCACACCTGTTAGAATGGGCATCATCAGAAAATCTACAAACAACAAATGTTGGAATGGGTGTGGAGATAAGGAACCTTCTTCCACTATTTTTGGGAATGTAAATTGATACAGTCACTGTGGAGAACGTTATGGAGTTTCTTATAAAACTAAGAATAGAATTACCATATGATACAGCAATCCCAGTACTGGGCATATACCCAGACAAAACCATAAAACGAAAAGAGACATTCACCGCAATGTTCATTGCATCACTATTTACAATATCCAGGTAATGCAAGCAACCTAAATGTCCACAGACAGAAGAATGCATAAAGATGTGGTACAAGTATAAAATGGAATATTACTAAGCCATAAAAAGGAATGAAATTGGGTCATTTGTAGAGACGTTGATGGATCTAGAGACTGTCATACAGAGTGAAGTAAGTCAGAAAGAGAAAAACAAATCTTGTGTATTAATGCATATATGTGGAACCTAGAAAAATTGTACAGATGAACCGTTTTGCAAGGCAAAAATACAGCAACCGATGTAGACAACAAACGTATGGACACCAAGGGGGGAAAGCTGTTGGGGGTGGTGGTGGAAGGAGTTGACATATTGGGATTGGCATGTATACATTTATATGTATAAAAGAGATAACCACAAAGAACCTGCTTTATAAAAAAATAAAATAAAATTCAAAGTTAAAAAAATAAAATTAAAATAATTAAAACAGAAAAAATATTCTTCCCTTCACATACATGTATTTATATGAATAAATTATTTCCATGCTTATATCTGTAAATACAAAAAAGAGGAATAAAATCTACCTTGAACCAAAAATGAAAAAAAGAAAAAAAAACAGAACCTACAAGTTACACAGAGGAAAACCGTATCAGGGCACTTGCTCCAGTTGTAAACAATTCTGAAGTTGGTCAGTGGTGGGGAATCATCTCCCATTCAGCCAGCAGGCCCTACGCAACAAGCGTCCTCATTGCAAAGCTGGGGGACCGTGTCGAGGCATCTGTGAGTAAACGTGGGCTGAGCCCCAGGCCAGCTGCTGCTGAAATGTTCCCACCCTTCCCAGGTAAAACACCTGAATATGTACAAGGACTTGAAAGCCTAGAGGAAGGGCCATGGAGCCACATGAGTGACAGCATGCCAGCCGACTTGGTGCCTGCAGGCCAGCCAGGATGGTCCTGGCCCTGGGTACTCTTCTGGAAGCTTTCCATTTCCCTGCCTGAGATACCCCTGCTGTCCCGGCCCCCACTGCATTCTTCCTTCCTCACCTCTGCCCAGGGAGAAATTCAAGCGGCAGGTATGGGTGACACATCCTCTTCTTTAGGAGGTGGCATCTTGGCAACTGCTGCAGAAAGTCCAGCAGAGCCCCACTCACACTGGGCCACCCACAAAGCCGTGGCATCTCACTCCCTCCCACCAGCCCAGCCCCGAGACTGCTGACTGGGCAGAGAAAATGGCGTCAGGCACAGCTGCAGGGGCTCTTGCTGCCTGGAGCGGTGTTTATATTGATCTCAACCCAGGCACACCTGGGGAGGACTGGTCGGCATGGTAAGGCTTCCCAGGCCAGCCAATAATCACCCCTCAGGGGCTCACAGTTGCCGAAAATGGAACTTTCTGAATCGGCCAGGTCCAAGGAACAGGTGTGGGCTCCTGAGAGTCAGGATGGACAAGGGGCTGCAGCTCTGGCTTGTTTTCTAATTATATTATCTGGCCCATGAGTGGGAGACAACTTCAAGAAAACCCTCTCCTAATGAGAGGAACCCAGGAGTCAGGGAGAGGAGGGGTGGGTGGTGGGTGGAGACAGAGGCCTGGTGCCCCGGGTGCAGTGGAAGTCTCTGGAAGACCAGGTGGAGGGAGGCCACACAGAGTGATGCCCAGGGTCACAGACCTGTCGGAGCTGCTGTTTGTTAGTTCAAGTCCTGCTCTGAGGTGCTCTGTGTCAGATCTGAGTGACAGGTGAGCTGGGAGTGCTCTGCAATGAGGGCGATGTGCACAGTTCCTCTGTGCCCAGCCCTGCCACCGTAACTGCAAGGGTAGCTCTGTATCCTGAGAGGGGTCTGACCACGAAAGCCCCGTGGTCTGGGGTGGGGGTAGGGTACCTGCGCAGGTGATCTCCATATCCTGGGATTGGCCTGATCTCGAGAGCCCCATGGGCTGCTGGAGTCCTGGTAAAGGATGTCAGGACAGTCAGTGAAGCCACCAAGGATATACCTCCAGTAGTTCCTAAAACCTACACCCTGCTGGTCATTCTACCAACCACCAGGACATGGTATTCTGTATTAGTCTTCAATGATGCCTTCTTTTGTATTCCGTTAGTGTCAGAGTCACAAGAAATTTTGGCTTGTGAGTGGCAGGACTCAACATACAACTAAAACAATACTTCTGGGCCGTCTTGCCCCAAGGGTTCAAAAATTCCCCCACCATCTTTGGGGAAAGCTCAGCTAAAGACCTAAAAGTTCTACCACTGGAAAAGGAAACACTCCTTCAATATGCAGACGACATTCTGATCGCCAGCCCTACTAAGGAGACCTCTGAACTACCAAGCCAATAAAGGATACAAGTTGTCCAAGAAAAAGCTCAAATATCACAGACTACGGCGACCTGCCTGGGCTTCATTCTCACAGAAGGTCGGAGAAGCCCATCCCAGGAAAGGGAAGAAACAATTACAGCCTTACCCATATCTAAAACTAGAAGACAGCTTAGGGGTCCCCAGGGAGGCCAGGGTTTGCTGCTTCTGGATCCCTAACTACAGTCTACTAGCTGGACCTCTATATGAAACACTGAAAGGAAAAGATGATGATCCTTTTGAATAGAATCCAGAAGTGGCCTTTCAAGAATGGAAAGAGCAGTCAATTCAGACCCTTGCCCTGGAACTCCCTAATTTAGCTAAACCCTTTGATCTTTACATTCCTGGTGAAAAGGGAATCGCCATTGGAGTATTAGTGCAAAAACTGGGACCACTTGAAATGGAACAATGCAAGAATGCCATCCAGGTAGGATAAACTACAGTCACCAAGGGACTTGGCCCACTGCCACATCTGGCCAAGATACTGGCGGTATCTAAAAACCTGGAAATCAGCAGCACAAAAGGCCACCTCCCTCCTAAGGGAAAAGGACCCCACGTGGTGATCCTAACCCCCAACCATGCCCTGAAGTTGCAGGGTTTGCTCCGTGGGCACACTGACCTCGAATGAGGTGGCCCTCCAACTCCAACCTCCAGAGAGATAACCGGGAGCAACGGGGCACCATGACGACTCATGTGACCATCACTTGACCTGGAGTTTCTCTCATAAAACAACAAAAGTGTGTCCCAAAAGAGTAGACTACTGCTTGCAGGACTTACTGCACCCAGAGCGGACCTAATAATCTTGGCAGGGGAAAAGTATATCACGCTGTCAGCATAGAAAAGCCTACAGACACTGTGATAATGGTGGCCAATAAGACCGGCTGGACTCCTGTTTACTTCAAAAGGCTGTTGACTCAGTGGCCATCATGATCCTTCATCACCACTGACCCTGGATTGTCTGGGAGTTGAGCGGACAGGGTCCTGACACCTGGTGCTGTTTTTACGTTAATCCAGGGGCCTAATTGAAGAAAGCGCAGACTACTGGTCGGAGCATCTAGGCTGGCAGAAACGGTCAGCCTAAGGTGGCCGAACAAATGTGGGGCGGGGTGAAACTGGACCTCACAGCGTCACTGCACATCTCCTTCCTGGACCCTTAAAGGTCATTAGAATCTATAACACTTCCAATACTGGTGCTCAGGCGGACGAGCAGGGAGGCAGGAGGCCTGGGGACAATCAACGTCACCTGGAGGCTGCTGGGAAGTTCTGACCCTCGCCCACAGGTATGAGGGCTCCTAACTCAGCACTCAGCAGTTACAGAAGAAGGGTCTGCACCCTCAGCACTCCAAGAATGAGGAAGGGGACAAAATGCAGAAGAGGGGTTTGTCCCAGGCAAAGCCCCTTAAAAATCCCTGGGAGATAAAAATAGAATCTGGGCAATAAAATAAAGTCTAACCTTTTTTATCCTTTGTGCTTTGTCTAATTTCACGTGCTCCTAGGGTCCCGCATACAGAGGTTCCACACCCGGCACTTCAGACCAGATTTTCTAGTGCAGAATGGCTGGGTCGACACCTCAGATCCTGGGGCACAGTGCACACTCCGTGATATAGAGCCTGAGCTGCAGCCAGCCGGGCCCTCAAGAGCTCCGCCCCCTCCCTCCCACTGACTCTGACAGGATCTCTACACAGCAGCCCAGCCCACAGCCCACGGGGTAGCACATGCTCTCACCTCTCCATTCTCTGATCAAAATATAAAGTTTCCTTTGCTTCTGAACCAAACTCAGTCTCGATCTTTTGGCTCCAATGACACTGGGCAGGGGGACACTTGTTGGGATCCACTCTGGAGGATCAGTAACAGAAATTGAGAACATTGTAACTTCAATGAACAGATGTGTGAGCCAAACTGTAATTAACATAGAACAGTGTATAAGGCTCGGTTAAAATAAAATGTTTCTAACACTTCCATTTGATATTTCCATCACTTTATTATAAGCAAGTTCAGTGAAAAGGTTTGTCTTATTTGTCAGGTCAATATTAGAGAAACGAAGTGATTTCTTTCCAAGGATGTACATCTAGTAATCTTGGTTAAAGCTTCAATCTTGTTTTAAATGCTTTTCCATTGAAAATGATACCTCTCTTTCAGCTCCCCCATTTATGAGAAGTATAAAGTCTTATAATTTATTATTACCAAAGGGGAAAGGTGAGAGGAGGGATAAATTAACAGTTTGAGATTAACACATACACACTGCTATGTATAAAATCGATCATCAACAAGGAACTACTGTATAGCACCAGGAACTACACTCAATATTTTACAATAACCTATAAGGGGAAATAATCTGAAAAAGAATAGATATTTTTATTGACATCATCTATCAATGACAGTTAAAATGGAACCTAAGGGAAGCCGGTGGTGAGTGCTTCTGACCCTGAAGACTTCAGTCATCTAAAGTTTGGACTCTGCCTACTTCCCAAGGCCCTTAATGAACATATGTGTAGCCGTAGCTTAAAAAATTCCCCAGTTTGGGTTGTGGAGAGACACTGATTTTGTAAAAGCCCTGGTGTTCTCCTCATATGAATGGGACACTTTCTACAGCTAAAACATGCCTGTCACACCCAGAGGATGGTATAACATCTGATCGGGAAGAGTTTGGAAAAGGCATCTCATCTCCTCATCTCCTGGTGCTCGGGTTCACCCCTCCAGCGTCTTTACGAACAGTCTCCCCACTTGGAGATGTCAGCACTGTCAACATCTTGTTGCAGACAGTTTGGAATTTGTCCAGAGGATGAAGCAGAAGGTGGAGGAACAATGAGAGACAAGTCTTAGGTGTTCGGACAGGCACATGTCACTCTTATTTCCAATCAGGAAGACGAATTGACCAAAGGCTAGGGTTGCCCATGGAAACAGAATAGGGCTTGAGGAAATCCCGCTGCTTTGTGGCCAGTTCCCATAAACACAAGTTGAAAAATGGAACTCAGGGACACTAAAATTCACGAAACTGCAGAGTTGAAAATATCTGTCACTGAAAAATGTCTTGAGGAAAGTCAGAGAAAAGGATGTGTAAGCAACGGAGAATGGCAGGAAAGGGATTGGAAGAGGTAGAAAGGACTCGCCATTAAGCACAAGAAAAGGGGCTGAACATTGCCAACATTGCAGTTGGCCAAAAAGGGTGTATGCGTCTTTTTCTGTATATATTCAAGAAAAGGGCATACACTTTTTTAGCCAACCAAACAGGTGGGCACTGGAAATCAATACTACAAAACATATCACTTCGCATCAGTCAGAAGAGCCGTCCTCATAAAGTGTAAACACCAGAAATGCAGGACAGGGCAAGGAGAAAAGGGAGCCCTGTGAGGCTTATACTGGAAATGTATATTGCCAACGGTCACTCTGGAGAAGTGTATTGTGTTTACTAAAGCATCTAAAAAATGAGCTACAGAGCACAGGGCACTTGCACTCATGGACGTATATCTTGGGAAAAACAAAAATCGAGAGGACACAGGCACCCCAATGTATACCGCCTCACTGTTTAAAAGATCCTCGACTAGGATATAACTTAAATGTCTCTGGAGGGAAAAAATGGATACAGATGTGGTGCTTATGTAGAGTGGAATATGACTCAGCCTGGAAATCAATGAAATATGGCCACTTGTAACAACTCCAGAGGAGTTACGTATGATCATTTAAAGTCAGAGAATTCAAAAACAAAAAGACATACTATATCACTAATACATGGAATGTAAACTTGGCTACACATGAACTGAATTACAAAACAGAACAGGGTCTCAAATATAGAAAACCAACTTATTCTTGCTTAAGGATAAAGGTGAGTTGGGGTGCTGCATAAAACCAGAGATTGAAATTAGCACAGATACAGTTCCATAAGCCAAATATGTAATAGTCAAGACCTACAACTTGCTCAACAAAATGGACTCAACACCCCATATTCAACGCCTAGGAATATACCTGACTAATAAGAATCTTCAAACCCATGGTTTTATATGTCTCTGTAAGAGAATCAAGCGTGTGTACAGTGGCATGAACACATCAGTGAAAATACGATAAATCCCATTATCAAAATAAATTACAGAAACAAAAAACACAATGACAGTGAAATAGAGAGCAATTCTTAAATAACTCATTCAGTGCCTGTGATGCAACCTGGATTTACCACATCTACACCCAGAGCTGAGTGAGACATAAGGCTGGACACCAGGCTGATAGCATTGGTGAGGTTCGGTGAGCAAATTCAGACCCCTTGAAGTACCCATTCCATGGGTCCCAACTCTCCAGGTTTAAGGGATTCTTCCTTCAGCTAAAACATGCCTGGGAAACCCACAGTATAGTGCACCGTGTGACTGGCAAACGTTTTCCAATGCATCTCAGGTTTCGTCCCCTTTTACACGGGTTCACCATTCCAGATGCTTTACTAACACTCTCCCCACTTGGAGAGTCAGTGCCTTTAAACTCCTGTTTGGCACAGTTTGCAATTTCTGCGCAAGATGAACAGGAATAGGGAGAACCAATGAGAGACTAGCTGTAGGTGTCTGCCCGGGCAAATGTAATGCTCATTTCCCACCAGGAAGAGGAATTATCCAAATTCACAAACCTGCAGAGTTATAAATGACAGCTATCGTCCAAATATATATTGAAGGAAGTCAGCGAAGAGGACTTGAAAGTGGGGCAGAAATTCAGGAAAACGATTTCAGTGGGTAGACTGGAATTGCATTTAAAGCATAGGAAAAGAGGCAGAAGGTCGACAATGGTGCACTTGGCCAAAAAGTACGTATGCGTTTTTTCCTGAAAATATTCAGGAAAAAACGCATACGCACTTTTTGGCCAACCAAGCAAGCATGTTAAAGAAATCTGCACTACAGTGAACCTCACAGCCCCCCAGTCAAAAGGGCCATCTGAAAAAAGTGTAAAATCCAGAAAGGCAGCACAGGCCATGGAGAACAGAGAGCCGTGTTATGCTGATGTACGGGTTGTAAATTGCCAACAGCCACTCTGGAGAAGTGTATAGTGTTTCCTCAAACACCTAAAAAAAAAAGCAATGGAGCCTACGGAACTTCCACTTATGGTCCTATAGCTTAGGGAAATTAAAATCAAAATCACACAGCCACCCCAAAGTTTCCAACGGCTCTGTTTACAAGAACCTTGTCTATGGTACAAGTTAAATATCCCAGAATGAAAAAATGGATCAAGAAGTTGTGGTATGTACGTACAATGGAATATCACTCACCAATGAAATCTATGTCATCAGGTCCGTCGTGGCATAATGAGTGGATTCAGGTACGATGATTCTAAGTGAAATAAGACACACAGAAAATGAAAAATCATAAGATATCACTAATACACGGAACATAAACTTGGCTACACATGAACTGAATTACAAAACAGAACAGGGTCTCAAATTTAGAAAACCAACTTATGCTTGCTTATAGGGAAAGGTGAGTTGGGGTGCTGCATAAAACCAGAGATTGAAATTAGCACAGATACCGTTCCATAAGCCAAATATATAATAGACAAGACCTACACCTTGCTCAACGAAATGGACTCAACACCCCATATTCAACGCCTGGGAATATACCTGACAAGTAAGAAACTTAAGACCCATGGATTTATATGTCTCCATAAGGAAGTCAAGCGTGTGTACAGTGGCCTAAATGCAGCAGTGAAAATCCGATAAATCCCATTAACAAAATAAATTTCAAAAACAAAACACAATGACAGTGAAATAGAGAGCAATTCTTAAATAATTCATTCAGGGCTTGTGATGCAACCTGGATTTACCACATCTACACCCAGAGCTGGTTGAGACATAAGGCTGGACACATCGGGCTCATAGCATTGGTGAGGTTTGGTGAGCAAACGCAGACCCTTTGAAGTCATATTGCATGGTAGCCATTCCATGGGTCCCAACTCTCCAGGTTTAAGGGATTCTTCCTTCAGCTAAAACATGCATGTGAAACCCAGAGTATGGTCCGCCGTGTGATTGGGAAACGTTTTCAAATGCATCTCAGGTTTCGTCCCCTGGTACTCGGGTTCACCGTTCCAGACGCTTGATTAACACTCTCCCCACTTGGAGAGTCAGTGCCTTTAACCTCCTGTTTGGCACAGTTTGCAATTTCTGCGCAAGATGAACAGGAATAGGGAGAACCAATGAGAGACTAGCTGTAGGTGTCTGCACGGGCAAATGAAACGCTCATTTCCCACCAGGAAGAGGAATTAACCAAAGGCTCAGCATTCCCTGCCGGAACCAGGTTAGGGCCTGAAGCAATCCTGCGGTTTTGCGGTCAGCTCACAAGAAAGCGAGTTGAAGAAAGGAGCTCAGGGGCACTGTAATTCACAAACCTGCAGAGATATGAATGACAGCTATCATCCAAAAATGTATTGAAGTAAGTCTTCGAAGAGGACTTGAAAGCGGGGCAGAATTTCAGGAAAAGGATTTCAGGGGGTAGACTAGAATTGCACTTAAAGCATAGGATAAGAGGCAGAATGTCGACAATGATGCACTTGGACAAAAAGTGCATATGCGTTTTTTCCTGAATATATTCAGGTAAAAACGCATACGCACTTTTTGGCCAACCAAGCAAGCGTGTAAAGGAAATCTCCACTACAATGAAGTCTCACTGCCCCCAGGTCCAAAGGCCCATCTGAATCAAGTGTAAAATCAGAAACGCAGGAGATGTCATGGAGAAGAGGGAGCCTTGTTATGCTGATGGGCGGGATGTAAATTGCCAACAGCCACACTGGAGAAGTGTATGGTGTTTCCTGAAACACGGAGGAAACAAAGCAACACAGCCTATGGCACTTCCACTTAGAGTCCTATAGCTTAGGGAAATTTAAATCAAAAACACACAGCTACCCCAAAATTTGGGACGGCTCTGTTTACAAGAACCTCGTCTACGGTACAAGTTAAATATCCGAGAAAGCAAAAAATGGATAAAGAAGTTGTGGTACGTACGAACAATGGAATATCACTCAGCAATGAAATCTACGTCATCAGGCCCGTAGCGGCATAATGAGTGGATTCACATACGACGATTCTATGAGAAATAAGTCACACAGAAATAGAAACATCATAAGATATCACTAATACACGGAACGTAAACTTGGCTACACATGAACTGAATTACAAACAGAACAGGGTCTCAAATTTAGAAAGCCAACTTATGCTTGCTTATGGGGAAAGGTGAGTTGGGGTGCTGCATAAAACCAGAGATTGAAATTAGAACAGATACCGTTCCATAAACCAAATATATAATAGACAAGACCTACTCCTTGCTCAACGAAATGGACTCAACACCCCATATTCAATGCCTGGGAATATACCTGACAAGTAAGAATCTTAAGACACATGGATTTATATGTCTCCATAAGGAAATCAAGCGTGTGTACAGCGGCCTAAACGCAGCTGTGAAAATCCGGTAAATCCCAGTATCAAAATAAATTTCACAAACAAAACACAATGACAGAGAAATAGAGAGCAATTCTTAAATAATTCATTCAGGGCTTGTGATGCAACCTGGATTTCCCACATCTACACCCAGAGCTGGGTGAGACATAAGGCTGGACACTTCGGGCTGATAGCATTGGTGAGGTTCGGTGAGCAAACGCAGACCCTTTGAAGTTATACTGCATGGTGCCCATTCGATGGGTCCCAAATCTCCAAGTTTAAGGGATGCTTCCTTCAGCTAAAACATGCATGGGAAACACAGTGTATGGTCCACCATGTGGTTGGGAAACGTTTTCAAATGCATCTCAGTTTTCGTCCCCTGGTACTCGGGTTCACCATTCCAGACGCTTTACTAACACTCTCCCCACTTGGAGAGTCAGTGCCTTTAACCTCCTGTTTGGCACAGTTTGCAATTTCTGCGCAAGATGAACAGGAATAGGGAGAACCAATGAGAGTCTAGCTGTAGGTGTCTGCACGGGCAAATGGAACGCTCATTTCCCACCAGGAAGAGGAATTAACCAAAGGCTCAGCATGCCCGACCGGAAACAGATTAGGGCCTGAAGCAATCCTGCGGTATTGCGGCCAGCTCACAAGAAAGCGAGTTGAAGAAAGGAGCTCAGAGGCACTGTAATTCACAAACCTGCAGAGCTATGAATGACAGCTATCGTCCAAAAATATATCGAAGTAAGTCTTCGAAGAGGACTTGAAAGCGCGGCAGAATTTCAGGAAAACGATTTCAGGGGGTAGACTAGAATTGCACTTAAAGCATAGGAAAAGAGGCAGAATGTCGACAATGATGCACTTGGACAAAAAGGGCGTGTGCGTTTTTTCCTGAATATATTCATGAAAAAACGCATACGCACTTTTTGGCCAACCAAGCAAGCGTGTAAAGGAAATCTGCACTACAATGAAGACTCACTGCCCCCCGGTCAAAAGGGCCATCTGAAAAACGTGTAAAATCCAGAAAGGCAGGACAGGTCATGGAGAACAGGGAGCCTTGTTATGCTGATGGGCGGGATGTAAATTGCCAACAGCCACTCTGGAGAACTGTATGGTGTTTCCTGAAACACGTAGGAAACAAAGCAACACAGCCTATGGCACTTCCACTTATGGTCCTATAGCTTAGGGAAATTAAAATCAAAAACACACAGCCACCCCAAAGTTTGGGACGGCTCTGTTTACAAGAACTTCGTCTACCGTACAAGTTAATTATCCGAGAAAGCAAAAAATGGATAAAGAAATTGTGGTACGCACGTACAATGGAATATCACTCAGCAAGAAATCTACGTCATCAGGCCCGTAGCGGCATAATGAGTGTATTCAGGTATGATGATTCTACGAGAAATAAGTCACACAGAAAAAGAAACATCATAAGATATCACTAATACACGGAATGTAAACTTGGCTACACATGAACTGAATTACAAAACAAAACAAGGTCTTAAATTTAGAAAACCAACTTATGCTTGCTTATGGGGAAACGTGAGCTGGGGTGCTGCATAAAACCAGAGATTGAAATTAGCACAGATACCGTTCCATAAGCCAAATATATAAAAGACCAAACCTACTCCTTGCTCAACGAAATGGACTCAACACCCCATATTCAACGCCTGGGAATATACCTGTCAAGCAAGAATCTTAAACCCATGGATTTATATGTCTCCATAAGGATATCAAGCATGTGTACAGCGGCCTAAACGCAGCAGTGAAAATCCGATAAATCCCACTATCAAAATAAATTTCAAAAACAAAACACAATGACAGTGAAATAGAGAGCAATTCTTAGAGAGCAATTCTCAAATAATTCATTCAGGGCTTGTGATGCAACCTGGATTTACCACATCTACACCCAGAGCTGGGTGCGACATAAGGCTGGACACTTCAGGCTCATAGCATTGGTGAGGTTCAGTGAGCAAACGCAGACCCTTTGAAGTCATACTGCATGGTACCCATTCCATGGGTCCCTACTCTCCAGGTTTAAGGGATTCTTCCTTCAGCTAAAACATGCATGGGAAACCCAGAGTAAGGTCCACCGTGTGATTGGGAAACGTTTTCAAATGCATCTCAGTATTCGTCCCCTGGTACTCGGGTTCACAATTCCTGACGCTTTACTAACACTCTCCCCACTTGGAGAGTCAGTGCCTTTAACCTCCTGTTTGGCACAGTTTGCAATTTCTGCACAAGATGAACAGGAATAGGTAGAACCAATGAGGGACTAGCTGTAGGTGTCTGCACGGGCAAATGGAACGCTCATTTCCCACCAGGAAGAGGAATTAAACAAAGGCTCAGCATGCCCGGCCGGAAACAGATTAGGGCCTGAACAAATCCTGCGGTTTTGCGGCCAGCTCACAAGAAAGCGAGTTGAAGAAAGGAGCTCAGGGGCACTGTAATTCACAAACCTGCAGAGTTATGAATGACAGCTATCGTCCCAAAATGTATTGAAGTAAGTCTTAAAAGAGGACTTGAAAGCGGGGCAGAATTTCAGGAAAACGATTTCAGGGGGTAGACTGGAATTGCACTTAGAGCATAGGAAATGAGGCAGAATGTCGACAATGATGCACTTGGCCAAAAAGGGCGTATGCGTTTTTTCTTGAATATATTCAGGAAAAAACGCATACGCACTTTTTGGCTAACCAAGCAAGCGTGTAAAGGAAATCTGCACTACAATGAAGTCTCACTGCCCCCCGGTCAAAAGGGCATTCTGAAAAACGTGTAAAATGCAGAAAGGCAGGACAGGTCATGGAGAACAGGGAGCCTTGTTATGCTGATGGGCGGGATGTAAATTGCCAACAGCCACTCTGGAGAAGTGTATGGTGTTTCCTGAAACACGTAGGAAACAAAGCAACACAGCCTATGGCACTTCCACTTATGGTCCTATAGCTTAGGGAAACTAAAGTCAAAAACACACAGCCACCTCAAAGTTTGGGACGGCTCTGTTTACAAGAACCTCGTCTACGGAAAAAGTTAGATAACCGAGACAGCAAAAAATGGATAAAGAAGTTGTGGTACGCACGTACAATGGAATATCACTCAGCAATGATATCTACGTCATCAGGACCGTAGCGGCATAATCAGTGGATTCAGGTACGATGATTCTACGAGAAATATGTCACACAGAAAAAGAAACATCATAAGATATCAGTAATACACGGAATATAAACTTGGCTACACATGAACTGAATTACAAAACAGAACAGTGTCTCAAATTTAGAAAACCAACTTATGCTTGCTTATGGGGAAAGGTGAGTCGGGGTGCTGCATAAAACCAGAGATTGAAATTAGCACAGATACCTTTCGATAAGCCAAATATAGAATAGACAAGACCTACTCCTTGCTCAACGAAATGGACTCAACACCCCATAGTCTACGCCTGGGAATATACCTGACAAGTAAGAATCTTAAAACCCATGGATTTATATGTCTCCATAAGGAAATCAAGCGTGTGTACAGCGACCTAAACTCAGCAGTGAAAATCCGATAAATCCCATTATCAAAATAAATTTCAAAAACAAAACACAATGACAGTGTAATAGAGAGCAATTCTTAAATAATTCATTCAGGGCTTGTGATGCAACCTGGATTTACCACATCTACACCCAGAGCTGGGTGAGACATAAGGCTGGACACTTCGGGCTGATAGCATTGGTGAGGTTCGGTGACCAAACCAGACCCTTTGAAGTCATACTGCATGGTACCCATTCCATAGGTCCCAACTCTCCAGGTTTAAGAGATTCTTCCTTCAGCTAAAACATGCATGGGAAACCCAGAGTATGGTCCACCGTGTGATTGGGAAACGTTTTCAAATGCATCTCAGTTTTCGTCCCCTGGTACTCGGGTTCACCATTCCAGACGCTTTACTAACACTCTCCCCACTTGGAGAGTCAGTGCCTTTAACCTCCTGTTTGGCACAGTTTGCAATTTCTGCGCAAGATGAACAGGAATAGGGAGAATCAGTGAGAGACTAGCTGTAGGTGTCTGCATGGGCAAATGGAATGCTCATTTCCCACCAGGAAGAGGAATTAACCAAAGGCTCAGCATGCCCTGCCGGAATCAGATTAGGGCCTGAAGCAATCCTGCAGTTTTGTGGCCAGGTCACAAGAAAGCAAGTTGAAGAAAGGAGCTCAGGGGCACTGTAATTCACAAACCTGCAGAGTTATGAATGACAGCTACCGTCCAAAAATGTATTGAAGTAAGTCTTCGAACAGGACTTGAAAGCGGGGCAGAATTTCAGTAAAACGATTTCAGGGGGTAGACTGGAATTGCACTTAAAGCATAGGAAAAGAGGCAGAATGTCGACAATGATGCACTTGGCAAAAAGGCCTATGCATTTTTTCGTGAATATATTCACGAAAAAATGCATATGTGCTTTTTGGCCAACCAAGCAAGCGTGTAAAGGAAATCTGCACTACAATTAAGTCTCACTGCCCCCCGGTCAAAAGGGCCATGTGGAAAAAGTGTAAAATCCAGAAAGGCAGGACAGGTCTTGGAGAACAGGGAGCCTTGTTATGCTGATGGGCGTGATGTAAATTGCCAACAGGCACTCTGGAGAAGTGTATGGTGTTTCCTGAAACACGTAGGAAACAAAGCAACACAGCCTATGGCACTTCCACTTATGGTCCTATAGCTTAGGGAAATTAAAATCAAAAACACACAGCCACCCCAAAGTTTGGGACGGCTCTGTTTACAAGAACCTCGTCTACGGTACAAGTTAAATATCCGAGAAAGCAAAAAATGGATAAAGAAGTTGTGGTACGCACGTACAATGGAATATCACTCAGCAATGAAATCTACGGCATCGGGCCCGTAGCAGCATAATGAGTGGATTCAGGTACGATGATTCTACGAGAAATAAGTCACACAGAAAAAGAAACATCATAAGATATCACTAATACACGGAATGTAAACTTGTCTACACATGAACTGAATTACAAAACAGAACAGGGTCTCAAATTTAGAAAACCAACTTATGCTTGCCTATGGGGAAAGGTGAGTTGGGGTGCTGCATAAAACCAGAGATTGAAATTAGCACAGATACCATTCCATAAGTCAAATATATAATAGACAAGACCGACACCTTGCTCAACGAAATGGACTCAACACCCCATATTCAACGCCTGGGAATATACCTGACAAGTAAGAATCTTAAAACACATGGATTTATATGTCTCCATAAGGAAAGCAAGCGTGTGTACAGCGACCTAAACGCAGCAGTGAAAATCCGATAAATCCCATTATCAAAATAAATTTCAGAAACAAAACAAAATGCCAGTGAAATAGAGAGCAATTCTTAAATAATTCATTCAGGGCTTGTGATGCAACCTGGATTTACCATATCTACACCCAGAGCTGGGTGAGATATAAGGCCGGACACTTCGGGCTGATAGCATTGGTGAGGTTCGGTGAGCAAACACAGACCCTTTGAAGTCATACTGCATGGTACCCATTCCATAGGTCCCAACTCTCCAGGTTTAAGGGATTCTTCCTTCAGCTAAAACATGCATGGGAAACCCAGAGTATGGTCCACCGTGTGATTGGTAAACGTTTTCAAATGCATCTCAGTTTTCGTCCCCTGGTACTCGGGTTCACCATTCCAGACGCTTTACTAACACTCTCCCCACTTGGAGAGTCAGTGCCTTTAACCTCCTATTTGGCACAGTTTGCAAATTCTGCGCAAGATGAACAGGAATTGGGAGAACCAATGAGAGACTAGCTGTAGGTGTCGGCACGGGCAAATGTAACGCTCATTTCCCACCAGGAAGAGGAATTAACCAAAGCCTCCGCATGCTGTTCCCGCAGCAGACTGGGGCCTGAAGCAATCCTGCGGGTTTGCGGCCAGCTCACAAGGAAGCGAGTTGAAGAAAGGAGCTCAGGGTCACTGTAATTCACAAATCTGCAGAGTTATAAATGACAGCTATCGTCCAAAAATATATTGAAGGAAGGCTCCGAAGAGGACTTGTAAGTGGGGCAGAATTGCAGGAAAACCATTTCAGGGGTTTGACTGCAATTGCCTTTAAAGCATAGGAAAAGAGGCAGAATGTCGACAATGATGCACTTGGCCAAAAAGGGCGTATGCGTTTTTTCCTGAATATATTCAGGAAAAAACGCATACGCCCTTTTTGGCCAACCAAGCAAGCATGTTAAAGAAATCTGCACTACAATGAAGTCTCACTGACCCCGGATCAAAAGGGCCATTTGAAAAATGTGTAAAATCCAGAAAAGCAGCACAGGCCCTGGAGAACAGGGAGCCTTGTTATGCTGATGGGCGGGATGTAAATTGCCAACAGCCACTCTGGAGAAGTGTATGGTGTTTTCTGAAACACGTAGAAAACAAAGCAACACAGCCTATGGCACTTCCACTTATGGTCCTATAGCTTAGGGAAATTTAAATCAAAAACACACAGCCACTCCAAATTTCGGACAGCTCTGTTTACAAGAACCTCGTCTATGGTACAAGCTAAATATCTCAGAAAGCGAAAAATGGATAAAAAAGTTGTGGTACGTACGTACAATGGTATATCATTCAGCAATGAAATCTATGTCATCAGGCCCGTAGCGGCATAATGAGTGGATTCAGGTACGATGATTCTACGTGAAATAAGTCACACAGAAAAAGAAACATCATAAGATATCACTAATACACGGAATGTAAACTTGGCTACACATGAAGTGAATTACAAAACACAACAGGGTCTCACATTTAGAAAACCAAATTACGTTTGCTTATGGGGAAAGGTGAGTTGAGGTGCCGCATAAAACCAGAGAATGAAATTAGCACAGATACCGTTCCATAAGCCATATATGTAATATACATGATCTACTCCTTGCTCAACGAAATGGACTCAACATCACATATTCAACCCCAAGAATATACGTGACTAGAACGAGTCTTAAAACCTATGTATTTATATGTCTCCATAAGGGAATCCAGTGTGTGTACATCGGCATAAACGCAGCATTGAACATCAGCTAAATCCCATTGTACAAATAAATTTTAAAAACTATCACAAAGACTGTGAAATAGAGAGCAATTCTTAAATAATTCATTCATGGCTTGTGATGAGACCTGGGTTTACCACATCCACACCCACAGCTGGGTTAGACATAAGGCTGGACACTTGGGGCTGATAGGATTGGTGAGGTTCGGTCAGCAAATGCAGACCATTAGAAGTAATACTGCATGGTACCTATTCCAAGGTTCCCAGCTTTCCCGGTTTAAGGGATTCGTCCTTCAGCTCAAACATGCATGGGGAATGCCGAGTATGGTCCACCGTGTGATCAGAAAACGTTTTTAAATGCATCTCTGTTTTCGTCCCCTGGTCCTCGGGTTCACCATTCAAGACACTTTACTAACACTCTCCCCACTTGGAGAGTCAGTGCCTTTAACCTCCTGTTTGGTACAGTTTGCAATTTCTGCGAAAGATGAACAGGAATAGGGAGAACCAATGAGAGACTAGCTGTGGGTTTGTGGACAGGCACATTTAACTCTCATTTCCCTCCAGGAAGAGGAACTAACCACAGGCTCAGCGTTCCATGCCGGAACCAGATTAAGGCCTGAAGCAATCCTGCGGTTTTGCGGCCAATTCACAAGAAAGCGAGTTGAAGTAAGAGGCTCAGGGGCACTGTAATTCACAAACCTGCAGAGTTATAAATGACAGCTATCGTCCAAAAATATATTCAAGTAAGGCTGCAAAGAGGACTTGAAAACGGGGCAGAATTGCCGGAATGCGATTTCAGGAGGTAGACGGGAATTGCTCTGAAAGCATAGGAAAAGAGGCAAAACCTCGACAATGATGCACTTGACCAAAAAGTGCATATGCGTTTTTTTCCAGGGCCCTCATTTACGAGGGTAGGAGGCTCTCAGCATGCTCCAGGGGCCAACAGAGGCCCCACGTTGCCAAGGTGACGTGACTCAGCCAGCCACGTGTGACCTCACATCAGAGGGCCCACCTCACAGAAGGGTAAGGAACCCAGCCAGGATCAGACTCTCACCAGAGGGCCCACATCACCAAGGGGATGGGAACCAGGCAGGAGTGTCCTCACACCCGTGGGGCCACATCATCGAAAGTTGAGGTACCCAGCACATGTAGCCTCAAACCAGAGGACCCACATCACCATGGGTCTCGGAGTGAGGCAGGCAGGATTAACCTCACAACACATGGCCCACTGTATAAAAAAGGTGAGGAATCCAGCAGTTGGAACTTCCCAGCAGGCGGCCCAGAGCACCGAGGGTATGAGATCCAGGCCACAGTGAACTCACAGCAGAGGGCCCTCATCGTGATACTGTAAGCAACCCAGCCGTTGTGACCTCAGAGCACAAGGCCCACATCCCCATGGGGAAGCGAACCAAGCAGGAGTGTCATCGCACCAGTGGGCACACATCAGAAAAGGTGGGGAGCACAGCAGTTAGGGCCTGATGCCAGAGAGCCCTCATCACTGAGGGGACGTAGCTCCCAGAAGGCTCCAACTGCTACCAGAGGCCCGATGTCACCAATGCGGGGTGTGCCAGCCAGGCAGGAGTGACCTCAGAGCAGAGGGCCAACTTCACAGAAGTGTGAGGAAACCAAAGATGATCAGACTCTCACCAGAGGGCCCACATCACCAAGGGAATGGGAACAGGGCAGGAGTGTCCTCACACCAGTGGGGCCACATCACCGAAATGTGAGGGACCCAGCACACGTGGCCTCAAACCAGAGGACACACATCAAAAAGGAGCTGGGAGTGAGGCAGGCAGGAGGAGCCTCAAAACAGCGGGACCATAGAATAAAAAAGGTGAGGAATCCCACAGTTGGAACCTCCCATCAGGCAGCCAGCAGCAGCGAGGCTATGGGATCCAGTCCTGACTGAACTCACAACAGAGGGCCCTCATCATGAAACTGTGAGCAACCCAGCCGTTAGGACCTCAGAGCAGAAGGCCCACATTTCCATGGGGTTGGGAACCTGTCAGAAGTGTACTCACACCACAGGGCACACATCAGAGAATTTTGGGAGCCCAGAAGTTAGGGCCTGACGCCAGAGGGCCCTCATTACCGAGGGAAGGAGACTCCAAGAAGGCACCAACTCCCAATTGAGGGCCCAGGTCACCAAGGTAACGTGTGACAGCCAGGCAGGAGTGAGCTCACAGCACAGGGCCTACCTCACAGAAGGGTGAGGAACAAAGCCAGGATAAGACTCTCACCAGAGGGCCCACATTACCAAGGGAATCAGAACCAGGCAGGAGTGTCCTCACGCCAGTGTGGCAATATCATAGAAAGGTGAGGAACCCAGCAAATGTGGCCTAAACCAGAGAACCCACATCTCCAAGGGGCTCAGAGTGAGGCAGGCAGGAGTAGCCTCACAACACAGGGCCCATAGAATAAAAAAGCTGAGGAATCCAGCAGTGGGAACCTCCCAACAGATGGCCCAGAGCACCCAGTCTATGCGATCCAGGCCTCAGTGAACTCACAGCAGAGGACCCATATCATGAAACTGTGAGCAACCCAGACGTTGGGACCTCAGAGCAGAAGGCCCACATCCTCATGGGGTTGGGAACATGGTAAGAGTGTCCTTGCACCACTTAGAACGTATCAGAAAATGTGGGTACCCAGCAGTTAGGGCCTGACACCAGAGGGCCCTCATCACCAAGGGGAGGAGGCTCACAGCAGGCTCCAACTGCCACAAAAGGGCCGACGTCGCCAAGGCGGGGTGTGCCAGCTGGGCAGGAGTGACCTCAGAGCAGAGGGCCCACCTCAAAGAAGTGTGAGGAACCCAACCAGGATCAGACTCTCACCAGAGGGCCCACATCCCCAAGGGGATGGGAACCAGGCAGGAGTGTCCTCACACCAGTGGGGCCACATCAGCGAAAGGTGAGGAACCCAGAACACGTGGCCTCAAAGCAGAGGACCCACATCACCAAGAGGCTCAGAGTGAGGCAGGCAGGAGTTGCCTCACAACACAGGGCCCATAGAATAAAAAAGGTGAGGAATCCAGCAGTTGGAAGCTCCAAGCAGGTGGCCCAGAGCACCGAGGCTATGGGATCAATGCCGGAGTGAACTCACAGCAGAGGGCCCACATCCTGAAACTGTGAGCAACCCAGGCGTTGGGACTTCAGAGTAGAAGGCCCAAATCCCCATGGGGATGGGAACCTGGCAGGAGTGTCTTCGCACCAGTGGGCACACATCAGAAAATGTGGGGATACCAGCAGTTAGGGCCTAACGCCAGACGGCCCTCATCACAGAGGGGAGGAGGCTCCCAGCATGCTCCAACTGCAACCAGAGGCCCCATGTGGCCAAGGCCATGTGTGCCAGCCAGGCAGGAGTGACCTCACAGCAGAGGGCCTTCCTCCCAGAAGTGTGAGGAATCCAGCCAGGATCAGACTCTCAGCAGAGGGCCCACATCACCAAGGGGATGGGAACCAGGCAGGAGTGTCCTCACACCAGTGGGGCCACATCAATAAAATGTGAGGAAACCGGCACATGTGGCCTCAAACCAGAGGACCTACATCACAAAGGGGCTGGGAGTGAGGCAGGCAGGATGAGCCTCACAACACAGGGTCCAAAGAATAAAAAAGGTGAGGAATCCAGCAGTTGGAACCTCCCAGCAGGCAGTCCACAGCACAGAGGCTATGGGATCTAGGCCTGAGTTAACTAACACCAGAGAGCCAACATGAGGAAACTGTGAGTAACCCAGGCGTTGGGACCTCAGACCAGAAGACCCACATCCGCATGGGGATGGGAACCTTACAGGAGTGTCCTGGCATCACTGGACTCACATCAGAAAACGTGGGGAGCCCAGCAGTTAGAGCCTGACGCCAGAGGGCCCTCATCACCGAGGAGAGGAGGCTCCAGGCAGGCTCCAACTGCCACCAGAGGGCCAAAGTCACCAGGCAATGGGAGAAAGCCAGGCAGGAGTTACCTCACAGCAGAGGGCCTACCTCAAAGAAGGGTAAGGAACCCAGCCAGGATAAGACTCTCACCAGAGAGCCCACATCACCAAGGAGATCGGAAGAAGGCAGGAGTGTCCTCACACCAGTGTGGCCACATTATAGAAAGGTGAGGAACCCAGCACATGTGGCCTAAACCAGAGGACCCACATCTCCAAGGTGCTTAGAGTGAGGCAGGCAGGAGTAGCCTCACAACACAGGGCCCATAGAATAAAAAATGTGAGGAATCCCGCAGTTGGAACCTCCCAGCAGGCGGCCAGAAGCAGTGAGGCTATGGGATCTAGGCCTGACTGAACTCACAACAGAGGACCCTCATCATGAAACTGTGAGCAACCCAGACGATGGGACCTCAGAGCAGAAGGCCCACATTCCCATGGGGTTGGGAACCTGGCAGGAGTGTACTCGCACCACAGGGCGCACATCAGAAAATTTTGGGAGCCCAGGAGTTAGGGCCTGACGCCAGAGGGCCCTCATTACCCAGGGGCGGAGACTCCCAGCAGGCACCAACTCCCAACTGAGGGCCCACGTCACCAAGGTAACGTGTGCCAACCAGGCAGGAGTGACCTCACCGCAGAGGGCCTACCTCACAGAAGGGTGAGGAAACCAGCCAGGATAAGACTCTCACCAGTTTGTCCACCTCACCAAGGGGATCAGAACCAGGCAGAAGGGTCCTCACGCCAGGGTGGCCACATCATAGAAAGGTGAGGAACCCAGAACGTGTGGCCTAAATCAGAGGACCCACATCTCCAAGGGGCTAGGAGTGAGGCAGGCAGGAGTAGCCTCACAACACAGAGCCCATAGAATAAAAAATGTGAGGAATCCAGCAGTTGGAACCTGCCAGCAGGCGGCCCACAGCATGGAGTCTATGGGATCCAGGTCACAGAGAACTCACAACAGAGGGCCCACATCATGAAACTGTGAGCAACTGAGCCGTTGGGACTTCAGAACAGAAGGCCCACATCCCCATAGGGATGGGAACCTGGCAGGAGTGTCCTCGCATCACTTAGCACGAATCAGAAAATGTGGGAACCCAGCAGTTAAGGCCTGAGGGCAGAGGGCCCTCATCACTGAGGGGAGGAGGCTCCCAGCAGGCTCCAATTGCCACCATAGGGCCGACGTCGCCAAGGAGGGGTGTGCCAGCCAGACAGGAATGACCTCAGAGCAGAGGGCCCACCTCAAAGAAGTGTGAAGAAACTCAACAAGGATCAGACTCTCACCAGAGGGCCAACATCACCAAGGGGATGGGAACCAGGCAGGAGTGTCCTCACACCAGTGGGGCCACATCAGCAACAGGTGAGGAGCCCAGCACATGTGACCTAAAACCAGAGGACCCACATCACCAAGTGGCTCAGAGTGAGGCAGGCAGGAGTTGTCTAACAACACAGGGCCCATAGAATAAAAAAGGTGAGGAATCCAGCAGTTTGAACCTCCCAGCAGGTGGCCCAGAGCACCCAGTCTATGGGATCCAGGCCACAGTGAACTCACAGCAGAGGGCCCACATCATGAAACTGTGAGCAACCCAGCCGGTGGGACCTCAGAGCAGAAGGCCCACATCACCATGGTGATGGGAACCTCGCAGGAGTGTCCTCGCACCACTTAGCATGTATCAGAAAATGTGGGAACCCAGCAGTTAGGGCCTGACGCCAGAGGGCCCTCATCACCAAGGGGAGGAGGCTCCCAGCAGGCTCCAACTGCCACCAGCCGGCCGACGTTGCCAAGGCAGTGTGTGCAAGCCAGGCAGGAGTGACCACAGAGCAGAGGGCCCACCTCACAGAAGTGTGAGGATCCCAACAAGGATCAGACTCTCACCAGAAGGTCCACATCACCAAGGGGATGGAAACCAGGCAGGAGTGCCCTCACACCAGTGGGGCCACATCAGCGAAAGATGAGGAACACAGCACATGTGGCCTCAAACAAGGGGACACACATCACGAAGGGGCTGGGACTGAGGCATGCAGGAGGAGACTCACAACAGAGGGCACATAGAATAAAAAAGGTGAGGAATCCAGGAGTTGGAAACTCCAGGCAGGCGGCCCAGAGCACCGACGCTATGGGATACAGGCCAGAGTGAACTCACAGCAAAGGGCCCACATCATGAAACTGTGAGCAACCCAGCCGTTGGGACCACAGAACAGAAGTCCCACATGCCCATGGGGATGGGAACCTGGCAGGAGTGTCCTCGCACCACTGGGCACACATCAGAAAATGTGTGGAGCCTAGCACTTAGGGCCTGACACCAGAGGGCCCTCATCACTGAGGGGAGGAGGCCCCAGCACGCTCCAACTGCCACCAGAGTGCCCACGTCACCAAGGCGATGTGTGCCAGCCAGGCACGATTGACCTCACAGCAGAGGGCCCACATCATGAAAGTGTGAGCAACCCAGCCGTTGGGACCTCAGAATAGAAGGCCCACAGCCCCATGTGGATGGGAACCTGGCAGGAGTGTCATCGCACCACTGGGCACACATCAGAAAATGTGGGGAGCCCAGCAGTTAGGCCCTGACGTCACTGGGCCCTCATCACCGAGGGGAGGAGGCTCCCAGCACGCTCCATCTGCAACCAGTGGGCCCATGTGGCCAAGGCGGGTTGTGCCAGTCAGGCAGGAGTGACCTCAGAGAAGAGGGCCCACCTCAAAGAAGTGTGAGGAACCCAGCCATGATCAGACTCTCACCAGAGGGCCCACATCACCAAGGGGATGGGAACCAGGCAGGAGTGTCCTCACACCAGTGGGGTCACATCATCAAAAGATGAGGAACCCAGCACATGTGGCCTCAAACCAGAGGACACACATCACCAAGGGGTTGGGAGTGAGGCAGGTGTCTGGACGGGCACATTTAACTATAATTTCCCACCAGGAAGAGGAATTAACCAAAGGGTCAGAGTGCCGTGCCGGACCCTGATTACGGCCTGAAGCAAACCTGTGGTTTTGTGGCCAGCTTACAAGGAAGCGAGTTAAGAAAGGAACTCAGAGGCACTGTCATTCACAAACCTGCAGTTATAAATGACAGCTATCGTCCAAAAATATATTGAAGTAAGGCAGCGAAGAAGACCTGAAAGTGGGGCAGAATTGCAGGAAACCGATTTCATGATGTAGACAGTAATTGCTTTTAAAGCATAGGAAAAGAGGCAGAACGTCTACAGTGATGCACTTGGCCAAGAAGGGCATATGCGTTTTATAGAGGGCCCTCATTAATGAGGGGAGGAGGCTCCCAGCACACACCAAAGGCCAACAGACGGCCCATGTCATCAAGGCGACGTGTGCCAGCCAGGCAGGAGAGACCTCATATCACAGGGTCTACCTCACAGAAGGGTGAGGTACCCAGCGAGGATCAGACTCTCACCAGAGGGCCCACATCACCAAGGGGATGGGAACCAGTCAGGAGTGTCCTCACACCAGTGGGGCCACATCATCCAAAGTTGAGGAACACAGCACATGTGACCTCAAACCAGAGGACACACATCACCAAGGGACTGGGAGTGAGGCAGGCAGGAGGAGCCTCAAAACAGAGGGCCCATAGAATAAAAAAGGTGAGGAATCGCGCAGTTGGATCCTCCCAGCAGGCGGCCAGGAGCAGCGAGGCTATGGGATCCAGGCCGGAATGAGCTCACACCAGAGGGCCCTCATCATTATACTGTGAGCAACCCAGCCGTTGGGACCTCAGAGCAGAAGGCCCACATCCACATGGGTATGGGAAACTGGCAGGAGTGCCATCACACCACTGGGCACACATCAGAAAATATGGGTACCCAGCAGTTAGTGACTGACGCCACAGGGCCCTCATCACCGAGGGGAGGAGGCTCCCAGCAAGCTCCAACTGCCACCAGAGGGCCGACGTCACCAAGGCAACGGGAGCAAGCCAGGCAGGAGTGACCTCACAGCAGAGGGCCCACCTCCCAGAAGTGTGACGAAACCAGTCAGGATCAGACTCTCACCAGACGGCCCACATCACCAAGGGGATGGGAACCAGGCAGGAGTGTCCTCACACCAGTGGGTCCACATCACTAAAAGGTGAGTAAACCAGCACATGTGGCCTGAAACCACAGGACCCACATCACCAAAGGGCTGGGAGTAAGGCAGGCAGGAGGAGCCTCACAACACAGGGCCCAAAGAATAAAAAAGGTGAGGTATCCAGCAGTTGGAACCTCGCAGCAGGCGGCCCAGAGCACAGAGACTATGGGATCCTGGCCTGAGTGAACTAACACCAGAGAGCCTATATCATGGAACTGTGAGCAACCCAGACGTTGGAACCACAGAGCAGAAGGCCCACATCCCCATGGGGATGGGAAACTTACAGGAGTGTCCTGTTATCACTGGGCTCACATCAGATAACATGGGGAGCCCAGCAGTGATGGCCTCACGCCAGAGGGCCCTCATCACCGAGGGGAGGAGGCTCCCAGTAGGTTCCAACTGCCACCAGAGGGCCGATGTCACCAAGGCAATGGGAAGCCAGGCAGGAGTTACCTCACAGCAGAGGGCCCACCTCACAGAAGGGTGAGGAACCCAGCCAGGATCAGACTCTCACCAGAGGGCTCATATCACCAAGGGGATGGGAACCAGGCACAAGTATCCTCACACCAGTGGGGCCACATCATCGAAAGGTGAGGGACCCAGCACACGTGGCCTCTAATCAGTGGACACACATAAACAAGGGGCTGGGAATGAGGCAGGCAGGAGGAGCCTCAAAAGAGAGGGCCCATAGAATAAAAAAGGTGAGGAATCCCGCAGTTGGAACCTCCCAGCAGGCGGCCTGGAGTAGCGAGGCTATGGGATCCAGGGTGAGTGAACTCACACCAGAGGGCCCTCATCATGAAACTGTGAGAAATCCAGACGTTGGGACCTCACAGCAGAAGGCCCACATTCCCATGGGCTTGGGAACCTGACAGGAGTGTACTCGCACCACAGGGCGCACATCAGAAAATTTTGAGAGCCCAGGAGTTAGGGCCTGACGCCAGAGAGCCCTCATTACCGAGGGAAGGAGACTCCCAGCAGGCACCAACACACAATTGAGGGCCCACGTCGCCAAGATGACGTGTGCCAGTCAGGCAGAAGTGACCTCACAGCACAGGGCCTACCTAACAGAAGGGTGAGGAAACCAACCAGGATAAGACTCTCGCCAGAGGGCCCACATCACCAAGGGGATCGGAACCACGCAGGAGTGTCCTAACACCAATGTGGCCACATCATAGAAAGGTGAGGAACCCAACACATGTGGCCTCAAAGCAGAGGACCCACATCTCCAAGGGACTCGGAGTGAGGTAGGCAGGAGTAGCCTTACAACACAGGGCCCATAGAATAAAAAGGTGAGGAATCCAGTAATTGGAAGCTCCCAGCAGGCGGCCCAGGGCACCCAGTCTATGAGATCTAGGCCGCAGTGAACTCACAGCAGAGGGCCCACATCATGATACTGTGAGCAACCCAGCCATTGGGACCTCAGAGCAGAAGGCCCACATCCCCATGGGGATGGGAAACTGGCAGGAGTGTCATCGCACCAGTGGGCGCACATCAGAAAATGTGGGGAGCCCAGCAGTTAGGGCCTGATGCCAGAGGGCCCTCATCACCGAGGGGAGGAGGCTCCCATCCCGCTCCAACTGCAACCAGAGGGCCCACTTGGCCAAGGCGACGTGTGCCATCCAGGCACGAGTGACCTCACAGCAGAGAGCCCACCTCCCAGAAGTGTGAGGTATCCAGCCAGGATCAGACTCTCACCAGAGGGCCCACATCACCAAGGGGATGGGAACCAGGCAGGAGTGTCCTCACACCAGTGGGGCCACATCAATAAAAGGTGAGGAAACCGGCACATGTAGCCTCAAACCACAGGACCTACATCACCAATGGGGGGAGTGAGGAAGGCAGGAGGAGCCTCACAACACAGGGCACAAAGAATAAAAAAGGTGAGGAATCCAGCAGTTGGAACCTCGCAGCAGGCGGCCCAGAACACAGGGGCTATGGGATCTAGGCCTGAGTGAATGAACATCACAGAGCCAACACCATGAAACTGTAAGGAACCCAGGCGTTGGGACCTCAGAGCAGAAGGCCCACATCCCAATGGGGATGGGAACCTGGCAGGAGTGTCCTGGCATCACTGGGCTCACATCAGAAAACGTGGGGAGCACAGCAGTTAGAACCTGACGCCAGAGGGCACTCATCACTGAGGAGAGGAGGCTCCCAGCAGGCTCCAACTGCCACCAGAGGGCCTACGTCTCCAAGGCAATGGGAGCAAGCCAGGCAGGATTTACCTAAGAGCAGAGGGCCCACCACACAGAAGGGTGAGGAACGCAGCCAGTGTCAGACTCTCACCAGAGGGCCCACATCACCAAGGGGATGGGAACCAGGCAGGAGTTTCCTCACACCATTGGGGCCACATCATTGAAAGGTGAGGAACCCAGCACATGTGGTCTCGAACCAGAGGACACACATCACCAAGGGGCTGCGAATGAGGCAGGTGTCTGGACGGGCACATTTAACTCTCATTTCCCACCAGGAAGAGGAATTAACCAAACGCTGAGCATGCCGTGCCGGAACCAGATTACAGCCTGAAGCAAACCTGCGGTTTTGTGGCCAGCTCACAAGGAAGCGAGTTAAGAAAGGAAATCAGGGGCACTGTAATTCTCAAACCTGCAGAGTTATAAATGACAGCTATTGTCAAAAATATATTGAAGTAAGGCTGCAAAGAGGACTTGAAAACGAGGCAGAATTGCAGGAATCAGATTTCAGGAGGTAGATTTGAATTGCATTTAAAGCATATGAAAAGCAGCAGATCTTTGACAGTGATGCACTTGGACAAAAAGTGCATATACATTTTTTCCTGAATACATTCAGGAAAAAACGCATATGCTCTTTTTTGTCAACCAAGCACTCGAGCAATGGAAATCTGCACTACAATGAAGTCTCTTTTCCCATTCGTCAAAATGGCCATCTGAAAAAAGTGTAAAAACAAGAAACACAGGACAGGCCATGGAGAACAGGGAGCCTTGTTATGCTGATGGGTGGGATGTCAATTGCCAACAGACACTCTGGAGATGTTTATGATGTATCCTGAAACATCTAAAAAACAAAGCTACAGAGCCTAGGTCACTTCCACTTATGGCCCTATAGCTTAGGAATATTAAAATCAACAAGACACAGCCAACACAAAATTTAGGGCTGCTGTGTTTACAAGAACCTTGAGTCCTGTGCACATTAAATATCCCAGAAAGAAAAAAATGGATAAAGAAGTTGTGCGACTTATGTACAACGGAATATCACTCAGCAATGAGATCAATGTCATCAGGCCTGTAGCAGCAAATTGAGTGGATTTAAGCACGATGATTCTAAGAGAAATATGTCACACAGAGAAAGATAGTTATCATAAGATATCACTAATAGAGGGAGTGTAAACCTGGCTCCACATGAACTGGATTACAAAACCGAACAGAGTCTCACATTTAGATAAAAAAACTTATGCTTGCTTAAGGGGAAAGTTGAGTTGGGGTGCTGTATAAAACCAGAGATTGAAATTAGCACAGATACCTTTCCATAAGCCAAAAATGTAATAGACAAGACCTACTCCTTGCTCAACGAAATAGACTCATCCATGGTGTTTCACCTCACACTGGTTAGAATGGGCATCATCAGAAAATCTACAAACAACAAATGCTGGAAAGGGTGTGGAGATATGGAACCCTCTTCCAGTATTGTTGGGAATGTAAATTGATACAGTCACTGTGGAGAACATTATGGAGTTTCTTATAAAACTAACAATAGAATTACCATATGATACAGCAATCCCACTACTGGTCATATACCCAGACAAAACCATAAATTAAAAAACAACATTCAGCGCAATGTTCATTGCATCACTATTTACAATATCCAGGTAATGGAAGCAACCTAAATGCCCACAGACAGACGAATGCATAAAGATGTGGTACATATATAAAATGGAATATTACTAAGCCATAAAAAGGAATGAAATTGGGTCACCTGTAGAGACGTTGATGAATCTAGAGACTGTCATACACAGTGAAGTAAGTCAGAAAGAGAAAAACAAAACAAATCTTGTATATTAATGCATATATGTGGAACCTAGAAAAATTGTACAGATGAACCGTTTTGCAAGGCAGAAATAGAGCAACAGATGTAGACAACGAACGTATGGACACTAAGGGGGGAAAGCTGTTGGGGGGATGGTGGTGGGAGGTGTTGAGAGATTGGGATTGGCATGTATACATTTATATGTATAAAAGAGATAACCAAAAAGAACCTGCTGTATAAAAAATAAAATAAAATTCAAAATTAAAAAAAATAAAATTAAAAAAAGTAAAACAGAAAAAATATTCTTCCCTTCACATACATGTATTTATATGAATAAATTATTTCCATGCATATATCTGTAAATACAGAGGAGAAGAATAAAATCTACCTTGAACCAAAAACGAAAAAAAGAAAAAGAAAAACAGAACCCACCAGGTACACAGAGGAAAACCCTATCAGGTCACTTGCTCCAGTTGTAAACAATTCTGAAGTTGGTCAGTGGTGGGGAATCATCTCCCATTCAGCCAGCAGGCCCCACGCAACAAGCGTCCTCATTGCAAAGCTGGGGGACCATGCCGAGGCATCTGTGAGTAAACGTGGGCCGAGCCCCAGGCCAGCTGCTGCTGAAATGTTCCCACCCTTCCCAGGTAAAACACCTGAATATGTACAAGGACTTGAAAGCCTAGAGGAAGGGCCATGGAGCCACACGAGCGATAGCATGCCAGCCGACTTGATGCCTGCAGGCCAGCCAGGATGGTCCTGGCCCTGGGTGCTCTTCTGGAAGCTTTCCATTTCCCTGCCTGAGATACCCCTCCTGTCCTGGCCCCCACTGCTTTCTTCCTTCCTCACCTCTCCCCAGGAAGAAATTCCAGCAGCAGGTATGGGTGACACATCCTCTTCCTTAGCAGGTGGCATCTTGGCAACTGCTGCAGAAAGTCCAGCAGAGCCCCACTCACACTGGACCACCCACAAAGCCGTGGCCTCTCACTCCCTCCCACCAGTCCAGCCACGAGACTGTTGACAGGGCAGAGAAAATGGCGTCAGGCACAGCTGCAGGGGCTCTTGCTGCCTGGAGCGGTGTTTATATCGATCTCAACCCAGGCACACCTGGGGAGGTCTGGCCGGCACGGTCAGGCTGCCCAGGTCAGCCAATCATCAGCCCTCAGGGTCTCACAGTTGCAGAAAATGGAACTTGCTGAATCGGCCAGGTCCAAGGAACAGGTGTGGGCTCTTGAGAGTCAGGATAGACAAGGGGCTGTAGTTCTGGCTTGTTTTCTAATCATTTTATCTGGCCCATGAGTGGGAGACAACTTCAAGAAAACCCTCTGCTAATGAGAGGAACCCAGGAGTCAGGGAGAGGAGGGGAGGGTGGTGGGTGGAGACAGAGGCCTGGTGCCCCGGGTGCAGTGGAAGTCTCTGGAAGACCAGGTGGAGGGAGGCCGCACAGAGTGATCCCCAAGATCACAGACCTTTTGGAGCTGCTGTTTGTTAGTACAAGTACTGCTCTGAGGTGCTCTGTGTCAGATCTGAGCGACAGGTGAGCTGGGAGTGCTTTGCAATGTGCGCTATGTGCACGGTTCCTGTTTGCACAGACTTGCCACGGAACATGCAAGGGTAGCTCTGTATCCTGGGAGGGACGTGACAACGAGAGCCCCATGGGCTGCAGGTGACCTGCCCAGGGAACACCATATCCTGGGAGGGGCCTGAACACGAGGGCCCTGTGGGCTGGGGTGGGGGTGGGGTACCTGCCTGGGTGAGCTCCATATCCTGGGATTGGCCTGACTTTGAGAGCCCCATGGGCTGCAGCAGTCAAGGTAACGGATGTCAGGAGAGTCAGTGAAGCCACCGAGGATATACCTCCAGTAGTTCCTAAATCCTATACCCTGCTGGTTATTCTACCAACGACCAGGACTTGGTATTCTGTATTAGTCTTCAATGATGCCTTCTTTTACACTTTTTTCACATGGCCCTTTTGACCGGGGGGCAGTGAGACTTCATTGTAGTGCAGATTTCCTTTAAACGCTTGCTTGGTTGGCCAAAAAGTGCGTATGCGTTTTTTCCTGAATATATTCAGGAAAAAACCAATATGCTCTTTTTGGCCAAGTGCATCATTGTCGACATTCTGCCTCTTTTCCTATGCTTTAAGTGCAATTCCAGTCTACCCCCTGAAATCGTTTTCCTGAAATTCTGCACCGCTTTAAAGCCCTCTTCACAGACTTACTTGAATATATTTTGGACGATAGCTATCATTCATAACTCTGCAGGTTTGTGGATTACAGTGCCCTTGAGCTCTTTTCTTCAACTCGCTTACTTGTGAGCTGACCGCAAAACCGCAGGATTGCTTCAGGCCCTAATCTGTTTCCAGCAGGGCACGCTGAGCCTTTGGTTAATTCCTCTTCCTGGTGGGAAATAAGCGTTCCATTTGTCCGTGCAGACACCTACAGCTAGTCTCTCATTGGATCTCCAAATTCCTGTTCATCTTGCACAGAAATTGCAAAGTGTGCCAAACAGGAGGTTAAAGGCACTGACTCTCCAAGTGGGGAGAGTGTTAGTAAAGCGTCTGGAATGGTGAACCCGAGTACCAGGGGACGAAAACTGAGATGCATTTGAAAACGTTTCCCAATGACATGGTGGAACGTACTCTGGGTTTCCCATGCATGTTTTAGCTGAAGGAAGAATCCCTTAAACCTGGAGAGTTCGGACCCATGGAATGGGTACCATGCAGTATGACTTCAAAGGGTCAGCATTTGCTCATCGAACCTCACCAATGCCATCAGCCCGAAGTGTCCAGCTTTATGTCTCAACCTAACCCTTACCCGAACCCTTACCCTTATCCGTCCCCTAATCATACGCTAAAACTAACCCGTATCCTAACACGTACGCTCATCTTAAACCGTTGTCTTACCCTAACCTGTACCCTAAACCGTCCCCGTCCCCAAACCCTAACAAACCCTAACCCTAACTCTTACCCAAAGCCTTACCCTAAACCATCCCCTAATCGTAACACGTATGCTAACACTAACCTGTACCCTAACATGTACTCTCACCCTAAACCGTGGTCGTACCCTAAGCTGTACCCTAAACCGTCCCCATCCAGTAACCCTAAAACTAAACCTAACCCTAACGATAACCCTTACCCGAAACCTTACCCTAACCCGTCCCCTAATCCTAACACGTACGCTAACACTAAACCGTACCCTAACACGTACGCTCACCCTAAACCGTTTTTGTACCCTAACCTGTACCCTAAACCATCCGTGTCCCAGTCCCCTAACCCAAACCCTAACCCTAATCCTTACCCGAAGCCTTACTCTAACCCTTCCTTTAATCCTAACCCGTACGCTAACACTAACCCATACCCTAAAACGTACGCTCACCCTAAACCGTTGTCGTACCCTAACCTGTAACCTAAACCGTCCCCGTCCCCTAACCCTAACCCTAACCTTAACCCTTACCCGAAGCCTTACACTAACCCGTCCCATAATCCTAACCCGTACGCTAACACTAACCCGTACCCTAACATGTACGCTCACCCTAAACCATTGGCGAATCCTAACCTGTACTCTAAACCGTCCTCGTCCCTGTCCCCTAATCCTAACCCTGACCCTTACTCGAAGCCTTACCCTAACACGTCCCCTAATCCTAACCCGTACGCTAACACTAACCCATAACCTAACACGTACGCTCACCCTAAACCGTTGTCGTACCCTAACCTGTACCCTAAACCGTCCCCGTCCCCTAACCCTAACTCTAACCCTAACCCCAACCCTAACCTTTACCCGAAGCCTTACCCTCACCCATCCGCTAATCCTAACCCGTACGCTAACACTAACCCGTACCCTAACACGTACGCTCAACCTAAACTGTTGTCGTACACTAACCTGTACCCTAAACCGTCCCCGTCCCCGTCCCCTAACCCTAACCCTAACCCTAACCCTTACCCGAAGCCTTACCCTCACCCGTCCCCTAATCCTAACCCGTACGCTAACACTAATCCGTACCCTAACAACTACGCTCACCCTAAATCGTTGTCGTACCCTAACATGTACCCTAAACCGTCCCCGTCTCCTAACCCTAAACCTAACCCTAACCCTAACACTAACACTTACCCGAAGCCTTACCCTCACCCGTCCCCTAATCCTAACCCGTACGCTAACACTGACCCGTACCCTAACACGTACGCTCACCCTAAACCGTTGTCGTACCGTAACCTGTACCCTAAACCGTCCCCGCCCCTAACCCTAACCCTAACCCTAACCCTAACCCTTACCCGAAGCCTAACACTCACCGTCCCCTAATCCTAACCCGTACGCTAACACTAACCCGTACCCTAACACGTACGCTCACCCTAAACCGTTGTCGTACCCTAACTTGTACCCTAAACCGTCCCCGTCCCCTAACACTAACCCTAACCCTAACCCTTACCCGAAGCCTTACACTCACCCGTCCCCTAATCCTAACCCGTACGCTAACACTAACCCGTACCCTAACACGTACGCTCACCTTAAACCGTTGTCGTACCCTAACCTGTACCCTAAACCGTCCCCGTCCCCGTCCCCGGCCCCTAACCCTAACCCAAACCCTAACCCTTACCCAAAGCCTTACCCTCACCCGTCCCCTAATCCTAACCCGTACGCTACCACTAACCCGTACCCTGAAACGTACACTCCCCCTAAATGCTGTCGTACACTAACCTGTACCCTAAACCGTCCCTGTGCCCGTCCCGTAACCCTAACCCTAACCCTAACACTAATCCTAACCCTTACCCGAAGCCTTACCCTCACCCGTCCCCTAATCCTAACCCGTACACTAACACTAACCCATACCCTAACACGTACGCTCACCCTAAACCGTTGTCGTACCCTAACCTGTACCCTAAACCGTCTCCGTCCCCTAACCCTAACCCTAACCCTAACCCTGACCCTAACCCTTACCCGAAGACTTACCCTCACCCGTCCCCTAATCCTAACCCTTACGCTAACACTAAACCGTACCCTAACACGTAAGCTCACCCTAAACCGTTGTCGTACCCTAACCTGTACCCTAAACCGTCCCCGTCACCGTCCCCTAACCCAACCCTAACCCTAACCCTTACCCGAAGCCTTATCCTCACCCGTCCCCTAATCCTAACCCGTACGCCAACACTAACCCGTAACCTAACACGTACGCTCACCCTAAACCGTTGTCGTACACTAACCTGTACCCTAAACCGTCCCCGTCCCCTAACCCTAACCCTAACCCTAACCCTAACCCTTACCCGAAGCCTTACCCTCACCCGTCCCCTAATCCTAAACCGTACGCTAACACTAACGCGTACCCTAACACGTACGCTCACCCTAAACCGTTGTCGTACCCTAACCTGTACCCTAAACCGTCCCCGTCCCCTAACCCTAACCCTAACCCTAACCCTAACCCTAACCCTTACCCGAAGCCTTACCCTCACCCGTCCCCTAATCCTAACCCGTACGCTAACACTAACCCGTACCCTAACACGTACGCTCACCCTAAACCGTTGTCGTACCCTAACCTTTACCCAAACCATCCCCGTCGCTAACCCTAACCCTAACCCTAACCCTAACCCTAACCCTTACCCGAAGCCTTACCCTCACCCGTCCCCTAATCCTAACCCGTACGCTAACACTAACCCGTACCCTAACACGTACACTTACCCTAAAACGTTGTCGTACCCTAACCTGTACCCTAAACCGTCCCCGTCCCCTAACCCTAACACTAACCCTAACCCTAATCCTTACCCGAAGCCTTACACTAACCCGTCCCCTAATCCTAACCCGTACGCTAACACTAACCCGTACCCTAACACGTACGCTCACCCTAAACCGTTGTCGTACCCTAACCTGTACCCTAAACCGTCCCCGTCCCCGTCCCCTAACCCTAAACCTAACCCTAACCCTTACCCGAAGCCTTACCCTCACCCGTCCCCTAATCCTAAACCGTACGCTAACACTAATCCGTACCCTAACACGTACGCTCACCCTAAACCGTTGTCGTACACTAACCTGTACCCTAAACCGTCCCTGTGCCCGTCCCCTAACCCTAACCCTAACCCTAACCCTAACCCTAACCCGAAGCCTTACCCTCACCCTTCCCCTAATCCTAAACCGTACGCTAACACTAACCCGTACCCTAACACGTACGCTCACCCTAAAACGTTGTCGTACCCTAACCTGTACCCTAAACCGTCCCCGTCCCGTAACCCTAACCCTAACTCTAACCCTAACCCTAAACCTTACCCGAAGCCTTACCCTCACCGTCCCCTAATCCTAAACCGTACGCTAACACTAAACCGTACCCTAACACGTACGCTCACCCTAAACCGTTGTCGTACCCTAACCTGTACCCTAAACCGTCCCCGTACCCTAACCCTAACCCTAACCCTAACCCTAACCCTTACCTGAAGCCTTACCCTAACGCGTCCCCTAATCCTAACTCGTACGCGAACACTAACCGGTACCCTAACACGTACCCTCACCCTAAACGGGTGTCGTACCCTAACCTGTACCCTAAACCGTCCCCGTGCCCGTCCACTAACACTAACCCTAACCCTAACCCTAACCCTTTCCCGAAGCCTTACCCTCACCCGTCCCCTAATCCTAACCCGTACGCTAACACTAACCAGTACCCTAACACGTACGCTCGCCGTAAACCGTTGTCGTACGCTAACCTGTACCCTAAACCGTCCCCGTCCCCTAACCCTAACCCTAACCCTAACACTTACCCGAAGCCTTACACTCACCCGTCCCCTAATCCTAACCCGTATGCTAACACTAACCCTTACCCTAACACGTACCCTCACTCTAAACCGTTGTCGTACCCTAACCTGTACCCTAAACCGTCCCCGTCCCCGTCCCCTAACCCTAACCCTAACCCTAACCCTAACCCTTACCCGAAGCCTTAACCCACCCGTCCCCTAATCCTAACCCGTACGCTAACACTAACCCGTACCCTAACACGTACGCTCACCCTAAACCGTTGTCGTACCCTAACATGTACCCTAAACCGTCCCCGTCCCCTAACCCTAACCCTAACCCTAACCCTAACCCTAACCCTTACCCGAAGCCTTACCCTCACCCGTCCCCTAATCCTAACCCGTACGCGAACACTAACCCATACCCTAACACGTAAGCTCACCCTAAACCGTTGTCGTACCCTAACCTGTACCCTAAACCGTTCCCGTCCCCTAACCCTAACACTAACCCTAACCCTAACCCTTACCCGAAGCCTTAACCTCACCCGTCCCCTAATCCTAAACTGTACGCTAACACTAACCCGTACCCAAAACATACGCTCACCCTAAACCGTTGTCGTACCCTAACCTGTACCCTAAACCGTCCCCGTCCCCTAACCCTAACCCTAACCCTAACCCTAACCCTAACACTTACCCGAAGCCTTACCCTCACCCGTCCCCTAATCCTAACCCATACGCTAACACTAACCCGTGCCCTAACACGTACGCTCACACTAAACCGTTGTCGTACCCTAACCTGTATCCTAAACCATCTCCGTCCCTTAACCCTAACCCTAACCCTAACCCTAACCCTTACCCGTATCCTTACCCTCACCCGTCCCCTAATCCTAACCCGTACGCTAACACTAACCCGTACCCTAACACGTACGCTCACCCTAAACCGTTGTCGTACCCTAAACTGTACCCTAAATCGTCCCCGTCCCCGTCCCCTAACCCTAACCCTAACCCTAACCCTAACCCTTACCCGAAGCCTTACCCTCACTCGTCCCCTAATCCTAACCCGTACGCTAACACTAACCCGTACCCTAAAATGTACGCTCACCCTAAACCGTTGTCGTACCCTAACCTGTACCCTAAACCGTCCCCGTCCCCTAACCCTATCCCTAACCCTAACCCTTACCCGAAGTCTTACCCTCACTCGTCCCCTAAACCTAACCCGTATGCTAACACTAACCCGTACACTAACACGTACGCTCGCCCTAAACCGTTGTCGTACCCTAATCTGTACCCTAAAGCGTCCCCGTCCCCGTCCCTTAACCCTAACCCTAACCCTAACCCTAACCCTTACCCGAAGCCTTACCCTCACCCGTCCCCTAATCCTAACCCGTACGCTAACACTAACCCGTACCCTAACACGTACGCTCACCCTAAACCGTTGTCGTACCCTAACATGTACCCTAAACCGTCCCCGTCCCCTAACCCTAACACTAACCCTAACCCTAACCCTAACCCTTACCCGAAGCCTTACCCTCACCCGTCCCCTAATCCTAACCCGTAGGCTAACACTAACCCGTACCCTATCACGTACGCTCACCCTAAACCGTTGTCGTACCCTAAATTGTACACTAAACCGTCCCAGTCCCCGTCCCCGTCCCCTAACCCTAACCCTAACCCTAACCCTAACCCTTACCCGAAGCCTTACCCTCACCCGTCCCCTAATCCTAACCCGTACGCTAACACTAACCCGTACCCTAACACGTACGCTCACCCTAAACCGTTGTCGTACCCTAACCTGTACCCTAAATCGTCCCCGCCCCCTAACCCTAACCCTAAACCTAACCCTTACCCGAAGCCTTACCCTCACCCGTCCCCTAATCCTAACCCGTACGCTAACACTAACCCGTACCCTAACACGTACGCTCACCCTAAACCGTTGTCGTACCCTAACCTGTACCCTAAAGCGTCCCCGTCCCCTAACCCTAACCCTAACCCTAACCCTAACCCTTACCCGAAGCCTTAACCTCACCCGTCCCCTAATCCTAACCCGTACGCTAACACTAATCCGTACCCTAACACCTACGCTCACCCTAAATCGTTGTCGTACCCTAACATGTACCCTAAACCGTCCCCGCCCCCTAACCCTAACCCTAACCCTATCCCTTACCCGAAGCCTTACCCTCACCCGTCCTCTAATCCTAACCCGTACGCTAACACTAACCCGTACCCTAACACGTACGCTCACCCTAAACCGTTGTCGTACCCTAACCTGTACCCTAAACCGTCCCCGTCCCCTAAGCCTATCCCTAACCCTTACCCTTACGCGAAGTCTTACCCTCACCCGTCCCCTAATCCTAACCCGTACGCTAACACTAACCCGTACCCTAACACGTACGCTCACCCTAAACCGTTGTCGTACCCTAACCTGTACCCTAAACCGTCCCCGTCCCCGTCCCTTAACCCTAACCCTAACCCTAAACCTAACCCTTACCCGAAGCCTTACCCTCACCCGTCCCCTAATCCTAACCCGTACGCTAACACTAACCCGTACCCTAACACGTACACTCACCCTAACCCGTTGTCGTACCCTAACATGTACCCTAAACCGTCCCCGTCCACTGACCCTAACTCTAACCCTAACCCCAACCCTAACCTTTACCCGAAGCCTTACCCTCACCCATCCGCTAATCCTAACCCGTACGCTAACACTAACCCGTACCCTAACACGTACGCTCAACCTAAACTGTTGTCGTACACTAACCTGTACCCTAAACCGTCCCCGTCCCCTAACCCTAACCCTAAATCTAACCCTAACACTTACCCGAAGCCTTACCCTCACCCGTCCCCTAATCCTAACCCGTACGCTAACACTAACCCGTACCCTAACACGTACGCTCACCCTAAACCGTTGTCGTACCCTAACCTGTACCCTAAACCGTCCCCGTCCCCTAACCCTATCCCTAATCCTAACCATTACCCGAAGTCTTACCCTCACTCGTCCCCTAAACCTAACCCGTACGCTAACACTAACCCGTACACTAACACGTACGCTCGCCCTAAACCGTTGTCGTACCCTAACCTGTACCCTAAACCGTCCCCGTCCCCGTCCCTTAACCCTAACCCTAACCCTAACCCTAACCCTTACCCGAAGCCTTACCCTCACCCGTCCCCTAATCCTAACCCGTACGCTAACACTAACCCGTACCCTAACACGTACGCTCACCCTAAACCGTTGTCGTACCCTAACATGTACCCTAAACCGTCCCCGTCCCCTAACCCTAACACTAACCCTAACCGTAACCCTAACCCTTACCCGAAGCCTTACCCTCACCCGTCCCGTATTCCTAACCCGTACGCTAACACTAACCCGTACCCTAACACGTACGCTCACCCTAAACCGTTGTCGTACCCTAACTTGTACCCTAAACCGTCCCCGTCCCCGTCCCCGACCCCTAACCCTAACCCTAACCCTTACCCGAAGCCATACCCTCACCCGTCCCCTAATCCTAACCCGTACGCTAACACTAACACGTACCCTAACACGTACGCTCACCCTAAACCGTTGTCGTACCCTAACCTGTACCCTAAACCGTCCCCGTCCCCTAACCCTAACCCTAACCCTAACCCTAACCCTTACCCGAAGCCTTACCCTCACCCGTCCCCTAATCCTAACCCGTACGCTAACACTAACCCGTACCCTAACACGTACGCTCACCCTAAACCGTTGTCGTACCCTAACCTGTACCCTAAAGCGTCCCCGTCCCCTAACCCTAACCCTAACCCTAACCCTAACCCTTACCCGAAGCCTTACCCTCACCCGTCACTTAATCCTAACCCGTACGCTAACACTAATCCGTACCCTAACACCTACGCTCACCCTAAATCGTTGTCGTACCCTAACATGTACCCTAAACCGTCCCCGTCCCCTAACCCTAACCCTAACCCTAACCCTTACCCGAAGCCTTACCCTCACCCGTCCTCTAATCCTAACCCGTACGCTAACACTAACACGTACCCTAACATGTACGCTCACCCTAAACGGTTGTCGTACCCTAACCTGTACCCTAAACCGTCCCCGTCCCCATCCCCTAACCCTAAACCTAACCCTAACCCTAACCCTTACCCGAAGCCTTAACCTCACCCGTCCCCTAATCCTAAACCGTACGCTAACACTAACCCGTACCCAAAACATACGCTCACCCTAAACCGTTGTCCTACCCTAACCTGTACCCTAAACCGTCCCCGCCCCCTAACCCTAACCCTAACCCTAACCCTAACCCTTACCCGAAGCCTTACCCTCACCCGTCCCCTAATCCTAACCCGTACGCTAACACTAACCCGTACCCTAACACGTACGCTCACCCTAAACGGTTGTCGTACCCTAACCTGTACCCTAAACCGTCCCCGTCCCCTAACCCTAACCCTAACCCTAACCCTAACACTTACCCGAAGCCTTACCCTCACCCGTCCCCTAATCCTAACCCGTACGCTAACACTAACCCGTGCCCTAACACGTACGCTCACACTAAACCGTTGTCGTACCCTAACCTGTATCCTAAACCGTCTCCGTCCCTTAACCCTAACCCTAACCCTATCTCTAACCCTTACCCAAATCCTTACCCTCACCCGTCCCCTAATCCTAACCCGTACGCTAACACTAACCCGTACCCTGACACGTACGCTCACCCTAAACCGTTGTCGTACCTTAAACTGTACCCTAAATCGTCCCCGTCCCTGTCACCTAACCCTAACCCTAACCCTAACCCTTACCCGAAGCCTTACCCTCACCCGTCCCCTAATCCTAACCCGTACGCTAACACTAACCCGTACCCTAACACGTACGCTCACCCTAAACTGTTGTCGTACCCTAACTTGTACCCTAAACCGTCCCCGTCCCCTAACCCTATCCCTAACCCTAACCCTTACCGAAGTCTTACCCTCACCCGTCCCCTAATCCTAACCCGTACGCTAACACTAACCCATACCCTAACACGTACGCTCACCCTAAACCGTTGTCGTACCCTAACCTGTACTCTAAACCGTCCCCTTCCCCGTCCCTTAACCCTAACCCTAACCCTAACTCTAAACCTTACCCGAAGCCTTACCCTCACCCGTCCCCTAATCCTAACCCGTACGCTAACACTAACCCGTACCCTAACACGTACGCTCACCCTAAATTGTTGTCGTACCCTAACATGTACCCTAAACCGTCCGCGTCCCCTAACCCTAACACTAACCCTAAAGCTAACCCTAACCCTTACCCGAAGCCTTACCCTCACCCGACCCGTAATCCTAACCCGTACGCTATCACTAACCCGTACCCTAACACGTACGCTCACCCTAAACCGTTGTCGTACCCTAACCTGTACCCTAATCCGTCCCCGTCCCCGTCCCCTAACCCTAAACCTAACCCTAACCCTAACCCTAACCCTTACCCGAAGCCTTACCCTCACCCGTCCCCTAATCCTATCCCGTACGCTAACACTAACCCGTACCCTAACACGTACGCTCACCCTAAACCGTTGTCGTACCCTAACCTGTACCCTAAACCGTCCCCGTCCCCTAACCCTAACCCTAACCCTAACCCTAACCCTAACCCTTACCCGAAGACTTACACTCACCCGTCCGCTAATCCTAACCTGTACGCTAACACTAATCCGTACCCTAACACTTACGCTCACTCTAAAACGTTGTCGTACCCTAACCTCTACCCTAAGCCGTCCCCGTCCCCTAACCCTAACCCTAACCCTAACCCTAACCCTAACACTTACCCGAAGCCTTACCCTCACCCGTCCCCTAATCCTAACCCGTACGCTAACACTAACCCGTACCCTAACACGTACCCTCACCGTAAACCGTTCTCGTACACTAACCTGTACCCTAAACCGTCCCCGTGCCCGTCCCCTAACCCTAAACCTAACCCTAACCCTAACCCTTTCCCGAAGCCTAACCCTCACCCGTCCCCTAATCCTAACCCGTACGCTAACACTAACCCGTACCCTAACACGTACGCTCACCCTAAACCGTTGTCGTACCCTAACCTGTACCCTAAACCGTCCCCGTCCCCTAACCCTAACTCTAACCCTAACCCAAACCATAACATTTACCCGAAGCCTTACCCTCAACCATCCCCTAATCCTAACCCGTACGCTTACACTAACCCGTACCCTAACACGTACGCTCAACCTAAACTGTTGTCGTACCCTAACCTGTACCCTAAACCGTCCCCGTCCCCTACCCCTAACCCTAACCCTAACCCTTACCCGAAGCCTTACCCCCACCCGTCACCTAATCCTAACCCGTACGCTAACACTAATCCGTACCCTAACACCTACGCTCACCCTAAATCGTTGTCGTACCCTAACATGTACCCTAAACCATCCCCGTCCCCTAACCCTAACCCTAACCCTAACCCTTACCCGAAGCCTTACCCTCACCCGTCCCCTAATCCTAACCCGTACGCTAACACTAACACGTACCCTAACAGGTACGCTCACCCTAAACCTTTGTCGAACCCTAACCTGTACCCTAAACCGTCCCCATCCCCATCCCCTAACCCTAACCCTAACCCTTACCCGAAGCCTTAACCTCACCCGTCCCCTAATCCTAAACCGTACGCTAACACTAACCCGTACCCAACACATACGCTCACCCTAAACCGTTGTCGTACCCTAACCTGTACCCTAAACCGTCCCCGCCCCCTAACCCTAACCTTAACCCTAACCCTTACCCCAAGCCTTACCCTCACCCGTCCCCTAATCCTAACCCGTACGCTAACACTAACCCGTACCCTAACACGTACGCTCACCCTAAACCGTTGTCGTACCCTAACCTGTACCCTAAACCGTCCCCGTCCCCTAACCCTAACCCTAACCCTAAACCTAACCCTAACACTTACCCGAAGCCTTACTGTCACCCGTCCCCTAATCCTAACCCGTACGCTAACACTAACCCGTGCCCTAACACGTACGCTCACACTAAACCGTTGTCGTACCCTAACCTGTATCCTAAACCGTCTCCGTCCCTTAACCCTAACCCTAACCCTAACCCTAACCCTTACCCGAATCCTTACCCTCAACCGTCCCCTAATCCTAACCCGTACGCTAACGCTAACCCGTACCCTAACACGTACGCTCACCCTAAACCGTTGTCGTACCCTAAACTGTACCCTAAATCGTCCCAGTCCCCGTCACCTAACCCTAACCCTAACCCTAACACTTACCCGAAGCCTTACCCTCACCCGTCCCCTAATCCTAACCCGTACGCTAACACTAACCCGTACCCTAACACGTACGCTCACCCTAAACCGTTGTCGTACCCTAACCTGTACCCTAAACCGTCCCCGTCCCCGTCCCCTCACCCTAAACCTACCCCTAACCCTAACCCTAACCCTTACCCGAAGCCTCACCCTCACCCGTCCCCTAATCCTAACCCGTACACTAACACTAAACCGTACCCTAACACGTACGCTCACCCTAATCCGTTGTCGTACCCTAACCTGTATCCGAAACCGTCCCCGTCCCCTAACCCTAACCCTAACCCTAACCCTAACCCTAACCCTTACCCGAAGCCTTACCCTCACCCGTCCCCTAATCCTAACCCGTACGCTAACACTAACCCGTACCCTAACACGTACGCTCAACCTAAACCGTTGTGGTACCCTAACCTTTACCCTAAACCGTCCCCATCCCCTAACCCTATCCCTAACCCTAACCCTTACCCGAAGTCTTACCCTCACCCGTCCCCTAATCCTAACCCGTACGCTAACACTAACCCGTACCCTAACACGTACGCTCACCCTAAACCGTTGTCGTACACTAACCTGTAACCTAAACCTTCCCCGTCCCCGTCCCTTAAACCTAACCCTAACCCTAACCCTAACCCTTACCCGAAGCCTTACCCTCACCCGTCCCCTAATCCTAACCCGTACGCTAACAATAACCCGTACCCTAACACGTACGCTCACCCTAAACCGTTGTCGTACCCTAACATGTACCCTAAACCGTCCCCGTCCCCAACCCTAACACTAACCCTAACCCTAACCCTAACCCTTACCCGAAGCCTTACACTCACCCGTCCCCGAATCCTAACCCGTACGCTAACACTAACCCATACCCTAACACGTACGCTCACCCTAAACCGTTGTCGTACCCTAACTTGTACCCTAAACCGTCCCCGTCCCCGTCCCCGTCCCCTAATCCTAACCCTAACCCTAACCCTAACCCTTATCCGAAGCCTTACCCTCACCCCTCCCCTATTCCTAAACCGTACGCAAACACTAACCCACACCCTAAATCGTACGCTCACCCTAAACCGTTGTCGTACCCTAACCTGTACCCTAAACCGTCCCCATCCCCTAACCCTAACCCTAACCCTAAAACTAACCCTAGCCCTTACCCGAAGCCTTACCCTCACCCGACCCCTATTCCTAACCTGTACGCTAACACTAACCCTTACCCTAACACGTACGCTAACCCTAAACCGTTGTCGTACACTAACCTGTACCCTAAACCGTCCCCGTACCCTAAACCTAACCCTAACCCTAACCCTAACCCTAACCCTTACCCGAAGCCTTACACTCACCCGTCCCCTAATCCTAACCCGTACGCTAACACTAACCCGTACCCTAACAGGTACGCTCACCCTAAACCGTTGTCGTACCCTAAACTGTACCCTAAACCGTCCCTGTCCCCTAACCCTAAACCTAACCCTAACCCTAACCCTTACCGGAAGCCTTACCCTCACCCGTCCCCTAATCCTAACCCGTACGCTAACACTAACCCGTACCCTAACACGTACGCTCACCCTAAACCATTGTCGTACCCTAACCTATACCCTAAAGTGTCCCCGTCCCCTAAGCCTAACCCTAACCCTAACCCTAACCCTTACCCGAAGCCATACCCTCAACCATCCCCTAATCCTAACCCGTACGCTAACAATAACAAGTACCCTAACACGTACGCTCACCCTAAACGGTTGTCGTACCCTAACCTGTACCCTAAGCTGTCCCCGTCCCCTAACCCTAACCCTAAACCTAACCCTAACCCTTACCCGAAGCCTTACCCTCACCCGTCCCCTAATCCTAACCCGTACGCTAACACTAACCCGTACCCTAACACGTACGCTCACCCTAAACCGTTGTCGTACCCTAACCTGTACCCTAAACTGCCCCCGCCCCTAACCCTAACCCTAACCCTAACCCTAACCCTTACCCGAAGACTTACCGTCACCCGTTCCCTAATCCTAACCCGTACGCTAACACTAACCCGTAACCTAACACGTACGCTCACCCTAAATCTTTGTCGTACCCTAACCTGTACCCTAAACCGTCCCCGTCCCCTAACCCTAACCCTAACCCTAACCCTAACCCTTACCTGTAGCCTTACCCTCACCCGTCCCTTATTCCTAACCCGTACGCTAACACTAACCCGTACCGTAACACGTACGCTCACTCTAAACCGTTGTCGTACCCTAACCTGTACCCTAAACCGTCCCCGTCCCCTAACCCTAAACCTAACCCTAACCCTAACCATTAGCCGAAGCCTTACACTCACCCGTCCCCTAATCCTAACCCGTACGCTAACACTAATCCGTACCCTAACACTTACGCTCACTCTAAACCGTTGTCGTACCCTAACCTGTACCCTAAGCCGTCCCCGTCCCCTAACCCTAACCCTAACCCTAACCCTAACCCTTACCCGAAGCCTTACCCTCACACGTCCCCTAATCCTAACCCGTACGCTAACACTAACCCGTACCCTAACACGTACCCTCACCCTAAACGGTTGTCGTACACTAACCTGTACCCTAAACCGTCCCCGTGCCCGTCCCCTAACCCTAAACCTAACCCTAACCCTAACCCTTTCCCGAAGCCTTACCCTCACCCGTCCCCTAATCCTAACCCGTACGCTAACACTAACCCGTACCCAAAACATACGCTCACCCTAAACCGTTGTCGTACCCTAACCTGTACCCTAAACCGTCCCCGTCCCCTAACCCTAAGCCTAACCCTAACCCTAACCCTTACCCGAAGCCTTACATTCACCCGTCCCCTAATCCTAACTCGTACGCTAACACTAATCCGTACCCTAACACTTACGCTCACTCTAAACCGTTGTCGTACACTAACCTGTACCCTAAGCCGTCCCCGTCCCCTAACCCTAACCCTAACCCTAACCCTAACCCTTACCGTTACCCGAAGCCTTACCGTCACCCGTCCCCTAATCCTAACCTGTACGCTAACACTAACCCGTACCCTAACACGTACCCTCACCCTTAACCGTTGTCGTACCATAACCTGTACCCTAAACCGTCCCCGTGCCCGTCCCCTAACCCTAAACCTAACCCTAACCCTAACCCTTTCCCGAAGCCTTACCCTCACCCGTCCCCTAATCCTAACCCGTACGCTAACACTAACCCGTACCCTAACACGTACGCTCACCCTAAACCGTTGTCGTACCCTAACCTGTACCCTAAACCGTCCCCGTCCCCTAACACTAAACGTAACCCTAACCCTAACCCTAACCCTTACCCGAAGCCTTACCCTCACCCGTCCCCTAATCCTAACCCGTACACTAACACTAACCCGTACCCTAAGACGTACGCTCACCCTAAACCGTTGACGTACCCTAACCTGTACCCTAAACCGTCCCTGTCCCTTAACCCTAACCCTAACCCTAACCCTAACCCTTACCCGAAGCCTTACCCTCAACCGTCCCCTATTCCTAACCCGTACGCTAACACTAACCCGTACCCTAACACGTACGCTCACCCTAAACCGTTGTCGTACCCTAACCTGTATCCTAAACCGTCCCCGTCCCCTAACCCTAACTCTAACCCTAACCCTAACCCTAAACTTTACCCGAAGCCTTACCCTCACACATCCCCTAATCCTAACCCGTACGCTAACACTAACCCATACCCTAACACGTACGCTCAACCTAAACTGTTGTCGTACCCTAACCTGTACCCGAAACCGTACCCGTCCCCTAACCCTAACCCTAACCCTAACCCTTACCCGAAGCCTTACCCTCACCCGTCCCCTAATCCTAACCCGTACGCTAACACTAATCCATACCCTAACACCTACGCTCACCCTAAATCGTTGTCGTACCCTAACATGTACCCTAAACCGTCCCCGTCTCCTAACACTAACCCTAAACCTAACCCTAACCCTTACCCGAAGCCGTATCCTCACCCGTCCCCTAATCCTAAACCGTACACCAACACTAACCCGTAACCTAACACGTACACTCACCCTAAAACGTTGTCGTACACTAACCTGTACCCTAAACCGTCCCTGTCCCCTAACCCTAACCCTAACCCTATCCCTAACCCTTACCCGAAGCCTTACCCTAACCCGTCCCCTAATCCTAACCCGTACGCTAACACTAACCCGTACTCTAACACGTACGCTCACCCTAAACCGTTGTCGTACCCTAACCTTTACCCTAAACCATCCCCGTCCCCTAACCCTAACCCTAACCCTAACCCTAACCCTAACCCTTACCCGAAGCCTTACCCTCACCCGTCCCCTAATCCTAACCCGTACGCGAACACTAACCCGTACCCTAACACGTACGCTCACCCTAAACGGTTTTTGTACCCTAACCTGTACCCTAAACCGTCCCCGTCCCCGTCCCCTAACCCTAAACCTAACCCTAACCCTTACCCGAAGCCTTACCCTCACCCGTCCCCTAATCCTAACCCGTACGCTAACACTAACCCGTACCCTAACACGTACGCTCACCCTAAACTGTTGTCGTACACTAACCTGTACCCTAAACCGTCCCCGTGCCCGTCCCCTAACCCTAAACCTAACCCTAACCCTAACCCTTACCCGAAGCCTTACCCTCACCCTTCCCGTAATCCTAACCCGTACGCTAACACTAACCCGTACCCTAACACGTACGCTCACCCTAAACCGTGCCGTACACTAACCTGTACCCTAAACCGTCCCAGTCCCGTAACCCTAACCCTAACTCTAACCCTAACACTAACCCTTACCCGAAGCCTTACCCTCACCCGTCCCCTAATCCTTACCCGTACGCTAACACTAAACCGTACCCTAACACTTACGCTCATCCTAAACCGTTGTCGTACCCTAACCTGTACCCTAAACCGTCCCCGTCCCCTAACCCTAACCCTAACCCTAAGCCTAAGCCTAACCCTTACCCGAAGCCTTACCCTCACCCGTCCCCTAATCCTAACCCGTACGCTAACAGTAACCCGTACCCTAACACGTACGCTCACCCTAAACCGTTGTTGTACCCTAACCTGTACCCTAAACCGTCCCCGTCCCCTAACCCTAACCCTAACCCTAACCCTAACCCTAACCCTTACCCGAAGCCTTACCCTAACCCGTCCCCTAATCCTAAATCGTACGCTAACACTAACCCGTACCCTAACACGTACCCTCACCCTAAACCGGTGTCGTACCCTAAACTGTAGCCTAAACCGTCCCCGTGCCCGTCCCTTAACCCTAACCCTAACCCTAACCCTAACCCTTTCCCGAAGCTTACCCCACCCGTCCCCTAATCCTAACCCGTACGCTAACAATAACCCGTACCCTAACTCGTACGCTCACCCTAAACCGTTGTCGTACCCTAACATGTACCCTAAACCGTCCCCTAACCCTAACCCTAACCCTAACCCTAACCTTAACCCTAACCCTTACCCGAAGCCTTACCCTCACCCGTCCCGAATCCTAACCCGTACGCGAACACTAACCCGTACCCTAACACGTAAGCTCACCCTAAACCGTTGTCGTACCCTAACCTGTACCCTAAACCGTCCCCGTCCCCTAACCCTAACCCTAACCCTAACCGTAAACCTAACCCTTACCAGAAGCCTTACCCTCACCCGTCCCCTAAACCTAACCCGTACGCTAACACTAAACCGTACCCTAACACGTACGCTCACCCTAAACCATTGTCGTACCCTAACCTGTACCCTAAACCGTCCCCGTCCCCTAACCCTAACCCTAACCCTAACCCTAACCCTTACCCGAAGCCTTACCCTCACCCGTCCCCTAATCCTAACCCGTACGCTAACACTAACCCGTACCCTACCACGTACGCTCACCCTAAACCGTTGTCGTACCCTAACCTGTACCCTAAACCGTCCCCGTCCCCATCCCCTAACCCTAACCCTAACCCTAACCCTAACCCTTACCCGAAGCCTTAACCTCACCCGTCCCCTAATCCTAAACCGTACGCTAACACTAACTCGTACCCAAAACGTACGCTCACCCTAAACCGTTGTCGTACCCTAACCTGTACCCTAAACCGTCCCCGCCCCCTAACCCTAACCCTAAACCTAACCCTAACCCTTACCCGAAGCCTTACCCTCACCCGTCCCCTAATCCTAACCCGTACGCTAACACTAAGCCGTACCCTAACACGTACGCTCACGCTAAACCGTTGTCGTACCCTAACCTGTACCCTAAACCGTCACCATCCCCTAACCCTAATCCTAACCCTAACCCTAACCGTAACACTTACCCGAAGCCTTACCCTCACCCGTCCCCTAATCCTAACCCGTACTCTAACACTAACCCATGCCCTAACACGTACGCTCACACTAAACCATTGTCGTACCCTAACCTGTATCCTAAACCGTCTCCGTCCCTTAAACCTAACCCTAAGCCTAACCCTAACCCTTACCCGAATCCTTACCCACACACGTCCCCTAATCCTAACCCGTACGCAAACACTAACCCGTACCCTAACACGTACGCTCACCCTAAACCGTTGTCGTACCCTAAACTGTACCCTAAATCGTCCCCGTCCCCGTCACCTAACCCTAACCCTAACCCTAACCGTAACCCTAACCCTTACCCGAAGCCGTACCCTCACCCGTCCCCTATTCCTAACCCGTACGCTAACACTAACCCGTACCCTAACACGTACGCTCACCCTAAACCGTTGTCGTACCCTAACCTGTACCCTAAACCGTCACCGTCCCCGTCCCCTAACCCTAAACGTAACCCTAACCCTAACCCTAACCCTTACCCGAAGCCTTACCCTCACCCGTCCCCTAATCCTAACCCGTACGCTAACACTAACCCGTACCCTAACACGTACGCTCACCCTAAACCGTTGTCGTACTCTAACGTGTACCCTAAACCGTCCCCGTCCCCTAACCCTATTCCTAACCCTAACCCTTACCCGAAGTCTTACCCTCACCCGTCCCCTAATCCTAACCGTACGCTAACACTAACCCGTACCCTAACACGTACGCTCACCCTAAACCGTTGTCGTACCCTAACCTGTACCCTAAACCGTCCCCATCCCCGTCCCTTAACCCTAACCCTAACCCTAACCCTAACCCTTACCCGAAGCCTTACCCTCACCCGTCCCCTAATCCTAACCCGTACGCTAACACTAACCCATACCCTAACACGTACGCTCACCCTAAACCGTTGTCGTACCCTAACCTGTAGCCTAAAGCGTCCCCGTCCCCGTCCCCTAACCCTAACCTTAACCCTAACCCTTACCCGAAGCCTTACCCTCACCCGTCCCCTATTCCTAACCCGTACGCTAACACTAACACGTACCCTAACACGTACGCTCACCCTAAACCATTGTCGTACCCTAACCTGTACCCTAAACCGTCCACATCCCCTAACCCTAACCCTAACCCTAACCCTAACCCTAACCCTAACCCTTACCCGAAGCCTTACCCTCACCCGTCCCCTAATCGTAACCCGTACGCTAACACTAACATGTACCCTAACACGTACGCTCAGCCTAAACCATTGTCGTACCCTAACCTGTAACCTAAACCGTCCCCGTCCCCTAACCCTAACCCTAAACCTAACTCTAACCCAAACCCTAACCCTTACCCGAAGCCTTAACCTCACCCGTCCCCTAATCCTAACCCGTACGCTAACACTAACCCATACCCTAACACGTACGCTCACCCTAAACCGTTGTCGTACCCTAACCTGTACCCTAAACCGTCCCCGTCCCCTAACCCTAACCATAACCCTAACCCTAACTATTACCCAAAGCCTTACCCTCACCCGTCCCCTAATCCTAACCCGTACGCTAACGCTAACCGTACCCTAACACGTACGCTCACCCTAAACCGTTGTCGTACCCTAACATGTACGCTAAACCGTCCCCGTCCCCTAACCCTAACCCTAACACTAACCCTAACCCTAATCCTTACCCGAAGCCTTACACTCACCCGTCCCCTAATCCTAACCCGTACGCTAACACTAACCCGTACCCTAACACGTACGCTCACCCTAAACCGTTTTTGTACCCTAACCTGTACCCTAAACCGTCCCCGTCCCCGTCCCCTAACCCTAAACCTAACCCTAACCCTTACCCGAAGCCTTACCCTCAACCGTCCCCTAACCCTAACCCTAACCCTAACCCTAACCGTTACCCGAAGCCTTACCCTCACCCTTCCCGTAATCCTAACCCGTACGCTAACACTAACCCGTACCCTAAAACGTACGCTCACCCTAAACCGTTGTCGTACCCTAACCTGAACCCTAAACCGTCCCCGTCCCGTAACCCTAACCCTAACTCTAACCCTAACACTAACCATTACCCGAAGCATTACCCTCACCCGTCCCCTAATCCTAACCCGTACGCTAACACTAAACCGTACCCTAACACTTACGCTCATCCTAAACCGTTGTCGTACACTAACCTGTACCCTAAACCGTCCCCGTCCCCTAACCCTAACCCTAACCCTAAGCCTAAGCCTAACCCTTACCCGAAGCCTTACCTTCACCCGTCCCCTAATCCTAACCCGTACGCTAACACTAACCCGTACCCTAACACGTACGCTCACCCTAAACCGTTGTCGTACCCTAACCTGTACCCTAAACCGTCCCCGTCCCCTAACCCTAACCCTAACCCTAACCCTAACCCTAACCCTTACCCGAAGCCTTACCCTCACCCGTCCCCTAATCCTAACCCGTACGCTAACACTAACCCGTACCCTAACACGTACGCTCACCCTAAACCGTTGTCGTACCCTAACCTGTACCCTAAACCGTCCCCGTCCCCTAACCCTAACCCTAACCCTAACCCTAACCCTTACCCGAAGCCTTACCCTCACCCGTCCCCTAATCCTAACCCGTACGCTAACACTAACCCGTACTCTAACACGTACGCTCACCCTAAACCGTTGTCGTACCCTAACCTTTACCCTAAACCAGACCCGTCCCCTAACCCTAACCCTAACCCTAACCCTAACCCTAACCCTTACCCGAAGCCTTACCCTCACACGTCCCCTAATCCTAACCCGTATGCTAACACTAACCCGTACCCTAACACGTACGCTCACCCTAAACCGTTGTCGTACCCTAACCTGTACCCTAAACCGTCCCCGTCCCCTAACCCTAACCCTAACCCTAACCCTAACCCTTACCTGTAGCCTTACCCTCACCCGTCCCTTATTCCTAACCCGTACGCTAACACTAACCCGTACCCTAACACGTACGCTCACTCTAAACCGTTGTCGTACCCTAACCTGTACCCTAAACCGTCCCCGTCCCCTAACCCTAACCCTAACCCTAACCCTAACCATTAGCCGAAGCCTTACACTCACCCGTCCCCTAATCCTAACCCGTACGCTAACACTAATCCGTACCCTAACACTTACGCTCACTCTAAACCGTTGTTGTACCCTAACCTGTACCCTAAGCCGTCCCCGTTCCCTAACCCTAACCCTAACCCTAACCCTAACCCTTACCCGAAGCCTTACATTCACCCGTCCCCTAATCCTAACTCGTACGCTAACACTAATCCGTACCCTAACACTTACGCTCACCCTAAACGGTTTTTGTACCCTAACCTGTACCCTAAACCGTCCCCGTCCCCGTCCGCTAACCCTAAACCTAACCCTAACCCTTACCCGAAGCCTTACCCTAACCCGTCCCCTAATCCTAACCCGTACGCTAACACTAACCCGTACCCTAACACGTACGCTCACCCTAAACTGTTGTCGTACACTAACCTGTACCCTAAACCGTCCCCGTGCCCGTCCCCTAACCCTAACCCTAACCCTAACCCTAACCCTTACCCGAAGCCTTACCCTCACCCTTCCCGTAATCCTAACCCGTACGCTAACACTAACCCGTACCCTAACACGTACGCTCACCCTAAACCGTTGCCGTACACTAACCTGTACCCTAAACCGTCCCCGTCCCGTAACCCTAACCCTAACTCTAACCCTAACACTAACCCTTACCCGAAGCCTTACCCTCACCCGTCCCCTAATCCTTACCCGTACGCTAACACTAAACCGTACCCTAACACTTACGCTCATCCTAAACCGTTGTCGTACCCTAACCTGTACCCTAAACCGTCCCCGTCCCCTAACCCTAACCCTAACCCTAAGCCTAAGCCTAACCCTTACCCGAAGCCTTACCCTCACCCGTCCCCTAATCCTAACCCGTACGCTAACAGTAACCCGTACCCTAACACGTACGCTCACCCTAAACCGTTGTTGTACCCTAACCTGTACCCTAAACCGTCCCCGTCCCCTAACCCTAACCCTAACCCTAACCCTAACCCTAACCCTTACCCGAAGCCTTACCCGAACCCGTCCCCTAATCCTAAATCGTACGCTAACACTAACCCGTACCCTAACACGTACCCTCACCCTAAACCGGTGTCGTACCCTAAACTGTAGCCTAAACCGTCCCCGTGCCCGTCCCTTAACCCTAACCCTAACCCTAACCCTAACCCTTTCCCGAAGCCTTACCCTCACCCGTCCCCTAATCCTAACCCGTACGCTAACACTAACCCGTACCCTAACACGTACGCTCACCCTAAACCGTTGTCGTACCCTAAACTGTACCCTAAACCGTCCCCGTCCCCTAACGCTAACCCTAACCCTAACCCTAACCCTAAACCTTACCCGAAGCCTTACACTCACCCGTCCCCTAATCCTCACCCGTATGCTAACACTAACCCGTACCCTAACACGTACCCTCACCTTAAACCGTTGTCGTACCCTAACCTGTACCCTAAACCGTCCCCGTCCCCGGCCCCTAACCCTAACCCTAACCCTAACCCTAACCCTTACCCGAAGCTTACCCCACCCGTCCCCTAATCCTAACCCGTACGCTAACAATAACCCGTACCCTAACTCGTACGCTCACCCTAAACCGTTGTCGTACCCTAACATGTACCCTAAACCGTCCCCTAACCCTAACCCTAACCCTAACCCTAACCTTAACCCTAACCCTTACCCGAAGCCTTACCCTCACCCGTCCCGAATCCTAACCCGTACGCGAACACTAACCCGTACCCTAACACGTAAGCTCACCCTAAACCGTTGTCGTACCCTAACCTGTACCCTAAACCGTCCCCGTCCCCTAACCCTAACCCTAACCCTAACCGTAAACCTAACCCTTACCAGAAGCCTTACCCTCACCCGTCCCCTAAACCTAACCCGTACGCTAACACTAAACCGTACCCTAACACGTACGCTCACCCTAAACCATTGTCGTACCCTAACCTGTACCCTAAACCGTCCCCGTCCCCTAACCCTAACCCTAACCCTAACCCTAACCCTTACCCGAAGCCTTACCCTCACCCGTCCCCTAATCCTAACCCGTACGCTAACACTAACCCGTACCCTACCACGTACGCTCACCCTAAACCGTTGTCGTACCCTAACCTGTACCCTAAACCGTCCCCGTCCCCATCCCCTAACCCTAACCCTAACCCTAACCCTAACCCTTACCCGAAGCCTTAACCTCACCCGTCCCCTAATCCTAAACCGTACGCTAACACTAACTCGTACCCAAAACGTACGCTCACCCTAAACCGTTGTCGTACCATAACCTGTACCCTAAACCGTCCCCGCCCCCTAACCCTAACCCTAAACCTAACCCTAACCCTTACCCGAAGGCTTACCCTCACCCGTCCCCTAATCCTAACCCGTACGCTAACACTAAGCCGTACCCTAACACGTACGCTCACGCTAAACCGTTGTCGTACCCTAACCTGTACCCTAAACCGTCACCATCCCCTAACCCTAATCCTAACCCTAACCCTAACCGTAACACTTACCCGAAGCCTTACCCTCACCCGTCCCCTAATCCTAACCCGTACTCTAACACTAACCCATGCCCTAACACGTACGCTCACACTAAACCATTGTCGTACCCTAACCTGTATCCTAAACCGTCTCCGTCCCTTAAACCTAACCCTAAGCCTAAACCTAACCCTTACCCGAATCCTTACCCACACACGTCCCCTAATCCTAACCCGTACGCAAACACTAACCCGTACCCTAACACGTACGCTCACCCTAAACCGTTGTCGTACCCTAAACTGTACCCTAAATCGTCCCCGTCCCCGTCACCTAACCCTAACCCTAACCCTAACCCTAACCCTAACCCTTACCCGAAGCCGTACCCTCACCCGTCCCCTATTCCTAACCCGTACGCTAACACTAACCCGTACCCTAACACGTACGCTCACCCTAAACCGTTGTCGTACCCTAACCTGTACCCTAAACCGTCACCGTCCCCGTCCCCTAACCCTAAACGTAACCCTAACCCTAACCCTAACCCTTACCCGAAGCCTTACCCTCACCCGTCCCCTAATCCTAACCCGTACGCTAACACTAACCCGTACCCTAACACGTACGCTCACCCTAAACCGTTGTCGTACTCTAACGTGTACCCTAAACCGTCTCCGTCCCCTAACCCTATTCCTAACCCTAACCCTTACCCGAAGTCTTACCCTCACCCGTCCCCTAATCCTAACCGTACGCTAACACTAACCCGTACCCTAACACGTACGCTCACCCTAAACCGTTGTCGTACCCTAACCTGTACCCTAAACCGTCCCCATCCCCGTCCCTTAACCCTAACCCTAACCCTAACCCTAACCCTTACCCGAAGCCTTACCCTCACCCGTCCCCTAATCCTAACCCGTACGCTAACACTAACCCATACCCTAACACGTACGCTCACCCTAAACCGTTGTCGTACCCTAACCTGTAGCCTAAAGCGTCCCCGTCCCCGTCCCCTAACCCTAACCTTAAGCCTAACCCTTACCCGAAGCCTTACCCTCACCCGTCCCCTATTCCTAACCCGTACGCTAACACTAACACGTACCCTAACACGTACGCTCACCCTAAACCATTGTCGTACCCTAACCTGTACCCTAAACCGTCCACATCCCCTAACCCTAACCCTAACCCTAACCCTAACCCTAACCCTTACCCGAAGCCTTACCCTCACCCGTCCCCTAATCCTAACCCGTACGCTAACACTAACATGTACCCTAACACGTACGCTCAGCCTAAACCATTGTCGTACCCTAACCTGTAACCTAAACCGTCCCCGTCCCCTAACCCTAACCCTAAACCTAACTCTAACCCAAACCCTAACCCTTACCCGAAGCCTTAACCTCACCCGTCCCCTAATCCTAACCCGTACGCTAACACTAACCCGTACCCTAACACGTACGCTCACCCTAAACCGTTGTCGTACCCTAACCTGTACCCTAAACCGTCCCCGTCCCCTAACCCTAACCATAACCCTAACCCTAACTATTACCCAAAGCCTTACCCTCACCCGTCCCCTAATCCTAACCCGTACGCTAACGCTAACCGTACCCTAACACGTACGCTCACCCTAAACCGTTGTCGTACCCTAACCTGTACGCTAAACCGTCCCCGTCCCCTAACCCTAACCCTAACACTAACCCTAACCCTAATCCTTACCCGAAGCCTTACACTCACCCGTCCCCTAATCCTAACCCGTACGCTAACACTAACCCGTACCCTAACACGTACGCTCACCCTAAACCGTTTTTGTACCCTAACCTGTACCCTAAACCGTCCCCGTCCCCGTCCCCTAACCCTAAACCTAACCCTAACCCTTACCCGAAGCCTTACCCTCAACCGTCCCCTAACCCTAACCCTAACCCTAACCCTAACCGTTACCCGAAGCCTTACCCTCACCCTTCCCGTAATCCTAACCCGTACGCTAACACTAACCCGTACCCTAAAACGTACGCTCACCCTAAACCGTTGTCGTACCCTAACCTGTACCCTAAACCGTCCCCGTCCCGTAACCCTAACCCTAACTCTAACCCTAACACTAACCATTACCCGAAGCATTACCCTCACCCGTCCCCTAATCCTAACCCGTACGCTAACACTAAACCGTACCCTAACACTTACGCTCATCCTAAACCGTTGTCGTACACTAACCTTTACCCTAAACCATCCCCGTCCCCTAACCCTAACCCTAACCCTAACCCTAATCCTAACCCTTACCCGAAGCCTTAACCTCACCCGTCCCCTAATCCTAAACCGTACGCTAACACTAACCCGTACCCTAACACGTACGCTCACACTAAACCGTTTTCGTACCCTAACCTGTACCCTAAACCGTCCCCGTCCCCTAAACCTAACCCTAACCCTAACCCTAACCCTAACCCTTACCCGAAGCCTTACCCTCACCCGTCCCCTAAACCTAACCCGTACGCTAACACTAACCCGTACTCTAACACGTACGCTCACCCTAAACCGTTGTCGTACCCTAACCTTTACCCTAAACCATCCCCGTCCCCTAACCCTAACCCTAACCCTAACCCTAACCCTTACCCGAAGCCTTACCCTCACCCGTCCCCTAATCCTAACCCGTACGCTAACACTAACCCGTACCCTAACACGTACGCTCACCCTAAACCGTTGTCGTACCCTAACCTGTACGCTAAACCGTCCCCGTCCCCTAACCCTAACCCTAACACTAACCCTAACCCTAACCCTTACCCGAAGCCTTACACTCACCCGTCCCCTAATCCTAACCCGTACGCTAACACTAACCCGTACCCTAACACGTACGCTCACCCTAAACCGTTTTTGTACCCTAACCTGTACCCTAAACCGTCCCCGTCCCCGTCCCCTAACCCTAAACCTAACCCTAACCCTTACCCGAAGCCTTAACCTCAACCGTCCCCTAATCCAAACCCGTACGCTAACACTAACCCGTACCCTAACACGTACGCTCAACCTAAACCGTTGTCGTACACTAACCTGTACCCTAAACCGTCCCCGTGCCCGTCCCCTAACCCTAAACCTAACCCTAACCCTAACCGTTACCCGAAGCCTTACCCTCACCCTTCCCGTAATCCTAACCCGTACGCTAACACTAACCCGTACCCTAAAACGTACGCTCACCCTAAACCATTGTCGTACCCTAACCTGTACCCTAAACCGTCCCAGTCCCGTAACCCTAACCCTAACTCTAACCCTAACACTAACCCTTACCCGAAGCATTACCTTCCCCCGTCCCCTAATCCTAACCCGTACGCTAACACTAGACCGTACCCTAACACTTACGCTCATCCTAAATCGTTGTCGTACCCTAACCTGTACCCTAAACCGTCCCCGTCCCCTAACCCTAACCCTAACCCTAAGCCTAAGCCTAACCCTTACCCGAAGCCTTACCCTCACCCGTCCCCTAATCCTAACCCGTACGCTAACACTAACCCGTACCCTAACACGTACGCTCACCCTAAACCGTTGTCGTACCCTAACCTGTACCCTAAACCGTCCCCGTCCCCTAACCCTAACCCTAACCCTAACCCTAACCCTAACCCTAACCCTTACCCGAAGCCTTACCCTCAAACGTCCCCTAATCCTAACCCGTACGCTAACACTAACCCGTACCCTAACACGTATGCTCACCCTAAACAGTGGTCGTACCCTAACCTGTACCCTAAATCATAACTGTCCCCGGCCCCTAACCCTAACCCTAACCCTAAACCTTACGCGAAGTCTTACCCTCACCCGTCCCCTAATACTAACCCGTACGCTAACACTAACCCGTACCCTAACACGTACGCTCACCCTAAACCGTTGTCGTACCCAAACCTGTACCCTAAACCGTCCCCGTCCCCGTCCCCTAACCCTAACCCTAACCCTAACCCTAACCCTTACCTGTAGCCTTACCCTCACCCGTCCCCTAATCCTAATCCGTACGCTAACACTAACCCGTACCCTAACACGTACGCTCAACCTAAACCGTTGTCGTACACTAACCTGTACCCTAAACCGTCCCCGTCCCCTAACCCTAACCCTAACCCTAACCCTAACCCTAACCCTTACCCGAAGACTTACACTCACCCGTCCCCTAATCCTAACCCGTACGCTAACAATAATCCGTACCCTAACACTTACGATCACTCTAAACCGTTGTCGTACCCTAACCTGTACCCTAAGCCATCCCCGTCCCCTAACCCTAACCCTAACCCTAACCCTAACCCTAACCCTTACCCGAAGCCTTACCCTCACCCTTCCCCTAATCCTAACCCGTACGCTAACACTAACCCGTACCCTAACACGTACCCTCACCCTAAACCGTTGTCGTACCCTAACCTGTACCCTAAACCGTCCCCATGCCCGTCCCCTAACCCTAAACCTAACCCTAACCCTAACCCTTTCCCGAAGCCTTACCCTCACCCGTCCCCTAATCCTAACCCGTACGCTAACACTAACCCGTACCCTAACACGTACGCTCACCATAAACCGTTGTCGTACCCTAACCTGTACCCTAAACCGTCCCCGTCCACTAACCCTAACCCTAACCCTAATCCTAACCGTAACCCTTACCCGAAGCCTTACACTCACCCGTCCCCTAATCCTCACCCGTATGCTAACACTAACCCGTACCCTAACACGTACGCTCACCCTAAACCGTCGTCGTACCCTAACCTGTACCCTAAACCGTCCCCGTCCCCGTCCCCTAACCCTAACCCTAACCCTAACCATAACCCTTACCCGAAGCCTTACCCTCACCCGTCCCCTAATCCTAACCCGTACACTAACACTAACCCGTACCCTAACACGTAGGCTCACCCTAAACCGTTGACGTACAGTAACCTGTACCCTAAAACGTCCCTGTCCCCTAACCCTAACCCTAACCCTAACCCTAACCCTTACCCGAAGCCTTACCCTCACCCGTCGCCTAATCCTAACCCGTACGCTAACACTAATCCATACCCTAACACGTACGCTCACCCTAAACCGTTGTCGTACACTAACCTGTACCCTAAACCGTCCCCGTCCCCTAACCCTAACCCTAACCCTAACCCTAACCCTAACCCTAACCTTTACCCGAAGCCTTACCCTCACCCATCCCCTAATCCTAACCCGTACGCTAACACTAACCAGTACCGTAACACGTACGCTCACCCTAAACCATTGTCGTACCCTTACCTGTACCCTAAACCGTCCCCGTCCCCGTCCCCGTCCCCGTCCCCTAACCCTAAACCTAACCCTTACCCAAAGCCTTACCCTCACCCGTCCTCTAATCCTAACCCGTACGCTAACACTAACACGTACCCTAACATGTACTCTCACCCTAAACCGTTGTCGTACCCTAACCTGTACCCTAAACCGTCCCTGTCCCCGTCCCCTAACCCTAACCCTAACCCTAACCATAACCCTTACCCGAAGCCTTACCCTCAACCGTCCCCTAATCCTAACCCGTACGCTAACACTAACCCGTACCCTAACACGTACGCTCACCGTAAACCGTTGTCGTACACTAACCTGTACCCTAAACCGTCCCCGTCCCCTAACCCTAAACCTAAACCCTAACCCTAACCCTTACCCGAAGCCTTACCCTCACCCGTCCCCTAATCCTAACCCGTACGCTAACTCTAACCCATACCCTAACACGTACGCTCACCCTAAACCGTTGTCGTACCCTAACTTGTACCCTAAACCGTCCCCGTCCCCTAACTCTAACCCTAACCCTAACCCTTACCCGAAGCCTTACCCTCACCCGTCACCTAATCCTAAACCGTACGCTAACACTAACCCGTACCCTAACACGTACGCTCACCCTAAACCGTTGTCGTACCCTAACCTGTACCCTAAACCGTCCCCGTCCCCAAACCCTAACCCTCACCTTAACCCTAACCCTTACCCGAAGCCTTACCCTCACCCGTCCCCTAATCCTAACCTGTACGCTAACACTAACACGTACCCTAACACGTACGCTCACCCTATACAGTGGTCGTACCCTAACCTGTACCCTAAATCATAACTGTCCCCGGCTCCTAACCCTAACCCTAACCCTAACCCTAAACCTTACCCGAAGTCTTACCCTCAACCGTCCCCTAATCCTAACCCGTACGCTAACACTAACCCGTACGCTCACCCTAAACCGTTGTCGTACCCTAACCTGTACCCTAAACCGTCCCCTTCCCCTAACCATAACCCTAAACCTAACTCTAACCCAAACCCTAACCCTTACCCGAAGCCTTAACATCACCCGTCCCCTAATCCGAACCCGTACGCTAACACTAACCCATACCCTAACACGTACGCTCACCCTAAACCGTTGTCGTACCCTAACCTGTACCCTAAACCGTCCCCGTCCCCTAACCCTAACATTAACCCTAACCCTAACCCTAACCCTTACCCGAAGCCTTACCCTCACCCGTACCCTAATCCTAACCCGTACGCTAACACGAACCCGTACCTTAACACGTACGCTCACCCTAAACCGTTGTCGTACACTAACCTGTACCCTAATCCGTCCCCGTCCCCTAACCCTAACCCTAACCCTAACCCTAACCCTTACCCGAAGCCTTACCCTCACCCGTCCCCTAATCCTAACCCCTACACTAACACTAACCCATACCCTAACATGTACGCTCACCCTAAACCGTTGACGTACACTAACCTGTACCCTAAAACGTCCCTGTCCCCTAACCCTACCCCTAACCCTAACCCTAACCCTAACCCTTACCCGAAGCCTTCCCCTCACCCGTCCCCTAATCCTAACCCGTACGCTAACACTAACCCGTACCCTAACACGTACGCTCACCCTAAACCGTTGTCGTACCCTAACCTGTACCCTAAACCGTCCCCGTCCCCTAACACTAACCCTAACCCTAACCCTAACCCTAACCTTTACCCGAAGCCTTACCCTCACCCATCCCCTAATCCTAACCCGTATGCTAACACTAACCAGTACCCTAACACGTACGCTCACCCTAAACCGTTGTCGTATCCTTACCTGTACCCTAAACCGTTCCCGTCCCCGTCCCCGTCCCCTAACCCTAACCCTAAACCTAACCCTAATCCTAACCCTTACCTGAAGCCTTACCCTCACCCGTCCCCTAATCCTAACCCGTACGCTAACACTAACCCGTACCCTAACACGTACGCTCACCATAAACCGTTGTCGTACACTAACCTGTACCCTAAACCGTCCACGTCCCCTAACCCTAACCGTAACCATAACCCTTACCCGAAGCCTTAACCTCACCCGTCCCCTAATCCTAACCCGTTCGCTAACACTAATCGGTACCCTAACACCTACGCTCACCCTAAATCGTAGTCGTACACTAACATGTACCCTAAACCGTCCCCATCCCCTAACCCTAACCCTAAACATATCCCTAACCCTAACACTTACCCGAATCCTTACCCTCACCCGTCCCCTAATCCTAACCCGTACGCTAACACTAACCCGTACCCTAACACGTACGCTCACCCTAAACCGTTGTCATACCCTAAACTGTACCCTACACCGTCTCCGTCCCCTAACCCTAACCCTAACCCTAACCCTAATCCTAACCCTTACCTGAAGCCTTACCCTCACCCGTCCCCTAATCCTAACCCGTACGCTAACACTAACCCGTACCCTAACACGTACGCTCACCCTAAACCGTTGTCGTACCCTAACCTGTACCCTAAACCGTCCCCGTCCCCTAACCCTAACCCTAACCCTAACCCTAACCCTAACCCTTACCGGAAGCCTTACCCTCACCCGTCCCCTAATCCTAACCCGTACGCTAACACTGACCCGTACCCTAACACGTACGCTCACCCTAAACCGTTGTCGTACCGTAACCTGTACCCTAAACCGTCCCCGTCCCCTAACCCTAACCCTAACCCTAACCCTTACCCTTACCCGAAGCCTTACACTCACCCGACAGCTAATCCTCACCCGTACGCTAACACTAACCCGTACCCTAACACGTACGCTCACCCTAAACCGTTGTCGTACCCTAACCTGTACCCTAAACTGTCCCCGTCCCCTAACCCTAACCCTAACCCTAACCCTTACCCGAAGCCTAACACTCACCCGTCCCCTAATCCTAACCCGTACGCGAACACTAACCCATACCCTAACACGTACGCTCACCCTAAACCGTTGTCGTACCCTAACTTGTACCCTAAATCGTCCCCGTCCCCTAACCCTAACCCTAACCCTAACCCTTACCCGAAGCCTTACCCTCACCCGTCACCTAATCCTAAACCGTACGCTAACACTAACACGTACCCTAACACGTACGCTCACCCTAAACCGTTGTCGTACCCTAACCTGTACCCTAAACCGTCCCCGTCCCCTAACCCTAACCCTAACCCTAACCCTTACCCGAAGCCTTACCCTCACCCGTCCCCTAATACTAAACCGTACGCTAACACTAACCCGTACCCTAACACGTACGCTCACCCTAAACCGCTGTCGTACCCTAACCTGTAACCTAAACCGTCCCCGTCCCCAACCCTAACCCTAACCCTAACCCTAACCCTTAACCGAAGCCTTACCCTCACCCGTCCCATAATCCTAACCCGTACGCTAACACTAAACCATACACTAACATGTACGCTCACCCTAAACCGTTGTCCTACCCTAACCTGTACCCTAAACCGTCCCCATCCCCTAACCGTAACCCTAACCCTAACACTAACCCTTACCCGAAGCCTTACCTCACCCGTCCCCGAATCCTAAACCGTACGCTAACACTAACCCGTACCCTAACACGTACGCTCACCCTAAACCGTTGTCGTACCCTAACCTGTACCCTAAACCGTCCCCGTCCCCTAACCCTAACCCTAACCCTAACCTTAACCCTAACGCTTACCCGAAGCCTTACCCTCACCCGTACCCTAATCCTAACCCGTACGCTAACACTAACCCGTACCCTAACACGTACGCTCACCCTAAACTGTTGTCGTACCCTAACCTCTACCCTAAACCGTCCCTGTCCCCGTCCCGTAACCCTAACCCTAACCCTAACACTATCCCTAACCTTTACCCGAAGCCTTACCCTCACCCGTCCCCTAATCCTAACCCGTACGCTAACACTATCTCGTACCCTAACACGTACGCTCACCCTAAACCGTTGTCGTACCCTAACCTGTACCCTAAAGCGTCCCCGTCCCCTAACGCTAACCCTAACCCTAACCCTAACCCTAACCCTTACCCGAAGACTTACCCTCACCCGTCCCCTAATCCTAACCCTTACGCTAACACTAACCCGTACCCTAACACGTAAGCTCACCCTAAACCGTTGTCGTACCCTAACCTGTACCCTAAACCGTCCCCGTCCCGATCCCCTAACCCTAACCCTAACCCTAACCCTTACCCGAAGCCTTACCCTCACCCGTCCCCTAATCCTAACCCGTACGCCAACACTAACCCGTACCCTAACACGTACGTTCACCCTAAACCGTTGTCGTACACTAACCTGTACCCTAAACCGTCCCCATCCCCTAACCGTAACCCTAACCCTAACCCTTACCCGAAGCCTTACCCTCACCCGTCCCCGAATCCTAAACCGTACGCTAACACTAACCCGTACCCTAACACGTACGCTCACCCTAAACCGTTGTCGTACCCTAACCTGTACCCTAAACCGTCCCCGTCCCCGTCCCCTAACCCTAACCTTAACCCTAACACTAACCCTTACCCGAAGCCTTACCCTCACCCGTCCCCTAATCCTAATCCGTACGCTAACATTAACCCGTACCCTAACACGTACGCTCACCCTAAACCGTTGTCATACCCAAATCTGTACCCTAAACCGTCCCCGTCCCCTAACCCTAACCCTACCCCTAACCCTAACCCTTACCCGAAGCCTTACCCTCACCCGTCCCCTAATCCTAACCTGTACGCTAACACTAACCCGTACCCTAACACGTACGCTCACCCTAAATCGTTGTCGTACCCTAACCTGTACCGTAAACCGTCCCCGTACCCTAACCCTAACCCTAACCCTAACCCTAACCCTAACACTTACCCGAAGCCTTACCCTCACCCGTCCCCTAATCCTAAGCCGTACGCTAACACTAACCCGTACCCTAACACGTACGCTCACCCTAAACCGTTGTCGTATCCTAACCTGTACCCTAAACCATCCCCGTCCCCTAACCCTAACCCTAACCCTAACCCTAACCCTTACCCGAAGCCTTACCCTCACCCGTCCCCTTATCCTAACCCGTGCGCTAACACTAACTCGTACCCTAACTCGTACGCTCACCCTAAACCGTTGTCGTACCCTAACGTGTACCCTAAACCGTCCCCGTACACTAACCCTAACCCTAACCCTTACCCGAAGCCTTACCCTCACCCGTCCCCTAATCCTCACCCGTACGCTAACACTAACCCGTACCCTAACACGTACGCTCACCCTAAAACATTGTCGTACCCTAACCTGTACCCTAAACCGTCCCCGTCCCCTAACCCTAACCCTAACCCTAACCCTAACCCTAACCCTTTCCCGAAGCCTTACGCTCACCCGTCCCCTAATCCTAACCCGTACGCTAACACTAACCCGTACCCTAACACGTACGCTCACCCTAAACCGTTGTTGTACCCTAACCTGTACCCTAAACCGTCCCCGTCCCCTAACCCTAAACCTAACCCTAGTCCTAACCCTAACCCTTACCCGAAGCCTTACCCTCACCCGTCCCTAATCCTCACCCGTACGCTAACACTAACCCGTACCCTAACACGTACGCTCACCCTAAACCGTTGTCGTACCCTAACCTGTACCCTAAACCGACCCGTCCCCGTCCCCTAACCCTAACCCTAACACTAACCCTTACCCGAAGCCTTACCCTCACCCGTCCCCGAATCCTAACCCGTACGCTAACACTAACCCGTACCCTAACACGTACGCTCCCCCTAAACGGTTGTCGTACCCTAACCTGTACCCTAAACCGTCCACGTCCCCTAACCTTAACCCTAACCCTAACCCTAACACTTACCCGAAGCCTTACCCTCACCCGTCCCCTAATCCTAACCCGTACGTTAACACTAACCCGTAACCTAACACGTACGCTCACCCTAAACCGTTGTCGTACGCTAACTTGTACCCTAAACCGTCCCCGTGCCCGTCCCCTAACCGTAATTCTAACCCTAACCCTACCCCTTTCCCGAAGCCTTACCCTCACCCGTCCCCTAATCCTAACCCGTACGCTAACACTAACCCATACCCTAACACGTACGCTCACCCTAAACGGTTGTCGTACCCTAACTTGTACCCTAAACCGTCCCCGTCCCCTAACCCTAACCCTAACCCTAACCCTAACCCTAACGTTTACCCGAAGCCTTACCCTCACCCGTGCCCTAATCCTAACCCGTACACTAACAATAACCCGTACCCTAACACGTACGCTCACCCTAAACCGTTGACGTACCCTAACCTGTACCCTAAACCGTCCCCGTCCCCGTCCCCTAACCCTAACCCTAACACTAACACTAACCCTTACCCGAAGCCTTACCCTCACCCGTCCCCTAATCCTAATCCGTACGCTAACACTAACCCGTACCCTAACACGTACGCTCATCCTCAACCGTTGTCATACCCTAATCTGTACCCTAAACCGTCCCCGTCCCCTAACCCTAACCCTAACCCTAACCCTAACCCTTACCCGAAGCCTTACCCGCACCCGTCCCCAATCCTAACCTGTACGCTAACACTAACCCGTACCCTAAAACGTACGCTCACCCTAAATCGTTGTCGTACCCTAACCTGTACCCTAAACCGTCCCCGTACCTTAACCCTAACCCTAACCCTAACCCTAACCCTAACACTTACCCGAAGCCTTACCCTCACCCGTCCCCTAATCCTAAGCCGTACGCTAACACTAACCCGTACCCTAACACCTACGCTCACCCTAAACCGTTGTCGTAACCTAACCTGTACCCTAAACCGTCCCCGTCCCCTAACCCTAACCCTAACCCTAACCCTAACCCGTACCCGAAGCCTTACCCTCACCCGTCCCCTTATCCTAAACCGTGTGCTAACACTAACCCGTACCCTAACTCGTACGCTCACCCTAAACCGTTGTCGTACCCTAACACGTACCCTAAACCATCCCCGTCCCCTAACCCTAACCCTAACCCTTACCCGAAGCCTTACCCTCACCCGTCCCCTAATCCTCACCCGTACGCTAACACTAACCCGTACCCTAACACGTACGCTCACCCTAAAACATTGTCGTACCCTAACCTGTACCCTAAACCGTCCCCGTCCCCTAACCCTAACCCTAACCCTAACCCTAACCCTAACCCTTACCCGAAGCCTTACGCTCACCCGCCCCTAATCCTAACCCGTACGCTAACACTAACCCGTACCCTAACACGTACGCTCACCCTAAACCGTTGTTGTACCCTAACCTGTACCCTAAACCGTCCCCGTCCCCTAACCCTAAACCTAACCCTAGTCCTAACCCTAACCCTTACCCGAAGCCTTACCCTCACCCGTCCCCTAATCCTAACCCGTACGCTAACACTAACCTATACCCTAACACGTACGCTCCCCCTAAACGGTTGTCGTACCCTAACCTGTACCCTAAACCGTCCACGTCCCCTAACCTTAACCCTAAACCTAACCCTAACACTTACCCGAAGCCTTACCCTCACCCGTCCCCTAATCCTAACCCGTACGTTAACACTAACCCGTACCCTAACACGTACGCTCACCCTAAACCGTTGTCGTACCCTAACTTGTACCCTAAACCGTCCCCGTGCCCGTCCCCTAACCGTAACTCTAACCCTAACCCTAACCCTTTCCCGAAGCCTTACACTCACCCGTCCCCTAATCCTAACCCGTACGCTAACACTAACCCATACCCTAACACGTACGCTCACCCTAAACCGTTGTCGTACCCTAACTTGTACCCTAAACCGTCCCCGTCCCCTAACGCTAACCCTAACCCTAACCCTAACCCTAACCCTTACCCGAAGCCTTACCCTCACCCGTGCCCTAATCCTAACCCGTACACTAACACTAACCCGTACCCTAACACGTACGCTCACCCTAAACCGTTGACGTACCCTAACCTGTACCCTAAACCGTCCCCGTCCCCGTCCCCTAACCCTAACCCTAACCCTAACCCTAACCTTTACCCGAAGCCTTACCCTCAGCCGTCCTCTAATCCTAACCCGTACGCTAACACTAACCCTTACCCTAACACGTACGCTCACCCTAAATCTTTGTCGTACCCTAACCTGTAGCCTAAACCATCCCCGTCCCCGTCCCCGTCCCCGTACCCTAACCCTAATCCTAACCCTTACCCGAAGCCTTAACATCACCTGTCCCCTAATCCTAACCCATACGCTAACACTAACCCATACCCTAACATGTACGCTCACCCTAAACCGTTGTCGTACCCTAACCTGTACCCTAAACCGTCCCTGTCCCCGTCCCCTAACCCTAACCCTAGCCCTAACCCTAACCCTAACCCTTACCCGAAGCCTTACCCTCACCCGTCCGCTAATACTAACCCGTAAGCTAACACTAACCCGTAAGCTAACACTAACCCGTACCCTAACACGTACGCTCACCCTAAACCTTTGTCGTACCCTAATCTGTACCCTAAACCGTCCGGGTCCCCTAACCCTAACCCTAACCCTAACCCTAACCCTAACCCTTACCCGAAGCCTTACACTCACCCGTCACCTAATCCTCACCCGTACGCTAACACTAACCCGTACCCTAACACGTACGCTCACCCTAAACCGTTGTCGTACCCTAACCTGTACCCTAAACCGTCCCCTAACCCTAACCCTAAACCTAACCCTATCCCTAACCCGAACCCTTACCCTTACCCGAAGCCTTACCCTCACCCGTCCCCTAATCCTAACCCGTACGCTAACACTAACCCGTACCCTAACACGTACGCTCACCCTAAACCGTTGTCGTACCCTAACCTGTACCCTAAACCGTCCCCGTCCCCTAACCCTAACCCTAACCCTAACCCTTACGCGAAGCCTTACCCACACCCGTCCCCTAATCCTAACCCGTACGCTAACACTAACACGTACCCTAACACCTACGCTCACCCTAAACCTTTGTCGTACCCTAACCTGTACCCTAAACCGTCCCCGTCCCCTAACCCTAACCCTAACCCTTACCCGAAGCCTTACCCTCACCCGTTCCCTAATCCTAACCCGTACGCTAACACTAACCAGTACCCTAACACGTACGCTCACCCTAAACCGTTGTCGTACCCTAACTTGTACCCTAAACCGTCCCCGTCCCCTAACCCTAACCCTAACCCTAACCCTTACCCGAAGCCTTACCCTCACCCGTCCCCTAATCCTAACCCGTACGCTAACACTAACCCGTACCCTAAAACTTACGCTCACCCTAAACCGTTGTCGTACCCTAACCTGTACCCTAAACCGTCCCCGTCCCCTAACCCTAACCCTAACCCTTACCCGAAGCCTTACCCTCACCCGTCCCCTAATCCTCACCCGTACGCTAACACTAACCCGTACCCTAACATGTACGCTCACCCTAAACCGTTGTCGTACCCTAACCTGTACCCTAAACCGTCCCTGTCCCCGTCCCCTAACCCTAATCCTAGCCCTAACCCTAACCCTAAACCTTACCCGAAGCCTTACCCTCACCCGTCCCCGAATCCTAAACCGTACGCTAACACTAACCCGTACCCTAACACGTACACTCACCCTAAACCGTTGTCGTACACTAACCTGTACCCTAAACCGTCCCCATCCCCTAACCGTAACCCTAACCCTAACCCTAACCCTTACCCGAAGCCTTACCCTCATCCGTCCCCGAATCCTAAACCGTACGCTAACACTAACCCGTACCCTAACACGTACGCTCACCCTAAACCGTTGTCGTACCCTAACCTGTACCCTAAACCGTCCCCGTCCCCGTCCCCTAACCCTAACCCTAACCCTAACACTAAACCTTACCCGAAGCCTTACCCTCACCCGTCCCCTAATCCTAATCCGTACGCTAACACTAACCCGTACCCTAACACGTACGCTCACCCTAAACCGTTGTCATACCCTAATCTGTACCCTAAACCGTCCCCGTCCCCTAACCCTAACCCTAACCCTAACCCTAACCCTTACCCGAAGCCTTACCCTCACCCGTCCCCTAATCCTAACCTGTACGCTAACACTAACCCGTACCCTAACACGTACGCTCACCCTAAATCGTTGTCGTACCCTAACCTGTACCCTAAACCGTCCCCGTACCCTAACCTTAACCCTAACCCTAACCCTAACCCTAACACTTACCCGAAGCCTTACCCTCACCCGTCCCCTAATCCTAAGCCGTACGCTAACACTAACCCGTACCCTAACACGTACGCTCACCCTAAAACATTGTCGTACCCTAACCTGTACCCTAAACCGTCCCCGTCCCCTAACCCTAACCCTAACCCTAACCCTAACCCTAACCCTTACCCGAAGCCTTACGCTCACCCGTCCCCTAATCCTAACCCGTACGCTAACACTAACCCGTACCCTAACACGTACGCTCACCCTAAACCGTTGTTGTACCCTAACCTATACCCTAAACCGTCCCCGTCCCCTAACCCTAAACGTAACCCTAGTCCTAACCCTAACCCTTACCCGAAGCCTTACCCTCACCCGTCCCTAATCCTCACCCGTACGCTAACACTAACCCATACCCTAACACGTACGCTCACCCTAAACCGTTGTCGTACCCTAACCTGTACCCTAAACCGTCCCCGTCCCCGTCCCCTAACCCTAACCCTAACCCTAACCCTAACCCTTACCCGAAGCCTTACCCTCACCCGTCCCCTAAACCTAAACCGTACGCAAACACTAACCTGTACCCTAACACGTACGCTCCCCCTAAACGGTTGTCGTACCCTAACCTGTACCCTAAACCGTCCACGTCCCCTAACCATAACCCTAACCCTAACCCTAACACTTACCCGAAGCCTTACCCTAACCCGTCCCCTAATCCTAACCCGTACGTTAACACTAACCCGTACCCTAACACGTACCCTCACCCTAAAACGTTGTCGTACCCTAACTTGTACCCTAAACCGTCCCCGTGCCCGTCCCCTAACCCTAACTCTAACCCTAACCCTAACCCTTTCCCGAAGCCTTACCCTCACCCGTCCCCTAATCCTAACCCGTACGCTAACACTAACCCATACCCTAACACGTACGCTCACCCTAAAACGTTGTCGTACACTAACCTGTACCCTAAACCGTCCCAGTCCCCTAACCCTAACCCTAACCCTAACCCTAACCCTAACCCTTACCCGAAGCCTTACACTCACCCGTCCCCTAATCCTCACTCGTACGCTAACACTAACCCGTACCCTAACACGTACGCTCACCTAAACTTTTGTCGTACACTAACTTGTACCCTAAACCGTCCCCGTCCCCTAACCCTAACCCTAACCCTAACCCTAAACCTTACCCGAAGCCTTACCGTCACCCGTCCCCTAATCCTAACCCGTACGCTAACACTAACCCATACCCTAACACGTACGCTCACCCTAAACCGTTGTCGTACACTAACTTGTACCCTAAACCGTCCCCGTCCCCTAACCCTAACCCTAACCCTAACCCTAACCCTAACCCTTACCCGAAGCCTTACCCTCACCCGTCCCCTAATCCTAACCCGTACACTAACACTAACCAGTACCCTAACACGTACGCTCACCCTAAACCGTTGACGTACACTAACCTGTACCCTATACCGTCCCCGTCCCCTAACCCTAACCCTAACCCTAACCCTAACCCTAACCCTAACCCTTACCCGAAGCCTTACACTCACCCGTCCCCTAATCCTAACCCGTACGCTAACACTAACCTGTACCCTAACACGTACGCTCACCCTAAACCGTTGTCCTACCCTAACCTGTACCCTAAACCGTCCCCGTCCCCGTCCCCTAACCCTAACCCTAACCCTAACCTTTACCCGAAGCCTTACCCTCAGCCGTCCTCTAATCCTAACCGGTACGCTAACACTAACCCGTACCCTAAAACGTACGCTCACCCTAAATCTTTGTCGTACCCTAAACTGTACCCTAAACCATCCCCGTCCCCGTTCCCGTCCCCGTACCCTAACCCTAATCCTAACCCTTACCCGAAGCCTTACCCTCACCCGTCCCCTAATCCTAACCCATACGCTAACACTAACCCATACCCTAACATGCACGCTCACCCTAAACCGTTGCCGTACCCTAACCTGTACCCTAAACCGTCCCTGTCCCCGTCCCCTAACCCTAACCCCAGCCCTAACCCTAACCCTAACCCTTACCCGAAGCCTTACCCTCACCCGTCCGCTAAACCTAAACCGTACGCTAACACTAACCCGTACCCTAACACGTACGCTCACCCTAAACCATTGTCGCAGCCGAACCTGTACCTTAAACCGTCCCCGTCACCTAACCCTAACCCTAACCGTAACCCTAACCCTTACCCGAAGCCTTACCATCACCCGTCCCCTAATCCTAACCCGTACGCTAACACTAACCCGTACCTTAACACGTACGCTCACCCTAAACTTTTGTCGTACCCTAACCTGTACCCTAAACCGTCCGGGTCCCCTAACACTAACCCTAACCCTAACCCTAACCCTAACCCTTACCCGAAGCCTTACACTCACCCGTCACCTAATCCTCACCCGTACGCTAACACTAACCCGTACCCTAACACGTACGCTCACCCTAAACCGTTGTCGTACCCTAACCTGTACCCTAAACCGTCCCCTAACCCTAATCCTAAGCCTAACCCTAACCCTAACCCTAACCCTTACCCGAAGCCTTACCCTCACCCGTCCCCTAATCCTAACTCGTACGCTAACACTAACCCGTACCCTAACACGTACGCTCACCCTAAACCGTTGTCGTACCCTAACCTGTACCCTAAACCGTCCCCGTCCCCTAACCCTAACCCTAACCCTAACCCTAACCCTTACGCGAAGCCTTACCCTCACCCGTCCCCTAATCCTAACCCGTACGCTAACACTAACCCGTACCCTAACACGTACGCTCACCCTAAACTTTGTCGTACCCTAACCTGTACCGTAAACCGTCCCCGTCCCCTAACCCTAACCCTAACCCTTACCCGAAGCCTTACCCTCACCCGTTCCCTAATCCTAACCCGTACGCTAACACTAACCAGTACCCTAACACGTACGCTCTACCTAAACCGTTGTCGTACCCTAACTTGTACCCTAAACCGTCCCCGTTCCCTAACCCTAACCCTAACCCTTACCCGAAGCCTTACCCTCACCCGTCCCCTAATCCTAACCCGTATGCTAACACTAACCCGTACCCTAAAACGTACGCTCACCCTAAAGCGTTGTCGTACCCTAACCTGTACCCTAAACCGTCCCCGTCCCCTAACCCTAACCCTAACCCTAACCCTTAACTGAAGCCTTACCCTCACCCGTCCCCTAATCCTAACCCGTACGCTAACACTATCCCGTACCCTAACACGTACGCTCACCCTAAACTGCTGTTGTACCCTAACCTGTACCCTAAACCGTCCCTGTCCCCGTCCCGTAACCCTAACCCTAACCCTAACCCTAACCCTTACCCGAAGCCTTACCCTCACCCGTCCCCTAATCCTAAACTGTACGCTAACACTAACCCGTACCCTAACACGTACGCTCACCCTAAACCGTTGTCATACCCTAACCTGTACCCTAAACCGTCCCCGTCCCCTAACCCTAACCCTAACCCTAACCCTATCCCTTACCCGAAGCCTTACCCTCACCCGTCCCCTAATCCTAAACCGTACGCTAACACTAACCCGTACCCTAACACGTACGCTCACCCTAAACCGTTGTCGTACCCTAACCTGTACCCTAAACCGTCCCCGTCCCCTAACCCTAACCCTAACCCTTACCCGAAGCCTTACCCTAACCCGTCCCCTAATCCTCACCCGTACGCTAACACTAACCCGTACCCTAACACGTACGCTCACCCTAAACCGTTGTCGTACCCTAACCTGTACCCTAAACTGTCCCCGTCCCGTAACCCTAACCCTAAACCTAACCCTAACCCTAACCCTTACCCGAAGACTTACCCTCACCCGTCCCCTAAACCTAACCCTTACGCTAACACTAACCCATACCCAAACACGTAAGCTCACCCTAAACCGTTTTCGTACCCTAACCTGTACCCTAAACCGTCCCCGTCCCCGTCCCCTAACCCTAACCCTAACCCTAACCCTTACCCGAAGCCTTACACTCACCCGTCCCCTAATCCTAACCCGTACGCCAACACTAACCCGTACCGTAACACGTACGCTCACCCTAAACCGTTGTCGTACACTAACCTGTACCCTAAACCGTCCCCATCCCCTAACCCTAACCCTAACCCTAACCCTATCACTTACCCGAAGCCTTACCCTCACCCGTCCCCTAATCCTAACCCGTACGCTAACACTAACCCATACCCTAACACGTACGCTCACCCTAAACCGTTGTCGTACCCTAACCTGTACCCTAAACCATCCCCGTCCCCTAACCCTAACCCTAACCCTTACCCGAAGCCTTACCCTCACCCGTCCCCTAATCCTCACCCGTACGCTAACACTAACCCGTACCCTAACACGTACGCTCACCCTAAAACGTTGTCGTACACTAACCTGTACCCTAAACCGTCCCCGTCCCCGTCCACTAACCCTAACCCTAACCCTAACCCTAACCCTTACCCGAAGCCTTACCCTCACCCGTCCCCTAATCCTAACCCGTACGCTAACACTAACACGTACCCTAACACGTACGCTCACCCTAAATCGTTGTCGTACCCTAACCTGTACCCTAAACCGTCCCCGTCCCATAAACCTAAACCTAACCCTAACCCTTACCCGAAGCCTTAACCTCACCCGTCCCCTAATCCTCACCCGTACGCTAACACTAACCCGTACCCTAACACGTACGCTCACCCTAAACCGTTGTCGTACCCTAACCTGTACCCTAAACCGTCCCCGTCCCCTAAACCTAACCCTAACCCTAACCCTAACCCTAACCCTTACCCGAAGCCTTACCCTCACCCGTCCCCTAATCCTAACCCGTACGCTAACACTAACCCGTACCCTAACACGTACGCTCACCCTAAACGGTTGTCGTACCCTAAACTGTACCCTAAACCGTCCACGTCCCCTAACCCTAACCCTAACCCTAAACCTAACCCTTACCCGAAGCTTTACCCTAACCCGTCCCCTAATCCTAACCCGTACGTTAACACTAACCGGTACCCTAACACGTACCCTCACCCTAAACCGTTGTCCTATGCTAACTTGTACCCTAAACCGTCCCTGTGCCCGTCCCCTAACCCTAACCCTAACCCTAACCCTAACCCTTTCCCGAAGCCTTAACCTCACCCGTCCCCTAATCCTAACCCGTACGCTAACACTAACCCATACCCTAACACGTACGCTCACCCTAAACCGTTGTCGTACCCTAACCTGTACCCTAAACCGTCCCCGTCCCCGTCCCCTAACCCTAACCCTAACCCTAACCCTTACCCGAAGCCTTACACTCACCCGTCCCCTAATCCTCACCCGTACGCTAACACTAACCCGTACCCTAACACGTACGCTCACCCTAAAACGTTGTCGTACACTAACCTGTACCCTAAACCGTCCCCGTCCCCTACCCTAACCCTAAACCTAACCCTAACCCTAACCCTTACCCGAAGCCTTACCCTCACCCGTCCCCTAATACTAACCCGTTCGCTAACACTAACCCGTACCCTAAAACGTACGCTCACCCTAAACCGTTGTCGTACCCTAACCTGTACCCTAAACCGTCCCCTTCCCCTAACCCTAAACCTAACTCTAACCCTAACCCTAACCCTTACCCGAAGCCTTACCCTCACCCGTCCCCTAATCCTCACCCGTACGCTAACACTAACACATACCCTAACACGTACGCTCACCCTAAACAGTTGTCGTACCCTAACCTGTACCCTAAAACGTCCCAGTCCCCTAAACCTAACCCTAAACCTAACCCTAACCCTAACCCTTACCCGAAGCCTTACCCTCACCCGTCCCCAAATCCTAACCCGTACGCTAACACTAACCCGTACCCTAACACGTACGCTCACCCTAAACGGTTGTCGTACCCTAACCTGTACCCTAAACCGTCCACGTCCCCTAACCCTAACCCTAACCCTAACCCTAACCCTAACCCTTACCCGAAGCCTTACCCTCACCCATCCCCTAATCCTAACCCGTACGCTAACACTAACCCATACCCTAACACGTACGCTCACCCTAAACCGTTGTCGTACCCTAACTTGTACCCTAAACCGTCCCCGTCCCCTAACCCTAACCCTAACCCTAACCCTAACCCTAAACCTTACCAGAAGCCTTACCCTCACCCGTCCCCTATTCCCAACCCGTACACAAACACTAACCCGTACCCTAACACGTACGCTCACCCTAAACGGTTGACGTACCCTAACCTGTACCCTAAACCGTCCCCGTCCCCTAACACTAAACCTAACCATAACCCTATCCCTAACCCTTACCCGAAGCCTTACATTCACCCGTCCCCTATTCCTAACCCGTACGCTAACACTAACCCTTACCCTAACACGTACGCTCAGCCTAAACCGTTGTCGTACCCTAACCTGTACCCTAAACCGTCCCCGTCCCCTAACCCTAACCCTAACCCTAACCCTAACACTTACCCGAAGCCATATCCTCACCCGTCCCCTAATCCTAACCCATACGCTAACACTAACCCGTACCCTAACATGTACGCTCACCCTAAACCGTTGTCGTACCCTAACCTGTACCCTAAATCGTCCCTGTCCCCTAACGCTAACCCTAACGCTTACCCGAAGCCTTACCCTCACCCGTTCCCTAATCCTAACCCGTACGCTAACACTAACCAGTACCCTAACACGTACGCTCACCCTAAACCGTTGTCGTACCCTAACTTGTACCCTAAACCGTCTCCGTCCCCTAACCCTAACACTAACCCTAACCCTTACCCGAAGCCTTACCCTCACCCATCCCCTAATCCTAACCCGTACGCTAACACTAACCCGTACTCTAACACGTACGCTCACCCTAAACCGTTGTCGTACAGTAACCTGTACCCTAAACCGTCGCCGTCCCCGTCCCCGTCCCCTAACCCTAACACTAACCCTTACCCGAAGCCTTACCCTCACCCGTCCCCTAATCCTAACCCGTACGCTAACACTAACCCGTACCCTAACACGTACGCTCACCCTAAACTGTTGTCGTACCCTAACCTGTACCCTAAACCATCCCTGTCCCCGTCCCGTAACCCTAACCCTAACCCTAACACTAACCCTAACACTTACCCGAAGCCTTACCCTCACCCGTCCCCTAATCCTAACCCGTACGCTAACACTAACCCGTACCCTAACACGTACGCTCACCCTAAACCGTTGTCGTACCCTAACCTGTACCCTAAACCGTCCCCGTCCCCTAACCCTGACCCTAACCCTAACCCTAACTCTAACCCTTACCCGAAGACATTCCCTCACCCGTCCCCTAATCCTAACCCTTACGCTAACACTAACCCGTACCCTAACAGGTAAGCTCACCCTAAACGGTTTTCGTACCCTAACCTGTACCCTAAACCGTCCCCGTCCCCGTCCCCTAACCGTAACCCTAACCCTAACCCTTACCCTAAGCCTTACCCTCACCCATCCCCTAATCCTAACCGGTACGCCAACACTAACCCGTACCCTAACACGTACGCTCACCCTAAACCGTTGTCGTACCCTAAACTGTACCCTAAACCGTCCCCATCCCCTAACCCTAACCCTAACCCTAACCCTTACCCGAAGCCGTACCCTTACCCGTCCCCTAATCCTAAACCGTACGCTAACACTAACCCGTACCCTAACACGTACGCTCACCCTAAACCGTTGTCGTACCCTAACCTGTACCCTAAACCGTCCCCGTCCCCTTCCCCTAACCCTAACCCTAACCCTAACCCTAACCCTTACCCCAAGCCTTACCCTCACCCGTCCCCTAATCCTAACCCGTACGCTAACACTAATCCGTACCCTAACACGTACGCTCACCCTAAACCGTTGTCATACCATAACCTGTACCCTAAACCGTCCCCGTCCCCGTCCCCGTCCCCTAACCCTAACCCTATCCCTTACCCGAAGCCTTACCCTCACCCGTCCCCTAATCCTAACCCGTACGCTAACACTAACCCGTACCCTAACACGTACGCTCACCCTAAACCGTTGTCGCAGCCTAACCTGTACCCTAAACCGTCCCCGTCCCCTAACCCTAACCCTAACCCTAACCCTAACCCTAACCCTTATCCGAAGCCTTACCCTCACCCGTCCCCTAATCCTAACTCGTACGCTAACACTAACCCGTACCCTAACACGTACGCTCACCCTAAATCGTTGTCGTACCCTAACCTGTACCCTAAACCGTCCCCGAACACTAACCCTTACCCTAACCCTAACCCTAACCCTAACACTTACCCGAAGCCTTACCCTCACCCGTCCCCTAATCCTAACCCGTACGCTAACACTAACCCGTACCCTAACACGTACGCTCACCCTAAACCGTTGTCGTACCCTAACCTGTACCCTAAACCGTCCCCGTCCCCTAACCCTAAGCCTAACCCTAACCCTCACCCTTACCCGAAGCCTTACCCTCACCCGTCCCCTAATCCTAACCCGTACGCTAACACTAACCCGTAACCTAACACGTACGCTCACCCTAAACCGTTGTCCTAGCCTAACCTGTACCCTAAACCGTCCAGTCCCCTAACCCTAACCCTAACCCTAACCCTTACCCGAAGTCTTACCCTCACCCTTCCCCTAATCCTAACCCGTACGCTAACACTAACCCGTACCCTAACACGTACGCTCACCCTAAATCGTTGTCGTACCCTAAACTGTACCCTAAACCGTCCCCGTACCCTAACCCTAACCCTAACCCTAACCCTAACCCTAAAACTTACCCGAAGCCTTACCCTCACCCGTCCCCTAATCCTAACCCGTACGCTAACACTAAACCGTACCCTAACACGTACGCTCACCTTAAACCGTTGTCGTACCCTAACCTGTACCCTAAACCGTCCCCTTCCCCTAACCCTAACCCTAACCCTAACCCTTACCCGAAGTCTTACGCTCACCCGTCCCCTTATCCTAACCCGTACGCTAACACTAACCCGTATCCTAACACGTACGCTCACCCTAAACCCTTGTCGTACACTAACCTGTACCCTAAACCGTCCCCGTCCCCTAACCCTAACCCTAACCCTAACCCTAACCCTTACCCAAAGCCTTACCCTCACCCGTCCCCTAATCCTAACCCGTACGCTAACACTAACCAGTACCCTAACACGTACGCTCACCCTAAACTTTGTCGTACCCTAACCTGTACCCTAAACCGTCCGCGTCCCCTAACCCTAACCCTAACCCTAACCCTAACCCTTACCCGAAGCCTTACACTCACCCGTCACCTAATCCTCACCTGTACGCTAACACTAACCCGTACCCTAACACGTACGCTCACCCTAAACCGTTGTCGTACCCTAACCTGTACCCTAAACCGTCCCCTAACCCTAACCCTAACCCTAACCCTTACCCGTAGCCTTACCCTTACCCGTCCCCTAATCCTAACCCGTACGCTAACACTAAACCGTACCCTAACACGTACGCTCACCCTAAACCGTTGTCGTACACTAACCTGTACCCTAAACCGGCGCCGTCCCCGTCCCCGTCCCCGTCCCCTAACCCTAACCCTAACACTTACCCGAAGCCTTACCCTCACCCGTCCCCTAATCCTAACCCGTACGCTAACACTAACCCGTACCCTAACACGTACGCTCACCCTAAACTGTTGTCGTACCCTAACCTGTACCCTAAACCGTCCCTGTCCCCGTCCCGTAAACCTAACCCTAACCCTAACACTAACCCTAGCCCTTACCCGAAGCCTTACCCTCACCCTTCCCCTAATCCTAACCCGTACGCTAACACTAACCCGTACCCTAACATGTACGCTCACCCTAAACCGTTGTCGTACCCTAACCTGTACCCTAAACCGTCCCCTAACCCTAACCCTAACCCTAACCCTAACCCTTACCCGTAGCCTTACCCTTACCCGTCCCCTAATCCTAACCCGTACGCGAACACTAACCCGTACCCTAACACGTACGCTCACCCTAAAGCGTTGTCGTACCCTAACCTGTACCCTAAACCGTCCCCGTCCCCTAACCCTAACCCTAACCCTAACCCTAACCCTAACCCTTACCCGAAGCCTTATCCTCACCCGTCCCCTAATCCTAACCCGTACGCTAACACTAACCCGTACCCTAACACGTACGCTCACCCTAAACCGTTGACGTACCCTAACCTGTACCCTAAACCGTCCCCGTCCCCTAACCCTAACCCTAACCCTTACCCGAAGCCTTACCCTCACCTGTTCCCTAATCCTAACCCGTAGGCTAACCCTAACCCGTACCCTAACACGTACGCTCACCCTAAACCGTTGTCGTACCATAACTTGTACCCTAAACCATCCCTGTCCCCTAACCCTAACCCTAACCCTAACCCTTACCCGAAGCCTTACCCTCACCCGTCCCCTAATCCTAACCCGTACTCTAACACTAACCCGTACCCTAAAACGTACGCTCAACCTAAACCGTTGTCGTACCCTAACCTGTACCCTAAACCGTCCCCGTCCCCTAACCCTAACCCTAAACCTAACGCTTACCCGAAGCCTTACCCTCACCCGTCCCCTAATCCTAACCCGTACGCTAACACTAAACCGTACCCTAACACGTACGCTCACCCTAAACCGTTGTCGTACACTAACCTGTACCCTAAACCGGCGCCGTCCCCGTCCCCGTCCCCGTACCCTAACCCTAACCCTAACACTTACCCGAAGCCTTACCCTCACCCGTCCCCTAATCCTAACCCGTACGCTAACACTAACCCGTACCCTAACACGTACGCTCACCCTAAACTGTTGTCGTACCCTAACCTGTACCCTAAACCGTCCCTGTCCCCGTCCCGTAACCCTAACCCTAACCCTAACACTAACCCTAGCCCTTACCCGAAGCCTTACCCTCACCCTTCTCCTAATCCTAACCCGTACGCTAACACTAACCCGTACCCTAACACGTACGCTCACCCTAAACCGTTGTCGTACACTAACCTGTACCCTAAACCGTCCCCGTCCCCTAACCCTAACCCTAACCCTAAGCCTAACCCTAACCCTTACCCGAAGACTTACCCTCACCCGTCCCCTAATCCTAACCCTTACGCTAACACTAACCCGTATCCTAACACGTAAGCTCACCCTAAACCGTTTTCGTACCCTAACCTGTACCCTAAACCGTCCCCGTCCCCGTCCGCTAACCCTAACCCTAACCCTAACCCTTACCCGAAGCCTTACCCTCACCCGTCCCCTAATACTAACCCGTACGCCAACACTAACACGTACCCTAACACGTACGCTCACCCTAAACCGTTGTCGTACACTAACCTGTACCCTAAACCGTCCCCATCCCCTAACCCTAACCCTAACCCTAACCCTTACCCGAAGCCTTTTTCTTACCCGTCCCCTAATCCTAAACCGTACGCTAACACTAACCCGTACCCTAACACGTACGCTCACCCTAAACCGTTGTCGTACCCTAACCTGTACCCTAAACCGTCCCCGTCCCCATCCCCTAACCCTAACCCTAACCCTAACCCTAACCCTTACCCGAAGCCTTACCCTCACCCGTACCCTAATCCTAACCCGTACGCTAACACTAACCCGTACCCTAACATGTACGCTCACCCTAAACCGTTGTCATATCCTAACCTGTACCCTAAACCGTCCCCGTCCCCTAACCCTAACCCTAACCCTAATCCTATCCCTTACCCGAAGCCTTACCCTCACCCGTCCCCTAATCCTAACACGTACGCTAACACTAACCCCTACCCTAACAAGTACGCTCACCCTAAATCGTTGTCGTACCCTAACCTGTACCCTAAACCGTCCCCGTACCCTAACCCTAACCCTAACCCTAACCCTAACACTTACCCGAAGCCTTACCCTCACCCGTCCCCTAATCCTAATCCGTACGCTAACACTAACACGTACCCTAACACGTACGCTGACCCTAAACCGTTGTCGTACCCTAACCTGTACCCTAAACCGTCCCCGTCCCCTAACCCTAACCCTAACCCTAACCCTAACACTTACCCAAAGCCTTACCCTCACCCGTCCCCTAATCCTAACCCGTACGCTAACACTAACCCGTACCCTAACACGTACTCTCACCCTAAACCGTTGTCGTACCCTAACCTGTACCCTAAACCGTCCCCGTCCCCTAACCCTAACCCTAACCCTAACCCTTACCCGAAGCCTTACACTCACCCGTCCCCTTATCCTAACCCGTACGCTAACACTAACCCGTACCCTGACACGTACGCTCACCCTAAACCGTTGTCGTACCCTAACCTCTACCCTAAACCGTCCCCGTCCCCTAACACTAACCCTAACCCTAGACCTAACCCTTACCTGAAGCCTTACCCTGACCCGTCCCCTAATCCTAACCCGTACGCTAACACTAACCCGTACCCTAACACGTACGCTCACCCTAAACCGTTGTCGTACCCTAACATGTACCCTAAACCGTCCCCTAACCCTAACCCTAAACCTAACCCTAACCCTAACCCTTACCCGAAGCCTTACCCTCACCCGTCCCCTAATCCTAACCCGTACGCAAACACTAACCCGTACCCTAACACGTACGCTCACCCTAAACCGTTGTCGTACCCTAACCTGTACCCTAACCCGTCCCCGTCCCCTAACCCTAACCCTAACCCTAACCCTAACCCTAACCCTAACCCTTACGCGAAGCCTTACCCTCACCCGTCCCCTAATCCTAACCCGTACGCTAACACTAACCGGTACCCTAACACGTACGCTCAACCTAAACCGTTGTCGTACCCTAACCTGTACCCTAAACCGTCCCCGTCCCCTAACCCTAACCCTAACCCTTACACGAAGCCCTACCCTCACCCGTTCCCTAATCCTAAGCCGTACGCTAACACTAACCAGTACCGTAACACGTACGCTCACCCTAAACCGTTGTCGTACCCTAACTTGTACCCTAAACCGTCCCCGTCCCCTAACCCTAACACTAACCCTAAACCTTACCCGAAGCCTTACCCTCACCCGTCCCCTAATCCTAACCCATACGCTAACACTAACCCGTACCCTAATACGTACGCTCACCCTAAACCGTTGTCGTACCCTAACCTGTACCCTAAACTGTCCCCGTCCCGTAACCCTAACCCTAAACCTAACCCTAACCCTAACCCTTACCCGAAGACTTACCCTCACCCGTCCCCTAATCCTAACCCTTACGCTAACACTAACCCATACCCAAACACGTAAGCTCACCCTAAACCGTTTTCGTACCCTAACCTGTACCCTAAACCGTCCCCATCCCCGTCCCCTAACCCTAACCCTAACCCTAACCCTTACCCGAAGCCTTACACTCACCCGTCCCCTAATCCTAACCCGTACGCCAACACTAACCCGTACCGTAACACGTACGCTCACCCTAAACCGTTGTCGTACACTAACCTGTACCCTAAACCGTCCCCATCCCCTAACCCTAACCCTAACCCTAACCCTATCCCTTACCCGAAGCCTTACCCTCACCCGTCCCCTAATCCTAACCCGTACGCTAACACTAACCCGTACCCTAACACGTACGCTCACCCTAAACCGTTGTCGTACCCTAACCTGTACCCTAAACCATCCCCGTCCCCTAACCCTAACCCTAACCCTTACCCGAAGCCTTACCCTCACCCGTCCCCTAATCCTCACCCGTACGCTAACACTAACCCGTACCCTAACACGTACGCTCACCCTAAAACGTTGTCGTACACTAACCTGTACCCTAAACCGTCCCCGTCCCCGTCCACTAACCCTAACCCTAACCCTAACCCTAACCCTTACCCGAAGCCTTACCCTCACCCGTCCCCTAATCCTAACCCGTACGCTAACACTAACACGTACCCTAACACGTACGCTCACCCTAAATCGTTGTCGTACCCTAACCTGTACCCTAAACCGTCCCCGTCCCATAAACCTAAACCTAACCCTAACCCTTACCCGAAGCCTTAACCTCACCCGTCCCCTAATCCTCACCCGTACGCTAACACTAACCCGTACCCTAACACGTACGCTCACCCTAAACCGTTGTCGTACCCTAACTTGTACCCTAAACCGTCCCCGTCCCCTAAACCTAACCCTAACCCTAACCCTAACCCTAACCCTTACCCGAAGCCTTACCCTCACCCGTCCCCTAATCCTAACCCGTACGCTAACACTAACCCGTACCCTAACACGTACGCTCACCCTAAACGGTTGTCGTACCCTAAACTGTACCCTAAACCGTCCACGTCCCCTAACCCTAACCCTAACCCTAAACCTAACCCTTACCCGAAGCCTTACCCTAACCCGTCCCCTAATCCTAACCCGTACGTTAACACTAACCGGTACCCTAACACGTACCCTCACCCTAAACCGTTGTCCTACGCTAACTTGTACCCTAAACCGTCCCTGTGCCCGTCCCCTAACCCTAACCCTAACCCTAACCCTAACCCTTTCCCGAAGCCTTAACCTCACCCGTCCCCTAATCCTAACCCGTACGCTAACACTAACCCATACCCTAACACGTACGCTCACCCTAAACCGTTGTCGTACCCTAACCTGTACCCTAAACCGTCCCCGTCCCCGTCCCCTAACCCTAACCCTAACCCTAACCCTTACCCGAAGCCTTACACTCACCCGTCCCCTAATCCTCACCCGTACGCTAACACTAACCCGTACCCTAACACGTACGCTCACCCTAAAACGTTGTCGTACACTAACCTGTACCCTAAACCGTCCCCGTCCCCTACCCTAACCCTAAACCTAACCCTAACCCTAACCCTTACCCGAAGCCTTACCCTCACCCGTCCCCTAATACTAACCCGTTCGCTAACACTAACCCGTACCCTAAAACGTACGCTCACCCTAAACCGTTGTCGTACCCTAACCTGTACCCTAAAACGTCCCCTTCCCCTAACCCTAAACCTAACTCTAACCCTAACCCTAACCCTTACCCGAAGCCTTACCCTCACCCGTCCCCTAATCCTCACCCGTACGCTAACACTAACACATACCCTAACACGTACGCTCACCCTAAACAGTTGTCGTACACTAACCTGTACCCTAAACCGTCCCGGTCCCCTAAACCTAACCCTAAACCTAACCCTAACCCTAACCCTTACCCGAAGCCTTACCCTCACCCGTCCCCAAATCCTAACCCGTACGCTAACACTAACCCGTACCCTAACACGTACACTCACCCTAAACGGTTGTCGTACCCTAACCTGTACCCTAAACCGTCCACGTCCCCTAACCCTAACCCTAACCCTAACCCTGACCCTTACCCCAAGCCTTAACTCACCCGTCCCCTAATCCTAACCCGTACGCTAACACTAACCCATACCCTAACACGTACGCTCACCCTAAACCGTTGTCGTACCCTAACTTGTACCCTAAACCGTCCCCGTCCCCTAACCCTAACCCTAACCCTAACCCTAACCCTAACACTTACCCGAAGCCTTACCCTCACCCGTCCCCTATTCCCAACCCGTACACTAACACTAACCCGTACCCTAACACGTACGCTCACCCTAAACGGTTGACGTACCCTAACCTGTACCCTAAACCGTCCCCGTCCCCTAACACTAAACCTAACCCTAACCCTAACCCTAACCCTTACCCGAAGCCTTACATTCACCCGTCCCCTAATCCTAACCCGTACGCTAACACTAACCCTTACCCTAACACGTACGCTCAGCCTAAACCGTTGTCGTACCCTAACCTGTACCCTAAACCGTCCCCGTCCCCTAACCCTAACCCTAACCCTAACCCTTACCCGAAGCCTTATCCTCACCCGTCCCCTAATCCTAACCCGTACGCTAACACTAACCCGTAGCCTAACAGGTACGCTCACCCTAAACCGTTGTCGTACCCTAACCTGTACCCTAAATCGTCCCTGTCCCCTAACGCTAACCCTAACGCTTACCCGAAGCCTTACCCTCACCCGTTCCCTAATCCTAACCCGTACGCTAACACTAACCAGTACCCTAACACGTACGCTCACCCTAAACCGTTGTCGTACCCTAACTTGTACCCTAAACCGTCTCCGTCCCCTAACCCTAACACTAACCCTAGCCCTTACCCGAAGCCTTACCCTCACCCGTCCCCTATTCCTAACCCGTACGCTAACACTAACCCGTACCCTAACACGTACGCTCACCCTAAACCGTTGTCGTACAGTAACCTGTACCCTAAACCGTCGCCGTTCCCGTACCCGTCCCCTAACCCTAACCCTAACCCTTACCCGAAGCCTTACCCTCACCCGTCCCCTAATCCTAACCCGTACGCTAACACTAACCCGTACCCTAACACGTACGCTCACCCTAAACTGTTGTCGTACCCTAACCTGTACCCTAAACCATCCCTGTCCCCGTCCCGTAACCCTAACCCTAACCCTAACACTAACCCTAACCCTTACCCGAAGCCTTACCCTCACCCGTCCCCTAATCCTAACCCGTACGCTAACACTAACCCGTACCCTAACACGTACGCTCACCCTAAAACGTTGTCGTACCCTAACCTGTACCCTAAACCGTCCCCGTCCCCTAACCCTGACCCTAACCCTAACCCTAACTCTAACCCTTACCCGAAGACTTACCCTCACCCGTCCCCTAATCCTAAACCTTACGCTAACACTAACCCGTACCCTAACACGTAAGCTCACCCTAAACGGTTTTCGTACCCTAACCTGTACCCTAAACCGTCCCCGTCCCCTAACCCTAAGCCTAACCCTAACCCTCACCCTTACCCGAAGCCTTACCCTCACCCGTCCCCTAATCCTAACCCGTACGATAACACTTACCCGTACCCTAACACGTACGCTCACCCTAAACCGTTGTCGTACCCTAACCTGTACCCTAAACCGTCCCCGTCCCCTAACCCTATCCCTAACCCTAACCCTAACCCTAACCCTTACCCGAAGCCTTATCCTCCCCCTTCCCCTAATCCTAACCCATACGCTAACACTAACCCGTACCCTAACACGTACGCTCACCCTAAACCGTTGTCGTACCCTAACCTGTACCCTAAACCGTCCCCGTCCCCGTCCCCGTCCCCGTCCCCTAAACCTAACCCTAACCCTTACCCGAAGCCTTACCCTCACCCGTCCCCTAATCCTAACCCGTACGCTAACACTAACCCATACCCTAACATGTACGCTCACCCTAAACCGTTGTCGTACCCTAAAATGTACCCTAAACCGTCCCTGTCCCCGTCCCCTAACCCTAACCCTAACCCTAACCCTAACCCTAACACTTACCCGAAGCCTTACCCTCACCCGTCCCCTAATCCTAACCCGTACGCTAACACTAACACGTACCCTAACACGTACGCTCACCCTAAACCGTTGAGGCAGCCTAACCTGTACCCTAAACCATCCCCGTCCCATAACCCTAACCCTAACCCTAACCCTTACACGAAGCCTTACCCTCACCCGTCCCCTAATCCTAACTCGTACGCAAACACTAACCCGTACCCTAACACGTACGCACACCCTAAATTGTTGTCGTACCCTAACCTGTACCCTAAACCGTCCCTGAACCCTAACCCTAACCCTAACCCTAAGCCAAACCCTAACACTTACCCGAAACCTACCCTCACCCGTCCCCTAATCCTAAACCGTACGCTAACACTAACCCGTAACCTAACACGTACGCTCACCCTAAACCGTTGTCGTAGCCTAACCTGTACCCTAAACCGTCCCGTCCACTAACCCTACCCCTAACCCTAACCCTTACCCGAAGCCTTACCCTCACCCGTCCCCTAATCCTAACCCGTTCGCTAACACTAACCCGTACCCTAACACGTACGCTCACCCTAAATCGTTGTCGTACCCTAACCTGTACCCTAAGCCGTCCCCGTACCCTAACCCTAACCCTAACCCTAACCCTAACCCTAACACTTACCCGAAGCCTTACCCTCACCCGTCCCCTAATCCTAACCCGTACGCTAACACTAACCCGTACCCTAACACGTACGCTCACCTTAAACCGTTGTCGTATCCTAACCTGTACCCTAAACCGTCCCCGTCCCCTAACCCTAACCCTAACCCTTACCCGAAGCCTTACCCTCACCCGTCCCCTAATCCTCACCCGTAGTATAACACTAACCCGTACCCTAACACGTACGCTCACCCTAAACCGTTGTCGTACCCTAACCTGTACCCTAAACCGTCCCTGTACCCTAACCCTAACCCTAACCCTAACCCTAACCCTTACCCGAAGCCTTACCCTCACCCGTCCCCTTATCCTAACCCGTACGCTAACACTAACCCGTACCCTAACACATACGCTCACCCTAAACCGTTGTCGTACCCTAACCTGTACCCTAAACCGTCCCCGTCCCCTAACCCTAACCCTAACCCTAACCCTAACCCTAACCTTTACCCGAAGCCTTACCCTCACCCGTCCCCTAATCCTAACCCGTACGCTAACACTAACCTGTACCCTAACACGTACGCTTACCCTAAATCGTTGTCGTACCCTCACCTGTACCCTAAACCGTCCCCATCCCCGTCCCCATCCCGGTCCCCTAACCCTAACCCTAACCCTTACCCAAAGCCTTACCCTCACCCGTCCCCTAATCCTAACCCGTACGCTAACACTAACCCGTACCCTAACACGTACGCTCATCCTAAACCATTGTCGTAGCCTAACCTGTACCCTAAACCGTCCCCGTCCCCTAACCCTAACCTTAACACTAACCCTAACCCTTACCCGAAGCCTTACCCTCACCCGTCCCCTAATCCTAACCCGTACGCTAACACTAACCCGTACCCTAACACGTACGCTCACCCTAAATCTTTGTCGTACCCTAACCTGTACCCTAAACCGTCCCATACCCTAACCCTAACCCTAACCCTAAACCTTACCCGAAGCCTTACCCTCACCCGTCCCCTAATCCTAAACCGTACGCTAACACTAACCCGTACCCTAACACGTACGCTCACCCTAAACCGTTGTCGTAGCCTAACCTGTACCCTGAACCGTCCCCGTCCCCTAACCCTAACCCTAACACTAACCCTAACCCTTACCCGAAGCCTTACCCTCACCCGTCCCCTAATCCTAACCCGTACGCTAACACTAACCCGTACCCTAACACGTACACTCACCCTAAAACGTTGTCGTACCCTAACCTGTACCCTAAACCGTCCCCATACCCTAACACTTACCCTAACCCTAACCCTAACCCTAATCCTTACCCGAAGCCTTACCCTCACCCGTCCCCTAATCCTAACCCGTACGCTAACACTAACCCGTACCCTAACACTTACGCTCACCCTAAACCGTTGTCGTACCCTAACCTGTACCCTAAACCGTCCCCGTCAACTAAACCTAACCCTAACCCTAACACTAAACCTTACCCGAAGCCTTACCCTCACCCGTCCCCTAATCCTAACCCGTACGCTAACACTAACCCGTACCCTAACACGTACGCTCACCCTAAACCGTTGTCGTACCCTAAACTGTACCCTAAACCGTCCCCGTCCCCTAACCCTAACCCTAAACCTAACCCTAACCCTTACCCGAAGCCTTACACTCACCGGTCCCCTAATCCTCACCCGTACGCTAACACTAAACCATACCCTAACACGTACGCTCACCCTAAACCGTTGTCGTACCCTAACCTGTACCCTAAACCATCCCCGTCCCCTAACCCTAACCCTAACCCTAACCCTTACCCGAAGCCTTACCCTCACCCGTCCCCTAATCCTAACCCGTACGCTAACACTAAACCGTACCCTAACACGTACGCTCACCGTAAATCATTGTCGTACTCTAACCTGTACCCTAAACCGTCCCCGTACCCTAACCCTAACCCTTACCCTAACCCAAACCCTTACCCGAAGCCTTACCCTCACCCGTCCCCTAATGCTAACCCGTACGATAACACTAACCTGTACCCTAACACGTACGCTCACCCTAAATCTTTGTCGTACCCTAACCTCTACCCTAAACCGTCCCCGTCCCCTAACGCTAACCCTAAACCTAACCCTAACTCTAACCCTTCCCCGAAAACTTACACTCACCCGTCCCATAATCCTCACCCGTACGCTAACACTAACCCGTACCCTAACACGTACGCTCACCCTAAACCGTTGTCGTACACTAACCTGTACCCTAAACCGTCCCCGTGCCCGTCCCCTAACCCTAACCCTAATCCTAACCCTAACACTTACCCGAAGCCTTACCCTCACCCGTCCCCTAATCCTAACCCGTACGCTAACACTAGCCGTACCCTAACACGTACGCTCACCCTAAACCGTTGTCGTACCTTAACTTGTACCCTAAACCGTCCCCGTCCCCTAACCCTAACCCTAACCCTAACCCTAACCCTTACCCGAAGCCTTACCCTCACCCGTCCACTAATCCTAACCCGTACGCTAACACTAACCCGTACCCTAACACGTACGCTCAACCTAAACTGTTGTTGTACCCTAACCTGTACCCTAAACCGTCCCCGTCCCCGTCCCCTAACCCTAACCCTAACCCTAACCCTTACCCGAAGCCTTACCCTCACCAGTCCCCTAATCCTAATCCGTACGCTAACACTAACCCCTACCCTAACACGTACGCTCACCCTAAACCGTTGTCGTACACTAACCTGTATCCTAAACCGTCCCCATCCCCTAACCCTAACCCTAACCCTAACCCTTACCCGAAGCCTTACTCTTACCCGTCCCCTAATCCTAAACCGTACGCTAAAACTAACCCGTACCCTAACACGTACGCTCACCCTAAACCGTTGTCATACCCTAACCTGTACCCTAAACCGTCCCCGTCCCCTAACCCTAACCCTAACCCTATCCCTTACCCGAAGCCTTACCCTCACCCGTCCCGTAATCCTAACCCGTACGCTAACACTAACCCGTATCCTAACACGTACTCTCACCCTAAATCGTTGTCGTACACTAACCTGTACCCTAAACCGTCCCCGTACCCTAACCCTAACCCTAACCCTAACCCTAACCCTAACACTTACCCGAAGCCTTACCCTCACCCGTCCCCTAATCCTAACCCGTACGCTAACACTAACCCGTACCCTAACACGTACGCTCACCCTAAACCGTTGTCGTACCCTAACCTGTACCCTAAACCGTCCCCGTCCCCTAACCCTAACCCTAACCCTAACACTTACCCGAAGCCTTACCCTCACCCGTCCCATAATCCTCACCCGTACGATAACACTAACCCGTACCCTAACACGTACGCTCACCCTAAACCGTTGTCGTACCCTAACCTGTACCCTAAACCGTCCCCGTCCCCTAACCCTAACCCTAACCCTAACCCTTACACGAAGCCTTACCCTCACCCGTCCCCTAATCCTAAACCGTACGCTAACACTAAACCGTACCCTAACACGTACGCTCACCCTAAACCGTTGTCGTACCCTAACCTGTACCCTAAACCGTCCCCGTCCCCGTCCCCTAACCCTAACACTAACCCTAACCCTTACCCGAAGCCGTACCCTCACCCGTCCCCTAATCCTAACCCGTGCGCTAACACTAAACCGCACCCTAACACGTACGCTCACCCTAAACTGTTGTCGTACCGTAAACTGTACCCTAAACCGTCCCTGCCCCTAACCCTAACCCTAACGCTTACCCGAAGCCTTACCCTCACCCGTCCCCTAATCCTAACCCGTACGCTAACACTAACCCATACCCTAGCACGTACGCTCACCCTAAACCGTTGTCATACACTCACCTGTACCCTAAACCGTCCCCGTCCCCGTCCCCGTCCCCGAAACCTAACCCTAACCCTAACCCTTACCCGAAGCCTTACCCTCACCCGTCCCCTAATCCTAACCCGTACGCTAACACTAACCCGTACCCTAACACGTACGCTCACCGTAAACCGTAGTCCTACACTAACCTGTACCCAAAACCGTCCCCGTCCCCGTCCCCGTCCCCTAAACCTAACCCTAACCCTAACCCTACCCCTCACCCGAAGCCTTACCCTCACCCGTCCCCTAATCCTAACCCGTACGCTAACACTAACCCGTACCCTAACACGTACGCTCACCCTAAACCGTTGTCGTACCCTAACCTGGACCCTAAACCGTCCCCGTCCCCGTCCCCTAACCCTAACCCTAACCCTAACCCGTCCCCGTCCCCGTCCCCGTCCCCTAACCCTAACCCAAACCCTTACCCGAAGCCTTACCGTCACCCGTCCCCTAATCCTAACCCGTACGCTAACACTAACCCATACCCTAACCTGTACCCTAAACCGTTCCTGTCCCCGTCCCCTAACCCTAACCCTAGCCCTAACCCTAACCCTAACCCTTACCCGAAGCCTTACCCTCACCCGTCCCCTAATCCTAAACCGTACGCTAACACTAACCCGTACCCTAACACGTACGCTCACCCTAAAACGTTGTCGCAGCCTAACCTGTACCCTAAACCGTACCCGTCCCCTAACCCTAACCCTAACCCTATCCCTAACCCTTACCCGAAGCCTTACCCTCACCCGTCCCCTAATCCTAACTCGTACGCTAACACTAACCCGTACCCTAACACGTACGCTCACCCTAAATCGTTGTCGTACCCTAACCTGTACCCTAAACCGTCCCTGAACACTAACCCTAACCCTAACCCTAACACTTACCCGAAGACTTACCCTCACCCATCCCCTAATCCTAACCCGTACGCTAACACTAACCCGTACCCTAACACGTACGCTCACCCTAAACCGTTGTCGTACCCTAACGTGTACCCTAAACCGTCCCCGTCCCCTAAACCTAACCCTAATCCTAACCCTAACCCTTACCCGAAGCCTTACCCTCACCCGTCTCCTAATCCTAACCCGTACGCTAACACTAACCCGTAACCTAACACGTACGCTCACCCTAAACCGTTGTCGTAGCCTAACCTGTACCCTAAACCGTCCCGTCCCCTAACCGTAACCCTAACCCTAACCCTTACCCGAAGTCTTAACCTCACCCGTCCCCTAATCCTAACCCTTACGCTAACACTAACCCGTACCCTAACACGTACGCTCACCCTAAATCGTTGTCGTACACTAACCTGTACCCTAAACCGTCCCCGTACCCTAACCCTAACCCTAACCCTAACCCTAACCCTAACCCTTACCCGAAGCCTTACCCTCACCCGTCCCCTAATCCTAACCCGTACGCTAACACTAACCCGTACACTAACACGTACGCTCACCCTAAACTGTTGTCGTACCCTCACCTGTACCCTAAACCGTCCCTTTCCCCGTCCCGTAACCCTAACCCTAACCCTAACGCTAACCCTAACCCTTACCCGAAGCCTTACACTCACCCGTCCCCTAATCCTAATCCGTACGCTAACACTAACCCCTACCCTAACACGTACGCTCACCCTAAACCGTTGTCGTACCCTAACCTGTACCCTAAACCGTCCCCGTCCCCTAACCCTAACCCTAACCCTAACCCTAACCCTAACCCTTACCCGAAGCCTTACTCTTACCCGTCCCCTAATCCTAAACCGTACGCTAACACTAACCCGTACCCTAACACGTACGCTCACCCTAAACCGTTGTCATACCCTAACCTGTACCCTAAACCGTCCCCGTCCCCTAACCCTAACCCTAACCCTATCCCTTACCCGAAGCCTTACCCTCACCCGTCCCCTAATCCTAACCCGTACGCTAACACTAACCCGTATCCTAACACGTACTCTCACCCTAAATCGTTGTCGTACACTAACCTGTACCCTAAACCGTCCCCGTACCCTAACCCTAACCCTAACCCTAACCCTAACCCTAACACTTACCCGAAGCCTTACCCTCACCCGTCCCCTAATCCTAACCCGTACGCTAACACTAACCCGTACCCTAATACGTACGCTCACCCTAAACTGTTGTCGTACCCTAACCTGTACCCTAAACCGTCCCCGTCCCCTAACCCTAACCCTAACCCTAACACTTACCCGAAGCCTTACCCTCACCCGTCCCATAATCCTCACCCGTACGATAACACTAACCCGTACCCTAACACGTACGCTCACCCTAAACCGTTGTCGTACCCTAACCTGTACCCTAAACCGTCCCCGTCCCCTAACCCTAACCCTAACCCTAACCCTTACCCGAAGCCTTACGCTCACCCGTCCCCTAATCCTAACCCGTACGCTAACACTAACACATACCCTAACACGTACGCTCACCCTAAACTGTTCTCGTACCCTAACCTGTACCCTAAACCGTCCCCGTCCCCGTCCCCGTCCCCTAACCCTAACCCTAACCCTTACCCGAAGCCTTACCCTCACCCGTCCCCTAATCCTAACCCGTACGCAACACTAACCCATACCCTAACATGTACGCTCACACTAAAACGTTGTCGTACCATAAGCTGTACCCTAAACCGTCCCTGTCGCCGTCCCCTAACCCTAATCCTAACCCTAACCCTAACCCTTACCCGAAGCCTTACCCTCACTCGTCCCCTAATCCTAACCCGTACGCTAACACTATCCCGTACCCTAACACGTACGCTCACCCTAAACCGTTGTCGCAGCCTAACCTGTACCCTAAACCGTCCCCGTCCCCTAACCCTAACCCTAAACCTAACCCTTACCCGAAGCCTTACCCTCACCCGTCCCCTAATCCTAACTCGTGCGCTAACACTAACCCGTACCCTAACACGTACGCTCACCCTAAATCGTTGTCGTACCCTAACCTGTACCCTAAACCGTACCCGAAACCTAACCCTAACCCTAACCCTAACCCTAACCCTAACACTTACCCGAAGCCTTACCCTCACCCGTCCCCTAATCCTAACCCGTACTCTAACACTAACGCATACCTTAACACGTACGCTCACCATAAACCGTTGTCGTACCCTAACCTGTACCCTAAACCGTCCCCGTCCCCTAACCCTTACCCTAACCCTAACCCTAACCCTTACCCGAAGCCTTACCCTCACCCGTCCCCTAATCCTAACCCGTATGCTAACACTAACCCATACCTTAACATGTACGCTCACCCTAAACCGTTGTCGTACACTAACCTGTACCCTAAACCGTCCCTGTCCCCGTCCCCTAACCCTAACCCTAACCCTAAGCCTAACCCTAACCCTTACCCAAAGCCTTACCCTCACCCGTGCCCTAATCCTAACCCGTAGGCTAACACTAACCCGTACCCTAACACGTACGCTCACCCTAAACCGTTGTCGTACCCTAACCTGTACCCTAAACCGTCACCGTCCCCTACCCTAACCCTAACCCTAACCCTTACCCGAAGCCTTACCCTCACCCGTCCCCTAATCCTAACCAGTACGCTAACACTAACCCGTACCCTAACACGTACGCTCACCCTAAATCGTTGTCGTACACTAACCTGTACCCTAAACCGTCCCCGTACCCTATCCCTAACCCTAACCCTAACCCTAACACTTACCCGAAGCCTTACCCTCACCCGTCCCCTAATCCGAACCCTTACGCTAACACTAACCCGTACCCTAACACGTACGCTCACCCTAATCCGTTTTCGTACCCTAACCTGTACCCTAAACCGTCCCCGTCCCCTAACACTAACCCTAACCCTAACCCTAACCCTTACCCGAAGCCTTACACTCACCCATCCCCTTATCCTAACCCGTACGCTAACACTAACCCATACCCTAACACGTACGCTCACCCTAAACCGCTGTCGTACCCTAACCTGTACCCTAAACCGTCCCCGTCCCCTAACACTAAACCTAACCCTAACCCTAACCCTTACCCGAAGCCTTACACTGACCCGTCCCCTAATTCTAACCCGTACGCTAACACTAACCCGTACCCTAACACGTACGCTCACACTAAACCGTTGTCGTACCCTAACCTGTACCCTAAACCGTCCCCGTCACCGTCCCCTAACCCTAACACTAACCCTAACCTTTACCCGAAGCCTTACCCTGACCCGTCCCCTAATCCTAACCCGTACGCTAACACTAACCCGTACCCTAACATGTACGCTCACCCTAAACCGTTGTCGTACCCTAACCTGTACCCTAAACCGTCCCCGTCCCCGTCCCCGTCCCCGTCCCCTAACCCTAACCCTAACCCTTATCCGAAGCCTTACCCTCACACGTCCCCTAATACTAACCCGTACGCTAACACTAACCCATACCCTAACATGTACGCTCACGCTAAACCGTTGTCCTACCCTAACCTGTACCCTAAACTGTCCCTGTCCCCATCCCCTAACCCTAACCCTAACCCTAACCCTAACCCTAACCCTTACCCGAAGCCTTACCCTCACCCGTCCCCTAATCCTAACCCGTACGCTAACACTAACCCCTACCCTAACACGTACGCTCACCCTAAAACGTTGTCGTAGCCTAACCTGTACCCTAAACCGTCCCCGTCCCCTAACCCTAACCCTAACCCTAACCCTAACCCTTACCCGAAGCCTTACCCTCACCCGTCCCCTAATCCTAACCCGTACGCTAACACTAACCCGTACCCTAACACGTACGCTCACCCTAAATCATTGTCGTACCCTAACCTGTACCCTAAACCGTCCCCGTACCCTAACCCTAACCCTAACCGTAACCCTAACCCTAACACTTACCCGAAGCCTTACCCTCACCCGTCCCCTAATCCTAACCCGTACGCTAACACTAACCCGTACCCTAACACGTACGCTCACCCTAAACCGTTGTCGTACCCTAACCTGTACCCTAAACCGTCCCCGTCCCTAACCCTAACCCTAACCCTAAACCTAAGCCTTACCCGAAGCCTTACCCTCACCCGTCCCCAATCCTAACCCATACGCTAACACTAACCCGTACCCTAACACGTACGCTCACCCTAAACCGTTGTCGTACCCTAACCTGTACCCTAAAGAGTCCCCGTCCCCTAACCCTAACCCTAACCCTAACCCTTACCCGAAGCCTTACCCTCACACGTCCCCTAATCCTAACCCGTACACTAACACTAATCCGTACCCTAACACGTACGCTCACCCTAAACTGTTGACGTACCCTAACCTGTACCCTAAACCGTCCCCGTCCCCTAACCCTAATTCTGACCCTAACCCTAACCCTAACCCTTACCCGAAGCCTTACACTCACCCGTCCCCTAAACCTAACCCGTACCCTAACACTAACCCGTATCCTAACACGTACGCTCACCCTAAACCGCTGTCGTACCCTAACCTGTACCCTAAACCGTCCCCGTCCCCGTCCCCTAACCCAAGCCCTAACCCTAACCTTTACCCGAAGCCTTACCCTCACCCGTCCCCTAATCCTAACCCGTACGCTAACACTAACCCGTACCCTTACACGTACGCTCACCCTAAACCCTTGTCGTACCCTAACCTGGACCCTAAACCGTCCCCGTCCCCGTCCCCGTCCCTGTCCCCGTCCCCTAACCCTAACCCTAACCCTAACCCTAACCCTAACCCTTACCCGAAGCCTTACCCTCACCTGTCCCCTAATCCTAACCCGTACGCTAACACTAACCCGTACCCTAACACGTACGCTCACCCTGAACCACTGTCGTAGCCTAACCTGTACCCTAAACCATCCCCGTCCCCTAACCCTAACCCTAACCCTAAACCTAACCCTTACCCGAAGCCTTACCCTCACCCGTCCCCTAATCCTAACCCGTACGCTAACACTAACCCGTACCCTAACACGTACACTCACCCTAAATCATTGTCGTACTCTAAACTGTACCCTAAACCGTCCCCGTACCCTAACCTTAACCCTAACCCTAACCCTAACACTTACCCGAAGCCTTACCCTCACCCGTCCCCTAATCCTAACCCGTACGATAACACTAACCCGTACCCTAACACGTACGCTCACCCTAAACCGTTGTCATACCCTAACCTGTACCCTAAACCGTCCCCATCCCCTAACCCTAACCCTAACCCTAACCCTTACCCGAAGCCTTAGCCTCACCCGTCCCCTTATCCTAACCCGTACGCTAACACTAACCCGTACCCTAACACGTACGCTCACCCTAAACCGTTGTCGTACCCTAACCTGTACCCTAAACCGTCCCCGTCCCCTAACCCTAACCCTAACCCTAACCCTTACCCGAAGCCTTACCCTCACCCGTCCCCTAATCCTAACCCGTACGCTAACACTAACCCGTACCCTAACACGTACGCTCACCCTAAACCGTTGTCGTACCCTAACCTGTACCCTAAACCGTCCCCGTCCCCGTCCACGTCCCCTAACCCTAAACCTAACCCTTACCCGAAGCCTTACCCTCACCCGTCCTCTAATCCTAACCCGTACGCTAACACTAACCCATACCCTAACATGTACGGTCACCCTAAACCGTTGTCGTACCTTAACCTGTACCCTAAACCGTCCCTGTCCCCGTCCCCTAACCCTAACCCTAACCCTAACCCTAACCTTAACCCTTACCCGAAGCCTTACACTCACCCGTCCCCTAATCCTAACCCGTACGCTATCACTAACCCGTACCCTAACACGTACGCTCACCCTAAACCGTTGTCGTAGCCTAACCTGTACCCTAAACCATCCCCGTCCCCTAACCCTAACCCTAACCCTAACCCTTACCCGAAGCCTTACCCTCACCCGTCCCCTAATCCTAACCCGTACGCTAACACTAACCCGTACCCTAACACGTACGCTCACCCTAAACCGTTGTCGTACACTAACCTGTACCCTAAACCGTCCCCGTCCCCTTCCCCGTCCCCTAAACCTAACCCTAACCCTTACCCGAAGCCTTACCCTCACCCGTCCCCTAATCCTAACCCTTACGCTAACACTAACCCGTACCCTAACAAGTACGCTCATCCTAAACCGTTGTCGTACCCTAACCTGTACCCTAAACTGTCCCCGTCCCCTAACCCTAACCCTAAACCTAACCCTAACCCTTACCCTCACCCGTCCCCTAATCCTAACCTGTACGCAAACACTAACCCGTACCCTAACACGTAAGCTCACCCTAAACCGTTGTTGTACCCTAACCTGTACCCTAAACCGTCCCCGTCCCCGTCCCCGTCCCCTAACCCTAACCCTAACCCTTACCCGAAGCCTTACCCTCACCCGTCCCCTAATCCTAACCCGTTCCCCAACACTAAACCGTACCCTAACATGTACGCTCACCCTAAACCGTTGTCGTACCCTAATCTGTACCCTAAACCGTCCCCGTCCCCTAACCCTAACCCTAACCCTAATCTTTACCCGAAGCCTTACCCTCACCCGTCCCCTAATCCTAACCCGTACGCTAACACTAACCCATACCCTAACACGTACGCTCACCCTAAACCGTTGTCGTACCCTAACCTGAACCCTAAACCGTCCCCGTCCCCTAACCCTAACCCTAACCCTAACCCTAACCCTTACCCGAAGCCTTACACTCACCCGTCCCATAATCCTCACGCGTACGCTAACACTAACCCGTACCCTAACACGTACGCTCACCCTAAACCGTTGTCGTACCATAACCTGTACCCTAAACCGTCCCCGTCCCCTAACCCTAACCCTAAACCTAACCCTAACCCTAACCCTTACCCTCACCCGTCCCCTAATCCTAACCCGTAAGGTAACACTAACCCGTACCCTAACACGTACGCTCACCCTAAACCGTTGTCGTACCCTAACCTGTACCCTAAACCGTCCCCGTACCCGTCCCCTGACCCTAACCCTAACCGTAACCCTAACCCTAACCCTTACCCAAAGCCTTACCCTAACCCTTCCCCTAATCCTAAACTGCACGCTAACACGAACCCTTACCCTAACACGTACGTTCACCCTAAACCGTTGTCGTACCTAACATGTACCCTAAACAGTCCCCGTCCCCGTGCCCGTCCCCTAACCCTAACCCTAACCCTTACTCGAAGCCTTACCCTAACCTGTCCCCTAATCCTAACCCGTACGCTAACATTAACCTGTACTCTAACACGTACACTCACCCTAAACCGTTGTCATACACTTACCTGTACACTCAAACGTCCCCTAACCCTAACCCTAACCCTAACCCTTACCCGAAGCCTTACCTTAACCCGTCCCCTAATCCTAACCCGTACACTAACACTAACCTGTACCCTAACACGTACGCTCACCCTAAACCGTTCTTGTACACTTACCTGTAACCTAAACCGTCCCCGTCCCCTTCCCCATCCCCTAACCCTAACCCTAACCCTAACCCTAACCCTTATCCGAAGCCTTACCCTCACCCCTCCCCTATTCCTAAACCGTACGCAAACACTAACCCACACCCTAAAACGTACGCTCACCCTAAACCGTTGTCGTACCCTAACCTGTACCCTAAACCGTCCCCATCCCCTAACCCTAACCCTAACCCTAAAACTAACCCTAGCCCTTACCCGAAGCCTTACCCTCACCCGACCCCTATTCCTAACCTGTACGCTAACACTAACCCTTACCCTAACACGTACGCTAACCCTAGACCGTTGTCGTACACTAACCTGTACCCTAAACCGTCCCCGTACCCTAAACCTAACCCTAACCCTAACCCTAACCCTAACCCTTACCCGAAGCCTTACACTCACCCGTCCCCTAATCCTAACCCGTACGCTAACACTAACCCGTACCCTAACAGGTACGCTCACCCTAAACCGTTGTCGTACCCTAAACTGTACCCTAAACCGTCCCTGTCCCCTAACCCTAAACCTAACCCTAAACCTAACCCTAACCCTTACCCGAAGCCTTACCCTCACCCGTCCCCTAATCCTAACCCGTACGCTAACACTAACCCGTACCCTAACACGTACGCTCACCCTAAACCGTTGTCGTACCCTAACCTGTACCCTAAACTGCCCCCGCCCCTAACCCTAACCCTAACCCTAACCCTAACCCTTACCCGAAGACTTACCCTCACCCGTTCCCTAATCCTAACCCGTACGCTAACACTAACCCGTAACCTAACACGTACGCTCACCCTAAATCGTTGTCGTACCCTAACCTGTACCCTAAACCGTCCCCGTCCCCGTCCCCTAACCCTAACCCTAACCCTAACCCTTACCTGTAGCCTTACCCTCACCCGTCCCTTATTCCTAACCCGTACGCTAACACTAACCCATACCCTAACACGTACGCTCACTCTAAACCGTTGTCGTACCCTAACCTGTACCCTAAACCGTCCCCGTCCCCTAACCCTAACCCTAACCCTAACCCTAACCATTAGCCGAAGCCTTACACTCACCCGTCCCCTAATCCTAACCCGTACGCTAACACTAATCCGTACCCTAACACTTACGCTCACTCTAAACCGTTGTCGTACCCTAACCTGTACCCTAAGCCGTCCCCGTCCCCGTCCCCTAACCCTAACCCTAACCCTAACCCTTACCCGAAGCCTTACCCTCACACGTCCCCTAATCCTAACCCGTACGCTAACACTAACCCGTACCCTAACACGTACCCTCACCCTAAACGGTTGTCGTACACTAACCTGTACCCTAAACCGTCCCCGTGCCCGTCCCCTAACCCTAAACCTAACCATAACCCTAACCCTTTCCCGAAGCCTTACCCTCACCCGTCCCCTAATCCTAACCCGTACGCTAACACTAACCCGTACCCAAAACATACGCTCACACTAAACCGTTGTCGTACCCTAACCTGTACCCTAAACCGTCCCCGTCCCCGTCCCCTAACCCTAACCCTAACCCTAACCCTTACCCGAAGCCTTACCCTCACCCGTCCCCTAATCCTAAACCGTACGCTAACACTAAACCGTACCCTAACACGTACGCTCACCCTAAACCGTTTTCGTACCCTAACCTGTACCCTAAACCGTCCCCGTCCCCGTCCCCTAACCCTAACACTAACCCTAACCCTTACCCGAAGCCGTACCCTCACCCGTCCCCTAATCCTAACCCGTGCGCTAACACTAACCCGCACCCTAACACGTACGCTCACCCTAAACTGTTGTCGTACCGTAAACTGTACCCTAAACCGTCCCTGCCCCTAACCCTAACCCTAACGCTTACCCGAAGCCTTACCCTCACCCGTCCCCTAATCCTAACCCGTACGCTAACACTAACCCGTACCCTAGCACGTACGCTCACCCTAAACCGTTGTCATACACTAACCTGTACCCTAAACCGTCCCCGTCCCCGTCCCCGTCCCCTAAACCTAACCCTAACCCTAACCCTTACCCGAAGCCTTACCCTCACCCGTCCCCTAATCCTAACCCGTACGCTAACACTAACCCGTACCCTAACACGTACGCTCACCCTAAACCGTAGTCCTACACTAACCTGTACCCAAAACCGTCCCTGTCCCCGTCCCCGTCCCCTAAACCTAACACTAACCCTAACCCTACCCCTTACCCGAAGCCTTACCCTCACCCGTCCCCTAATCCTAACCCGTACGCTAACACTAACCCGTACCCTAACACGTACGCTCACCCTAAACCGTTGTCGTACCCTAACCTGGACCCTAAACCGTCCCCGTCCCCGTCCCCTAACCCTAACCCTAACCCTAACCCGTCCCCGTCCCCGTCCCCTAACCCTAACCCTAACCCTTACCCGAAGCCTTACCGTCACCCGTCCCCTAATCCTAACCCGTACGCTAACACTAACCCATACCCTAACCTGTACCCTAAACCGTCCCTGTCCCCGTCCCCTAACCCTAACCCTAGCCCTAACCCTAACCCTAACCCTTACCCGAAGCCTTACCCTCACCCGTCCCCTAATCCTAAACCGTACGCTAACACTAACCCGTACCCTAACACGTACGCTCACCCTAAACCGTTGTCGTACCCTAACCTGTACCCTAAACCGTCCCCGTCCCCGTCCACGTCCCCTAACCCTAAACCTAACCCTTACCCGAAGCCTTACCCTCACCCGTCCTCTAATCCTAACCCGTACGCTAACACTAACCCATACCCTAACATGTAGGGTCACCCTAAACCGTTGTCGTACCTTAACCTGTACCCTAAACCGTCCCTGTCCCCGTCCCCTAACCCTAACCCTAACCCTAACCCTAACCTTAACCCTTACCCGAAGCCTTACCCTCACCCGTCCCCTAATCCTAACCCGTACGCTAACACTAACCCGTACCCTAACACGAACGCTCACCCTAAACCGTTGTCGTAGCCTAACCTGTACCCTAAACCATCCCCGTCCCCTAACCCTAACCCTAACCCTAACCCTTACCCGAAGCCTTACCCTCACCCGTCCCCTAATCCTAACCCGTACGCTAACACTAACCCGTACCCTAACACGTACGCTCACCCTAAACCGTTGTCGTACACTAACCTGTACCCTAAACCGTCCCCGTCCCCTTCCCTGTCCCCTAAACATAACCCTAACCCTTACCCGAAGCCTTACCCTCACCCGTCCCCTAATCCTAACACTTACGCTAACACTAACCCGTACCCTAACAAGTACGCTCATCCTAAACCGTTGTCGTACCCTAACCTGTACCCTAAACTGTCCCCGTCCCCTAACCCTAACCCTAAACCTAACCCTAACCCTTACCCTCACCCGTCCCCTAATCCTAACCTGTACGCAAACACTAACCCGTACCCTAACACGTAAGCTCACCCTAAACCGTTGTTGTACCCTAACCTGTACCCTAAACCGTCCCCGTCCCCGTCCCCGTCCCCTAACCCTAACCCTAACCCTTACCCGAAGCCTTACCCTCACCCGTCCCCTAATCCTAACCCGTTCCCCAACACTAAACCGTACCCTAACATGTACGCTCACCCTAAACCGTTGTCGTACCCTAATCTGTACCCTAAACCGTCCCCGTCCCCTAACCCTAACCCTAACCCTAATCTTTACCCGAAGCCTTACCCTCACCCGTCCCCTAATCCTAACCCGTACGGTAACACTAACCCATACCCTAACACGTACGCTCACCCTAAACCGTTGTCGTACCCTAACCTGAACCCTAAACCGTCCCCGTCCCCTAACCCTAACCCTAACCCTAACCCTAACACTTACCCGAAGCCTTACACTCACCCGTCCCATAATCCTCACGCGTACGCTAACACTAACCCGTACCCTAACACGTACGCTCACCCTAAACCGTTGTCGTACCATAACCTGTACCCTAAACCGTCCCCGTCCCCTAATCCTAACCCTAAACCTAACCCTAACCCTAACCCTTACCCTCACCCGTCCCCTAATCCTAACCCGTAAGGTAACACTAACCCGTACCCTAACACGTACGCTCACCCTAAACCGTTGTCGTACCCTAACCTGTACCCTAAACCGTCCCCGTACCCGTCCCCTGACCCTAACCCTAACCGTAACCCTAACCCTAACCCTTACCCAAAGCCTTACCCTAACCCTTCCCCTAATCCTAAACTGCACGCTAACACGAACCCTTACCCTAACACGTACGTTCACCCTAAACCGTTGTCGTACCTAACATGTACCCTAAACAGTCCCCGTCCCCGTGCCCGTCCCCTAACCCTAACCCTAACCCTTACTCGAAGCCTTACCCTAACCTGTCCCCTAATCCTAACCCGTACGCTAACATTAACCTGTACTCTAACACGTACACTCACCCTAAACCGTTGTCATACACTTACCTGTACACTCAAACGTCCCCTAACCCTAACCCTAACCCTAACCCTTACCCGAAGCCTTACCTTAACCCGTCCCCTAATCCTAACCCGTACACTAACACTAACCTGTACCCTAACACGTACGCTCACCCTAAACCGTTCTTGTACACTTACCTGTAACCTAAACCGTCCCCGTCCCCTTCCCCATCCCCTAACCCTAACCCTAACCCTAACCCTAACCCTTATCCGAAGCCTTACCCTCACCCCTCCCCTATTCCTAAACCGTACGCAAACACTAACCCACACCCTAAAACGTACGCTCACCCTAAACCGTTGTCGTACCCTAACCTGTACCCTAAACCGTCCCCATCCCCTAACCCTAACCCTAACCCTAAAACTAACCCTAGCCCTTACCCGAAGCCTTACCCTCACCCGACCCCTATTCCTAACCTGTACGCTAACACTAACCCTTACCCTAACACGTACGCTAACCCTAAACCGTTGTCGTACACTAACCCGTACCCTAAACCGTCCCCGTACCCTAAACCTAACCCTAACCCTAACCCTAACCCTAACCCTTACCCGAAGCCTTACACTCACCCGTCCCCTAATCCTAACCCGTACGCTAACACTAACCCGTACCCTAACAGGTACGCTCACCCTAAACCGTTGTCGTACCCTAAACTGTACCCTAAACCGTCCCTGTCCCCTAACCCTAAACCTAACCCTAACCCTAACCCTAACCCTTACCCGAAGCCTTACCCTCACCCGTCCCCTAATCCTAACCCGTACGCTAACACTAACCCGTACCCTAACACGTACGCTCACCCTAAACCGTTGTCGTACCCTAACCTGTACCCTAAACTGCCCCCGCCCCTAACCCTAACCCTAACCCTAACCCTAACCCTTACCCGAAGACTTACCCTCACCCGTTCCCTAATCCTAACCCGTACGCTAACACTAACCCGTAACCTAACACGTACGCTCACCCTAAATCGTTGTCGTACCCTAACCTGTACCCTAAACCGTCCCCGTCCCCGTCCCCTAACCCTAACCCTAACCCTAACCCTTACCTGTAGCCTTACCCTCACCCGTCCCTTATTCCTAACCCGTACGCTAACACTAACCCGTACCCTAACACGTACGCTCACTCTAAACCGTTGTCGTACCCTAACCTGTACCCTAAACCGTCCCCGTCCCCTAACCCTAACCCTAACCCTAACCCTAACCATTAGCCGAAGCCTTACACTCACCCGTCCCCTAATCCTAACCCGTACGCTAACACTAATCCGTACCCTAACACTTACGCTCACTCTAAACCTTTGTCGTACCCTAACCTGTACCCTAAGCCGTCCCCGTCCCCGTCCCCTAACCCTAACCCTAACCCTAACCCTTACCCGAAGCCTTACCCTCACACGTCCCCTAATCCTAACCCGTACGCTAACACTAACCCGTACCCTAACACGTACCCTCACCCTAAACGGTTGTCGTACACTAACCTGTACCCTAAACCGTCCCCGTGCCCGTCCCCTAACCCTAAACCTAACCATAACCCTAACCCTTTCCCGAAGCCTTACCCTCACCCGTCCCCTAATCCTAACCCGTACGCTAACACTAACCCGTACCCAAAACATACGCTCACCCTAAAACGTTGTCGTACCCTAACCTGTACCCTAAACCGTCCCCGTCCCCGTCCCCTAACCCTAACCCTAACCCTAACCCTTACCCGAAGCCTTACCCTCACCCGTCCCCTAATCCTAAACCGTACGCTAACACTAAACCGTACCCTAACACGTACGCTCACCCTAAACCGTTGTCGTACCCTAACCTGTACCCTAAACCGTCCCCGTCCCCGTCCCCTAACCCTAACACTAACCCTAACCCTTACCCGAAGCCGTACCCTCACCCGTCCCCTAATCCTAACCCGTGCGCTAACACTAACCCGCACCCTAACACGTACGCTCACCCTAAACTGTTGTCGTACCGTAAACTGTACCCTAAACCGTCCCTGCCCCTAACCCTAACCCTAACGCTTACCCGAAGCCTTACCCTCACCCGTCCCCTAATCCTAACCCGTACGCTAACACTAACCCGTACCCTAGCACGTACGCTCACCCTAAACCGTTGTCATACACTAACCTGTACCCTAAACCGTCCCCGTCCCCGTCCCCGTCCCCTAAACCTAACCCTAACCCTAACCCTTACCCGAAGCCTTACCCTCACCCGTCCCCTAATCCTAACCCGTACGCTAACACTAACCCGTACCCTAACACGTACGCTCACCCTAAACCGTAGTCCTACACTAACCTGTACCCAAAACCGTCCCTGTCCCCGTCCCCGTCCCCTAAACCTAACCCTAACCCTAACCCTACCCCTTACCCGAAGCTTTACCCTCACCCGTCCCCTAATCCTAACCCGTACGCTAACACTAACCCGTACCCTAACACGTACGCTCACCCTAAACCGTTGTCGTACCCTAACCTGGACCCTAAACCGTCCCCGTCCCCGTCCCCTAACCCTAACCCTAACCCTAACCCGTCCCCGTCCCCGTCCCCTAACCCTAACCCTAACCCTTACCCGAAGCCTTACCGTCACCCGTCCCCTAATCCTAACCCGTACGCTAACACTAACCCATACCCTAACCTGTACCCTAAACCGTCCCTGTCCCCGTCCCCTAACCCTAACCCTAGCCCTAACCCTAACCCTAACCCTTACCCGAAGCCTTACCCTCACCCGTCCCCTAATCCTAAACCGTACGCTAACACTAACCCGTACCCTAACACGTACGCTCACCCTAAAACGTTGTCGCAGCCTAACCTGTACCCTAAACCGTACCCGTCCCCTAACCCTAACCCTAACCCTATCCCTAACCCTTACCCGAAGCCTTACCCTCACCCGTCCCCTAATCCTAACTCGTACGCTAATACTAACCCGTACCCTAACACGTACGCTCACCCTAAATCGTTGTCGTACCCTAACCTGTACCCTAAACCGTCCCCGAACACTAACCCTAACCCTAACCCTAACACTTACCCGAAGACTTACACTCACCCATCCCCTAATCCTAACCCGTACGCTAACACTAACCCGTACCCTAACATGTACGCTCACCCTAAACCGTTGTCGTACACTAACCTGTACCCTAAACCGTCCCCGTCCCCTAAACCTAACCCTAATCCTAACCCTAACCCTTACCCGAAGCCTTACCCTCACCCGTCTCCTAATCCTAACCCGTACGCTAACACTAACCCGTAACCTAACACGTACGCTCACCCTAAACCGTTGTCGTAGCCTAACCTGTACCCTAAACCGTCCCGTCCCCTAACCGTAACCCTAACCCTAACCCTTACCCGAAGTCTTAACCTCACCCGTCCCCTAATCCTAACCCTTACGCTAACACTAACCCGTACCCTAACACGTACGCTCACCCTAAATCGTTGTCGTACACTAACCTGTACCCTAAACCGTCCCCGTACCCTAACCCTAACCCTAACCCTAACCCTAACCCTAACACTTACCCGAAGCCTTACCCTCACCCGTCCCCTAATCCTAACCCGTACGCTAACACTAACTCGTACCCTAACACGTACGCTCACCCTAAACCGTTTTCGTACCCTAACCTGTACCCTAAACCGTCCCCGTCCCCTAACCCTAACCCTAACCTTAACCCTAACCCTTACCCGAAGCCTTACCCTCACCCGTCCCCTAATCCTAACCCGTACGCTAACACTAACCTGTACCCTAACACGTACGCTCACCCTAAACCTTTGTCGTACCCTAACCTGTACCCTAAACCGTCCGCGTCCCCTAACCCTAACCCTAACCCTAACTCTTACCCGAAGCCTTACCCTCACCCGTCCCATAATTCTAACCCGTACGCTAACACTAAACCGTACCCTAACACGTACGCTCACCCTAAACCGTTGTCGTACCCTAACCTGTACCCTAAACCGTCCCCGTCCCCTAACCCTAACCCTAACCCTTACCCGAAGCCTTACCCTCACACGTTCCCTAATCCTAACCCGTACGCTAACACTAAACCGTAACCTAACACGTACGCTCACCCTAAACCGTTGTCGTACCCTAACTTGTACCCTAAACCGTCCCCGTCCCCTAACCCTAACCCTAACCCTAACCCTTACCAGAAGCCTTACCCTCACCCGTCCCCTAATCCTAACCCGTACGCTAACACTAACCCGTACACTAACACGTACGCTCACCCTAAACTGTTGTCGTACCCTAACCTGTACCCTAAACCGTCCCTTTCCCCGTCCCGTAACCCTAACCCTAACCCTAACGCTAACCCTAACCCTTACCCGAAGCCTTACCCTCACCCGTCCCCTAATCCTAATCCGTACGCTAACACTAACCCCTACCCTAACACGTACGCTCACCCTAAACTGTTGTCGTACCCTAACCTGTACCCTAAACCGTCCCCGTCCCCTAACCCTAACCCTAACCCTAACACTAACCCTAACCCTTACCCGAAGACTTACCCTCACCCGTCCCCTAATCCTAAACCTTACGCTAACACTAACCCGTACCCTAACACGTAAGCTCACCCTAAACCGTTTTCGTACCCTAACCTGTACCCTAAACCGTCCCCGTCCCCGTCCCCGTCCCCTAACCCTAACCCTAACCCTTACCAGAAGCCTTACCCTCACCCGTCCCATAATCCAAACCCGTACGCCAACACTAACCCATACCCTAACACGTACGCTCACCCTAAACCGTTGTCGTACACTAACCTGTAACCTAAACCGTCCCCATCCCCTAACCCTAACCCTAACTCTAACCCTTACCCGAAGCCTTACTCTTACCCGTCCCCTAATCCTAAACCGTACGCTAACACTAACCCGTACCCTAACACGTACGCTCACCCTAAACCGTTGTCATACCCTAACCTGTACCCTAAACCGTCCCCGTCCCCTAACCCTAACCCTAACCCTATCCCTTACCCGAAGCCTTACCCTCACCCGTCCCCTAATCCTAACCCGTACGCTAACACTAACCCGTATCCTAACACGTACTCTCACCCTAAATCGTTGTCGTACACTAACCTGTACCCTAAACCGTCCCCGTACCCTAACCCTAACCCTAACCCTAACCCTAACCCTAACACTTACCCGAAGCCTTACCGTCACCCGTCCCCTAATCCTAACCCGTACGCTAACACTAACCCGTACCCTAACACGTACGCTCACCCTAAACCGTTGTCGTACCCTAACCTGTACCCTAAACCGTCCCCGTCCCCTAACCCTAACCCTAACCCTAACACTTACCCGAAGCCTTACCCTCACCCGTCCCATAATCCTCACCCGTACGATAACACTAACCCGTACCCTAACACGTACGCTCACCCTAAACCGTTGTCGTACCCTAACCTGTACCCTAAACCGTCCCCGTCCCCTAACCCTAACCCTAACCCTAACCCTTACCCGAAGCCTTACCCTCACCCGTCCCCTAATCCTAAACCGTACGCTAACACTAAACCGTACCCTAACACGTACGCTCACCCTAAAGCGTTGTCGTACCCTAACCTGTACCCTAAACCGTCCCTGTCCCCGTCCCCTAACCCTAACACTAACCCTAACCCTTACCCGAAGCCGTACCCTCACCCGTCCCCTAATCCTAACCCGTGCGCTAACACTAACCCGCACCCTAACACGTACGCTCACCCTAAACTGTTGTCGTACCGTAAACTGTACCCTAAACCGTCCCTGCCCCTAACCCTAACCCTAACGCTTACCCGAAGCCTTACCCTCACCCGTCCCCTAATCCTAACCCGTACGCTAACACTAACCCGTACCCTAGCACGTACGCTCACCCTAAACCGTTGTCATACACTAACCTGTACCCTAAACCGTCCCCGTCCCCGTCCCCGTCCCCGAAACCTAACCCTAACCCTAACCGTTACCCGAAGCCTTACCCTCACCCGTCCCCTAATCCTAACCCGTACGCTAACACTAACCCGTACCCTAACACGTACGCTCACCGTAAACCGTAGTCCTACACTAACCTGTACCCAAAACCGTCCCCGTCCCCGTCCCCGTCCCCTAAACCTAACCCTAACCCTAACCCTACCCCTTACCCGAAGCCTTACCCTCACCCGTCCCCTAATCCTAACCCGTACGCTAACACTAACCCGTACCCTAACACGTACGCTCACCCTAAACCATTGTCGTACACTAACCTGGACCCTAAACCGTCCCCGTCCCCTTCCCCTAACCCTAACCCTAACCCTAACCCGTCCCCGTCCCCGTCCCCGTCCCCTAACCCTAACCCTAACCCTTACCCGAATCCTTACCGTCACCCGTCCCCTAATCCTAACCCGTACGCTAACACTAACCCATACCCTAACCTGTACCCTAAACCGTCCCTGTCCCCGTCCCCTAACCCTAACCCTAGCCCTAACCCTAACCCTAACCCTTACCCGAAGCCTTACCCTCACCCGTCCCCTAATCCTAAACCGTACGCTAACACTAACCCGTATCCTAACACGTACGCTCACCCTAAAACGTTGTCGCAGCCTAACCTGTACCCTAAACCGTACCCGTCCCCTAACCCTAACCCTAACCCTATCCCTAACCCTTACCCGAAGCCTTACCCTCACCCGTCCCCTAATCCTAACCCGTTCCCCAACACTAAACCGTACCCTAACATGTACGCTCACCCTAAACCGTTGTCATACCCTAATCTGTACCCTAAACCGTCCCCGTCCCCTAACCCTAACCCTAACCCTAATCTTTACCCGAAGCCTTACCCTCACCCGTCCCCTAATCCTAACCCGTACGCTAACACTAACCCATACCCTAACACGTACGCTCACCCTAAACCGTTGTCGTACCCTAACCTGAACCCTAAACCGTCCCCGTCCCCTAACCCTAACCCTAACCCTAACCCTAACACTTACCCGAAGCCTTACACTCACCCGTCCCATAATCCTCACGCATACGCTAACACTAACCCGTACCCTAACACGTACGCTCACCCTAAACCGTTGTCGTACCATAACCTGTACCCTAAACCGTCCCCGTCCCCTAATCCTAACCCTAAACCTAACCCTAACCCTAACCCTTACCCTCACCCGTCCCCTAATCCTAACCCGTAAGGTAACACTAACCCGTACCCTAACACGTACGCTCACCCTAAACCGTTGTCGTACCCTAACCTGTACCCTAAACCGTCCCCGTACCCGTCCCCTGACCCTAACCCTAACCGTAACCCTAACCCTAACCCTTACCCAAAGCCTTACCCTAAGCCTTCCCCTAATCCTAAACTGCACGCTAACACGAACCCTTACCCTAACACGTACGTTCACCCTAAACCGTTGTCGTACCTAACATGTACCCTAAACAGTCCCCGTCCCCGTGCCCGTCCCCTAACCCTAACCCTAACCCTTACTCGAAGCCTTACCCTAACCTGTCCCCTAATCCTAACCCGTACGCTAACATTAACCTGTACTCTAACACGTACACTCACCCTAAACCGTTGTCATACACTTACCTGTACACTCAAACGTCCCCTAACCCTAACCCTAACCCTAACCCTTACCCGAAGCCTTACCTTAACCCGTCCCCTAATCCTAACCCGTACACTAACACTAACCTGTACCCTAACACGTACGCTCACCCTAAACCGTTCTTGTACAATTACCTGTAACCTAAACCGTCCCCGTCCCCTTCCCCATCCCCTAACCCTAACCCTAACCCTAACCCTTATCCGAAGCCTTACCCTCACCCCTCCCCTATTCCTAAACCGTACGCAAACACTAACCCACACCCTAAAACGTACGCTCACCCTAAACCGTTGTCGTACCCTAACCTGTACCCTAAACCGTCCCCATCCCCTAACCCTAACCCTAACCCTAAAACTAACCCTAGCCCTTACCCGAAGCCTTACCTTCACCCGACCCCTATTCCTAACCTGTACGCTAACACTAACCCTTACCCTAACACGTACGCTAACCCTAAACCGTTGTCGTACACTAACCTGTACCCTAAACCGTCCCCGTACCCTAAACCTAACCCTAACCCTAACCCTAACCCTAACCCTTACCCGAAGCCTTACACTCACCCGTCCCCTAATCCTAACCCGTACGCTAACACTAACCCGTACCCTAACAGGTACGCTCACCCTAAACCGTTGTCGTACCCTAAACTGTACCCTAAACCGTCCCTGTCCCCTAACCCTAAACCTAACCCTAACCCTAACCCTAACCCTTACCCGAAGCCTTACCCTCACCCGTCCCCTAATCCTAACCCGTACGCTAACACTAACCCGTACCCTAACACGTACGCTCACCCTAAACCGTTGTCGTACCCTAACCTGTACCCTAAACTGCCCCCGCCCCTAACCCTAACCCTAACCCTAACCCTAACCCTTACCCGAAGACTTACCCTCACCCGTTCCCTAATCCTAACCCGTACGCTAACACTAACCCGTACCCTAACACGTACGCTCACCCTAAATCGTTGTCGTACCCTAACCTGTACCCTAAACCGTCCCCGTCCCCTAACCCTAACCCTAACCCTAACCCTAACCCTTACCTGTAGCCTTACCCTCACCCGTCCCTTATTCCTAACCCGTACACTAACACTAACCCGTACCCTAACACGTACGCTCACTCTAAACCGTTGTCGTACCCTAACCTGTACCCTAAACCGTCCCCGTCCCCGTCCCCTAACCCTAACCCTAACCCTAACCCTTACCCGAAGCCTTACCCTCACCCGTCCCCTAATCCTAAACCGTACGCTAACACTAAACCGTACCCTAACACGTACGCTCACCCTAAACCGTTGTCGTACCCTAACCTGTACCCTAAACCGTCCCCGTCCCCGTCCCCTAACCCTAACACTAACCCTAACCCTTACCCGAAGCCTTACCCTCACCCGTCCCCTAATCCTAACCCGTGCGCTAACACTAACCCGCACCCTAACACGTACGCTCACCCTAAACTGTTGTCGTACCGTAAACTGTACCCTAAACCGTCCCCACCCCTAACCCTAACCCTAACGCTTACCCGAAGCCTTACCCTCACCCGTCCCCTAATCCTAACCCGTACGCTAACACTAACCCGTACCCTAGCACGTACGCTCACCCTAAACCGTTGTCATACACTAACCTGTACCCTAAACCGTCCCCGTCCCCGTCCCCGTCCCCTAAACCTAACCCTAACCCTAACCCTTACCCGAAGCCTTACCCTCACCCGTCCCCTAATCCTAACCCGTACGCTAACACTAACCCGTACCCTAACACGTACGCTCACCCTAAACCGTAGTCCTACACTAACCTGTACCCAAAACCGTCCCTGTCCCCGTCCCCGTCCCCTAAACCTAACCCTAACCCTAACCCTACCCCTTACCCGAAGCCTTACCCTCACCCGTCCCCTAATCCTAACCCGTACGCTAACACTAACCCGTACCCTAACACGTACGCTCACCCTAAACCGTTGTCGTACCCTAACCTGGACCCTAAACCGTCCCCGTCCCCGTCCCCTAACCCTAACCCTAACCCTAACCCGTCCCCGTCCCCGTCCCCTAACCCTAACCCTAACCCTTACCCGAAGTCTTACCCTCACCCGTCCCCTAATCCTAACCCGTACGCTAACACTAACCCATACCCTAACCTGTACCCTAAACCGTCCCTGTCCCCGTCCCCTAACCCTAACCCTAGCCCTAACCCTAACCCTAACCCTTACCCGAAGCCTTACCCTCACCCGTCCCCTAATCCTAAACCGTACGCTAACACTAACCCGTACCCTAACACGTACGCTCACCCTAAACCGTTGTCGTACCCTAACCTGTACCCTAAACCGTCCCCGTCCCCTAAGCCTAACCCTAACCCTAACCCTAACCCTTACCCGAAGCCTTACCCTCACCCGTCCCCTAATCCTAACTCGTACGCTAACACTAACCCATACCCTAACACGTACGCTCACCCTAAAGCGTTGTCGTACCCTAACCTGTACCCTAAATCGTCCCTGTCCCCTAACGCTAACCCTAACGCTTACCCGAAGCCTTACCCTCACCCGTTCCCTAATCCTAACCCGTACGCTAACACTAACCAGTACCCTAACACGTACGCTCACCCTAAACCATTGTCGTACACTAACCTGGACCCTAAACCGTCCCCGTCCCCGTCCCCTAACCCTAACCCTAACCCTAACCCGTCCCCGTCCCCGTCCCCTAACCCTAACCCTAACCCTTACCCGAATCCTTACCGTCACCCGTCCCCTAATCCTAACCCGTACGCTAACACTAACCCATACCCTAACCTGTACCCTAAACCGTCCCTGTCCCCGTCCCCTAACCCTAACCCTAGCCCTAACCCTAACCCTAATCCTTACCCGAAGCCTTACCCTCACCCGTCCCCTAATCCTAACCCGTACGCTAACACTAACCCATACCCTAACACGTACGCTCACCCTAAACCGTTGTCGTACCCTAACCTGTACCCTAAACCGTCCCCGTCCCCTAACCCTAACCCTAACCCTATCCCTAACCCTTACCCGAAGCCTTACCCTCACCCGTCCCCTAATCCTAACCCGTACGCTAACACTAACCCGTACCCTAACACGTACGCTCACCCTAAATCGTTGTCGTACCCTAACCTGTACCCTAAACCGTCCCTGCCAACCCTAACCCTAACCCTAACCCTAACACTTACCCGAAGCCTTACCCTCACCCGTCCCCTAATCCTAACCCGTACGCTAACACTAACCCGTACCCTAACATGTACGCTCACCCTAAACCGTTGTCGTACCCTAACGTGTACCCTAAACCGTCCCTGTCCCCGTCCCCTAACCCTAACCCTAACCCTAACCCTAACCCTTACCCGAAGCCTTACCCTCACCCGTCTCCTAATCCTAACCCGTACGCTAACACTAACCCGTAACCTAACACGTACGCTCACCCTAAACCGTTGTCGTAGCCTAACCTGTACCCTAAACCGTCCCGTCCCCTAACCGTAACCCTAACCCTAACCCTTACCTGAAGTCTTACCCTCACCCGTCCCCTAATCCTAACCCGTACGCTAACACTAACCCGTACCATAACACGTACGCTCACCCTAAATCGTTGTCGTACCCTAACCTGTACCCTAAACCGTCCCCGTACCCTAACCCTAACCCTAACCCTAACCCTAACCCTAACACTTACCCGAAGCCTTACCCTCACCCGTCCCCTAATCCTAACCCGTACGCTAACACTATCTCGTACCCTAACACGTACGCTCACCCTAAACCGTTTTCGTACCCTAACCTGTACCCTAAACCGTCCCCGTCCCCTAACCCTAACCCTAACCCTAACCCTAACCCTTACCCGAAGCCTTACCCTCACCCGTCCCCTAATCCTAACCCGTACGCTAACACTAACCTGTACCCTAACACGTACGCTCACCCTAAACCTTTGTCGTACCCTAACCTGTACCCTAAACCGTCCGCGTCCCCTAACCCTAACCCTAACCCTAACCCTAACCCTAACCCTTACCCGAAGCCTTACCCTCACCCGTCCCATAATTCTAACCCGTACGCTAACACTAAACCGTACCCTAACACGTACGCTCACCCTAAACCGTTGTCGTACCCTAACCTGTACCCTAAACCGTCCCCGTCCCCTAACCCTAACCCTAACCCTTACCCGAAGCCTTACCCTCACCCGTTCCCTAATCCTAACCCATACGCTAACACTAAACCGTAACCTAACACGTACGCTCACCCTAAACCGTTGTCGTACCCTAACTTGTACCCTAAACCGTCCCCGTCCCCTAACCCTAACCCTAACCCTAACCCTTACCAGAAGCCTTACTCTCACCCGTCCCCTAATCCTAACCCGTACGCTAACACTAACCCGTACCCTAACACGTACGCTCACCCTAAACTGTTGTCGTACCCTAACCTGTACCCTAAACCGTCCCTTTCCCCGTCCCGTAACCCTAACCCTAACCCTAACGCTAACCCTAACCCTTACCCGAAGCCTTACCCTCACCCGTCCCCTAATCCTAATCCGTACGCTAACACTAACCCGTACCCTAACACGTACGCTCACCCTAAACCGTTGGCGTACCCTAACCTGTACCCTAAACCGTCCCCGTCCCCTAACCCTAACCCTAACCCTAACCCTAACCCTAACCCTTACCCGAAGACTTACCCTCACCCGTCCCCTAATCCTAAACCTTACGCTAACACTAACCTGTACCCTAACACGTAAGCTCACCCTAAACCGTTTTCGTACCCTAACCTGTACCCTAAACCGTCCCCGTCCCCGTCCCCGTCCCCTAACCCTAACCCTAACCCTTACCAGAAGCCTTACCCTCACCCGTCCCATAATCCTAACCCGTACGCCAACACTAACCCATACCCTAACACGTACGCTCACCCTAAACCGTTGTCGTACACTAACCTGTACCCTAAACCGTCCCCATCCCCTAACCCTAACCCTAACCCTTACCCGAAGCCTTACACTTACCCGTCCCCTAATCCTAAACCGTACGCTAACACTAACCCGTACCCTAACACGTACGCTCACCCTAAACCGTTGTCATACCCTAACCTGTACCCTAAACCGTCCCCGTCCCCTAACCCTAACCCTAACCCTAACCCTATCCCTTACCCGAAGCCTTACCCTCACCCGTCCCCTAATCCTAACCCTTACGCTAACACTAACCCGTACCCTAACACGTAATCTCACCCTAAACCGTTGTCGTACACTAACCTGTACCCTAAACCGTCCCCGTACCCTAACCCTAACCCTATCCCTAACCCTAACACTTACCCGAAGCCTTACCCTCACCCGTCCCCTAATCCTAACCCGTACGCTAACACTAACCCGTACCCTAACACGTACGCTCACCCTAAACCGTTGTCGTACCCTAACCTGTACCCTAAACCGTCCCCGGCCCCTAACCCTAACCCTAACCCTAACCCTTACCCGAAGCCTTACCCTCACCCGTCCCATAATCCTCACCCGTACGATAACACTAACCCGTACCCTAACACGTACGCTCACCCTAAACCGTTGTCGTACCCTAACCTGCACCCTAAACCGTCCCCGTCCCCTAACCCTAACCCTAACCCTAACCCTAACCCTTACCCGAAGCCTTACGCTCACCCGTCCCCTAATCCTAACCCGTACGCTAACACTAACACATACCCTAACACGTACGCTCACCCTAAACTGTTGTCGTACCCTAACCTGTACCCTAAACCGTCCCCGTCCCCGTCCCCGTCCCCGTCCGCTAACCCTAACCCTAACCCTTACCCGAAGCCTTACCCTCACCCGTCCCCTAATCCTAACCCGTACGCAACACTAACCCATACCCTAACATGTACGCTCACCCTAAAACGTTGTCGTACCCTAACCTGTACCCTAAACCGTCCCTGTCGCCGTCCCCTAACCCTAACCCTAACCCTAACACTTACCCGAAGCCTTACCCTCACTCGTCCCCTAATCCTAACCCGTACGCTAACACTATCCCGTACCCTAACACGTACGCTCACCCTAAACCGTTGTCGCAGCCTAACCTGTACCCTAAACCGTCCCCGTCCCCTAACCCTAACCCTAACCCTAACCCTTACCCGAAGCCTTACCCTCACCCGTCCCCTAATCCTAACTCGTACGCTAACAATAACCCGTACCCTAACACGTACGCTCACCCTAAATCATTGTCGTACCCTAACCTGTACCCTAAACCGTACCCGAAACCTAACCCTAACCCTAACCCTAACCCTAACCCTAACACTTACCCGAAGCCTTACCCTCACCCGTCCCCTAATCCTAACCCGTACTCTAACACTAACCCGTACCTTAACACGTACGCTCACCATAAACCGTTGTCGTACCCTAACCTGTACCCTAAACCGTCCCCGTCCCCTAACCCTTACCCTAACCCTAATCCTAACCCTTACCCGAAGCCTTACCCTCACCCGTCCCCTAATCCTAACCCGTACGCTAACACTAGCCGTACCCTAACACGTACGCTCACCCTAAACCGTTGTCGTACCTTAACTTGTACCCTAAACCGTCCCTCCGTCCCCTAACCCTAACCCTAACCCTAACCCTAACCCTAACCCTTACCCGAAGCCTTACCCTCACCCGTCCACTAATCCTAACCCGTACGCTAACACTAACCCGTACCCTAACACGTACGCTCAACCTAAACTGTTGTTGTACCCTAACCTGTACCCTAAACCATCCTCGTCCCCGTCCCCTAACCCTAACCCTAACCCTAACCCTTACCCGAAGCCTTACCCTCACCCGTCCCCTAATCCTAAACCGTACGCTAACACTAAACCGTACCCTAACACGTACGCTCACCCTAAATCATTGTCGTACCCTAACCTGTACCCTAAACCGTCCCCGTACCCTTCCCCTAACCCTAACCCTAACCCTAACCCTTACCCGAAGCCTTACCCTCACCCGTCCCCTAATCCTAACCCGTACGCTAACACTAAACCGTACCCTAACACGTACGCTCACCCTAAACCGTTGTCGTACCCTAACCTGTACCCTAAACCGTCCCCGTCCCCGTCCCCTAACCCTAACACTAACCCTAACCCTTACCCGAAGCCTTACCCTCACCCGTCCCCTAATCCTAACCCGTGCGCTAACACTAACCCGCACCCTAACACGTACGCTCACCCTAAACTGTTGTCGTACCGTAAACTGTACCCTAAACCGTCCCCGCCCCTAACCCTAACCCTAACGCTTACCCGAAGCCTTACCCTCACCCGTCCCCTAATCCTAACCCGTACGCTAACACTAACCCGTACCCTAGCACGTACGCTCACCCTAAACCGTTGTCATACACTAACCTGTACCCTAAACCGTCCCCGTCCCCGTCCCCGTCCCCTAAACCTAACCCTAACCCTAACCCTTACCCGAAGCCTTACCCTCACCCGTCCCCTAATCCTAACCCGTACGCTAACACTAACCCGTACCCTAACACGTACGCTCACCCTAAACCGTAGTCCTACACTAACCTGTACCCAAAACCGTCCCCGTCCCCGTCCCCGTCCCCTAAACCTAACCCTAACCCTAACCCTAACCCTTACCCGAAGCCTTACCCTCACCCGTCCCCTAATCCTAACCCGTACGCTAACACTAACCCGTACCCTAACACGTACGCTCACCCTAAACCGTTGTCGTACCCTAACCTGTACCCTAAACCGTCCCCGTCCCCGTCCCCTAACCCTAACCCTAACCCTAACCCGTCCCCGTCCCCGTCCCCGTCCCCTAACCCTAACCCTAACCCTTACCCGAATCCTTACCGTCACCCGTCCCCTAATCCTAACCCGTACGCTAACACTAACCCATACCCTAACCTGTACCCTAAACCGTCCCTGTCCCCGTCCCCTAACCCTAACCCTAGCCCTAACCCTAACCCTAACCCTTACCCGAAGCCTTACCCTCACCCGTCCCCTAATCCTAAACCGTACGCTAACACTAACCCGTACCCTAACACGTACGCTCACCCTAAACCGTTGTCGTACCCTAACCTGTACCCTAAACCGTCCCCGTCCCCTAACCCTAACCCTAACCCTATCCCTAACCCTTACCCGAAGCCTTACCCTCACCCGTCCCCTAATCCTAACCCGTACGCTAACACTAACCCGTACCCTAACACGTACGCTCACCCTAAATCGTTGTCGTACCCTAACCTGTACCCTAAACCGTCCCTGAACCCTAACCCTAACCCTAACCCTAACCCTTACCCGAAGCCTTACCCTCACCCGTCCCCTAATCCTAACCCGTACGCTAACACTAACCCGTACCCTAACACGTACGCTCACCCTAAACCGTTGTCGTACCCTAACCTGTACCCTAAACCGTCCCCGTCCCCTAACCCTAACCCTAATCCTAACCCTAACCCTTACCCGAAGCCTTACCCTCACCCGTCCCCTAATCCTAACCCGTACGCTAACACTAACCCGTACCCTAACACGTACGCTCACCCTAAACCGTTGTCGTACCCTAACCTGTACCCTAAACCGTCCCGTCCCCTAACCCTAACCCTAACCCTAACCCTAACCCTACCTTACCCGAAGTCTTACCCTCACCCGTCCCCTAATCCTAACCCTTACGCTAACACTAACCCGTACCCTAACACGTACGCTCACCCTAAATCGTTGTCGTACCCTAACCTGTACCCTAAACCGTCCCTGTACCCTAACCCTAACCCTAACCCTAACCCTAACCCTAACACTTACCTGAAGCCTTACCCTCACCCGTCCCCTAATCCTAACCCGTACGCTAACACTAACCCGTACCCTAACACGTACGCTCACCCTAAACCGTTTTCGTACCCTAACCTGTACCCTAAACCGTCCCCGTCCCCTAACCCTAACCCTAACCTTAACCCTAACCCTTACCCGAAGCCTTACCCTCACCCGTCCCCTAATCCTAACCCGTACGCTAACACTAACCTGTACCCTAACATGTACGCTCACCCTAAACCTTTGTCGTACCCTAACCTGTACCCTAAACCGTCCCCGTCCCCTAACCCTAACCCTAACCCTAACCCTAACCCTAACCCTTACCCGAAGCCTTACCCTCACCCGTCCCCTAATCCTAACCCGTACGCTAACACTAACCCGTACCCTAACACGTACGCTCACCCTAAACCGTTGTCGTACCCTAACCTGTACCCTAAACCGTCCCCGTCCCCTAACCCTAACCCTAACCCTTACCCGAAGCCTTACCCTCACCCGTTCCCTAATCCTAACCCATACGCTAACACTAAACTGTACCCTAACACGTACGCTCACCCTAAACCGTTGTCGTACCCTAACTTGTACCCTAAACCGTCCCCGTCCCCTAACCCTAACCCTAACCCTAACCCTTACCAGAAGCCTTACCCTCACCCGTCCCCTAATCCTAACCCGTACGCTAACACTAACCCGTACCCTAACACGTACGCTCACCCTAAACTGTTGTCGTACCCTAACCTGTACTCTAAACCGTCCCTTTCCCCGTCCCGTAACTCTAACCCTAACCCTAACGCTAACCCTAACCCTTACCCGAAGCCTTACCCTCACCCGTCCCCTAATCCTAATCCGTACGCTAACACTAACCCGTACCCTAACACGTACGCTCACCCTAAACCGTTGTCGTACCCTAACCTGTACCCTAAACCGTCCCCGTCCCCTAACCCTAACGCTAACGCTAACCCTAACCCTAACCCTTACCCGAAGACTTACCCTCACCCGTCCCCTAATCCTAAACCTTACGCTAACACTAACCCGTACCCTAACACGTAAGCTCACCCTAAACCGTTTTCGTACCCTAACCTGTACCCTAAACCGTCCCCGTCCCCGTCCCCGTCCCCTAACCTAACCCTCCCTAACCCTAACCCTTACCAGAAGCCTTACCCTCACCCGTCCCATAATCCAAACCCGTACGCCAACACTAACCCATACCCTAACACGTACGCTCACCCTAAACCGTTGTCGTACCCTAACCTGTACCCTAAACCGTCCCCATCCCCTAACCCTAACCCTAACCCTAACCCTTACCCGAAGCCTTACTCTTACCCGTCCCCTAATCCTAAACCGTACGCTAACACTAACCCGTACCCTAACACGTACGCTCACCCTAAACCGTTGTCATACCCTAACCTGTACCCTAAACCGTCCCCGTCCCCTAACCCTAACCCTAACCCTATCCCTTACCCGAAGCCTTACCCTCACCCGTCCCCTAATCCTAACCCGTACGCTAACACTAACCCGTACCCTAACACGTACTCTCACCCTAAATCGTTGTCGTACCCTAACCTGTACCCTAAACCGTCCCCGTACCCTCCTAACCCTAACCCTAACCCTAACCCTAACCCTAACACTTACCCGAAGCCTTACCCTCACCCGTCCCCTAATCCTAACCCGTACGCTAACACTAACCCGTACCCTAACACGTACGCTCACCCTAAACCGTTGTCGTACCCTAACCTGTACCCTAAACCGTCCCCGTCCCCTAACCCTAACCCTAACCCTAACACTTACCCGAAGCCTTACCCTCACCCGTCCCATAATCCTCACCCGTACGATAACACTAACCCGTACCCTAACACGTACGCTCACCCTAAACCGTTGTCGTACCCTAACCTGTACCCTAAACCGTCCCCGTCCCCTAACCCTAACCCTAACCCTAACCCTTACCCGAAGCCTTACGCTCACCCGTCCCCTAATCCTAACCCGTACGCTAACACTAACACGTACCCTAACACGTACGCTCACCCTAAACTGTTGTCGTACCCTAACCTGTACCCTAAACCGTCCCCGTTCCCGTCCCCGTCCCCTAACCCTAACCCTAAACCTTACCCGAAGCCTTACCCTCACCCGTCCCCTAATCCTAACCCGTACGCAACACTAACCCATACCCTAACATGTACGCTCACCATAAAACGTTGTCGTACCCTAAGCTGTACCCTAAACCGTCCCTGTCGCCGTCCCCTAACCCTAATACTAACCCTAACCCTAACCCTTACCCGAAGCCTTACCCTCACTCGTCCCCTAATCCTAACCCGTACGCTAACACTATCCCGTACCCTAACACGTACGCTCACCCTAAACGGTTGTCGCAGCCTAACCTGTACCCTAAACCGTCCCCGTCCCCGTCCCCTAACCCTAACCCTAACCCTTACCCGAAGCCTTACCCTCACCCGTCCCCTAATCCTAACTCGTGCGCTAACACTAACCCGTACCCTAACACGTACGCTCACCCTAAATCGTTGTCGTACCCTAACCTGTACCCTAAACCGTACCCGAACCCTAACCCTAAACCTAACCCTAACCCTAACCGTAACACTTACCCGAAGCCTTACACTCACCCGTCCCCTAATCCTAACCCGTACTCTAACACTAACCCATACCTTAACACGTACGCTCACCATAAACCGTTGTCGTACCCTAACCTGTACCCTAAACTGTCCCCGTCCCCTAACCCTTACCGTAACCCTAACCCTAACCCTTACCCGAAGCCTTACCCTCACCCGTCCCCTAATCCTAACCCGTATGCTAACACTAACCCATACCTTAACATGTACGCTCACCCTAAACCGTTGTCGTACACTAACCTGTACCCTAAACCGTCCCTGTCCCCGTCCCCTAACCCTAACCCTAACCCTAACCCTAACCCTAACCCTTACCCAAAGCCTTACCCTCACCCGTGCCCTAATCCTAACCCGTAGGCTAACACTAACCCGTACCCTAACACGTACGCTCACCCTAAACCGTTGTCGTACCCTAACCTGTACCCTAAACCGTCACCGTCCCCTAACACTAACCCTAACCCTAACCCTTACCCGAAGCCTTACCCTCACCCGTCCCCTAATCCTAACCCGTACGCTAACACTAACCCGTACCCTAACACGTACGCTCACCCTAAATCATTGTCGTACCCTAACCTGTACCCTAAACCGTCCCCGTACCCTATCCCTAACCCTAACCCTAACCCTAACACTTACCCGAAGCCTTACCCTCACCCGTCCCCTAATCCGAACCCTTACGCTAACACTAACCCGTACCCTAACACGTACGCTCACCCTAAACCGTTTTCGTACCCTAACCTGTACCCTAAACCGTCCCCGTCCCCTAACACTAACCCTAACCCTAATCCTAACCCTTACCCGAAGCCTTACACTCACCCATCCCCTTATCCTAACCCGTACGCTAACACTAACCCATACCCTAACACGTACGCTCACCCTAAACCGTTGTCGTACCCTAACCTGTACCCTAAACCGTCCCCGTCCCCTAACACTAAACCTAACCCTAACCCTAACCCTTACCCGAAGCCTTACCCTGACCCGTCCCCTACTTCTAACCCGTACGCTAACACTAACCCGTACCCTAACACGTACGCTCACACTAAACCGTTGTCGTACCCTAACCTGTACCCTAAACCGTCCCCGTCACCATCCCCTAACCCTAACCCTAACCCTAACCTTTACCCGAAGCCTTACCCTGACCCGTCCCCTAATCCTAACCCGTACGCTAACACTAACCCGTACCCTAACACGTACGCTTACCCTAAATCGTTGTCGTACCCTCACCTGTACCCTAAACCGTCCCCGTCCCCTTCCCCATCCCCGTCCACTAACCCTAACCCTAACCCTTACCTGAAGCCTTACCCTCACCCGTCCCCTAATCCTAACCCGTACGCTAACACTAACCCGTACCCTAACACGTACGCTCACCCTAAACCGTTGTCGTAGCCTAACCTGTACCCTAAACCATCCCCGTCCCCTAACCCTAACCCTAGCACTAACCCTAACCCTTACCCGAAGCCTTACCCTCACCCGTCCCCTAATCCTAACCCGTACGCTAACACTAACCCGTACCCTAACACGTACGCTCACCCTAAATCGTTGTTGTACCCTAACCTGTACCCTAAACCGTCCCCGTACCCTAACCCTAACCCTAACCCTAACCCTAACCCTTTCCCGAAGCCTTACCCTCACCCGTCCCCTAATCCTGACCCGTACGCTAACACTAACCCGTACCCTAACACGTACGCTCACCCTAAACCGTTGACGTACACTAACCTGTACCCTAAACCGTCCCCGTCCCCTAACCCTAACCCAACCCTAACTCTAACCCTAACCCTTACCCGAAGTCTTACACCCACCCGTCCCCTAATCCTAACCCGTAAGCTAACACTAACACGTACCCTAACACGTACGCTCACCCTAAACTGTTGTCGTACCCTAACCTGTATCCTAAACCGTCCACGTCCCCGTCCCCAACCCTAACCCTAACCCTAACCCTAACCTTTACCCGAAGCCTTACCCTCACCCGTCCCCTAATCCTAACCCGTACGCTAACACTAACCCGTTCCCTAACATGTACGCTCACCCTAAACCGTTGTCGTACCCTAACCTGTACCCTAAACCGTCCCCGTCCCCGTCCCCGTCCCCGTCCCCTAACCCTAACCCTAACCTTTATCCGAAGCCTTACCCTCACACGTCCCCTAATACTAACCCGTACGCTAACACTAACCCATACCCTAACATGTACGCTCACGCTAAACCGTTGTCCTACCCTAACCTGTACCCTAAACCGTCCCTGTCCCCGTCCCCTAACCCTAACCCTAACCCTAACCCTAACCCTAACCCTTACCCGAAGCCTTACCCTCACCCGTCCCCTAATCCTAACCCGTACGCTAACACTAACCCCTACCCTAACACGTACGCTCACCCTAAAACGTTGTCGTAGCCTAACCTGTACCCTAAACCGTCCCCGTCCCCTAACCCTAACCCTAACCCTAACCCTAACCCTTACCCGAAGCCTTACCCTCACCCGTCCCCTAATCCTAACCCGTACGCTAACACTAACCCGTACCCTAACACGTACGCTCACCCTAAATCATTGTCGTACCCTAACCTGTACCCTAAACCGTCCCCGTACCCTAACCCTAACCCTAACCGTAACCCTAACCCTAACACTTACCCGAAGCCTTACCCTCACCCGTCCCCTAATCCTAACCCGTACGCTAACACTAACCCGTACCCTAACACGTACGCTCACCCTAAACCGTTGTCGTACCCTAACCTGTACCCTAAACCGTCCCCGTCCCTAACCCTAACCCTAACCCTAAACCTAACCCTTACCCGAAGCCTTACCCTCACCCGTCCCCAATCCTATCCCATACGCTAACACTAACCCGTACCCTAACACGTACGCTCACCCTAAACCGTTGTCGTACCCTAACCTGTACCCTAAACAGTCCCCGTCCCCTAACCCTAACCCTAACCCTAACCCTAACCCTTACCCGAAGCCTTACCCTCACACGTCCCCTAATCCTAACCCGTACACTAACACTAATCCGTACCCTAACACGTACGCTCACCCTAAACCGTTGTCGTACCCTAACCTGTACCCTAAACCGTCCCCGTCCCCTAACCCTAACCCTAACCTTAACCCTAACCCTTACCCGAAGCCTTACCCTCACCCGTCCCCTAATCCTAACCCGTACGCTAACACTAACCTGTACCCTAACACGTACGCTCACCCTAAACCTTTGTCGTACCCTAACCTGTACCCTAAACCGTCCGCGTCCCCTAACCCTAACCCTAACCCTAACCCTTACCCGAAGCCTTACCCTCACCCGTCCCATAATTCTAACCCGTACGCTAACACTAAACCGTACCCTAACACGTACGCTCACCCTAAACCGTTGTCGTACCCTAACCTGTACCCTAAACCGTCCCCGTCCCCTAACCCTAACCCTAACCCTTACCCGAAGCCTTACCCTCACCCGTTCCCTAATCCTAACCCATACGCTAACACTAAACCGTAACCTAACACGTACGCTCACCCTAAACCGTTGTCGTACCCTAACTTGTACCCTAAACCGTCCCCGTCCCCTAACCCTAACCCTAACCCTAACCCTTACCAGAAGCCTTACCCTCACCCGTCCCCTAATCCTAACCCGTACGCTAACACTAACCCGTACACTAACACGTACGCTCACCCTAAACTGTTGTCGTACCCTAACCTGTACCCTAAACCGTCCCTTTCCCCGTCCCGTAACCCTAACCCTAACCCTAACGCTAACCCTAACCCTTACCCGAAGCCTTACCCTCACCCGTCCCCTAATCCTAATCCGTACGCTAACACTAAACCCTACCCTAACACGTACGCTCACCCTAAACCGTTGTCGTACCCTAACCTGTACCCTAAACCGTCCCCGTCCCCTAACCCTAACCCTAACCCTAACCCTAACCCTAACCCTTACCCGAAGACTTACCCTCACCCGTCCCCTAATCCTAAACCTTACGCTAACACTAACCCGTACCCTAACACGTAAGCTCACCCTAAACCGTTTTCGTACCCTAACCTGTACCCTAAACCGTCCCCGTCCCCGTCCCCGTCCCCTAACCCTAACCCTAACCCTTACCAGAAGCCTTACCCTCACCCGTCCCATAATCCAAACCCGTACGCCAACACTAACCCATACCCTAACACGTACGCTCACCCTAAACCGTTGTCGTACACTAACCTGTACCCTAAACCGTCCCCATCCTCTAACCCTAACCCTAACCCTAACCCTTACCCGAAGCCTTACTCTTACCCGTCCCCTAATCCTAAACCGTACGCTAACACTAACCCGTACCCTAACACGTACGCTCACCCTAAACCATTGTCATACCCTAACCTGTACCCTAAACCGTCCCCGTCCCCTAACCCTAACCCTAACCCTATCCCTTACCCGAAGCCTTACCCTCACCCGTCCCCTAATCCTAACCCGTACGCTAACACTAACCCGTATCCTAACACGTACTCTCACCCTAAATCGTTGTCGTACACTAACCTGTACCCTAAACCGTCCCCGTACCCTAACCCTAACCCTAACCCTAACCCTAACCCTAACACTTACCCGAAGCCTTACCCTCACCCGTCCCCTAATCCTAACCCGTACGCTAACACTAACCCGTACCCTAACACGTACGCTCACCCTAAACCGTTGTCGTACCCTAACCTGTACCCTAAACCGTCCCCGTCCCCTAACCCTAACCCTAACCCTAACACTTACCCGAAGCCTTACCCTCACCCGTCCCATAATCCTCACCCGTACGATAACACTAACCCGTACCCTAACACGTACGCTCACCCTAAACCGTTGTCGTACCCTAACCTGTACCCTAAACCGTCCCCGTCCCCTAACCCTAACCCTAACCCTAACCCTTACCCGAAGCCTTACGCTCACCCGTCCCCTAATCCTAACCCGTACCCTAACACTAACACGTACCCTAACACGTACGCTCACCCTAAACTGTTGTCGTACCCTAACCTGTACCCTAAACCGTCCCCGTCCCCGTCCCCGTCCCCTAACCCTAACCCTAACCCTTACCCGAAGCCTTACCCTCACCCGTCCCCTAATCCTAACCCGTACGCAACACTAACCCATACCCTAACATGTACGCTCACCCTAAAACGTTGTCGTACCCTAAGCTGTACCCTAAACCGTCCCTGTCGCCGTCCCCTAACCCTAATCCTAACCCTAACCCTAACCCTTACCCGAAGCCTTACCCTCACTCGTCCCCTAATCCTAACCCGTACGCTAACACTATCCCGTACCCTAACACGTACGCTCACCCTAAACGGTTGTCGCAGCCTAACCTGTACCCTAAACCGTCCCCGTCCCCGTCCCCTAACCCTAACGCTAACCCTTACCCGAAGCCTTACCCTCACCCGTCCCCTAATCCTAACTCGTGCGCTAACACTAACCCGTACCCTAACACGTACGCTCACCCTAAATCGTTGTCGTACCCTAACCTGTACCCTAAACCGTACCCGAACCCTAACCCTAACCCTAACCCTAACCCTAACCGTAACACTTACCCGAAGCCTTACCCTCACCCGTCCCCTAATCCTAACCCGTACTCTAACACTAACCCATACCTTAACACGTACGCTCACCATAAACCGTTGTCGTACCCTAACCTGTACCCTAAACCGTCCCCGTCCCCTAACCCTTACCGTAACCCTAACCCTAACCCTTACCCGAAGCCTTACCCTCACCCGTCCCCTAATCCTAACCCGTATGCTAACACTAACCCATACCTTAACATGTACGCTCACCCTAAACCGTTGTCGTACACTAACCTGTACCCTAAACCGTCCCTGTCCCCGTCCCCTAACCCTAACCCTAACCCTAACCCTAACCCTAACCCTTACCCAAAGCCTTACCCTCACCCGTGCCCTAATCCTAACCCGTAGGCTAACACTAACCCGTACCCTAACACGTACGCTCACCCTAAACCGTTCTCGTACCCTAACCTGTACCCTAAACCGTCACCGTCCCCTAACCCTAACCCTAACCCTAACCCTTACCCGAAGCCTTACCCTCACCCGTCCCCTAATCCTAACCCGTACGCTAACACTAACCCGTACCCTAACACGTACGCTCACCCTAAATCATTGTCGTACCCTAACCTGTACCCTAAACCGTCCCCGTACCCTATCCCTAACCCTAACCCTAACCCTAACACTTACCCGAAGCCTTACCCTCACCCGTCCCCTAATCCGAACCCTTACGCTAACACTAACCCGTACCCTAACACGTACGCTCACCCTAAACCGTTTTCGTACCCTAACCTGTACCCTAAACCGTCCCCGTCCCCGTCCCCTAACCCTAACACTAACCCTAACCCTTACCCGAAGCCGTACCCTCACCCGTCCCCTAATCCTAACCCGTGCGCTAACACTAACCCGCACCCTAACACGTACGCTCACCCTAAACTGTTGTCGTACCGTAAACTGTACCCTAAACCGTCCCTGCCCCTAACCCTAACCCTAACGCTTACCCGAAGCCTTACCCTCACCCGTCCCCTAATCCTAACCCGTACGCTAACACTAACCCGTACCCTAGCACGTACGCTCACCCTAAACCGTTGTCATACACTAACCTGTACCCTAAACCGTCCCCGTCCCCGTCCCCGTCCCCGAAACCTAACCCTAACCCTAACCCTTACCCGAAGCCTTACCCTCACCCGTCCCCTAATCCTAACCCGTACGCTAACACTAACCCGTACCCTAACACGTACGCTCACCGTAAACCGTAGTCCTACACTAACCTGTACCCAAAACCGTCCCCGTCCCCGTCCCCGTCCCCTAAACCTAACCCTAACCCTAACCCTACCCCTTACCCGAAGCCTTACCCTCACCCGTCCCCTAATCCTAACCCGTACGCTAACACTAACCCGTACCCTAACACGTACGCTCACCCTAAACCATTGTCGTACACTAACCTGGACCCTAAACCGTCCCCGTCCCCGTCCCCTAACCCTAACCCTAACCCTAACCCGTCCCCGTCCCCGTCCCCGTCCCCTAACCCTAACCCTAACCCTTACCCGAATCCTTACCGTCACCCGTCCCCTAATCCTAACCCGTACGCTAACACTAACCCATACCCTAACCTGTACCCTAAACCGTCCCTGTCCCCGTCCCCTAACCCTAACCCTAGCCCTAACCCTAACCCTAACCCTTACCCGAAGCCTTACCGTCACCCGTCCCCTAATCCTAAACCGTACGCTAACACTAACTCGTATCCTAACACGTACGCTCACCCTAAAACGTTGTCGTACACTAACCTGTACCCTAAACCGTACCCGTCCCCTAACCCTAACCCTAACCCTATCCCTAACCCTTACCCGAAGCCTTACCCTCACCCGTCCCATAATTCTAACCCGTACGCTAACACTAAACCGTACCCTAACACGTACGCTCACCCTAAACCGTTGTCGTACCCTAACCTGTACCCTAAACCGTCCCCGTCCCCTAACCCTAACCCTAACCCTTACCCGAAGCCTTACCCTCACCCGTTCCCTAATCCTAACCCATACGCTAACACTAAACCGTAACCTAACACGTACGCTCACCCTAAACCGTTGTCGTACCCTAACTTGTACCCTAAACCGTCCCCGTCCCCTAACCCTAACCCTAACCCTAACCCTTACCAGAAGCCTTACCCTCACCCGTCCCCTAATCCTAACCCGTACGCTAACACTAACCCGTACACTAACACGTACGCTCACCCTAAACGGTTGTCGTACCCTAACCTGTACCCTAAACCGTCCCTTTCCCCGTCCCGTAACCCTAACCCTAACCCTAACGCTAACCCTAACCCTTACCCGAAGCCTTACCCTCACCCGTCCCCTAATCCTAATCCGTACGCTAACACTAACCCCTACCCTAACACGTACGCTCACCCTAAACCGTTGTCGTACCCTAACCTGTACCCTAAACCGTCCCCGTCCCCTAACCCTAACCCTAACCCTAACCCTAACCCTAACCCTTACCCGAAGACTTACCCTCACCCGTCCCCTAATCCTAAACCTTACGCTAACACTAACCCGTACCCTAACACGTAAGCTCACCCTAAACCGTTTTCGTACCCTAACCTGTACCCTAAACCGTCCCCGTCCCCGTCCCCGTCCCCTAACCCTAACCCTTACCCTTACCAGAAGCCTTACCCTCACCCGTCCCATAATCCAAACCCGTACGCCAACACTAACCCATACCCTAACACGTACGCTCACCCTAAACCGTTGTCGTACACTAACCTGTACCCTAAACCGTCCCCATCCCCTAACCCTAACCCTAACCCTAACCCTTACCCGAAGCCTTACTCTTACCCGTCCCCTAATCCTAAACCGTACGCTAACACTAACCCGTACCCTAACACGTACGCTCACCCTAAACCGTTGTCATACCCTAACCTGTACCCTAAACCGTCCCCGTCCCCTAACCCTAACCCTAACCCTATCCCTTACCCGAAGCCTTACCCTCACCCGTCCCCTAATCCTAACCCGTACGCTAACACTAACCCGTATCCTAACACGTACTCTCACCCTAAATCGTTGTCGTACACTAACCTGTACCCTAAACCGTCCCCGTACCCTAACCCTAACCCTAACCCTAACCCTAACCCTAACACTTACCCGAAGCCTTACCCTCACCCGTCCCCTAATCCTAACCCGTACGCTAACACTAACCCGTACCCTAACACGTACGCTCACCCTAAACCGTTGTCGTACCCTAACCTGTACCCTAAACCGTCCCCGTCCCCTAACCCTAACCCTAACCCTAACACTTACCCGAAGCCTTACCCTCACCCGTCCCATAATCCTCACCCGTACGATAACACTAACCCGTACCCTAACACGTACGCTCACCCTAAACCGTTGTCGTACCCTAACCTGTACCCTAAACCGTCCCCGTCCCCGTCCCCTAACCCTAACCCTAACCCTTACCCGAAGCCTTACGCTCACCCGTCCCCTAATCCTAACCCGTACGCAACACTAACCCATACCCTAACATGTACGCTCACCATAAAACGTTGTCGTACCCTAAGCTGTACCCTAAACCGTCCCTGTCGCCGTCCCCTAACCCTAATACTAACCCTAACCCTAACCCTTACCCGAAGCCTTACCCTCACTCGTCCCCTAATCCTAACCCGTACGCTAACACTATCCCGTACCCTAACACGTACGCTCACCCTAAACGGTTGTCGCAGCCTAACCTGTACCCTAAACCGTCCCCGTCCCCGTCCCCTAACCCTAACCCTAACCTTTACCCGAAGCCTTACCCTCACCCGTCCCCTAATCCTAACTCGTGCGCTAACACTAACCCGTACCCTAACACGTACGCTCACCCTAAATCGTTGTCGTACCCTAACCTGTACCCTAAACCGTACCCGAACCCTAACCCTAAACCTAACCCTAACCCTAACCGTAACACTTACCCGAAGCCTTACACTCACCCGTCCCCTAATCCTAACCCGTACTCTAACACTAACCCATACCTTAACACGTACGCTCACCATAAACCGTTGTCGTACCCTAACCTGTACCCTAAACCGTCCCCTTCCCCTAACCCTTACCGTAACCCTAACCCTAACCCTTACCCGAAGCCTTACCCTCACCCGTCCCCTAATCCTAACCCGTATGCTAACACTAACCCATACCTTAACATGTACGCTCACCCTAAACCGTTGTCGTACACTAACCTGTACCCTAAACCGTCCCTGTCCCCGTCCCCTAACCCTAACCCTAACCCTAACCCTAACCCTAACCCTTACCCAAAGCCTTACCTCACCCGTGCCCTAATCCTAACCCGTAGGCTAACACTAACCCGTACCCTAACACGTACGCTCACCCTAAACCGTTGTCGTACCCTAACCTGTACCCTAAACCGTCACCGTCCCCTAACACTAACCCTAACCCTAACCCTTACCCGAAGCCTTACCCTCACCCGTCCCCTAATCCTAACCCGTACGCTAACACTAACCCGTACCCTAACACGTACGCTCACCCTAAATCATTGTCGTACCCTAACCTGTACCCTAAACCGTCCCCGTACCCTATCCCTAACCCTAACCCTAACCCTAACACTTACCCGAAGCCTTACCCTCACCCGTCCCCTAATCCGAACCCTTACGCTAACACTAACCCGTACCCTAACACGTACGCTCACCCTAAACCGTTTTCGTACCCTAACCTGTACCCTAAACCGTCCCCGTCCCCTAACACTAACCCTAACCCTAATCCTAACCCTTACCCGAAGCCTTACACTCACCCATCCCCTTATCCTAACCCGTACGCTAACACTAACCCATACCCTAACACGTACGCTCACCCTAAACCGTTGTCGTACCCTAACCTGTACCCTAAACCGTCCCCGTCCCCTAACACTAAACCTAACCCTAACCCTAACCCTTACCCGAAGCCTTACCCTGACCCGTCCCCTACTTCTAACCCGTACGCTAACACTAACCCGTACCCTAACACGTACGGTCACACTAAACCGTTGTCGTACCCTAACCTGTACCCTAAACCGTCCCCGTCACCATCCCCTAACCCTAACCCTAACCCTAACCTTTACCCGAAGCCTTACCCTGACCCGTCCCCTAATCCTAACCCGTACGCTAACACTAACCCGTACCCTAACACGTACGCTTACCCTAAATCGTTGTCGTACCCTCACCTGTACCCTAAACCGTCCCCGTCCCCTTCCCCATCCCCGTCCACTAACCCTAACCCTAACCCTTACTCGAAGCCTTACCCTAACCTGTCCCCTAATCCTAACCCGTACGCTAACATTAACCTGTACTCTAACACGTACACTCACCCTAAACCGTTGTCATACACTTACCTGTACACTCAAACGTCCCCTAACCCTAACCCTAACCCTAACCCTTACCCGAAGCCTTACCTTAACCCGTCCCCTAATCCTAACCCGTACACTAACACTAACCTGTACCCTAACACGTACGCTCACCCTAAACCGTTCTTGTACACTTACCTGTAACCTAAGCCGTCCCCGTCCCCTTCCCCATCCCCTAACCCTAACCCTAACCCTAACCCTAACCCTTATCCGAAGCCTTACCCTCACACCTCCCCTATTCCTAAACCGTACGCAAACACTAACCCACACCCTAAAACGTACGCTCACCCTAAACCGTTGTCGTACCCTAACCTGTACCCTAAACCGTCCCCATCCCCTAACCCTAACCCTAACCCTAAAACTAACCCTAGCCCTTACCCGAAGCCTTACCCTCACCCGACCCCTATTCCTAACCTGTACGCTAACACTAACCCTTACCCTAACACGTACGCTAACCCTAAACCGTTGTCGTACACTAAACTGTACCCTAAACCGTCCCCGTACCCTAAACCTAACCCTAACCCTAACCCTAACACTTACCCGAAGCCTTACACTCACCCGTCCCCTAATCCTAACCCGTACGCTAACACTAACCCGTACCCTAACAGGTACGCTCACCCTAAACCGTTGTCGTACCCTAAACTGTACCCTAAACCGTCCCTGTCCCCTAACCCTAAACCTAACCCTAACCCTAACCCTAACCCTTACCCGAAGCCTTACCCTCACCCGTCCCCTAATCCTAACCCGTACGCTAACACTAACCCGTACCCTAACACGTACGCTCACCCTAAACCGTTGTCGTACCCTAACCTGTACCCTAAAGTGTCCCCGTCCCCTAACCCTAACCCTAACCCTAACCCTAACCCTTACCCGAAGCCATACCCTCAACCATCCCCTAATCCTAACCCGTACGCTAACACTAACACGTACCCTAACACGTACGCTCACCCTAAACGGTTGTCGTACCCTAACCTGTACCCTAAGCCGTCCCCGTCCCCTGACCCTAACCCTAAACCTAACCCTAACCCTTACCCGAATCCTTACCCTCACCCGTCCCCTAATCCTAAACCGTACGCTAACACTAACCCGTACCCTAACACGTACGCTCACCCTAAACCGTTGTCGTACCCTAACCTGTACCCTAAACTGCCCCCGCCCTTAACCCTAACCCTAACCCTAACCCTAACCCTTACCCGAAGACTTACCCTCACCCGTTCCCTAATCCTAACCCGTACGCTAACACTAACCCGTAACCTAACACGTACGCTCACCCTAAATCGTTGGCGTACCCTAACCTGTACCCTAAACCGTCCCCGTCCCCTAACCCTAACCCTAACCCTAACCCTAACCCTTACCTGTAGCCTTACCCTCACCCGTCCCTTATTCCTAACCCGTACGCTAACACTAACCCGTACCCTAACACGTACGCTCAATCTAAACCGTTGTCGTACCCTAACCTGTACCCTAAACCGTCCCCGTCCCCTAACCCTAACCCTAACCCTAACCCTAACCATTAGCCGAAGCCTTACACTCACCCGTCCCCTAATCCTAACCCGTACGCTAACACTAATCCGTACCCTAACACTTACGCTCACTCTAAACCGTTGTCGTACCCTAACCTGTACCCTAAGCCGTCCCCGTCCCCTAACCCTAACCCTAACCCTAACCCTTACCCGAAGCCTTACCCTCACACGTCCCCTAATCCTAACCCGTACGCTAACACTAACCCGTACCCTAACACGTACCCTCACCCTAAACGGTTGTCGTACACTAACCTGTACCCTAAACCGTCCCCGTGCCCGTCCCCTAACCCTAAACCTAACCCTAACCCTAACCCTTTCCCGAAGCCTTACCCTCACCCGTCCCCTAATCCTAACCCGTACGCTAACACTAACCCGTACCCAAAATATACGCTCACCCTAAACCGTTGTCGTACCCTAACCTGTACCCTAAACCGTCCCCGTCCCCAACCCTAACCCTAACCCTAACCCTAACCCTAACCCTAACCCTTACCTGTAGCCTTACCCTCACCCGTTCCCTAATCCTAACCCGTACGCTAACACTAACCCGTACCCTAACACGTACGCTCACCCTAAACCGTTGTCGTACCCTTACCTGTACCCTAAACCGTCCCCGTCCCCTAACCCTAAGCCTAACCCTAACCCTAACCCTTACCCGAAGCCTTACATTCACCCGTCCCCTAATCCTAACTCGTACGCTAACACTAATCCGTACCCTAACACTTACGCTCACTCTAAACCATTGTCGTACCCTAACCTGTACCCTAAGCCGTCCCCGTCCCCTAACCCTAACCCTAACCCTAACCCTAACCCTTACCGTTACCCGAAGCCTTACCGTCACCCGTCCCCTAATCCTAACCTGTACGCTAACACTAACCCGTACCCTAACACGTACCCTCACCCTTAACCGTTGTCGTACCATAACCTGTACCCTAAACCGTCCCCGTGCCCGTCCCCTAACCCTAAACCTAACCCTAACCCTAACCCTTTCCCGAAGCCTTACCCTCACCCGTCCCCTAATCCTAACCCGTACGCTAACACTAACCCGTACCCTAACACGTACGCTCACCCTAAACCGTTGTCGTACCCTAACCTGTACCCTAAACCGTCCCCGTCCCCTAACCCTAACCCTAACCCTAACCCTAACCCTAACCCTTACCCGAAGCCTTACCCTCACCCGTCCCCTAATCCTAACCCGTACACTAACACTAACCCGTACCCTAAGACGTACGCTCACCCTAAACCGTTGACGTACCCTAAACTGTACCCTAAACCGTCCCTGTCCCTTAACCCTAACCCTAACCCTAACCCTAACCCTTACCCGAAGCCTTACCCTCAACCGTCCCCTATTCCTAACCCGTACGCTAACACTAATCCGTACCCTAACACTACGCTCACCCTAAACCGTTGTCGTACCCTAACCTGTACCCTAAACCGTCCCCGTCCCCTAACCCAAACCCTAACCCTAACCCTAACCCTAAGCCTTACACGAAGCCTTACCCTCACCCGTCCCCTAATCCTAACCCGTACGCTAACACTAACCCATACCCTAACACGTACGCTCACCCTAAACCGTTGTCGTACCCTTACCTGTACCCTAAACCGTTCCCGTCCCCTAATCCTAACCCTAACCCTAACCCTAACCTTACCCGAAGCCTTACCCTCACCCGTAACCTAATCCTAACCCGTACGCTAACACTAACCCGTACCCTAACACGTACGCTCACCCTAAACCGTTGTCGTACACTAACCTGTACCCTAAACCGTCCCCGTCCCCTAACCCTAACCCTAACCCTAACCCTTACCCGAAGCCTTAACCTCACCCGTCCCCTAATCCTAAACCGTATGCTAACACTAACCCGTACGCTCACCCTAAACCGTTGTCGTACCCTAACCTGTACCCTAAACCGTCCCCGTCCCCGTCCCCTAACCCTAACCCTAACCCTAACCCTAACCCTTACCCGAAGCCTTACCCTCACCCGTCCCTTAATCCTAACCCGTACGCTAACACTAACCCGTACTCTAACACGTACGCTCAACCTAAACCGTTGTCGTACCCTAACCTTTACCCTAAACCATCCCCGTCCCCGTCCCCTAACCCTAACCCTAACCCTAACCCTAACCCTTACCCGAAGCCTTACCCTCACCCGTCCCCTAATCCTAACCCGTATGCAAACACTAACCCGTACCCTAACACGTACGCTCACACTAAACCGTTGTCGTACCCTAACCTGTACCCTAAACCGTCCCCGTCCCCTAACCCTAACCATAACCCTAACCCTAACTATTACCCGAAGCCTTACTCTCACCCGTCCCCTAATCCTAACCCGTACGCTAACACTAACCCGTACCCTAACACGTACGCTCACCCTAAACCGTTGTCGTACCCTAACCTGTACGCTAAACCGTCCCCGTCCCCTAACCCTAACCCTAACACTAACCCTAACCCTAATCCTTACCCGAAGCCTTACACTCACCCGTCCCCTAATCCTAACCCGTACGCTAACACTAACCCGTACCCTAACACGTACGCTCACCCTAAACCGTTTTTGTACCCTAACCTGTACCCTAAACCGTCCCCGTCCCCGTCCCCTAACCCTAAACCTAACCCTAACCCTAACCGTTACCCGAAGCCTTACCCTCACCCTTCCCGTAATCCTAACCCATACGCTAACACTAACCCGTACCCTAAAACGTACGCTCACCCTAAACCGTTGTCGTACCCTAACCTGTACCCTAAACCGTCCCCGTCCCGTAACCCTAACCCTAACTCTAACCCTAACACTAACCCTTACCCGAAGCATTACCTTCCCCCGTCCCCTAATCCTAACCCGTACGCTAACACTAAACCGTACCCTAACACTTACGCTCATCCTAAATCGTTGTCGTACCCTAACCTGTACCCTAAACCGTCCCCGACCCCTAACCCTAACCCTAACCCTAAGCCTAAGCCTAACCCTTACCCGAAGCCTTACCCTCACCCGTCCCCTAATCCTAACCCGTACGCTAACACTAACCCGTACCCTAACACGTACGCTCACCCTAAACCGTTGTCGAACCCTAACCTGTACCCTAAACCGTCCCCGTCCCCTAACCCTAACCCTAACCCTAACCCTAACCCTTACCCGAAGCCTTACCCTCACCCGTCCCCTAATCCTAACCCGTACGCTAACACTAACCCGTACCCTAACACGTACGCTCACCCTAAACCGTTGTCGTACCCTAACCTGTACCCTAAACTGTCCCCGTCCCCTAACCCTAACCCTAACCCTAACCCTAACCCTTACCCGAAGCCTTACCGTCACCCGTCCCCTAATCCTAACCCGTACGCTAACACTAACCCGTACTCTAACACGTATGCTCACCCTAAACCGTTGTCGTACCCTAAACTTTACCCTAAACCATCCCCGTCCCCTAACCCTAACCCTAACCCTAACCCTAACCCTAACCCTTACCCGAAGCCTTACCCTCACCCGTCCCCTAATCCTAACCCGTATGCTAACACTAACCCGTACCCTAACACGTACGCTCACCCTAAACCGTTGTCGTACCCTAACATGTACCCTAAACCGTCCCCGTCCCCTAACCCCAACCCTAACCCTAAACCTAACCCTAACCCTTACCCGAAGCCTTACCTTCACCCGTCCCCTAATCCTAACCCGTACGCTAACACTAACCCGTACTCTAACACGTACGCTCACCCTAAACCGTTGTCGTACCCTAACCTTTACCCTAAACCATCCCCGTCCCCTAACCCTAACCCTAACCCTAACCCTAACCCTAACCCTTACCCGAAGCCTTACCCTCACCCGTCCCCTAATCCTAACCCGTATGCTAACACTAACCCGTACCCTAACACGTACGCTCACCCTAAACCGTTGTCGTACCCTAACCTGTACCCTAAACCGTCCCCGTCCCCTAACCCTAACCATAACCCTAACCCTAACTATTACCCGAAGCCTTACCCTCACCCGTCCCCTAATCCTAACCCGAACGCTAACACTAACCCGTACCCTAACACGTACGCTCACCCTAAACCGTTGTCGTACCCTAACCTGTACGCTAAACCGTCCCCGTCCCCTAACCCTAACCCTAACACTAACCCTAACCCTAATCCTTACCCGAAGCCTTACACTCACCCGTCCCCTAATCCTAACCCGTACGCTAACACTAACCCGTACCCTAACACGTACGCTCACCCTAAACCGTTTTTGTACCCTAACCTGTACCCTAAACCGTCCCCGTCCCCGTCCCCTAACCCTAAACCTAACCCTAACCCTTACCCGAAGCCTTACCCTCAACCGTCCCCTAATCCTAACCCGTACGCTAACACTAACCCGTACCCTAACACGTACGCTCAACCTAAACCGTTGTCGTACACTAACCTGTACCCTAAACCGTCCCCGTGCCCGTCCCCTAACCCTAACCCTAACCCTAACCCTAACCGTTACCCGAAGCCTTACCCTCACCCTTCCCGTAATCCTAACCCGTACGCTAACACTAACCCGTACCCTAACACGTACGCTCACCCTAAACCGTTGTCGTACCCTAACCTGTACCCTAAACCGTCCCCGTCCCGTAACCCTAACCCTAACTCTAACCCTAACACTAACCCTTACCCGAAGCATTACCCTCCCCCGTCCCCTAATCCTAACCCATACGCTAACACTAAACCGTACCCTAATACTTACGCTCATCCTAAACCGTTGTCGTACCCTAACCTGTACCCTAAACCGTCCCCGTCCCCTAACCCTAACCCTAACCCTAAGCCTAAGCCTAACCCTTACCCGAAGCCTTACCCTCACCCGTCCCCGAATCCTAACCCGTACGCTAACACTAACCCGTACCCTAACACGTACGCTCATCCTAAACCGTTGTCGTACCCTAACCTGTACCCTAAACCGTCCCCGTCCCCTAACCCTAACCCTAACCCTAACCCTAACCCTAACCCTTACCCGAAGCCTTACCCTAACCCGTCCCCTAATCCTAACTCGTACGCTAACACTAACACGTACCCTAACACGTACCCTCACCCTAAACCGGTGTCGTACCCTAATTTGTACCCTAAACCGTCCCCGTGCCCGTCCCCTAACCCTAACCCTAACCCTAACCCTAACCCTTTCCCGAAGCCTTACCCTCACCCGTCCCCTAATCCTAACCCGTACGCTAACACTAACCCGTACCCTAACACGTACGCTCACCCTAAACCATTGTCGTACCCTAACCTGTACCCTAAACCGTCCCCGTCCCCTAACCCGAACCCTAACCCTAACCCTAACCCTTACCCGAAGCCTTACACTCACCCGTCCCCTAATCCTTACCCGTATGCTAACACTAACGCAAACCCTAACACGTACCCTCACCCTAAACCGTTGTCGTAACCTAACCTGTACCCTAAACCGTCCCCGTCCCCGTCCCCTAACCCTAACACTAACCCTAACCCTAACCCTTACCCGAAGCCTTACCCCACCCGTCCCCTAATCCTAACCCGTACGCTAACAATAACCCGTACCCTAACACGTACGCTCACCCTAAACCGTTGTCGTACCCTAACATGTACCCTAAACCGTCCCCGTCCCCTAACACTAACCCTAATACTAACCTTAACCCTAACCCTTACCCGAAGCCTTACCCTCACCCGTCCCTTAATCCTAACCCGTACGCGAACACTAACCCGTACCCTAACACGTACGCTCACCCTAAACCGTTGTCGTACTCTAACGTGTACCCTAAACCATCCCCGTCCCCTAACCCTATCGCTAACCCTAACCCTTACCCGAAGTCTTACCCTCACTCGTCCCCTAATCCTAACCCGTACGCTAACACTAACCCGTACCCTAACACGTACGCTCACCCTAAACCGTTGTCGTACCCTAACTTGTACCCTAAACCGTCCCCGTCCCCGTCCCTTAACCCTAACCCTAACCCTAACCCTAACCCTTACCCGAAGCCTTACCCTCACCCATCCCCTAGTCCTAACCCGTACGCTAACACTAACCCGTACCCTAACACGTACGCTCACCCTAAACCGTTGTCGTACCCTAACCTGTACCCTAACGCGTCCCCGTCCCCTAACCCTAACCCTAACCCTAACCCTAACCCTAAACCTTACCCGAAGCCTTACCCTCACCCGTCCGCTATTCCTAACCCGTACGCAAACACTACCCCACACCATAACACTTACGCTCACCCTAAACCGTTGTCGTACCCTAACCTTTACCCTAAACCGTCCCCGTCCCCTACCCCTAACCCTAACCCTAACCCTAACCCTAACCCTAACCCTTACCCGAAGCCTTACCCTCAAACGTCCCCTAATCCTAACCCGTACGCTAACACTAACCCGTACCCTAACACGTACGCTCACCCTAAACTGTGGTCGTACCCTAATCTGTACCCTAAATCATAACTGTCCCCGGCCCCTAACCCTAACCCTAACCCTAAACCTTACGCGAAGTCTTACCCTCACCCGTCCCCTAATACTAACCCGTACGCTAACACTAACCCGTACCCTAACACGTACGCTCACACTAAACCGTTGTCGTACGCAAACCTGTACCCTAAACCGTCCCCGTCCCCGTCCCCTAACCCTAACCCTAACCCTAACCCTAACCCTTACCTGTAGCCTTACCCTCACCCGTCCCCTAATCCTAATCCGTACGCTAACACTAACCCGTACCCTAACACGTACGCTCAACCTAAACCGTTGTCGTACACTGACCTGTACCCTAAACCGTCCCCGTCCCCTAACCCTAACCCTAACCCTAACCCTAACCCTAACCCTTACCCGAAGACTTACACTCACCCGTCCCCTAATCCTAACCCGTACGCTAACACTAATCCGTACCCTAACACTAACGCTCACTCTAAACCGTTGTCGTACCCTAACCTGTACCCTAAGCCATCCCCGTCCCCTAACCCTAACCCTAACCCTAACCCTAACCCTAACCCTTACCCGAAGCCTTACCCTCACCCTTCCCCTAATCCTAACCCGTACGCTAACACTAACCCGTACCCTAACACGTACCCTCACCCTAAACCGTTGTCGTACCCTAACCTGTACCCTAAACCGTCCCCATGCCCGTCCCCTAACCCTAAACCTAACCCTAACCCTAACCCTTTCCCGAAGCCTTACCCTCACCCGTCCCCTAATCCTAACCCGTACGCTAACACTAACCCGTACCCTAAGACGTACGCTCACCATAAACCGTTGTCGTACCCTAACCTGTACCCTAAACCGTCCCCGTCCACTAACGCTAACCCTAACACTAATCCTAACCGTAACCCTTACCCGAAGCCTTACACTCACCCGTCCCCTAATCCTCACCCGTACGCTAACACTAACCCGTACCCTAACACGTACGCTCACCCTAAACCGTCGTCGTACCCTAACCTGTACCCTAAACCGTCCCCGTCCCCGTCCCCTAACCCTAACCCTAACCCTAACCCTAACCCTTACCCGAAGCCTTACCCTCACCCGTCCCCTAATCCTAACCCGTACACTAACACTAACCCGTACCCTAACACGTAGGCTCACCCTAAACCGTTGACGTACAGTAACCTGTACCCTAAAACGTCCCTGTCCCCTAACCCTAACCCTAACCCTAACCCTAACCCTTACCCGAAACCTTACCCTCACCCGTCCCCTAATCCTAACCCGTACGCAAACACTAATCCATACCCTAACACGTACGCTCACCCTAAACCGTTGTCGTACACTAACCTGTACCCTAAACCGTCCCCGTCCCCTAACCCTAACCCTAACCCTAACCCTAACCCTAACCCTAACCTTTACCCGAAGCCTTACCCTCACCCATCCCCTAATCCTAACCCGTACGCTAACACTAAACCGTACCCTAACACTTACGCTCATCCTAAACCGTTGTCGTACCCTAACCTGTACCCTAAACCGTCCCCGTCCCCTAACCCTAACCCTAACCCTAAGCCTAAGCCTAACCCTTACCCGAAGCCTTACCCTCACCCGTCCCCTAATCCTAACCCGTACGCTAACACTAACCCGTACCCTACCACGTACGCTCACCCTAAACCGTTGTCGTACCCTAACCTGTACCCTAAACCGTCCCCGTCCCCATCCCCTAACCCTAACCCTAACCCTAACCCTAACTCTTACCCGAAGCCTTAACCTCACCCGTCCCCTAATCCTAAACCGTACGCTAACACTAACTCGTACCCAAAACGTACGCTCACCCTAATCCGTTGTCGTACCCTAACCTGTACCCTAAACCGTCCCCGCCCCCTAACCCTAACCCTAAACCTAACCCTAACCCTTACCCGAAGCCTTACCCTCACCCGTCCCCTAATCCTAACCCGTACGCTAACACTAAGCCGTACCCTAACACGTACGCTCACGCTAAACCGTTGTCGTACCCTCACCTGTACCCTAAACCGTCACCATCCCCTAACCCTAATCCTAACCCTAACCCTAACCGTAACACTTACCCGAAGCCTTACCCTCACCCGTCCCCTAATCCTAACCCGTACTCTAACACTAACCCATGCCCTAACACGTACGCTCACCCTAAACCGTTGTCGTACCCTAACCTGTATCCTAAACCGTCTCCGTCCCGTAAACCTAACCCTAAGCCTAACCCTAACCCTTACCCGAATCCTTACCCACACACGTCCCCTAATCCTAACCCGTACGCAAACACTAACCCGTACCCTAACACGTACGCTCACCCTAAACCGTTGTCGTACCCTAAACTGTACCCTAAATCGTCCCCGTCCCCGTCACCTAACCCTAACCCTAACCCTAACCCTAACCCTAACCCTTACCCGAAGCCGTACCCTCACCCGTCCCCTATTCCTAACCCGTACGCTAACACTAACCCGTACCCTAACACGTACGCTCACCCTAAACCGTTGTCGTACCCTAACCTGTACCCTAAACCGTCCCCGTCCCCTAACCCTATTCCTAACCCTAACCCTTACCCGAAGTCTTACCCTCACCCGTCCCCTAATCCTAACCGTACGCTAACACTAACCCGTACCCTAACACGTACGCTCACCCTAAACCGTTGTCGTACCCTAACCTGTACCCTAAACCGTCCCCATCCCCGTCCCTTAACCCTAACCCTAACCCTAACCCTAACACTTACCCGAAGCCTTACCCTCACCCGTCCCCTAATCCTAACCCGTACGCTAACACTAACCCATACCCTAACACGTACGCTCACCCTAAACCGTTGTCGTACCCTAACCTGTAGCCTAAAGCGTCCCCGTCCCCGTCCCCTAACCCTAACCTTAACCCTAACCCTTACCCGAAGCCTTACCCTCACCCGTCCCCTACTCCTAACCCGTACGCTAACACTAACACGTACCCTAACACGTACGCTCACCCTAAACCATTGTCGTACCCTAACCTGTCCCCTAAACCGTCCACATCCCCTAACCCTAACCCTAACCCTAACCCTAACCCTAACCCTTACCCGAAGCCTTACCCTCACCCGTCCCCTAATCCTAACCCGTACGCTAACACTAACATGTACCCTAACACGTACGCTCAGCCTAAACCATTGTCGTACCCTAACCTGTAACCTAAACCGTCCCCGTCCCCTAACCCTAACCCTAAACCTAACTCTAACCCAAACCCTAACCCTTACCCGAAGCCTTAACCTCACCCGTCCCCTAATCCTAACCCGTACGCTAACACTAACCCATACCCTAACACGTACGCTCACCCTAAACCGTTGTCGTACCCTTACCTGTACCCTAAACCGTCCCCGTCCCCTAATCCTAACCCTAACCCTAACCTTACCCGAAGCCTTACTCTCACCCGTAACCTAATCCTAAACCGTACGCTAACACTAACCCGTACCCTAACACGTACGCTCACGCTAAACCGTTGTCGTACACTAACCTGTACCCTAAACCGTCCCCGTCCCCTAACCCTAACCCTAACTCTAACCCTAACAATTACCCGAAGCCTTAACCTCACCCGTCCCCTAATCCTAAACCGTACGCTAACACTAACCCGTACCCTAACACGTACTCTCACACTAAAGCGTTGTCGTACCCTAACCTGTACCCTAAACCGTCCCCGTCCCCTAACCCTAACCCTAACCCTAACCCTAACCCTAACCCTTACCCGAAGCCTTACCCTCACCCGTCCCCTAATCCTAACCCGTACGCTAACACTAACCCGTAGTCTACCACGTACGCTCACCCTAAACCGTTGTCGTACCCTAACCTTTACCCTAAACCATCCCCGTCCCCTAACCCTAACCCTAACCCTAACCCTAACCCTTACCCGAAGCCTTACCCTCACCCGTCCCCTAATCCTAACCCGTATGCTAACACTAACCCGTACCCTAACACGTACGCTCACCCTAAACCGTTGTCGTACCCTAACCTGTACCCTAAACCGTCCCCGTCCCCTAACCCTAACCATAACCCTAACCCTAACTATTACCCAAAGCCTTACCCTCACCCGTCCCCTAATCCTAACCCGTACGCTAACGCTAACCGTACCCTAACACGTACGCTCACCTTAAACCGTTGTCGTACCCTAACCTGTACGCTAAACCGTCCCCGTCCCCTAACCCTAACCCTAACACTAACCCTAACCCTAATCCTTACCCGAAGCCTTACACTCACCCGTCCCCTAATCCTAACCCGTACGCTAACACTATCCCGTACCCTAACACGTACGCTCACCCTAAACCGTTTTTGTACCCTAACCTGTACCCTAAACCGTCCCCGTCCCCGTCCCCTAACCCTAAACCTAACCCTAACCCTTACCCGAAGCCTTACCCTCAACCGTCCCCTAATCCTAACCCGTACGCTAACACTAACCCGTACCCTAACACGTACGCTCAACCTAAACCGTTGTCGTACACTAACCTGTACCCTAAACCGTCCCCGTGCCCGTCCCCTAACCCTAACCCTAACCCTAACCCTAACCGTTACCCGAAGCCTTACCCTCACCCTTCCCGTAATCCTAACCCGTACGCTAACACTAACCCGTACCCCAAAACGTACGCTCACCCTAAACCGTTGTCGTACCCTAACCTGTACCCTAAACCGTCCCCATCCCGTAACCCTAACCCTAACTCTAACCCTAACACTAACCATTACCCGAAGCATTACCCTCACCCGTCCCCTAATCCTAACCCGTACGCTAACACTAAACCGTACCCTAACACTTACGCTCATCCTAAACCGTTGTCGTACACTAACCTGTACCCTAAACCGTCCCCGTCCCCTAACCCTAACCCTAACCCTAAGCCTAAGCCTAACCCTTACCCGAAGCCTTACCTTCACCCGTCCCCTAATCCTAACCCGTACGCTAACACTCACCCGTACCCTAACACGTACGCTCACCCTAAACCGTTGTCGTACCCTAACCTGTACCCTAAACCGTCCCCGTCCCCTAACCCTAACCCTAACCCTAACCCTAACCCTAACCTTTACCCGAAGCCTTACCCTCACCCGTCCCCTAATCCTAACCCGTACGCTAACACTAACCCGTACCCTAACACGTACGCTCACCCTAAACCGTTGTCGTACCCTAACCTGTACCCTAAACCGTCCCCGTCCCCTAACCCTAACCCTAACCCTAACCCTAACCCTTACCCGAAGCCTTACCCTCACCCGTCCCCTAATCCTAACCCGTACGCTAACACTAACCCGTACTCTAACACGTACGCTCACCCTAAACCGTTGTCGTACCCTAACCTTTACCCTAAACCATACCCGTCCCCTAACCCTAACCCTAACCCTAACCCTTACCCGAAGCCTTACCCTCACCCGTCCCCTAATCCTAAACCGTATGCTAACACTAACCCGTACCCTAACACGTACGCTCACCCTAAACCGTTGTCGTACCCTAACCTGTACCCTAAACCGTCCCCGTCCCCTAACCCTAACCCTAACCCTAACCCTAACCCTAACCCTTACCCGAAGCCTTACCCTCACCCGTCCCCTAATCCTAACCCGTACGCTAACACTAACCCGTACTCTAACACGTACGCTCACCCTAAACCGTTGTCGTACCCTAACCTTTACCCTAAACCATCCCCGTCCCCTAACCCTAACCCTAACCCTAACCCTAATCCTAACCCTTACCCGAAGCCTTAACCTCACCCGTCCCCTAATCCTAAACCGTACGCTAACACTAACCCGTACCCTAACACGTACGCTCACACTAAACCGTTTTCGTACCCTAACCTGTACCCTAAACCGTCCCCGTCCCCTAAACCTAACCCTAACCCTAACCCTAACCCTAACCCTTACCCGAAGCCTTACCCTCACCCGTCCCCTAATCCTAACCCGTACGCTAACACTAACCCGTACTCTAACACGTACGCTCACCCTAAACCGTTGTCGTACCCTAACCTTTACCCTAAACCATCCCCGTCCCCTAACCCTAATCCTAACCCTAACCCTAACCCTTACCCGAAGCCTTACCCTCACCCGTCCCCTAATCCTAACCCGTATGCTAACACTAACCCGTACCCTAACACGTACGCTCACCCTAAACCGTTGTCGTACCCTAACCTGTACCCTAAACCGTCCCCGTCCCGTAACCCTAACCCTAACTCTAACCCTAACACTAACCATTACCCGAAGCATTACCCTCACCCGTCCCCTAATCCTAACCCGTACGCTAACACTAAACCGTACCCTAACACTTACGCTCATCCTAAACCGTTGTCGTACCCTAACCTGTACCCTAAACCGTCCCCGTCCCCTAACCCTAAACCTAACCCTAAGCCTAAGCCTAACCCTTACCCGAAGCCTTACCCTCACCCGTCCCCTAATCCTAACCCGTACGCTAACACTAACCCGTACCCTAACACGTACGCTCACCCTAAACCGTTGTCGTAACCTAAACTGTACCCTAAACCGTCCCCGTCCCCTAACCCTAACCCTAACCCTAACCCTAACCCTAACCCTAACCCTTACCCGAAGCCTTACCCTCACCCGTCACCTAATCCTAACCCGTACTCTAACACTAACCCGTACCCTAACACGTACGCTCACCCTAAACCGTTGTCGTACCCTAACCTGTACCCTAAACCGTCCCCGTCCCCTAACCCTAACCCTAACCCTAACCCTAACCCTAACCCTTACCCGAAGCCTTTCCCTCACCCGTCCCCTAATCCTAACCCGTACGCTAACACTAACCCGTACTCTAACACGTACGCTCACCCTAAACCGTTGTCGTACCCTAACCTTTACCCTAAACCATCCCCGTCCCCTAACCCTAACCCTAACCCTAACCCTAACCCTAACCCTTACCCGAAGCCTTACCCTCACCCGTCCCCTAATCCTAACCCGTATGCTAACACTAACCCGTACCCTAACACGTACGCTCACCCTAAACCGTTGTCGTACCCTAACCTGTACCCTAAACCGTCCCCGTCCCCTAACCCTAACCCTAACCCTAACCCTAACCCTAACCCTTACCCGAAGCCTTACCCTCACCCGTCCCCTAATCCTAACCCGTACGCTAACACTAACCCGTACTCTAACACGTACGCTCACCCTAAACCGTTGTCGTACCCTAACCTTTACCCTAAACCATCCCCGTCCCCTAACCCTAACCCTAACCCTAACCCTATACCTAACCCTTACCCGAAGCCTTACCCTCACCCGTCCCCTAATCCTAACCCGTATGCTAACACTAACCCGTACCCTAACACGTACGCTCACCCTAAACCGTTGTCGTACCCTAACCTGTACCCTAAACCGTCCCCGTCCCCTAACCCTAACCATAACCCTAACCCTAACTATTACCCGAAGCCTTACCCTCACCCGTCCCCTAATCCTAACCCGTACGCTAACACTAACCCGTACCCTAACACGTACGCTCACCCTAAACCGTTGTCGTACGCTAACCTGTACGCTAAACCGTCCCCGTCCCCTAACCCTAACCCTAACACTAACCCTAACCCTAATCCTTACCCGAAGCCTTACACTCACCCGTCCCCTAGTCCTAACCCGTACGCTAACACTAACACGTACCCTAACACGTACGCTCACCCTAAACCGTTTTTGTACCCTAACCTGTACCCTAAACCGTCCCCGTCCCCGTCCCCTAACCCTAAACCTACCCCTAACCCTTACCCGAAGCCTTACCCTCAACCGTCCCCTAATCCTAAACCGTACGCTAACACTAACCGGTTCCCTAACACGTACGCTCAACCTAAACCGTTGTCGTACACTAACCTGTACCCTAAACCGTCCCCGTGCCCGTCCCCTAACCCTAACCCTAACCCTAACCCTAACCGTTACCCGAAGCCTTACCCTCACCCTTCCCGTAATCCTAACCCGTACGCTAACACTAACCCGTACCCTAAAACGTACGCTCACCCTAAACCGTTGTCGTACCCTAACCTGTACCCTAAACCGTCCCCGTCCCGTACCCCTAACCCTAACTCTAACCCTAACACTAACCCTTACCCGAAGCATTACCCTCACCCGTCCCCTAATCCTAACCCGTACGCTAACACTAAACCGTACCCTAACACTTACGCTCATCCTAAACCGTTGTCGTACCCTAACCTGTACCCTAAACCGTCCCCGTCCCCTAACCCTAACCCTAACCCTAAGCCTAAACCTAACCCTTACCCGAAGCCTTACCCTCACCCGTCCCCTAATCCTAACCCGTACGCTAACACTAACCCGTACCCTAACACGTACGCTCAACCTAAACCGTTGTCGTACCCTAACCTGTACCCTAAACCGTCCCCGTCCCCTAACCATAACCCTAACCCTAATCCTAACCCTAACCCTTACACGAAGCCTTACCCTCACCCGTCCCCTAATCCTAACCCGTACGCTAACACTAACCCATACCCTAACACGTACGCTCACCCTAAACCGTTGTCGTACCCTTACCTGTACCCTAAACCGTTCCCGTCCCCTAATCCTAACCCTAACCCTAACCCTAACCTTACCCGAAGCCTTACCCTCACCCGTAACCTAATCCTAACCCGTACGCTAACACTAACCCGTACCCTAACACGTACGCTCACCCTAAACCGTTGTCGTACACTAACCTGTACCCTAAACCGTCCCCGTCCCCTAACCCTAACCCTAACCCTAACCCTTACCCGAAGCCTTAACCTCACCCGTCCCCTAATCCTAAACCGTATGCTAACACTAACCCGTACGCTCACCCTAAACCGTTGTCGTACCCTAACCTGTACCCTAAACCGTCCCCGTCCGCTAACCCTAACCCTAACCCTAACCCTAACCCTTACCCGAAGCCTTACCCTCACCCGTCCCCTAATCCTAACCCGTACGCTAACACTAACCCGTACTCTAACACGTACGCTCACCCTAAACCGTTGTCGTACCCTAACCTTTACCCTAAACCATCCCCGTCCCCGTCCCCTAACCCTAACCCTAACCCTAACCCTAACCCTAACCCTTACCCGAAGCCTTACCCTCACCTGTCCCCTAATCCTAACCCGTATGCTAACACTAACCCGTACCCTAACACGTACGCTCACACTAAACCGTTGTCGTACCCTAACCTGTACCCTAAACCGTCCCCGTCCCCTAACCCTAACCATAACCCTAACCCTAACTATTACCCGAAGCCTTACCCTCACCCGTCCCCTAATCCTAACCCGTATGCTAACACTAACCCGTACCCTAACACGTACGCTCACCCTAAACCGTTGTCGTACCCTAACCTGTACCCTAAACCGTCCCCGTCCCGTAACCCTAACCCTAACTCTAACCCTAACACTAACCATTACCCGAAGCATTACCCTCACCCGTCTCCTAATCCTAACCCGTACGCTAACACTAAACCGTACCCTAACACTTACGCTCATCCTAAACCGTTGTCGTACCCTAACCTGTACCCTAAACCGTCCCCGTCCCCTAACCCTAAACCTAACCCTAAGCCTAAGCCTAACCCTTACCCGAAGCCTTACCCTCACCCGTCCCCTAATCCTAACCCGTACGCTAACACTAACCCGTACCCTAACACGTACGCTCACCCTAAACCGTTGTCGTAACCTAAACTGTACCCTAAACCGTCCCCGTCCCCTAACCCTAACCCTAACCCTAACCCTAACCCTAACCCTAACCCTTACCCGAAGCCTTACCCTCACCCGTCACCTAATCCTAACCCGTACTCTAACACTAACCCGTACCCTAACACGTACGCTCACCCTAAACCGTTGTCGTACCCTAACCTGTACCCTAAACCGTCCCCGTCCCCTAACCCTAACCCTAACCCTAACCCTAACCCTAACCCTTACCCGAAGCCTTTCCCTCACCCGTCCCCTAATCCTAACCCGTACGCTAACACTAACCCGTACTCTAACACGTACGCTCACCCTAAACCGTTGTCGTACCCTAACCTTTACCCTAAACCATCCCCGTCCCCTAACCCTAACCCTAACCCTAACCCTAACCCTAACCCTTACCCGAAGCCTTACCCTCACCCGTCCCCTAATCCTAACCCGTATGCTAACACTAACCCGTACCCTAACACGTACGCTCACCCTAAACCGTTGTCGTACCCTAACCTGTACCCTAAACCGTCCCCGTCCCCTAACCCTAACCCTAACCCTAACCCTAACCCTAACCCTTACCCGAAGCCTTACCCTCACCCGTCCCCTAATCCTAACCCGTACGCTAACACTAACCCGTACTCTAACACGTACGCTCACCCTAAACCGTTGTCGTACCCTAACCTTTACCCTAAACCATCCCCGTCCCCTAACCCTAACCCTAACCCTAACCCTATACCTAACCCTTACCCGAAGCCTTACCCTCACCCGTCCCCTAATCCTAACCCGTATGCTAACACTAACCCGTACCCTAACACGTACGCTCACCCTAAACCGTTGTCGTACCCTAACCTGTACCCTAAACCGTCCCCGTCCCCTAACCCTAACCATAACCCTAACCCTAACTATTACCCGAAGCCTTACCCTCACCCGTCCCCTAATCCTAACCCGTACGCTAACACTAACCCGTACCCTAACACGTACGCTCACCCTAAACCGTTGTCGTACGCTAACCTGTACGCTAAACCGTCCCCGTCCCCTAACCCTAACCCTAACACTAACCCTAACCCTAATCCTTACCCGAAGCCTTACACTCACCCGTCCCCTAGTCCTAACCCGTACGCTAACACTAACACGTACCCTAACACGTACGCTCACCCTAAACCGTTTTTGTACCCTAACCTGTACCCTAAACCGTCCCCGTCCCCGTCCCCTAACCCTAAACCTACCCCTAACCCTTACCCGAAGCCTTACCCTCAACCGTCCCCTAATCCTAAACCGTACGCTAACACTAACCGGTTCCCTAACACGTACGCTCAACCTAAACCGTTGTCGTACACTAACCTGTACCCTAAACCGTCCCCGTGCCCGTCCCCTAACCCTAACCCTAACCCTAACCCTAACCGTTACCCGAAGCCTTACCCTCACACTTCCCGTAATCCTAACCCGTACGCTAACACTAACCCGTACCCTAAAACGTACGCTCACCCTAAACCGTTGTCGTACCCTAACCTGTACCCTAAACCGTCCCCGTCCCGTAACCCTAACCCTAACTCTAACCCTAACACTAACCCTTACCCGAAGCATTACCCTCACCCGTCCCCTAATCCTAACCCGTACGCTAACACTAAACCGTACCCTAACACTTACGCTCATCCTAAACCGTTGTCGTACCCTAACCTGTACCCTAAACCGTCCCCGTCCCCTAACCCTAACCCTAACCCTAAGCCTAAACCTAACCCTTACCCGAAGCCTTACCCTCACCCGTCCCCTAATCCTAACCCGTACGCTAACACTAACCCGTACCCTAACACGTACGCTCACCCTAAACCGTTGTCGTACCCTAACCTGTACCCTAAACCGTCCCCGTCCCCTAACCCTAACCCTAACCCTAATCCTAACCCTAACCCTTACACGAAGCCTTACCCTCACCCGTCCCCTAATCCTAACCCGTACGCTAACACTAACCCATACCCTAACACGTACGCTCACCCTAAACCGTTGTCGTACCCTTACCTGTACCCTAAACCGTTCCCGTCCCCTAATCCTAACCCTAACCCTAACCCTAACCTTACCCGAAGCCTTACCCTCACCCGTAACCTAATCCTAACCCGTACGCTAACACTAACCCGTACCCTAACACGTACGCTCACCCTAAACCGTTGTCGTACACTAACCTGTACCCTAAACCGTCCCCGTCCCCTAACCCTAACCCTAACCCTAACCCTTACCCGAAGCCTTAACCTCACCCGTCCCCTAATCCTAAACCGTATGCTAACACTAACCCGTACGCTCACCCTAAACCGTTGTCGTACCCTAACCTGTACCCTAAACCGTCCCCGTCCCCTAACCCTAACCCTAACCCTAACCCTAACCCTTACCCGAAGCCTTACCCTCACCCGTCCCCTAATCCTAACCCGTACGCTAACACTAACCCGTACTCTAACACGTACGCTCACCCTAAACCGTTGTCGTACCCTAACCTTTACCCTAAACCATCCCCGTCCCCGTCCCCTAACCCTAACCCTAACCCTAACCCTAACCCTAACCCTTACCCGAAGCCTTACCCTCACCTGTCCCCTAATCCTAACCCGTATGCTAACACTAACCCGTACCCTAACACGTACGCTCACACTAAACCGTTGTCGTACCCTAACCTGTACCCTAAACCGTCCCTGTCCCCTAACCCTAACCATAACCCTAACCCTAACTATTACCCGAAGCCTTACCCTCACCCGTCCCCTAATCCTAACCCGTACGCTAACACTAAACCGTACCCTAACACGTACGCTCACCCTAAACCGTTGTCGTACCCTAACCTGTACGCTAAACCGTCCCCGTCCCCTAACCCTAACCCTAACACTAACCCTAACCCTAATCCTTACCCGAAGCCTTACACTCACCCGTCCCCTAATCCTAACCCGTACGCTAACACTAACCCGTACCCTAACACGTACGCTCACCCTAAACCGTTTTTGTACCCTAACCTGTACCCTAAACCGTCCCCGTCCCCGTCCCCTAACCCTAAACCTAACCCTAACCCTTACCCGAAGCCTTACCCTCAACCGTCCCCTAATCCAAACCCGTACGCTAACACTAACCCGTACCCTAACACGTACGCTCAACCTAAACCGTTGTCGTACACTAACCTGTACCCTAAACCGTCCCCGTCCCCGTCCCCTAACCCTAAACCTAACCCTAACCCTAACCGTTACCCGAAGCCTTACCCTCACCCTTCCCGTAATCCTAACCCGTACGGTAACACTAACCCGTACCCTAAAACGTACGCTCACCCTAAACCGTTGTCGTACCCTAACCTGTACCCTAAACCGTCCCCGTCCCGTAACCCTAACCCTAACTCTAACCCTAACACTAACCCTTACCCGAAGCATTACCTTCCCCCGTCCCCTAATCCTAACCCGTACGCTAACACTAAACCGTACCCTAACTCTTACGCTCATCCTAAATCGTTGTCGTACCCTAACCTGTACCCTAAACCGTCCCCGTCCCCTAACCCTAACCCTAACCCTAAGCCTAAGCCTAACCCTTACCCGAAGCCTTACCCTCACCCGTCCCCTAATCCTAACCCGTACGCTAACACTAACCCGTACCCTAACACGTACGCTCACCCTAAACCGTTGTCGTACCCTAACCTGTACCCTAAACCGTCCCCGTCCCCTAACTCTAACCCTAACCCTAACCCTAACCCTAACCCTTACCCGAAGCCTTACACTCACCCGTCCCCTAATCCTAACCCGTACGCTAACACTAACCCGTACCCTAACACGTACGCTCACCCTAAACCGTTGTCGTACCCTAACCTGTACCCTAAACCGTCCCCGTCCCCTAACCCTAACCCTAACCCTAACCCTAACCCTTACCCGAAGCCTTACCCTCACCCGTCCCCTAATCCTAACCCGTACGCTAACACTAACCCGTACTCTAACACGTACGCTCACCCTAAACCGTTGTCGTACCCTAAACTTTACCCTAAACCATCCCCGTCCCCTAACCCTAACCCTAACCCTAACCCTAACCCTAACCCTTACCCGAAGCCTTACCCTCACCCGTCCCCTAATCCTAACCCGTATGCTAACACTAACCCGTACCCTAACACGTACGCTCAGCCTAAACCGTTGTCGTACCCTAACCTGTTCCCTAAACCGTCCCCGTCCCCTAACCCTAACCCTAACCCTAACCCTAACCCTAACCCTTACCCGAAGCCTTACCCTCACCCGTCCCCTAATCCTAACCCGTACGCTAACACTAACCCGTACTCTAACACGTACGCTCACCCTAAACCGTTGTCGTACCCTAACCTTTACCCTAAACCATCCCCGTCCCCTAACCCTAACCCTAACCCTAACCCTAACCCTTACCCGAAGCCTTACCCTCACCCGTCCCCTAATCCTAACCCGTATGCTAACACTAACCCGTACCCTAACACGTACGCTCACCCTAAACCGTTGTCGTACCCTAACCTGTACCCTAAACCGTCCCCGTCCACTAACACTAACCATAACCCTAACCCTAACTATTACCCGAAGCCTTACCCTCACCCGTCCCCTAATCCTAACCCGTACGCTAACACTAACCCGTACCCTAACACGTACGCTCACCCTAAACCGTTGTCGTACCCTAACCTGTACGCTAAACCGTCCCCGTCCCCTAACCCTAACCCTAACACTAACCCTAACCCTAATCCTTACCCGAAGCCTTACACTCACCCGTCCCCTAATCCTAACCCGTACGCTAACACTAACCCGTACCCTAACACGTACGCTCACCCTAAACCGTTTTTGTACCCTAACCTGTACCCTAAACCGTCCCCGTCCACGTCCCCTAACCCTAAACCTAACCCTAACCCTTACCCGAAGCCTTACCCTCAACCGTCCCCTAATCCTAACCCGTACGCTAACACTAACCCGTACCCTAACACGTACGCTCAACCTAAACCGTTGTCGTACACTAACCTGTACCCTAAACCGTCCCCGTGCCCGTCCCCTAACCCTAACCCTAACCCTAACCCTAACCGTTACCCGAAGCCTTACCCTCACCCTTCCCGTAATCCTAACCCGTACGCTAACACTAACCCGTACCCTAAAACGTACGCTCACCCTAAACCGTTGTCGTACCCTAACCTGTACCCTAAACCGTCCCCGTCCCGTAACCCTAACCCTAACTCTAACCCTAACACTAACCCTTACCCGAAGCATTACCCTCCCCCGTCCCCTAATCCTAACCCATACGCTAACACTAAACCGTACCCTAACACTTACGCTCATCCTAAACCGTTGTCGTACCCTAACCTGTACCCTAAACCGTCCCCGTCCCCTAACCCTAACCCTAACCCTAAGCCTAAGCCTAACCCTTACCCGAAGCCTTACCCTCACCCGTCTTCGAATCCTAACCCGTACGCTAACACTAACCCGTACCCTAACACGTACGCTCACCCTAAACCGTTGTCGTACCCTAACCTGTACCCTAAACCGTCCCCGTCCCCTAACCCTAACCCTAACCCTAACCCTAACCCTAACCCTTACCCGAAGCCTTACCCTAACCCGTCCCCTAATCCTAACTCGTACGCTAACACTAACACGTACCCTAACACGTACCCTCACCCTAAACCGGTGTCGTACCCTAATATTTACCCTAAACCGTCCCCGTGCCCGTCCCCTAACCCTAACCCTAACCCTAACCCTAACCCTTTCCCGAAGCCTTACCCTCACCCGTCCCCTAATCCTAACCCGTACGCTAACACTAACCCATACCCTAACACGTACGCTCACCATAAACCATTGTCGTACCCTAACCTGTACCCTAAACCGTCCCCGTCCCCTAACCCGAACCCTAACCCTAACCCTAACCCTTACCCGAAGCCTTACACTCACCCGTCCCCTAATCCTCACCCGTATGCTAACACTAACCCGAACCCTAACACGTACCCTCACCCTAAACCGTTGTCGTAACCTATCCTGTACCCTAAACCGTCCCCGTCCCCGTCCCCTAACCCTAACACTAACCCTAACCCTAACCCTTACCCGAAGCCTTACCCCACCCGTCCCCTAATCCTAACCCGTACGCTAACAATAACCCGTACCCTAACACGTACGCTCACCCTAAACCGTTGTCGTACCCTAACATGTACCCTAAACCGTCCCCGTCCCCTAACACTAACCCTAATTCTAACCTTAACCCTAACCCTTACCCGAAGCCTTACCCCCACCTGTCCCTTAATCCTAACCCGTACGCGAACACTAACCCGTACCCTAACACGTACGCTCACCCAACACCGTTGTCGTACTCTAACGTGTACCCTAAACCGTCCCCGTCCCCTAACCCTATCGCTAAACCTAACCCTTACCCGAAGTCTTACCCTCACTCGTCCCCTAATCCTAACCCGTACGCTAACACTAACCCGTACCCTAACACGTACGCTCACCCTAAACCGTTGTCGTACCCTAACCTGTACCCTAAACCGTCCCCGTCCCCGTCCCTTAACCCTAACCCTAACCCTAACCCTAACCCTTACCCGAAGCCTTACCCTCACCCGTCCCCTAATCCTAACCCGTACGCTAACACTAACCCGTACCCTAACACGTACGCTCACCCTAAACCGTTGTCGTACCCTAACCTGTACCCTAAAGCGTCCCCGTTCCCTAACCCTAACCCTAACCCTAACCCTAACCCTAAACCTTACCCGAATCCTTACCCTCACCCGTCCGCTATTCCTAACCCGTACGCTAACACTAACCCGTACCCTAACACGTACGCTCAACCTAAACCGTTGTCGTACACTAACCTGTACCCTAAACCGTCCCCGTCCCCTAACCCTAACCCTAACCCTAACCCTTACCCGAAGACTTACACTCACCCGTCCCCTAATCCTAACCCGTACGCTAACACTAATCCGTACCCTAACACTTACGCTCACTCTAAACCGTTGTCGTACCCTAACCTGTACCCTAAGCCATCCCCGTCCCCTAACCCTAACCCTAACCCTAACCCTAACCCTAACCCTTACCCGAAGCCTTACCCTCACCCTTCCCCTAATCCTAACCCGTACGCTAACACTAACCCGTACCCTAACACGTACCCTCACCCTAAACCGTTGTCGTACCCTAACCTGTACCCTAAACCGTCCCCATGCCCGTCCCCTAACCCTAAACCTAACCCTAACCCTAACCCTTTCCGGAAGCCTTACCCTCACCCGTCCCCTAATCCTAACCCGTACGCTAACACTAACCCGTACCCTAACACGTACGCTCACCATAAACCGTTGTCGTACCCTAACCTGTACCCTAAACCGTCCCCGTCCACTAACCCTAACCCTAACCCTAATCCTAACCGTAACCCTTACCCGAAGCCTTACACTCACCCGTCCCCTAATCCTCACCCGTACGCTAACACTAACCCGTACCCTAACACGTACGCTCACCCTAAACCGTCGTCGTACCCTAACCTGTACCCTAAACCGTCCCCGTCCCCGTCCCCTAACCCTAACCCTAACCCTAACCCTAAACCTTACCCGAAGCCTTACCCTCACCCGTCCCCTAATCCTAACCCGTACACTAACACTAACCCGTACCCTAACACGTAGGCTCACCCTAAACCGTTGACGTACACTAACCTGTACCCTAAAACGTCCCTGACCCCTAACCCTAACCCTAACCCTAACCCTTACCCGAAGCCTTACCCTCACCCGTCCCCTAATCCTAACCCGTACGCAAACACTAATCCATACCCTAACACGTACGCTCACCCTAAACCGTTGTCGTACACTAACTTGTACCCTAAACCGTCCCCGTCCCCTAACCCTAACCCTAACCCTAACACTAACCCTAACCCTAACCTTTACCCGAAGCCTTACCCTCACCCATCCCCTAATCCTAACCCGTACGCTAACACTAACCAGTACCCTAACACGTACGCTCACCCTAAACCATTGTCGTACCCTTACCTGTACCCTAAACCGTCCCCGTCCCCGTCCCCGTCCCCTAACCCTAACCCTAAACCTAACCCTTACCCAAAGCCTTACCCTCACCCGTCCTCTAATCCTAACCCGTACGCTAACACTAACACGTACCCTAACATGTACGCTCACCCTAAACCGTTGTCGTACCCTAACCTGTACCCTAAACCGTCCCTGTCCCCGTCCCCTAACCCTAACCCTAAACCTAACCATAACCCTTACCCGAAGCCTTACCCTCAACCGTCCCCTAATCCTAACCCGTACGCTAACACTAACCCGTACCCTAACACGTACGCTCACCGTAAACCGTTGTCGTACACTAACCTGTACCCTAAACCGTCCCCGTCCCCTAACCCTAAACCTAAACCCTAACCCTAACCCTTACCCGAAGCCTTACCCTCACCCGTCCCCTAATCCTAACCCGTACGCTAACTCTAACCCATACCCTAATACGTACGCTCATCCTAAACCGTTGTCGTACCCTAACTTGTACCCTAAACCGTCCCCGTCCCCTAACTCTAACCCTAACCCTAACCCTTACCCGAAGCCTTACCCTCACCCGTCACCTAATCCTAAACCGTACGCTAACACTAACCCGTACCCTAACACGTACGCTCACCCGAAACCGTTGTCGTACCCTAACCTGTACCCTAAACCGTCCCCGTCCCCAAACCCTAACCCTCACCTTAACCCTAACCCTTACCCGAAGCCTTACCCTCACCCGTCCCCTAATCCTAACCTGTACGCTAACACTAACACGTACCCTAACACGTACGCTCAACCTATACAGTGGCCGTACCCTAACCTGTGCCCTAAATCATAACTGTCCCCGGCTCCTAACCCTAACCCTAACCCTAACCCTAACCCTAAACCTTACCCGAAGTCTTACCCTCAACCGTACCCTAATCCTAACCCGTACGCTAACACTAACCCGTACGCTCACCCTAAACCGTTGTCGTACCCTAACCTGTAACCTAAACCGTCCCCTTCCCCTAACCATAACCCTAAACCTAACTCTAACCCAAACCCTAACCCTTACCCGAAGCCTTAACATCACCCGTCCCCTAATCCGAACCCGTAGGCTAACACTAACCCATACCCTAACACGTACGCTCACCCTAAACCGTTGTCGTACCCTAACCTGTACCCTAAACCGTCCCCGTGACCGTCCCCTAACCCTAAACCTAACCCTAACCCTAACCCTTTCCCGAAGCCTTACCCTCACCCGTCCCCTAATCCTAACCCGTACGCTAACACTAACCCATAACCTAACACGTACGCTCACCCTAAACCGTTGTCGTACCCTAACCTGTACCCTAAACCGTCCCTGTCCCCTAACCCTAACCCTAACCCTAATCCTAACCGTAACCCTTACCCGAAGCCTTACACTCACCCGTCCCCTAATCCTCACCCGTACGCTAACACTAACCCGTACCCTAACACGTACGCTCACCCTAAATCGTTGTCGTACCCTAACCTGTACCCTAATCCGTCCCCGTCCCCTAACCCTAACCCTAACCCTAACCCTAACCCTAACCCTTACCCGAAGCCTTACCCTCACCCTTCCCCTAATCCTAACCCCTACACTAACACTAACCCGTACCCTAACACGTACGCTCACCCTAAACCGTTGTCGTACCCTAACCTGTACCCTAAACCGTCCCCATCCCCTAACACTAACCCTAACCCTAACCCTAACCCTAACCTTTACCCGAAGCCTTACCCTCACCCATCCCCTAATCCTAACCCGTATGCTAACTCTAACCAGTACCCTAACACGTACGCTCACCCTAAACCGTTGTCGTATCCTTACCTGTACCCTAAACCGTCCCCGTCCCCGTCCCCGTCCCCTAACCCTAACCCTAAACCTAACCCTAATCCTAACCCTTACCTGAAGCCTTACCCTCACCCGTCCCCTAATCCTAACCCGTACGCTAACACTAACCCGTACCCTAACACGTACGCTCACCATAAACCGTTGTCGTACACTAACCTGTACCCTAAACCGTCCACGTCCCCTAACCCTAACCCTAACCATAACCCTTACCCGAAGCCTTAACCTCACCCGTCCCCTAATCCTAACCCGTTTGCTAACACTAATCCGTACCCTAACACCTACGCTCACCCTAAATCGTAGTCGTACCCTAACATGTACCCTAAACCGTCCCCATCCCCTAACCCTAACCCTAAACATATCCCTAACCCTAACACTTACCCGAATCCTTACCCTCACCCGTCCCCTAATCCTAACCCGTACGCTAACACTAACCCGTACCCAAACACGTACGCTCACCCTAAACCGTTGTCATACCCTAAACTGTACCCTACACCGTCTCCGTCCCCTAACCCTAACCCTAACCCTAACCCTAATCCTAACCCTTACCTGAAGCCTTACCCTCACCCGTCCCCTAATCCTAACCCGTACGCTAACACTAACCCGTACCCTAACACGTACGCTCACCCTAAACCGTTGTCGTACCCTAACCTGTACCCTAATCCGTCCCCGTCCCCTAACCCTAACCCTAACCCTAACCCTAACCCTAACCCTTACTGGAAGCCTTACCCTCACCCGTCCCCTAATCCTAACCCGTACGCTAACACTGACCCGTACCCTAACACGTACGCTCACCCTAAACCGTTGTCGTACCGTAACCTGTACCCTAAACCGTCCCCGTCCCCTAACCCTAACCCTAACCCTAACCCTTACCCTTACCCGAAGCCTTACACTCACCCGTCACCTAATCCTCACCCGTACGCTAACACTAACCCGTACCCTAACACGTACGCTCACCCTAAACCGTTGTCGTACCCTAACCTGTACCCTAAACTGTCCCCGTCCCCTAACCCTAACCCTAACCCTAACCCTTACCCGAAGCCTAACACTCACCCGTCCCCTAATCCTAACCCGTACGCTAACACTAACCCATACCCTAACACGTACGCTCACCCTAAACAGTTGTCGTACCCTAACTTGTACCCTAAACCGTCCCCGTCCCCTAACCCTAACCCTAACCCTAACCCTTACCCGAAGCCTTACCCTCACCCATCACCTAATCCTAAACCGTACGCTAACACTAACCCGTACCCTAACACGTACGCTCACCCTAAACCGTTGTCGTACCCTAACCTGTACCCTAAACCGTCCCCGTCCCCTAACCCTAACCCTAACCCTAACCCTAACCCTTACCCGAAGCCTTACCCTCACCCGTCCCCTAATACTAAACCGTACGCTAACACTAACCCGTACCCTAACACGTACGCTCACCCTAAACCGCTGTCGTACCCTAACCTGTAACCTAAACCGTCCCCGTCCCCAACCCTAACCCTAACCCTAACCCTAACCCTTACCCGAAGCCTTACCCTCACCCGTCCCCTAATCCTAACCCGTACGCTAACACTAAACCATACACTAACATGTACGCTCACCCTAAACCGTTGTCCTACCCTAACCTGTACCCTAAACCGTCCCTGTCCCCGTCCCCTAACCCTAACCCTAACCCTAACCCTAACCCTAAACCTTACCCAAAGCCTTACACTCACCCGTCCCCTAATCCTAACCCGTACGCTAACACTAACCCGTACCCTAACACGTACGCTCACCCTAAACCTTTGTCGTACCCTAACCTGTACCCTAAACGGTCCCCGTCCCCTAAACCTAACCCTAACCCTTACCCGAAGCCTTACCCTCACCCGTCCCCTAATCCTAATCCGTACGCTAACACGAACCCATACCCTAACACGTACGCTCACCCTAAACCGTTGTCGTACACTAACCTGTACCCTAAATCGTCGCCGTCCCCGTTCCCTTCCCCTAACCCTAACCCTAACCCTAACCCTTACCCGAAGCCTTACCCTCACCCGTCCCCTAATCCTAACCCGTACGCTAACACTAACCCGTACCCTAACACGTACGCTCACCCTAAACCGTTGTCGTACCCTAACCTGTACCCTAAAGCGTCCCCGTCCCCTAACGCTAACCCTAACCCTAACCCTAACCCTAACCCTTACCCGAAGGCTTACCCTCACCCGTCCCATAATCCTAACCCTTACGCTAACACTAACCCGTACCCTAACACGTAAGCTCACCCTAAACCGTTGTCGTACCCTAACCTGTACCCTAAACCGTCCCCGTCCCGATCCCCAAACCCTAACCCTAACCCTAACCCTTACCCGAAGCCTTACCCTCACCCGTCCCCTAATCCTAACCCGTACGACAACACTAACCCGTACCCTAACACGTACGCTCACCCTAAACCGTTGTCGTACACTAACCTGTACCCTAAACCGTCCCCATCCCCTAACCGTAACCCTAACCCTAACACTAACCCTTACCCGAAGCCTTACCCTCACCCGTCCCCGAATCCTAAACCGTACGCTAACACTAACCCGTACCCTAACACGTACGCTCACCCTAAACCGTTGTCGTACCCTAACCTGTACCCTAAACCGTCCCCGTCCCCGTCCCCTAACCCTAACCCTAACCCTAACACTAACCCTTACCCGAAGCCTTACCTTCACCCGTCCCCTAATCCTACTCCGTACGCTAACACTAACCCGTACCCTAACACGTACGCTCACCCTAAACCGTTGTCATACCCTAATCTGTACCTTAAACCGTCCCCGTCCCCTAACCCTAACCCTAAGCCTAACCCTAACCCTTACCCGAAGCCTTACCCTCACCCGTCCCCTAATCCTAACCTGTACGCTAACACTAACCCGTACCCTAACACGTACGCTCACCCTAAATCGTTGTCGTACCATAACCTGTACCCTAAACCGTCCCCGTCCCCTAACCCTAACCCTAACCCTAACCCTAACCCTTACCCGAAGCCTTACCCTCACCCGTCCCTTATCCTAAACCGTGTGCTAACACTAACCCGTACCCTAACTCGTACGCTCACGCTAAACCGTTGTCGTACCCTAACCTGTACCCTAAACCGTCCCCGTCCCCTAACCCTAACCCTAACCCTTACCCGAAGCCTTACCCTCACCCGTCCCCTAATCCTCACCCGTACGCTAACACTAACCCGTACCCTAACACGTACGCTCACCCTAAAACATTGTCGTACCCTAACCTGTACCCTAAACCGTCCCCGTCCCCTAACCCTAACCCTAACCCTAAACCTAACCCTAACCCTTACCCGAAGCCTTACGCTCACCCGTCCCCTAATCCTAACCCGTACGCTAACACTAACCCGTACCCTAACACGTACGCTCACCCTAAACCGTTGTTGTACCCTAACCTGTACCCTAAACCGTCCCCGTCCCCTAACCCTAAACCTAACCCTAGTCCTAACCCTAACCCTTACCCGAAGCCTTACCCTCACCCGTCCCCTAATCCTCACCCGTACGCTAACACTAACCCGTACCCTAACACGTAGGCTCACCCTAAACCGTTGTCGTACCCTAACCTGTACCCTAAACCGTCCCCGTCCCCGTCCCCTAACCCTAACCCTAACACTAACCCTTACCCGAAGCCTTACCCTCACCCGTCCCCTAATCCTAACCCGTACGCTAACACTAACCCGTACCCTAACACGTACGCTCCCCCTAAACGGTTGTCATACCCTAACCTGTACCCTAAACCGTCCACGTCCCCTAACCTTAAACCTAACCCTAACCCTAACACTTACCCGAAGCCTTACCCTCACCCGTCCCCTAATCCTAACCCGTACGTTAACACTAACACGTACCCTAACACGTACGCTCACCCTAAACCGTTGTCGTACCCTAACTTGTACCCTAAACCGTCCCCGTGCCCGTCCCCTAACCGTAACTCTAACCCTAACCCTAACACTTTCCCGAAGCCTTACCCTCACCCGTCCCCTAATCCTAACCCGTACGCTAACACTAACCCATACCCTAACACGTACGCTCACCCTAAACCGTTGTCGTACCCTAACTTGTACCCTAAACCGTCCCCGTCCCCTAACCCTAACCCTAACCCTAACCCTAACCCTAACCCTTACCCGAAGCCTTACCCTCACCCGTGCCCTAATCCTAACCCGTACACTAACACTAACCCGTACCCTAACACGTACGCTCACCCTAAACCGTTGACGTACCCTAATCTGTACCCTAAACCGTCCCCGTCCCCGTCCCCTAACCCTAACCATAACCATAACCCTAACATTTACCCGAAGCCTTACCCTCAGCCGTCCTCTAATCCTAACCCGTACGCTAACACTAACCCGTACCCTAACACGTACGCTCACCCTAAATCTTTGTCGTACCCTAAACTGTACCCTAAACCATCCCCGTCCCCGTCCCCGTCCCCGTACCCTAACCCTAATCCTGACCCTTACCCGAAGCCTTAACATCACCCGTCCCCTAATCCTAACCCATACGCTAACACTAACCCATACCCTAACATGTACCCTCACCCTAAACCGTTGTCGTACCCTAACCTGTACCCTAAACCGTCCCTGTCCCCGTCCCCTAACCCTAACCCTAGCCCTAACCCTAACGCTAACCCTTACCCGAAGACTTACCCTCACCCGTCCGCTAATCCTAACCCGTAAGCTAACAATAACCCGTACCCTAACACGTACGCTCACCCTAAACCATTGTCGCAGCCGAACCTGTACCCTAAACCGTCCCCGTCCCCTAACCCTAACCCTAACCGTAACCCTATCCCTTACCCGAAGCCTTACCCTCACCCGTCCCCAAATCCTAACCCGTACGCTAACACTAACCCGTACCTTAACACGTACGCTCACCCTAAACATTTGTCGTACCCTAACCTGTACCCTAAACCGTCCGGGTCCCCTAACCCTAACCCTAACCCTAACCCTAACCCAAACCCTTACCCGAAGCCTTACACTCACCCGTCACCTAATCCTCACCCGTACGCTAACACTAACCCGTACCCTAACACGTACCCTCACCCTAAACCGTTGTCGTACCCTAACCTGTACCCTAAACCGTCCCCGTGACCGTCCCCTAACCCTAAACCTAACCCTAACCCTAACCCTTTCCCGAAGCCTTACCCTCACCCGTCCCCTAATCCTAACCCGTACGCTAACACTAACCCATAACCTAACACGTACGCTCACCCTAAACCGTTGTCGTACCCTAACCTGTACCCTAAACCGTCCCTGTCCCCTAACCCTAACCCTAACCCTAATCCTAACCGTAACCCTTACCCGAAGCCTTACACTCACCCGTCCCCTAATCCTCACCCGTACGCTAACACTAACCCGTACCCTAACACGTACGCTCACCCTAAATCGTTGTCGTACCCTAACCTGTACCCTAATCCGTCCCCGTCCCCTAACCCTAACCCTAACCCTAACCCTAACCCTTACCCGAAGCCTTACCCTCACCCGTCCCCTAATCCTAACCCCTACACTAACACTAACCCATACCCTAACATGTACGCTCACCCTAAACCGTTGACGTACACTAACCTGTACCCTAAAACGTCCCTGTCCCCTAACCCTACCCCTAACCCTAACCCTAACCCTAACCCTTACCCGAAGCCTTCCCCTCACCCGTCCCCTAATCCTAACCCGTACGCTAACACTAACCCGTACCCTAACACGTACGCTCACCCTAAACCGTTGTCGTACCCTAACCTGTACCCTAAACCGTCCCCATCCCCTAACACTAACCCTAACCCTAACCCTAACCCTAACCTTTACCCGAAGCCTTACCCTCACCCATCCCCTAATCCTAACCCGTATGCTAACTCTAACCAGTACCCTAACACGTACGCTCACCCTAAACCGTTGTCGTATCCTTACCTGTACCCTAAACCGTCCCCGTCCCCGTCCCCGTCCCCTAACCCTAACCCTAAACCTAACCCTAATCCTAACCCTTACCTGAAGCCTTACCCTCACCCGTCCCCTAATCCTAACCCGTACGCTAACACTAACCCGTACCCTAACACGTACGCTCACCATAAACCGTTGTCGTACACTAACCTGTACCCTAAACCGTCCACGTCCCCTAACCCTAACCCTAACCATAACCCTTACCCGAAGCCTTAACCTCACCCGTCCCCTAATCCTAACCCGTTTGCTAACACTAATCCGTACCCTAACACCTACGCTCACCCTAAATCGTAGTCGTACCCTAACATGTACCCTAAACCGTCCCCATCCCCTAACCCTAACCCTAAACATATCCCTAACCCTAACACTTACCCGAATCCTTACCCTCACCCGTCCCCTAATCCTAACCCGTACGCTAACACTAACCCGTACCCAAACACGTACGCTCACCCTAAACCGTTGTCATACCCTAAACTGTACCCTACACCGTCTCCGTCCCCTAACCCTAACCCTAACCCTAACCCTAATCCTAACCCTTACCTGAAGCCTTACCCTCACCCGTCCCCTAATCCTAACCCGTACGCTAACACTAACCCGTACCCTAACACGTACGCTCACCCTAAACCGTTGTCGTACCCTAACCTGTACCCTAATCCGTCCCCGTCCCCTAACCCTAACCCTAACCCTAACCCTAACCCTAACCCTTACCGGAAGCCTTACCCTCACCCGTCCCCTAATCCTAACCCGTACGCTAACACTGACCCGTACCCTAACACGTACGCTCACCCTAAACCGTTGTCGTACCGTAACCTGTACCCTAAACCGTCCCCGTCCCCGTCCCCTAACCCTAACCCTAACCCATACCCTTACCCGAAGCCTTACACTCACCCGTCACCTAATCCTCACCCGTACGCTAACACTAACCCGTACCCTAACACGTACGCTCACCCTAAACCGTTGTCGTACCCTAACCTGTATCATAAACTCTCCCCGTCCCCTAACCCTAACCATAACCCTAACCCTTACCCGAAGCCTTACCCTCACCCGTCCCCTAATACTAAACCGTACGCTAACACTAACCCGTACCCTAACACGTACGCTCACCCTAAACCGCTGTCGTACCCTAACCTGTATCCTAAACCGTCCCCGTCCCCAACCCTAACCCTAACCCTAACCCTAACCCTTACCCGAAGCCTTACCCTCACCCGTCCCCTAATCCTAACCCGTACGCTAACACTAAACCATACACTAACATGTACGCTCACCCTAAACCGTTGTCCTACCCTAACCTGTACCCTAAACCGTCCCTGTCCCCGACCCCTAACCCTAACCCTAACCCTAACCCTAACCCTAAACCTTACCCAAAGCCTTACACTCACCCGTCCCCTAATCCTAACCCGTACGCTAACACTAACCCGTACCCTAACACGTACGCTCACCCTAAACCTTTGTCGTACCCTAACCTGTACCCTAAACGGTCCCCGTCCCCTAAACCTAACCCTAACACTTACCCGAAGCCTTACCCTCACCCGTCCCCTAATCCTAATCCGTACGCTAACACGAACCCATACCCTAACACGTACGCTCACCCTAAACCGCTGTCGTACCCTAACCTGTACCCTAAACCGTCCCCTAGCCCTAACCCTAAACCTAACCCTAACCCTAACCCTAACCCTTACCTTTACCCGTAGCCTTACCCTCACCCGTCCCCTAATCCTAACCCGTACGCTAACACTAACCCGTACCCTAACACGTACGCTCACCCTAAACTGTTGTCGTACCCTAAACTGTACCCTAAACCGTCCCCGTCCCCTAACCCTAACCCTAACCCTAACCCTAACCCTAACCCTTACGCGAAGCCTTACCCACACCCGTCCCCTAATCCTAACCCGTACGCTAACACTAACCCGTACCCTAACACGTACGCTCACACTAAACCTTTGTCGTGCCCTAATCTGTACCCTAAACCGTCCCCGTCCCCTAACCCTAACCCTTACCCGAAGCCTTACCCTCACCCGTTCCCTAATCCTAACCCGTACGCTAACACTAACCAGTACCCTAACACGTACGCTCACCCTAAACCGTTGTCGTACACTAACTTGTACCCTAAACCGTCCCCGTCCCCTAACCCTAACCCTAACCCTAACCCTTACCCGAAGCCTTACACTCACCCGTCCCCTAATCCTAACCCGTACGCTAACACTAACCCGTACCGTAAAACGTACGCTCACCCTAAACCGTTGTCGTACCCTAACCTGTACCCTAAACCGTCCCCGTCCCCTAACCCTAACCCTAACCCTAACCTTCACCCTAACGCTTACCCGAAGCCTTACCCTCACCCGTCCCCTAATCCTAACCCGTACGCTAACACTAACCCGTACCCTAACACGTACGATCACCCTAAACTGTTGTCGTACCCTAACCTCTACCCTAAACCGTCCCTGTCCCCGTCCCGTAACCCTAACCCTAACCCTAACACTATCCCTAACACTTACCCGAAGCCTTACCCTCACCCGTCCCCTAATCCTAACCCGTACGCTAACACTATCTCGTACCCTAACACGTACGCTCACCCTAAACCGTTGTCGTACCCTAACCTGTACCCTAAAGCGTCCCCGTCCCCTAACGCTAACCCTAACCCTAACCCTAACCCTAACCCTTACCCGAAGACTTACCCTCACCCGTCCCCTAATCCTAACCCTTACGCTAACACTAACCCGTACCCTAACACGTAAGCTCACCCTAAACCGTTGTCGTACCCTAACCTGTACCCTAAACCGTCCCCGTCCCGATCCCCTAACCCTAACCCTAACCCTAACCCTTACCCGAAGCCTTACCCTCACCCGTCCCCTAATCCTAACCCGTACGCCAACACTAACCCGTACCCTAACACGTACGTTCACCCTAAACCGTTGTCATACACTAACCTGTACCCTAAACCGTCCCCATCCCCTAACCGTAACCCTAACCCTAACCCTTACCCGAAGCCTTACCCTCACCCGTCCCCGAATCCTAAACCGTACGCTAACACTAACCCGTACCCTAACACGTACGCTCACCCTAAACCGTTGTCGTACCCTAACCTGTACCCTAAACCGTCCCCGTCCCCGTCCCCTAACCCTAACCTTAACCCTAACACTAACCCTTACCCGAAGCCTTACCCTCACCCGTCCCCTAATCCTAATCCGTACGCTAACATTAACCCGTACCCTGACACGTACGCTCACCCTAAACCGTTGTCATACCCTAATCTGTACCCTAAACCGTCCCCGTCCCCTAACCCTAACCCTACCCCTAACCCTAACCCTTACCCGAAGCCTTACCCTCACCCGTCCCCTAATCCTAACCTGTACGCTAACACTAACCCGTACCCTAACACGTACGCTCACCCTAAATCGTTGTCGTACCCTAACCTGTACCGTAAACCGTCCCCGTACCCTAACCCTAACCCTAACCCTAACCCTAACACTTACCCGAAGCCTTACCCTCACCCGTCCCCTAATCCTAAGCCGTACGCTAACACTAACCCGTACCCTAACACGTACGCTCACCCTAAACCGTTGTCGTATCCTAACCTGTACCCTAAACCATCCCCGTCCCCTAACCCTAACCCTAACCCTAACCCTAACCCTTACCCGAAGCCTTACTCTCACCCGTCCCCTTATCCTAACCCGTGCGCTAACACTAACCCGTACCCTAACTCGTACGCTCACCCTAAACAGTTGTCGTACCCTAACCTGTACCCTAAACCGTCCCCGTCCCCTAACCCTAACCCTAACCCTAACCCTAATCCTAACCCTTACCCGAAGCCTTACGCTCACCCGTCCCCTAATCCTAACCCGTACGCTAACACTAACCCGTACCCTAACACGTACGCTCACCCTAAACCGTTGTTGTACCCTAACCTGTACCCTAAACCGTCCCCGTCCCCTAACCCTAAACCTAACCCTAGTCCTAACCCTAACCCTTACCCGAAGCCTTACCCTCACCCGTCCCTAATCCTCACCCTTACGCTAACACTAACCCGTACCCTAACACGTACGCTCACCCTAAACCGTTGTCGTACCCTAACCTGTACCCTAAACCGACCCGTCCCCGTCCCCTAACCCTAACCCTAACACTAACCCTTACCCGAAGCCTTACCCTCACCCCTCCCCGAATCCTAACCCATACGCTAACACTAACCCGTACCCTAACACGTACGCTCCCCCTAAACGGTTGTCGAACCCTAACCTGTACCCTAAACCGTCCACGTCCCCTAACCTTAACCCTAACCCTAACCCTAACACTTACCCGAAGCCTTACCCTCACCCGTCCCCTAATCCTAACCCGTACGTTAACACTAACCCGTACCCTAACACGTACGCTCACCCTAAACCGTTGTCGTACACTAACTTGTTCCCTAAACCGTCCCCGTGCCCGTCCCCTAACCGTAACTCTAACCCTAACCCTAACCCTCTCCCGAAGCCTTACCCTCACCCGTCCCCTAATCCTAACCCGTACGCTAACACTAACCCATACCCTAACACGTACGCTCACCCTAAACCGTTGTCGTACCCTAACTTGTACCCTAAACCGTCCCCGTCCCCTAACCCTAACCCTAACCCTAACCCTAACCCTAACCCTTACCCGAAGCCTTACCCTCACCCGTGCCCTAATCCTAACCCGTACACTAACACTAACCCGTACCCTAACACGTACGCTCACCCTAAACCGTTGACGTACCCTAACCTGTACCCTAAACCGTCCCCGTCCCCGTCCCCTAACCCTAACCCTAACACTAACACTAACCCTTACCCGAAGCCTTACCCTCACCCGTCCCCTAATCCTAATCCGTACGCTAACACTAACCCGTACCCTAACACGTACGCTCACCCTAAACCGTTGTCATACCCTAATCTGTACCCTAAACCGTCCCTGTCCCCTAACCCTAACCCTAACCCTAACCCTAACCCTTACCCGAAGCCTTACCCGCACCCGTCCCCTAATCCTAACCTGTACGCTAACACTAACCCGTACCCTAATACGTACGCTCACCCTAAATCGTTGTCATACCCTAACCTGTACCCTAAACCGTCCCCGTACCTTAACCCTAACCCTAAACCTAACCCTAACCGTAACACTTACCCGAAGCCTTACCCTCACCCGTCCCCTAATCCTAAGCCGTACGCTAACACTAACCCGTACCCTACCACCTACGCTCACCCTAAACCGTTGTCGTAACCTAACCTGTACCCTAAACCGTCCCCGTCCCCTAACCCTAACCCTAACCCTAACCCTAACCCTTACCCGAAGCCTTACCCTCACCCGTACCCTTATCCTAAACCGTGTGCTAACACTAACCCGTACCCTAACTCGTACGCTCACCCTAAACCGTTGTCGTACCCTAACATGTACCCTAAACCATCCCCGTCCCCTAACCCTAACCCTAACCCTTACCCGAAGCCTTACCCTCACCCGTCCCCTAATCCTCACACGTACGCTAACACTAACCCGTACCCTAACACATACGCTCACCCTAAAACATTGTCGTACCCTAACCTGTACCCTAAACCGTCCCCGTCCCCTAACCCTAACCCTAACCCTAACCCTTACCCGAAGCCTTACGCTCACCCGTCCCCTAATCCTAACCCGTACGCTAACACTAACCCGTACCCTAACACGTACGCTCACCCTAAACCGTTGTTGTACCCTAACCTGTACCCTAAACCGTCCCCGTCCCCTAACCCTAAACCTAACCCTAGTCCTAACCCTAACCCTTACCCGAAGCCTTACCCTCACCCGTCCCCTAATCCTAACCCGTACGCTAACACTAACCCATACCCTAACACGTACGCTCCCCCTAAACGGTTGTCGTACCCTAACCTGTACCCTAAACCGTCCACGTCCCCTAACCTTAACCCTAAACCTAACCCTAACACTTACCCGAAGCCTTACCCTCACCCGTCCCCTAATCCTAACCCGTACGTTAACACTAACCCGTACCCTAACACGTACGCTCACCCTAAACCGTTGTCGTACCCTAACTTGTACCCTAAACCGTCCCCGTGCCCGTCCCCTAACCGTAACTCTAACCCTAACCCTAACCCTTTCCCGAAGCCTTACACTCACCCGTCCCCTAATCCTAACCCGTACGCTAACACTAACCCATACCCTAACACGTACGCTCACCCTAAACCGTTGTCGTACCCTAACTTGTACCCTAAACCGTCCCCGTCCCCGTCCCCTAACCCTAACCCTAACCCTAACCCTAACCTTTACCCGAAGCCTTACCCTCAGCCGTCCTCTAATCCTAAACCGTACGCTAACACTAACCCTTACCCTAACACGTACGCTCACCCTAAATCTTTGTCGTACCCTAACCTGTAGCCTAAACCATCCCCGTCCCCGTCCCCGTCCCCGTACCCTAACCCTAATCCTAACCCTTACCCGAAGCCTTAACATCACCTGTCCCCTAATCCTAACCCATACGCTAACACTAACACATACCCTAACATGTACGCTCACCCTAAACCGTTGTCGTACCCTAACCTGTACCCTAAACCGTCCCTGTCCCCGTCCCCTAACCCTAACCCTAGCCCTAACCCTAACCCTAACCCTTACCCGAAGCCTTACCCTCACCCGTCCGCTAATACTAACCCGTAAGCTAACACTAACCCGTAAGCTAACACTAACCCGTACCCTAACACGTACGCTCACCCTAAACCTTTGTCGTACCCTAACCTGTACCCAAAACCGTCCGGGTCCCCTAACCCTAACCCTAACCCTAACCCTAACCCTAACCCTTACCCGAAGCCTTACACTCACCCGTCACCTAATCCTCACCCGTACGCTAACACTAACCCGTACCCTAACACGTACGCTCACCCTAAACCGTTGTCGTACCCTAACCTGTACCCTAAACCGTCCCCTAACCCTAACCCTAAACCTAACCCTAACCCTAACCCTAACCCTTACCCTTACCCGAAGCCTTACACTCACCCGTCCCCTAATCCTAACCCGTACGCTAACACTAACCCGTACCCTAACACGTACGCTCACCCTAAACCGTTGTCGTACCCTAACCTGTACCCTAAACCGTCCCCGTCCCCTAACCCTAACCCTAACACTAACCCTAACCCTAACCCTTACGCGAAGCCTTACCCACACCCGTCCCCTAATCCTAACCCGTACGCTAACACTAACCCGTACCCTAACACCTACGCTCACCCTAAACCTTTGTCGTACCCTAACCTGTACCCTAAACCGTCCCCGTCCCCTAACCCTAACCCTAACCCTTACCCGAAGCCTTACCCTCACCCGTTCCCTAATCCTAACCCGTACGCTAACACTAACCAGTACCCTAACACGTACGCTCACCCGAAACCGTTGTCGTACCCTAACTTGTACCCTAAACCGTCCCCGTCCCCTAACCCTAACCCTAACACTAACCCTTACCCGAAGCCTTACCCTCACCCGTCCCCTAATCCTAAACCGTACGCTAACACTAACCCGTACCCTAAAACTTACGCTCACCCTAAACCGTTGTCGTACCCTAACCTGTACCCTAAACCGTCCCCGTCCCCTAACCTTAACCCTAACCCTAACCTTAACCCTAACGCTTACCCGAAGCCTTACTCTCACCCGTCCCCTAATCCTAACCCGTACGCTAACACTAACCCGTACCCTAACACGTACGCTCACCCTAAACTGTTGTCGTACCCTAACCTCTACCCTAAACCGTCCCTGTCCCCGTCCCGTAACCCTAACCCTAACCCTAACACTATCCCTAACCCTTACCCGAAGCCTTACCCTCACCCGTCCCCTAATCCTAACCCGTACGCTAACACTATCCCGTACCCTAACACGTACGCTCACCCTAAACCGTTGTCGTACCCTAACCTGTACCCTAAAGCGTCCCCGTCCCCTAACAATAACCCTAACCCTAACCCTAACCCTAACCCTTACCCGAAGACTTACCCTCACCCGTCCCCTAATCCTAACCCTTACGCTAACACTAACCCGTACCCTAACACGTAAGCTCACCCTAAACAGTTGTCGTACCCTAACCTGTACCCTAAACCGTCCCCGTCCCGATCCCCTAACCCTAACCCTAACCCTAACCCTTACCCGAAGCCTTACCCTCACCCGTCCCCTAATCCTAATCCGTACACCAACACTAACCCGTACCCTAACACGTACGCTCACCCGAAACCGTTGTCGTACACTAACCTGTACCCTAAACCGTCCCCATCCCCTAACCGTAACCCTAACCCTAACCCTAACCCTTACCCGAAGCCTTACCCTCACCCGTCCCCTAATCCTAATCCGTACGCTAACACTAACCCGTACCCTAACACGTACGCTCACCCTAAACCGTTGTCATACCCTAATCTGTACCCTAAACCGTCCCCGTCCCCGTCCCCTAACCCTAACCCTAACCCTAACCCTTACCCGAAGCCTTACGCTCACCCGTCCCCTAATCCTAACCCGTACGCTAACACTAAGCAGTACCCTAACACGTACGCTCACCCTAAACCGTTGTTGTACCCTAACCTGTACCCTAAACCATCCCCGTCCCCTAACCCTAAACCTAACCCTAGTCCTAACCCTAACCCTTACCCGAAGCCTTACCCTCACCCGTCCCCTAATCCTAACCCGTACGCTAACACTAACCCATACCCTAACACGTACGCTCCCCCTAAACGGTTGTCGTACCCTAACCTGTACCCTAAACCGTCCACATCCCCTAACCTTAACCCTACACCTAACCCTAACACTTACCCGAAGCCTTACCCTCACCCGTCACCTAATCCTAACCCGTACGTTAACACTAACCCGTACCCTACCACGTACGCTCACCCTAAACCGTTGTCGTACCCTAACTTGTACCCTAAACCGTCCCCGTGCCCGTCCCCTAACCGTAACTCTAACCCTAACCCTAACCCTTTCCCGAAGCCTTACACTCACCCGTCCCCTAATCCTAACCCGTACGCTAACACTAACCCATACCCTAACACGTACGCTCACCCTAAACCGTTGTCGTACCCTAACTTGTACCCTAAACCGTCCCTGTCCCCTAACGCTAACCCTAACCCTAACCCTAACCCTTACCCGAAGCCTTACCCTCACCCGTGCCCTAATCCTAACCCGTACACTAACACTAACCCGTACCCTAACACGTACGCTCACCCTAAACCGTTGACGTACCCTAACCTGTACCCTAAACCGTCCCCGTCCCCGTCCCCTAACCCTAACCCTAACCCTAACCCTAACCTTTACCCGAAGCCTTACCCTCAGCCGTCCTCTAATCCTAACCCGTACGCTAACACTAACCCTTACCCTAACACGTACGCTCACCCTAAATCTTTGTCGTACCCTAACCTGTAGCCTAAACCATCCCCGTCCCCATCCCCGTCCCCGTCCCCTAACCCTAATCCTAGCCCTAACCCTAACCCTAACCCTTACCCGAAGCCTTACCCTCACCCGTCCCCGAATCCTAAACCGTACGCTAACACTAACCCGTACCCTAACACGTACGCTCACCCTAAACCGTTGTCATACACTAACCTGTACCCTAAACCGTCCCCATCCCCTAACCGTAACCCTAACCCTAACCCTTACCCGAAGCCTTACCCTCACCCGTCCCCTAATCCTAACCTGTACGCTAACACTAACCCGTACCCTAACACGTACGCTCACCCTAAATCGTTGTCGTACCCTAACCTGTACCCTAAACCGTCCCCGTACCCTAACCCTAACCCTAACCCTAACCCTAACCCTAACCCTTACCCGAAGCCTTACCCTCACCCGTCCCCTAATCCTAACCTGTACGCTAACACTAACCCGTACCCTAACACGTACGCTCACCCTAAATCGTTGTCGTACCCTAACCTGTACCCTAAACCGTCCCCGTACCCTAACCCTAACCCTAACCCTAACCCTAACCCTAACACTTACCCGAAGCCTTACCCTCACCCGTCCCCTAATCCTAAGCCGTACGCTAACACTAACACGTACCCTAACACGTACGCTCACCCTAAACCGTTGTCGTATCCTAACCTGTACCCTAAACCGTCCCCGTCCCCTAACCCTAACCCTAACCCTTACCCGAAGCCTTACCCTCACCCGTCCCCTAATCCTCACCCGTACGCTAACACTAACCCGTACCCTAACACGTACGCTCACCCTAAAACATTGTCGTACCCTAACCTGTACCCTAAACCGTCCCCGTCCCCTAACCCTAAACCTAACCCTAACCCTAACCCTTACCCGAAGCCTTACGCTCACCCGTCCCCTAATCCTAACCCGTACGCTAACACTAACCCGTACCTTAACACGTACGCTCACCCTAAACCGTTGTTGTACCCTAACCTGTACCCTAAACCGTCCCCGTCCCCTAACCCTAAACGTAACCCTAGTCCTAACCCTAACCCTTACCCGAAGCCTTACCCTCACCCGTCCCTAATCCTCACCCGTACGCTAACACTAACCCGTACCCTAACACGTACGCTCACCCTAAACCGTTGTCGTACCCTAACCTGTACCCTAAACCGTCCCCGTCCCCGTCCCCTAACCCTAACCCTAACCCTAACCCTAACCCTTACCCGAAGCCTTACCCTCACGCGTCCCCTAAACCTAAACCGTACGCAAACACTAACCCGTACCCTAACACGTACGCTCCCCCTAAACGGTTGTCGTACCCTAACCTGTACCCTAAACCGTCCACGTCCCCTAACCATAACCCTAATCCTAACCCTAACACTTACCCGAAGCCTTACCCTAACCCGTCCCCTAATCCTAACCCGTACGTTAACACTAACCCGTACCCTAACACGTACCCTCACCCTAAAACGTTGTCGTACCCTAACTTGTACCCTAAACCGTCCCCGTGCCCGTCCCCTAACCCTAACTCTAACCCTAACCCTAACCCTTTCCCGAAGCCTTACCCTCACCCGTCCCCTAATCCTAACCCGTACGCTAACACTAACCCATACCCTAACACGTACGCTCACCCTAAACCGTTGTCGTACACTAACCTGTACCCTAAACCGTCCCAGTCCCCTAACCCTAACCCTAACCCTAACCCTAACCCTAACCCTTACCCGAAGCCTTACACTCACCCGTCCCCTAATCCTCACTCGTATGCTAACACTAACCCGTACCCTAACACGTACGCTCACCTAAACTTTTGTCGTACACTAACCTGTACCCTAAACCGTCCCCGTCCCCTAACCCTAACCCTAACCCTAACCCTAAACCTTACCCGAAGCCTTACCGTCACCCGTCCCCTAATCCTAACCCGTACGCTAACACTAACCCATACCCTAACACGTACGCTCACCCTAAACCGTTGTCGTACACTAACTTGTACCCTAAACCGTCCCCGTCCCCTAACCCTAACCCTAACCCTAACCCTAACCCTAACCCTTACCCGAAGCCTTACCCTCACCCGTCCCCTAATCCTAACCCGTACACTAACACTAACCCGTACCCTAACACGTACGCTCACCCTAAACCGTTGACGTACCCTAACCTGTACCCTATACCGTCCCCGTCCCCTAACCCTAACCCTAACCCTAACCCTAACCCTAACCCTAACCCTTACCCGAAGCCTTACACTCACCCGTCCCCTAATCCTAACCCGTACGTTAACACTAACCCGTACCCTAACACGTACCCTCACCCTAAAACGTTGTCGTACCCTAACTTGTACCCTAAACCGTCCCCGTGCCCGTCCCCTAACCCTAACTCTAACCCTAACCCTAACCCTTTCCCGAAGCCTTACCCTCACCCGTCCCCTAATCCTAACCCGTACGCTAACACTAACCCATACCCTAACACGTACGCTCACCCTAAACCGTTGTCGTACACTAACCTGTACCCTAAACCGTCCCAGTCCCCTAACCCTAACCCTAACCCTAACCCTAACCCTAACCCTTACCCGAAGCCTTACACTCACCCGTCCCCTAATCCTCACTCGTACGCTAACACTAACCCATACCCTAACACGTACGCTCACCTAAAATTTTGTCGTACACTAACCTGTACCCTAAACCGTCCCCGTCCCCTATCCCTAACCCTAACCCTAACCCTAAACCTTACCCGAAGCCTTACCGTCACCCGTCTCCTAATCCTAACCCGTACGCTAACACTAACCCATACCCTAACACGTACGCTCACCCTAAACCGTTGTCGTACACTAATTTGTACCCTAAACCGTCCCCGTCCCCTAACCCTAACCCTAACCCTAACCCTAACCCTAACCCTTACCCGAAGCCTTACCCTCACCCGTCCCCTAATCCTAACCCGTACACTAACACTAACCCGTACCCTAACACGTACGCTCACCCTAAACCTTTGACGTACCCTAACCTGTACCCTATACCGTCCCCGTCCCCTAACCCTAACCCTAACCCTAACCCTAACCCTAACCCTAACCCTTACCCGAAGCCTTACACTCACACGTCCCCTAATCCTAACCCGTACGCTAACACTAACCTGTACCCTAACACGTACGCTCACCCTAAACCGTTGTCGTACCCTAACCTGTACCCTAAACCGTCCCCGTCCCCGTCCCCTAACCCTAACCCTAACCCTAACCTTTACCCGAAGCCTTACCCTCAGCCGTCCTCTAATCCTAACCCGTACGCTAACAGTAACCCGTACCCTAAAACGTACGCTCACCCTAAATCTTTGTCGTACACTAAACTGTACCCTAAACCATCCCCGTCCCCGTTCCCGTCCCCGTACCCTAACCCTAATCCTAACCCTTACCCGAAGCCTTACCCTCACCCGTCCCCTAATCCTAACCCATACGCTAACACTAACACATACCCTAACATGTACGCTCACCCTAAACCGTTGCCGTACCCTAACCTGTACCCTAAACCGTCCCTGTTCCCGTCCCCTAACCCTAACCCCAGCCCTAACCCTAACCCTAACCCTTACCCGAAGCCTTACCCTCACCCGTCCGCTAATCCTAAACCGTACGCTAACACTAACCCGTACCCTAACACGTACGCTCACCCTAAACCGTTGTCGTACCCTAACCTGTACCCTAAACCGTCCCCGTCCCCGTCCCCTAACCCTAACCCTAACCCTAACCCTTACGCGAAGCCTTACCCTCACCCGTCCCCTAATCCTAACCCGTGCGCTAACACTAACCCGTACCCTAACACGTACGCTCACCCTAAACTTTGTCGTACCCTAACCTGTACCGTAAACCGTCCCCGTCCCCTAACCCTAACCCTAACCCTTACCCGAAGCCTTACCCTCACCCGTTCCCTAATCCTAACCCGTACGCTAACACTAACCAGTACCCTAACACGTACGCTCTACCTAAACCGTTGTCGTACCCTAACTTGTACCCTAAACCGTCCCCGTTCCCTAACCCTAACCCTAACCCTTACCCGACGCCTTACCCTCACCCGTCCCCTAATCCTAACCCGTATGCTAACACTAACCCGTACCCTAAAACGTACGCTCACCCTAAACCGTTGTCATACCCTAACCTGTACCCTAAACGGTCCCCGTCCCCTAACCCTAACCCTAACCCTAACCCTTAACTGAAGCCTTACCCTCACCCGTCCCCTAATCCTAAGCCGTACGCTAACACTATCGGGTACCCTAACACGTACGCTCACCCTAAACTGCTGTTGTACCCTAACCTGTACCCTAAACCGTCCCTGTCCCCGTCCCGTAACCCTAACCCTAACCCTAACCCTAACCCTTACCCGAAGCCTTACCCTCACCCGTCCCCTAATCCTAACCTGTACGCTAACACTAACCCGTACCCTAACACGTACGCTCACCCTAAACCGTTGTCATACCCTAACCTGTACCCTAAACCGTCCCCGTCCCCTAACCCTATCCCTAACCCTAACCCTATCCCTTACCCGAAGCCTTACCCTCACCCGTCCCCTAATCCTAACCCGTACGCTAACACTAACCCGTACCCTAACACGTACGCTCACCCTAAACCGTTGTCGTACCCTAACCTTTACCCTAAACCGTCCCCGTCCCCTAACCCTAACCCTAACCCTTACCCGAAGCCTTACCCTAACCCGTCCCCTAATCCTCACCCGTACGCTAACACTAACCCGTACCCTAACACGTACGCTCACCCTAAAACGTTGTCGTACACTAACCTGTACCCTAAACCATCCCCGTCCCCTAACCCTAACCCTAACCCTAACCCTAACCCTAACCCTTACCCGAAGCCTTACCCTCACCCGTCCCCTAATCCTAACCCGTACGCTAACACTAACCCGTACCCTAACACGTACGCTCACCCTAAACCGTTGTCGTACCCTAACCTGTACCCTAAACCGTCCCCGTCCCCTAAACCTAACCCTAACCCTAACCCTAACCCTAACCCTTACCCGAAGCCTTACCCGAAGCCTTACCCTCACCCGTCCCCTAATCCTCACCCGTACGCTAACACTAACCCGTACCCTAACACGTACGCTCACCCTAAACCGTTGTCGTACCCTAACCTGTACCCTAAACCGTCCCCGTCCCCTAAACCTAACCCTAACCCTAACCCTAACCCTAACCCTTACCCGAAGCCTTACCCTCATCCGTCCCCTAATCCTAAACCGTACGCTAACACTAACCCGTACCCTAACACGTACGCTCACCCTAAACGTTTGTCGTACCCTAACCTGTACTCTAAACCGTCCACGTCCCCTAACCCTAACCCTAACCCTAACCCTACCCCTTACCCGAAGCCTTACCCTAACCCGTCCCCTAATCCTAACCCGTATGTTAACACTAACCCGTACCCTAACACTTACCCTCACCCTAAACCGTTGTCGTACCCTAACTTGTACCCTAAACCGTCCCTGTGCCCGTCCCCTAACCCTAACCCTAACCCTTTCCCGAAGCCTTAACCTCACCCGTCCCCTAATCCTAACCCGTACGCTAACACTAACCCATACCCTAACACGTACGCTCACCCTAAACCGTTGTCGTACCCTAACCTGTACCCTAAACCGTCCCCGTCCCCGTCCCCTAACCCTAGCCCTAACCCTAACCCTAACACTTACCCGAAGCCTTACCCTCACCCGTCCGCTAATCCTAACCCGTACGCTAACACTAAACCGTACCCTAACACGTACGCTCACCCTAAACCATTGTCGCAGCCGAACCTGTACCCTAAACTGTCCCCGTCCCCTAACCCTAACCCTAACCCTAACCCTAAACCTTACCCGAAGCCTTACCCTCACACGTTCCCTAATCCTAACCCGTACGCTAACACTAACCCGTACCTCAACACGTACGCTCACCCTAAACCGTTGTCGTACCCTAACCTGTACCCTAAACCGTCCGCGTCCCCTAACCCTAACCCTAACCCTAACCCTAACCCTAACCCTTACCTGAAGCCTTACCCTCACCCGTCACCTAATCCTCACCCGTACGCTAACACTAACCCGTACCCTAACACGTACGCTCACCCTAAACCGTTGTCGTACACTAACCTGTACCCTAAACCGTCCCCGTCCCCTACCCTAACCCTAAACCTAACCCTAACCCTAACCCTTACCCGAAGCCTTACCCTCACCCGTCCCCTAATACTAACCCGTTCGCTAACACTAACCCGTACCCTAAAACGTACGCTCACCCTAAACCGTTGTCGTACCCTAACCTGTACCCTAAACCGTCCCCTTCCCCTAACGCTAAACCTAACTCTAACCCTAACCCTAACCCTTACCCGAAGCCTTACCCTCACCCGTCCCCTAATCCTCACCCGTACGCTAACACTAACACATACCCTAACACGTACGCTCACCCTAAACAGTTGTCGTACCCTAACCTGTACCCTAAACCGTCCCGGTCCCCTAAACCTAACCCTAAACCTAACCCTAACCCTAACCCTTACCCGAAGCCTTACCCACACCCGTCCCCAAATCCTAACCCGTACGCTAACACTAACCCGTACCCTAACACGTACGCTCACCCTAAACGGTTGTCGTACCCTAACCTGTACCCTAAACCATCCACGTCCCCTAAACCTAACCCTAACCCTAACCCTAACCCTTACCCGAAGCCTTACCCTCACCCGTCCCCTAATCCTAACCCGTACGCTAACACTAACCCGTACCCTAACACGTACGCTCACCCTAAACCGTTGTCGTACCCTAACTTGTACCCTAAACCGTCCCCGTCCCCTAACCCTAACCCTAACCCTAACCCTAACCCTAACCCTTACCCGAAGCCTTACCCTCACCCGTCCCCTCTTCCCAACCCGTACACTAACACTAACCCGTACCCTAACACGTACGCTCACCCTAAACGGTTGACGTACCCTAACCTGTACCCTAAACCGTCCCCGTCCCCTAACACTAAACCTAACCCTAACCCTATCCCTAACCCTTACCCGAAGCCTTACATTCACCCGTCCCCTAATCCTAACCCGTACGCTAACACTAACCCTTACCCTAACACGTACGCTCAGCCTAAACCGTTGTCGTACCCTAACCTGTACCCTAAACCGTCCCCGTCCCCTAACCCTAACCCTAACCCTAACCCTAACCCTTACCCGAAGCCATATCCTCACCCGTCCCCTAATCCTAACCCGTACGCTAACACTAACCCGCACCCTAACATGTTCGCTCACCCTAAACCGTTGTCGTACACTAACCTGTACCCTAAATCGTCCCTGTCCCCTAACGCTAACCCTAACGCTTACCCGAAGCCTTACCCTCACCCGTTCCCTAATCCTAACCCGTACGCTAACACTAACCAGTACCCTAACACGTACGCTCACCCTAAACCGTTGTCGTACCCTAACTTGTACCCTAAACCGTCTCCGTCCCCTAACCCTAACACTAACCCTAACACTTACCCGAAGCCTTACCCTCACCCGTCCCCTAATCCTAACCCGTACGCTAACACTAACCCGTACCCTAACACGTACGCTCACCCTAAACTGTTGTCGTACCCTAACCTGTACCCTAAACCATCCCTGTCCCCGTCCCGTAACCCTAACCCTAACCCTAACACTAACCCTAACCCTTACCCGAAGCCTTACCCTCACCCGTCCCCTAATCCTAACCCGTACGCTAACACTAACCCTTACCCTACCACGTACGCTCACCCTAAACCGTTGTCGTACCCTAACCTGTACCCTAAACCGTCCCCGTCCCCTAACCCTGACCCTAACCCTAACCCTAACTCTAACCCTTACCCGAAGACTTTCCCTCACCCGTCCCCTAATCCTAACCCTTACGCTAACACTAACCCGTACCCTAACACGTAAGCTCACCCTAAACGGTTTTCGTACCCTAACCTGTACCCTAAACCGTCCCCGTCCCCGTCCCCTAACCGTAACCCTAACCCTAACCCTTACCCTAAGCCTTACCCTCACCCGTCCCCTAATCCTAACCGGTACGCCAACACTAACCCGTACCCTAACACGTACGCTCACCCTAAACCGTTGTCGTACCCTAAACTGTACCCTAAACCGTCCCCATCCCCTAACCCTAACCCTAACCCTAACCCTTACCCGAAGCCTTACCCTTACCCGTCCCCTAATCCTAAACCGTACGCTAACACTAACCCGTACCCTAACACGTACGCTCACCCTAAACCGTTGTCGTACCCTAACCTGTACCCTAAACCGTCCCCGTCCCCTTCCCCTAACCCTAACCCTAACCCTAACCCTTACCCGAAGCCTTACCCTCACCCATCCCCTAATCCTAACCCGTACGCTAACACTAATCCGTACCCTAACACGTACGCTCACCCTAAACCGTTGTCATACCATAACCTGTACCCTAAACCGTCCCCGTCCCCGTCCCCTAACCCTAACCCTAACCCTATCACTTACCCGAAGCCTTACACTCACCCGTCCCCTAATCCTAACCCGTACGCTAACACTAACCCGTACCCTAACACGTACGCTCACCCTAAACCGTTGTCGCAGCCTAACCTGTACCCTAAACCGTCCCCGTCCCCTAACCCTAACCCTAACCCTAACCCTAACCCTAACACTTATCCGAAGCCTTACCCTCACCCGTCCCCTAATCCTAACACGTACGCTAACACTAACCCGTACCCTAACACGTACGCTCACCCTAAATCGTTGTCGTACCCTAACCTGTACCCTAAACCGTCCCCGAACACTAACCCTTACCCTAACCCTAACCCTAACCCTAACACTTACCCGAAGCCTTACCCTCACCCGTCCCCTAATCCTAACCCGTACGCTAACACTAACCCGTACCCTAACACATACGCTCACCCTAAACCGTTGTCGTACCCTAACCTGTACCCTAAACCGTCCCCGTCCCCTTCCCCTAACCCTAACCCTAACCCTAAACCTTACCCGAAGCCTTACCCTCACCCATCCCCTAATCCTAACCCGTACGCTAACACTAATCCGTACCCTAACACGTACGCTCACCCTAAACCGTTGTCATACCATAACCTGTACCCTAAACCGTCCCCGTCCCCGTCCCCTAACCCTAACCCTAACCCTATCACTTACCCGAAGCCTTACCCTCACCCGTCCCCTAATCCTAACCCGTACGCTAACACTAACCCGTACCCTAACACGTACGCTCACCCTAAACCGTTGTCGCAGCCTAACCTGTACCCTAAACCGTCCCCGTCCCCTAACCCTAACCCTAACCCTAGCCCTAACCCTAACCCTTATCCGAAGCCTTACCCTCACCCGTCCCCTAATCCTAACACGTACGCTAACACTAACCCGTACCCTAACACGTACGCTCACCCTAAATCGTTGTCGTACCCTAACCTGTACCCTAAACCGTCCCCGAACACTAACCCTTACCCTAACCCTAACCCTAACCCTAACACTTACCCGAAGCCTTACCCTCACCCGTCCCCTAATCCTAACCCGTACGCTAACACTAACCCGTACCCTAACACATACGCTCACCCTAAACCGTTGTCGTACCCTAACCTGTACCCTAAACCGTCCCCGTCCCCTAACCCTAAGCCTAACCCTAACCCTCACCCTTACCCGAAGCCTTACCCTCACCCGTCCCCTAATCCTAACCCGTACGCTAACACTAACCCATAACCTAACACGTACGCTCACCCTAAACCGTTGTCCTAGCCTAAACTGTACCCTAAACCGTCCAGTCCCCTAACCCTAACCCTAACCCTAACCCTTACCCGAAGTCTTACCCTCACCCTTCCCATAATCCTAACCCGTACGCTAACACTAACCCGTACCCTAACACGTACGCTCACCCTAAATCGTTGTCGTACCCTAACCTGTACCCTAAACCGTCCCCGTACCCTAACCCTAACCCTAACCCTAACCCTAACCCTAAAACTTACCCGAAGCCTTACCCTCACCCGTCCCCTAATCCTAACCCGTACGCTAACACTAACCCGTACCCTAACACGTACGCTCACCTTAAACCGTTGTCGTACCCTAACCTGTACCCTAAACCGTCCCCGTCCCCTAACCCTAACCCTAACCCTAACCCTTACCCGAAGTCTTACGCTCACCCGTCCCCTTATCCTAACCCGTACGCTAACACTAACCCGTATCCTAACACGTACGCTCACCCTAAACCCTTGTCGTACACTAACCTGTACCCTAAACCGTCCCCGTCCCCTAACCCTAACCCTAACCCTAACCCTAACCCTTACCCGAAGCCTTACCCTCACCCGTCCCCTAATCCTAACCCGTACGCTAACACTAACCAGTACCCTAACACGTACGCTCACCCTAAACCTTTGTCGTACCCTAACCTGTACCCTAAACCGTCCGCGTCCCCTAACCCTAACCCTAACCCTAACCGTAACCCTTACCCGAAGCCTTACACTCACCCGTCACCTAATCCTCACCTGTACGCTAACACTAACCCGTACCCTAACACGTACGCTCACCCTAAACCGTTGTCGTACCCTAACCTGTACCCTAAACCGTCCCCTAACCCTAACCCTAACCCTAACCCTAACCCTTACCCGTAGCCTTACCCTTACCCGTCCCCTAATCCTAACCCTTACGCGAACACTAACCCGTACCCTAACACGTACGCTCACCCTAAACCGTTGTCGTACCCTAACCTGTACCCTAAACCGTCCCCGTCCCCTAACCCTAACCCTAACTCTAACCCTAACCCTAAACCTTACCCGAAGCCTTATCCTCACCCGTCCCCTAATCCTAACCCGTACGCTAACACTAACCCGTACCCTAACACGTACGCTCACCCTAAACCGTTGTCGTACCCTAACCTGTACCCTAAACCGTCCCCGTCCCCTAACCCTAACCCTAACCCTTACCCGAAGCCTTACCCTCACCCGTTCCCTAATCCTAACCCGTACGCTAACCCTAACCCGTACCCTAACACGTACGCTCACCCTAAACCGTTGTCGTACCATAACTTGTACCCTAAACCATCCCTGTCCCCTAACCCTAACCCTAACCCTAACCCTTACCCGAAGCCTTACCCTCACCCGTCCCCTAAACCTAACCCGTACTCTAACACTAACCCGTACCCTAAAACGTACGCTCAACCTAAACCGTTGTCGTACCCTAACCTGTACCGTAAACCGTCCCCGTCCCCTAACCCTAACCCTAACCCTAACGCTTACCCGAAGCCTTACCCTCACCCGTCCCCTAATCCTAACCCGTACGCTAACACTAAACCGTACCCTAACACGTACGCTCACCCTAAACCGTTGTCATACACTAACCTGTACCCTAAACCGGCGCCGTCCCCGTCCCCGTCCCCGTACCCTAACCCTAACCCTAACACTTACCCGAAGCCTTACCCTCACCCGTCCCCTAATCCTAACCCGTACGCTAACACTAACCCGTACCCTAACACGTACGCTCACCCTAAACTGTTGTCGTACCCTAACCTGTACCCTAAACCGTCCCTGTCCCCGTCCCTTAACCCTAACCCTAACCCTAACACTAACCCTAGCCCTTACCCGAAGCCTTACCCTCACCCTTCCCCTCATCCTAACCCGTACGCTAACACTAACCCGTACCCTAACACGTACGCTCACCCTAAACCGTTGTCGTACACTAACCTGTACCCTAAACCGTCCCCGTCCCCTAACCCTAACCCTAACCCTAAGCCTAACCCTAACCCTTACCCGAAGACTTACCCTCACCCTTCCCCTAATCCTAACCCTTACGCTAACACTAACCCGTATCCTAACACGTAAGCTCACACTAAACCGTTTTCGTACCCTAACCTGTACCCTAAACCGTCCCCGTCCCCGTCCCCTAACCCTAACCCTAACCCTAACCCTTACCCGAAGCCTTACCCTCACCCGTCCCCTAATACTAACCCGTACGCCAACACTAACACGTACCCTAACACGTACGCTCACCCTAAACCGTTGTCGTACACTAACCTGTACCCTAAACCGTCCCCATCCCCTAACCCTAACCCTAACCCTAACCCTTACCCGAAGCCTTACTCTTACCCGTCCCCTAATCCTAAACCGTACGCTAACACTAACCCGTACCCTAACACGTACGCTCACCCTAAACCGTTGTCGTACCCTAACCTGTACCCTAAACCGTCCCCGTCCCCATCCCCTAACCCTAACCCTAACCCTAACCCTAACCCTTACCCGAAGCCTTACCCTCACCCGTACCCTAATCCTAACCCGTACGCTAACACTAACCCGTACCCTAACACGTACGCTCACCCTAAACCGTTGTCATATCCTAACCTGTACCCTAAACCGTCCCCGTCCCCTAACCCTAACCCTAACCCTAATCCTATCCCTTACCCGAAGCCTTACCCTCACCCGTCCCCTAATCCTAACACGTACGCTAACACTAACCCCTACCCTAACACGTACGCTCACCCTAAATCGTTGTCGTACCCTAACCTGTACCCTAAACCGTCCCCGTACCCTAACCCTAACCCTAACCCTAACCCTAACACTTACCCGAAGCCTTACCCTCACCCGTTCCCTAATCCTAATCCGTACGCTAACACTAACACGTACCCTAACACGTACGCTCACCCTAAACCGTTGTCGTACCCTAACCTGTACCCTAAACCGTCCCCGTCCCCTAACCCTAACCCTAACACTAACCCTTACCCGAAGCCTTAACCTCACCCGTCCCCTTATCCTAACCCGTGCGCTAACACTAACCCGTACCCTAACACGTACGCTCACCCTAAACCGTTGTCGTACCCTAACCTGTACCCTAAACCGTCCCCGTCACCTAACCCTAACCCTAACCCTTACCCGAAGCCTTACCCTCACCCGTCCCCTAATCCTAACCCGTACGCTAACACTAACCCGTACCCTAACACGTACGCTCACCCTAAACCGTTGAGGCAGCCTAACCTGTACCCTAAACCATCCCCGTCCCATAACCCTAACCCTAACCCTAAACCTTACACGAAGCCTTACCCTCACCCGTCCCCTAATCCTAACTCGTACGCTAACACTAACCCGTACCCTAACACGTACGCACACCCTAAATTGTTGTCGTACCCTAAACTGTACCCTAAACCGTCCCTGAACCCTAACCCTAACCCTAACCCTAAGCCAAACCCTAACACTTACCCGAAGCCTACCCTCACCCGTCCCCTAATCCTAACCCGTACGCTAACACTAACCCGTAACCTAACACGTACGCTCACCCTAAACCGTTGTCGTAGCCTAACCTGTACCCTAAACCGTCCCGTCCACTAACCCTAACCCTAACCCTAACCCTTACCCGAAGCCTTACCCTCACCCGTCCCCTAATCCTAACCCGTTCGCTAACACTAACCCGTACCCTAACACGTACGCTCACCCTAAATCGTTGTCGTACCCTAACCTGTACCCTAAGCCGTCCCCGTACCCTAACCCTAACCCTAACCCTAACCCTAACCCTAACACTTACCCGAAGGCTTACCCTCACCCGTCCCCTAATCCTAAACCGTACGCTAACACTAACCCGTACCCTAACACGTACGCTCACCCTAAACCGTTGTCGTACCCTAACCTGTACCCTAAACCGTCCCTGTACCCTAACCCTAACCCTAACCCTAACCCTAACCCTTACCCGAAGCCTTACCCTCACCCGTCCCCTAATCCTAACCCGTACGCTAACACTAACCCGTACCCTAACACGTACGCTCACCGTAAACCGTTGTCGTACCCTAAACTGTATCCTAAACCGTCCCCGTCCCCGTCCCCTAACCGTAACCCTAACCTTAACCCTAACCTTTACCCGAAGCCTTACCCTCTCCCATCCCCTAATCCTAACCCGTACGCTAACACTAACCCGTACCCTAACACGTACGCTCACCCTAAATCATTGTCGTAACTTAACCTGTACCCTAAACCGTCCCCGTCCCTGTCCCCGTCCCCGTCCCCTAACCCTAACGCTAACCCTTACCCGAAGCCTTACCCTCACCCGTCCCCTAATCCTAACCTGTACGCTAACACTAACCCATACCCTAACATGTACGCTCACCCTAAACCGTTGTCGTACACTAACCTGTACCCTAAACCGTCCCCATCCCCTAACCCTAACCCTAACCCTAACCCTTACCCGAAGCCTTACTCTTACCCGTCCCCTAATCCTAAACCGTACGCTAACACTAACCCGTACCCTAACACGTACGCTCACCCTAAACCGTTGTCGTACCCTAACCTGTACCCTAAACCGTCCCCGTCCCCATCCCCTAACCCTAACCCTAACCCTAACCCTAACCCTTACCCGAAGCCTTACCCTCACCCGTACCCTAATCCTAACCCGTACGCTAACACTAACCCGTACCCTAACACGTACGCTCACCCTAAACCGTTGTCATATCCTAACCTGTACCCTAAACCGTCCCCGTCCCCTAACCCTAACCCTAACCCTAATCCTATCCCTTACCCGAAGCCTTACCCTCACCCGTCCCCTAATCCTAACACGTACGCTAACACTAACCCCTACCCTAACACGTACGCTCACCCTAAATCGTTGTCGTACCCTAACCTGTACCCTAAACCGTCCCCGTACCCTAACCCTAACCCTAACCCTAACCCTAACACTTACCCGAAGCCTTACCCTCACCCGTTCCCTAATCCTAATCCGTACGCTAACACTAACACGTACCCTAACACGTACGCTCACCCTAAACCGTTGTCGTACCCTAACCTGTACCCTAAACCGTCCCCGTCCCCTAACCCTAACCCTAACACTAACCCTTACCCGAAGCCTTAACCTCACCCGTCCCCTTATCCTAACCCGTGCGCTAACACTAACCCGTACCCTAACACGTACGCTCACCCTAAACCGTTGTCGTACCCTAACCTGTACCCTAAACCGTCCCCGTCACCTAACCCTAACCCTAACCCTTACCCGAAGCCTTACCCTCACCCGTCCCCTAATCCTAACCCGTACGCTAACACTAACCCGTACCCTAACACGTACGCTCACCCTAAACCGTTGAGGCAGCCTAACCTGTACCCTAAACCATCCCCGTCCCATAACCCTAACCCTAACCCTAAACCTTACACGAAGCCTTACCCTCACCCGTCCCCTAATCCTAACTCGTACGCTAACACTAACCCGTACCCTAACACGTACGCACACCCTAAATTGTTGTCGTACCCTAAACTGTACCCTAAACCGTCCCTGAACCCTAACCCTAACCCTAACCCTAAGCCAAACCCTAACACTTACCCGAAGCCTACCCTCACCCGTCCCCTAATCCTAACCCGTACGCTAACACTAACCCGTAACCTAACACGTACGCTCACCCTAAACCGTTGTCGTAGCCTAACCTGTACCCTAAACCGTCCCGTCCACTAACCCTAACCCTAACCCTAACCCTTACCCGAAGCCTTACCCTCACCCGTCCCCTAATCCTAACCCGTTCGCTAACACTAACCCGTACCCTAACACGTACGCTCACCCTAAATCGTTGTCGTACCCTAACCTGTACCCTAAGCCGTCCCCGTACCCTAACCCTAACCCTAACCCTAACCCTAACCCTAACACTTACCCGAAGGCTTACCCTCACCCGTCCCCTAATCCTAAACCGTACGCTAACACTAACCCGTACCCTAACACGTACGCTCACCCTAAACCGTTGTCGTACCCTAACCTGTACCCTAAACCGTCCCTGTACCCTAACCCTAACCCTAACCCTAACCCTAACCCTTACCCGAAGCCTTACCCTCACCCGTCCCCTAATCCTAACCCGTACGCTAACACTAACCCGTACCCTAACACGTACGCTCACCGTAAACCGTTGTCGTACCCTAAACTGTACCCTAAACCGTCCCCGTCCCCGTCCCCTAACCGTAACCCTAACCTTAACCCTAACCTTTACCCGAAGCCTTACCCTCTCCCATCCCCTAATCCTAACCCGTACGCTAACACTAACCCGTACCCTAACACGTACGCTCACCCTAAATCATTGTCGTAACTTAACCTGTACCCTAAACCGTCCCCGTCCCTGTCCCCGTCCCCGTCCCCTAACCCTAACGCTAACCCTTACCCGAAGCCTTACCCTCACCCGTCCCCTAATCCTAACCTGTACGCTAACACTAACCCATACCCTAACATGTACGCTCACCCTAAACCGTTGTCGTACCCTAACCTGTACCCTAAACCGTCCCTGTCCCCGTCCCCTAACCCTAACCCTAACCCTAACCCTAACGCTAACCCTTACCCGAAGCCTTACCCTCACCCGTCCCCTAATCCTAACCCGTATGCTAACACTAACCCGTACCCTAACACGTACGCTCATCCTAAATCGTTGTCGTACCCTAACCTGTACCCTAAACCGTCCCCGTACCCTAACCCTAACCCTAACCCTAACCCTAACACTTACCCAAAGCCTTACCCTCACCCGTCCCCTAATCCTAACCCGTACGCTAACACTAACCCGTACCCTAACACGTACTCTCACCCTAAACCGTTGTCGTACCCTAACCTGTACCCTAAACCGTCCCCGTCCCCTAACCCTAACCCTAACCCTAACACTTACCCGAAGCCTTACACTCACCCGTCCCCTTATCCTAACCCGTACGCTAACACTAACCCGTACCCTGACACGTACGCTCACCCTAAACCGTTGTCGTACCCTAACCTCTACCCTAAACCGTCCCCGTCCCCTAACACTAACCCTAACCCTAGCCCTAACCCTTACCTGAAGCCTTACCCTGACCCGTCCCCTAATCCTAACCCGTACGCTAACACTGACCCGTACCCTAACACGTACGCTCACCCTAAACCGTTGTCGTACCGTAACCTGTACCCTAAACCGTCCCCGTCCCCTAACCCTAACCCTAACCCTAACCCTTACCCTTACCCGAAGCCTTACACTCACCCGTCCCCTAATCCTAACCCGTACGCTAACACTAACCCGTACCCTAACACGTACGCTCACCCTAAACCGTTGTCGTACCCTAACCTGTACCCTAAACCGTCCCCTAACCCTAACCCTAAACCTAACCCTAACCCTAACCCTTACCCGAAGCCTTACCCTCACCCGTCCCCTAATCCTAACCCGTACGCAAACACTAACCCGTACCCTAACACGTACGCTCACCCTAAACCGTTGTCGTACCCTAACCTGTACCCTAAACCGTCCGCGTCCCCTAACCCTAACCCTAACCCTAACCCTAACCCTAACCCTTACGCGAAGCCTTACCCTCACCCGTCCCCTAATCCTAACCCGTACGCTAACACTAACCCGTACCCTAACACGTACGCTCAACCTAAACCGTTGTCGTACCCTAACCTGTACCCTAAACCGTCCCCGTCCCCTAACCCTAACCCTAACACTTACACGAAGCCCTACCCTCACCCGTTCCCTAATCCTAAGCCGTACGCTAACACTAACCAGTACCCTAACACGTACGCTCACCCTAAACCGTTGTCGTACCCTAACTTGTACCCTAAACCGTCCCCGTCCCCTAACCCTAACACTAACCCTAAACCTTACCCGAAGCCTTACCCTCACCCGTCCCCTAATCCTAACCCATACGCTAACACTAACCCGTACCCTAACACGTACGCTCACCCTAAACCGTTGTCGTACCCTAACCTGTACCCTAAACTGTCCCCGTCCCGTAACCCTAACCCTAAACCTAACCCTAACCCTAACCCTTACCCGAAGACTTACCCTCACCCGTCCCCTAATCCTAACCCTTACGCTAACACTAACCCATACCCAAACACGTAAGCTCACCCTAAACCGTTTTCGTACCCTTACCTGTACCCTAAACCGTCCCCGTCCCCGTCCCCTAACCCTAACCCTAACCCTAACACTTACCCGAAGCCTTACCCTCACCCGTCCCCTAATCCTAACCCGTACGCTAACACTAACACGTACCCTAACACGTACGCTCACCCTAAATCGTTGTCGTACCCTAACCTGTACCCTAAACCGTCCCCGTCCCATAAACCTAAACCTAACCCTAACCCTTACCCGAAGCCTTAACCTCACCCGTCCCCTAATCCTCACCCGTACGCTAACACTAACCCGTACCCTAACACGTACGCTCACCCTAAACCGTTGTCGTACCCTAACCTGTACCCTAAACCGTCCCCGTCCCCTAAACCTAACCCTAACCCTAACCCTAACCCTAACCCTTACCCGAAGCCTTACCCTCACCCGTCCCCTAATCCTAACCCGTACGCTAACACTAAACCGTACCCTAACACGTACGCTCACCCTAAACGGTTGTCGTACCCTAAACTGTACCCTAAACCGTCCACGTCCCCTAACCCTAACCCTAACCCTAAACCTAACCCTTACCCGAAGCCTTAAGCTAACCCGTCCCCTAATCCTAACCCGTACGTTAACACTAACCGGTACCCTAACACGTACCCTCACCCTAAACCGTTGTCCTACGCTAACTTGTACCCTAAACCGTCCCTGTGCCCGTCCCCTAACCCTAACCCTAACCCTAACCCTAACCCTTTCCCGAAGCCTTAACCTCACCCGTCCCCTAATCCTAACCCGTACGCTAACACTAACCCATACCCTAACACGTACGCTCACCCTAAACCGTTGTCGTACCCTAACCTGTACCCTAAACCGTCCCCGTCCCCGTCCCCTAACCCTAACCCTAACCCTAACCCTTACCCGAAGCCTTACACTCACCCGTCCCCTAATCCTCACCCGTACGCTAACACTAACCCGTACCCTAACACGTACGCTCACCCTAAAACGTTGTCGTACACTAACCTGTACCCTAAACCGTCCCCGTCCCCTACCCTAACCCTAAACCTAACCCTAACCCTAACCCTTACCCGAAGCCTTACCCTCACCCGTCCCCTAATACTAACCCGTTCGCTAACACTAACCCGTACCCTAAAACGTACGCTCACCCTAAACCGTTGTCGTACCCTAACCTGTACCCTAAACCGTCCCCTTCCCCTAACCCTAAACCTAACTCTAACCCTAACCCTAACCCTTACCCGAAGCCTTACCCTCACCCGTCCCCTAATCCTCACCCGTACGCTAACACTAACACATACCCTAACACGTACGCTCACCCTAAACAGTTGTCGTACCCTAACCTGTACCCTAAACCGTCCCGGTCCCCTAAACCTAACCCTAAACCTAACCCTAACCCTAACCCTTACCCGAAGCATTACCCTCACCCGTCCCCAAATCCTAACCCGTACGCTAACACTAACCCGTACCCTAACACGTACACTCACCCTAAACGGTTGTCGTACCCTAACCTGTACCCTAAACCGTCCACGTCCCCTAACCCTAACCCTAACCCTAACCCTAACCCTTACCCGAAGCCTTAACTCACCCGTCCCCTAATCCTAACCCGTACGCTAACACTAACCCATACCCTAACACGTACGCTCACCCTAAACCGTTGTCGTACCCTAACTTGTACCCTAAACCGTCCCCGTCCCCTAACCCTAACCCTAACCCTAACCCTAACCCTTACCCGAAGCCTTACCCTCACCCGTCCCCTATTCCCAACCCGTACACTAACACTAACCCGTACCCTAACACGTACGCTCACCCTAAACGGTTGACGTACCCTAACCTGTACCCTAAATCGTCCCCGTCCCCTAACACTAAACCTAACCCTAACCCTATCCCTAACCCTTACCCGAAGCCTTACATTCACCCGTCCCCTAATCCTAACCCGTACGCTAACACTAACCCTTACCCTAACACGAACGCTCAGCCTAAACCGTTGTCGTACCCTAACCTGTACCCTAAACCGTCCCCGTCCCCTAACCCTAACCCTAACCCTAACCCTAAACCTTACCCGAAGCCGTATCCTCACCCGTCCCCTAATCCTAACCCGTACGCTAACACTAACACGTACCCTAACATGTACGCTCACCCTAAACCGTTGTCGTACCCTAACCTGTACCCTAAATCGTCCCTGTCCCCTAACGCTAACCCTAACGCTTACCCGAAGCCTTACCCTCACCCGTTCCCTAATCCTAACCCGTACGCTAACACTAACCAGTACCCTAACACGTACGCTCACCCTAAACCGTTGTCGTACCCTAACTTGTACCCTAAACCGTCTCCGTCCCCTAACCCTAACACTAACCCTAACCCTTACCCGAAGCCTTACCCTCACCCGTCCCCTAATCCTAACCCGTACGCTAACACTAACCCGTACCCTAACACGTACGCTCACCCTAAACCGTTGTCGTACAGTAACCTGTACCCTAAACCGTCGCCGTCCCCGTACCCGTCCCCTAACCCTAACCCTAACCCTTACCCGAAGCCTTACCCTCACCCGTCCCCTAATCCTAACCCGTACGCTAACACTAACCCGTACCCTAACACGTACGCTCACCCTAAACTGTTGTCGTACCCTAACCTGTACCCTAAACCATCCCTGTCCCCGTCCCGTAACCCTAACCCTAACCCTAACACTAACCCTAACCCTTACCCGAAGCCTTACCCTCACCCGTCCCCTAATCCTAACCCGTACGCTAACACTAACCCGTACCCTAACACGTACGCTCACCCTAAACCGTTGTCGTACCCTAACCTGTACCCTAAACCGTCCCCGTCCCCTAACCCTGACCCTAACCCTAACCCTAACTCTAACCCTTACCCGAAGACTTACCCTCACCCGTCCCCTAATCCTAACCCTTACGCTAACACTAACCCGTACCCTAACACGTAAGCTCACCCTAAACGGTTTTCGTACCCTAACCTGTACCCTAAACCGTCCCCGTCCCCGTCCCCTAACCGTAACCCTAACCCTAACCCTTAACCTAATCCTTACCCTCACCCGTCCCCTAATCCTAACCGGTACGCCAACACTAACCCGTACCCTAACACGTACGCTCACCCTAAACCGTTGTCGTACCCTAAACTGTACCCTAAACCGTCCCCATCCCCTAACCCTAACCCTAACCCTAACCCTTACCCGAAGCCTTACCGTTACCCGTCCCCTAATCCTAAACCGTACGCTAACACTAACCCGTACCCTAACACGTACGCTCACCCTAAACCGTTGTCGTACCCTAACCTGTACCCTAAACCGTCCCCGTCCCCGTCCCCGTCCCCTAACCCTAACCCTAACCCTTACCCGAAGCCTTACCATCAACCGTCCCCTAATCCTAACCCGTACGCTAACACTAATCCGTACCCTAACACGTACGCTCACCCTAAACCGTTGTCATACAATAACCTGTACCCAAAACCGTCCCCGTCCCCGTCCCCTAACCCTAACCCTAACCCTATCCCTTACCCGAAGCCTTACCCTCACCCGTCCCCTAATCCTAACCCGTACGCTAACACTAACCCGTACCCTAACACGTACGTTCACCCTAAACCGTTGTCGCAGCCTAACCTGTACCCTAAACCGTCCCCGTCCCTTAACCCTAACCCTAACCCTAACCCTTATCCGAAGCCTTACCCTCACCCGTCCCCTAATCCTAACTCGTACGCTAACACTAACCCGTACCCTAACACGTACGCTCACCCTAAATCGTTGTCGTACCCTAACCTGTACCCTAAACCGTCCCCGAACACTAACCCTTACCCTAACCCTAACCCTAACCCTAACACTTACCCGAAGCCTTACCCTCACCCGTCCCCTAATCCTAACCCGTACGCTAACACTAACCCGTACCCTAACACGTACGCTCACCCTAAACCGTTGTCGTACCCTAACCTGTACCCTAAACCGTCCCTGTCCCCGTCCCCTAACCCTAACCCTAACCCTAACCCTAACACTTACCCGAAGCCTTACACTCACCCGTCCCTTAATCCTAACCCGTACGCTAACACTAACCCGTACCCTAACACGTATGCTCACCCTAAACGGTTGTCGTACCCTAACCTGTACCCTAAACCGTCCCCGTCCCCTAACCCTAACCCTAACCCTAACCCTAACCCTTACCTGAAGCCTTACCCTAACCCGTCCCCTAATCCTAACCCATACCCTAACACTAACCCGTACCCTAACACGTACCCTCACCCTAAACCGCTGTCGTACACTAACTTGTACCCTAAACCGTCCCCGTGCCCGTCCCCTAACCCTAACCCTAACCCTAACCCTAACCCTTTCCCGAAGCCTTACCCTCACCCGTCCCCTAAACCTAACACGTACGCTAACACTAACCCGTACCCTAACACGTACGCTCACCTTAAACCGTTGTCGTACCCTAACCTGTACCCTAAACCGTCCCTGTCCCCTAACCCTAACCCTAACCCTAACCCTAACCCTTACCCGAAGCCTTACCCTCACCCGTCCCCTAATCCTAACCCGTACGCTAACACTAACCCGTACCCTAACACGTACGCTCACCGTAAACCGTTGTCGTACCCTAAACTGTACCCTAAACCGTCCCCGTCCCCGTCCCCTAACCGTAACCCTAACCTTAACCCTAACCTTTACCCGAAGCCTTACCCTCTCCCATCCCCTAATCCTAACCCGTACGCTAACACTAACCCGTACCCTAACACGTACGCTCATCCTAAATCATTGTCGTAAATTAACCTGTACCCTAAACCGTCCCCGTCCCTGTCCCCGTCCCCGTCCCCTAACCCTAACGCTAACCCTTACCCGAAGCCTTACCCTCACCCGTCCCCTAATCCTAACCCGTACGCTAACACTAACCCATACCCTAACATGTACGCTCACCCTAAACCGTTGTCGTACCCTAAACTGTACCCTAAACCGTCCCTGTCCCCGTCCCCTAACCCTAACCCTAACCCTAACCCTAACGCTAACCCTTACCCGAAGCCTTACCCTCACCCATCCCCTAATCCTAACCCGTATGCTAACACTAACCCGTACCCTAACACGTACGCTCATCCTAAATCGTTGTCGTACCCTAACCTGTACCCTAAACCGTCCCCGTACCCTAACCCTAACCCTAACCCTAACCCTAACACTTACCCAAAGCCTTACCCTCACCCGTCCCCTAATCCTAACCCGTACGCTAACACTAACCCGTACCCTAACACGTACTCTCACCCTAAACCGTTGTCGTACCCTAACCTGTACCCTAAACCGTCCCCGTCCCCTAACCCTAACCCTAACCCTAACCCTTACCCGAAGCCTTACACTCACCCGTCCCCTTATCCTAACCCGTACGCTAACACTAACCCGTACCCTGACACGTACGCTCACCCTAAACCGTTGTCGTACCCTAACCTCTACCCTAAACCGTCCCCGTCCCCTAACACTAACCCTAACCCTAGCCCTAACCCTTACCTGAAGCCTTACCCTGACCCGTCCCCTAATCCTAACCCGTACGCTAACACTAACCCGTACCCTAACACGTACGATCACCCTAAACCGTTGTCGTACCCTAACCTGTACCCTAAACCGTCCCCTAACCCTAACCCTAAACCTAACCCTAACCCTAACCCTTACCCGAAGCCTTACCCTCACCCGTCCCCTAATCCTAACCCGTACGCAAACACTAACCCGTACCCTAACACGTACGCTCACCCTAAACCGTTGTCGTACCCTAACCTGTACCCTAAACCGTCCCCGTCCCCTAACCCTAACCCTAACACTTACACGAAGCCCTACCCTCACCCGTTCCCTAATCCTAAGCCGTACGCTAACACTAACCAGTACCCTAACACGTACGCTCACCCTAAACCGTTGTCGTACCCTAACTTGTACCCTAAACCGTCCCCGTCCCCTATCCCTAACACTAACCCTAAACCTTACCCGAAGCCTTACCCTCACCCGTCCCCTAATCCTAACCCATACGCTAACACTAAACCGTACCCTAACACGTACGCTCACCCTAAACCGTTGTCGTACCCTAACCTGTACCCTAAACTGTCCCCGTCCCGTAACCCTAACCCTAAACCTAACCCTAACCCTAACCCTTACCCGAAGACTTACCCTCACCCGTCCCCTAATCCTAACCCTTACGCTAACACTAACCCATACCCAAACACGTAAGCTCACCCTAAACCGTTTTCGTACCCTAACCTGTACCCTAAACCGTCCCCGTCCCCGTCCCCTAACCCTAACCCTAACCCTAACACTTACCCGAAGCCTTACACTCACCCGTCCCCTAATCCTAACCCGTACGCCAACACTAACCCGTACCGTAACACGTACGCTCACCCTAAACCGTTGTCGTACACTAACCTGTACCCTAAACCGTCCCAATCCCCTAACCCTAACCCTAACCCTAACCCTATCCCTTACCCTAAGCCTTACCCTCACCCGTCCCCTAATCCTAACCCGTACGTTAATACTAACCCGTACCCTAACACGTACGCTCACCCTAAACCGTTGTCGTACCCTAACCTGTACCCTAAACCATCCCCGTCCCCTAACCCTAACCCTAACCCTTACCCGAAGCCTTACCCTCACCCGTCCCCTAATCCTCACCCGTACGCTAACACTAACCCGTACCCTAACACGTACGCTCACCCTAAAACGTTGTCGTACACTAACCTGTACCCTAAACCGTCCCCGTCCCCGTCCACTAACCCTAACCCTAACCCTAACCCTAACCCTTACCCGAAGCCTTACCCTCACCCGTCCCCTAATCCTAACCCGTACGCTAACACTAACACGTACCCTAACACGTACGCTCACCCTAAATCGTTGTCGTACCCTAACCTGTACCCTAAACCGTCCCCGTCCCATAAACCTAAACCTAACCCTAACCCTTACCCGAAGCCTTAACCTCACCCGTCCCCTAATCCTCACCCGTACGCTAACACTAACCCGTACCCTAACACGTACGCTCACCCTAAACCGTTGTCGTACCCTAACCTGTACCCTAAACCGTCCCCGTCCCCTAAACCTAACCCTAACCCTAACCCTAACCCTAACCCTTACCCGAAGCCTTACCCTCACCCGTCCCCTAATCCTAACCCGTACGCTAACACTAAACCGTACCCTAACACGTACGCTCACCCTAAACGGTTGTCGTACCCTAAACTGTACCCTAAACCGTCCACGTCCCCTAACCCTAACCCTAACCCTAAACCTAACCCTTACCCGAAGCCTTACCCTAACCCGTCCCCTAATCCTAACCCGTACGTTAACACTAACCGGTACCCTAACACGTACCCTCACCCTAAACCGTTGTCCTACGCTAACTTGTACCCTAAACCGTCCCTGTGCCCGTCCCCTAACCCTAACCCTAACCCTAACCCTAACCCTTTCCCGAAGCCTTAACCTCACCCGTCCCCTAATCCTAACCCGTACGCTAACACTAACCCATACCCTAACACGTACGCTCACCCTAAACCGTTGTCGTACCCTAACCTGTACCCTAAACCGTCCCCGTCCCCGTCCCCTAACCCTAACCCTAACCCTAACCCTTACCCGAAGCCTTACACTCACCCGTCCCCTAATCCTCACCCGTACGCTAACACTAACCCGTACCCTAACACGTACGCTCACCCTAAAACGTTGTCGTACACTAACCTGTACCCTAAACCGTCCCCGTCCCCTACCCTAACCCTAAACCTAACCCTAACCCTAACCCTTACCCGAAGCCTTACACTCACACGTCCCCTAATACTAACCCGTTCGCTAACACTAACCCGTACCCTAAAACGTACGCTCACCCTAAACCGTTGTCGTACCCTAACCTGTACCCTAAACCGTCCCCTTCCCCTAACCCTAAACCTAACTCTAACCCTAACCCTAACCCTTACCCGAAGCCTTACCCTCACCCGTCCCCTAATCCTCACCCGTACGCTAACACTAACACATACCCTAACACGTACGCTCACCCTAAACAGTTGTCGTACCCTAACCTGTACCCTAAACCGTCCCGGTCCCCTAAACCTAACCCTAACCCTAACCCTAACCCTTACCCGAAGCCTTAACTCACCCGTCCCCTAATCCTAACCCGTACGCTAACACTAACCCATACCCTAACACGTACGCTCACCCTAAACCGTTGTCGTACCCTAACTTGTACCCTAAACCGTCCCCGTCCCCTAACCCTAACCCTAACCCTAACCCTAACCCTTACCCGAAGCCTTACCCTCACCCGTCCCCTATTCCCAACCCGTACACTAACACTAACCCGTACCCTAACACGTACGCTCACCCTAAACGGTTGACGTACCCTAACCTGTACCCTAAACCGTCCCCATCCCCTAACACTAAACCTAACCCTAACCCTATCCCTAACCCTTACCCGAAGCCTTACATTCACCCGTCCCCTAATCCTAACCCGTACGCTAACACTAACCCTTACCCTAACACGTACGCTCAGCCTAAACCGGTGTCGTACCCTAACCTGTACCCTAAACCGTCCCCGTCCCCTAACCCTAACCCTAACCCTAACCCTAAACCTTACCCGAAGCCTTATCCTCACCCGTCCCCTAATCCTAACCCGTACGCTAACACTAACCCGTACCCTAACATGTACGCTCACCCTAAACCGTTGTCGTACCCTAACCTGTACCCTAAATCGTCCCTGTCCCCTAACGCTAACCCTAACGCTTACCCGAAGCCTTACCCTCACCCGTTCCCTAATCCTAACCCGTACGCTAACACTAACCAGTACCCTAACACGTACGCTCACCCTAAACCGTTGTCGTACCCTAACTTGTACCCTAAACCGTCTCCGTCCCCTAACCCTAACACTAACCCTAACCCTTACCCGAAGCCTTACCCTCACCCGTCCCCTAATCCTAACCCGTACGCTAACACTAACCCGTACCCTAACACGTACGCTCACCCTAAACTGTTGTCGTACCCTAACCTGTACCCTAAACCATCCCTGTCCCCGTCCCGTAACCCTAACCCTAACCCTAACACTAACCCTAACCCTTACCCGAAGCCTTACCCTCACCCGTCCCCTAATCCTAACCCGTACGCTAGCACTAACCCGTACCCTAACACGTACGCTCACCCTAAACCGTTGTCGTACCCTAACCTGTACCCTAAACCGTCCCCGTCCCCTAACCCTGACCCTAACCCTAACCCTAACTCTAACCCTTACCCGAAGACATACCCTCACCCGTCCCCTAATCCTAACCCTTACGCTAACACTAACCCGTACCCTAACACGTAAGCTCACCCTAAACGGTTTTCGTACCCTAACCTGTACCCTAAACCGTCCCCGTCCCCGTCCCCTAACCGTAACCCTAACCCTAACCCTTAACCTAATCCTTACCCTCACCCGTCCCCTAATCCTAACCGGTACGCCAACACTAACCCGTACCCAAACACGTACGCTCACCCTAAACCGTTGTCGTACCCTAAACTGTAACCTAAACCGTCCCCATCCCCTAACCCTAACCCTAACCCTAACCCTTACCCGAAGCCTTACCGTTACCCGTCCCCTAATCCTAAACCGTACGCTAACACTAACCCGTACCCTAACACGTACGCTCACCCTAAACCGTTGTCGTACCCTAACCTGTACCCTAAACCGTCCCCGTCCCCGTCCCCGTCCCCTAACCCTAACCCTAACCCTTACCCGAAGCCTTACCCTCAACCGTCCCCTAATCCTAACCCGTACGCTAACACTAATCCGTACCCTAACACGTACGCTCACCCTAAACCGTTGTCATACCATAACCTGTACCCTAAACCGTCCCCGTCCCCGTCCCCTAACCCTAACCCTAACCCTATCCCTTACCCGAAGCCTTACCCTCACCCGTCCCCTAATCCTAACCCGTACGCTAACACTAACCCGTACCCTAACACGTACGTTCACCCTAAACCGTTGTCGCAGCCTAACCTGTACCCTAAACCGTCCCCGTCCCTTAACCCTAACCCTAACCCTAACCCTAACCCTAACCCTTATCCGAAGCCTTACCCTCACCCGTCCCCTAATCCTAACTCGTACGCTAACACTAACCCGTACCCTAACACGTACGCTCACCCTAAATCGTTGTCGTACCCTAACCTGTACCCTAAACCGTCCCCGAACACTAACCCTTACCCTAACCCTAACCCTAACCCTAACACTTACCCGAAGCCTTACCCTCACCCGTCCCCTAATCCTAACCCGTACGCTAACACTAACCCGTACCCTAACACGTACGCTCACCCTAAACCGTTGTCGTACCCTAACCTGTACCCTAAACCGTCCCCGTCCCCTAACCCTAAGCCTAACCCTAACCCTCACCCTTACCCGAAGCCTTACCCTCACCCATCCCCTAATCCTAACCCGTACGCTAACACTAACCCGTAACCTAACACGTACGCTCACCCTAAACCGTTGTCCTAGCCTAACCTGTACCCTAAACCGTCCAGTCCCCTAACCCTAACCCTAACCCTAACCCTTACCCGAAGTCTTACCCTCACCCTTCCCCTAATCCTAACCCGTACGCTAACACTAACACATACCCTAACACGTACGCTCATCCTAAATCGTTGTCGTACCCTAACCTGTACCCTAAACCGTCCCCGTACCCTAACCCTAACCCTAACCCTAACCCTAAACCTAAAACTTACCCGAAGCCTTACCCTCACCCGTCCCCTAATCCTAACCCGTACGCTAACACTAACCCGTACCCTAACACGTACGCTCACCTTAAACCGTTGTCGTACCCTAACCTGTACCCTAAACCGTCCCCGTCCCCTAACCCTAACCCTAACCCTAACCCTTACCCGAAGCCTTACGCTCACCCGTCCCCTTATCCTAACCCGTACGCTAACACTAACCCGTATCCTAACACGTACGCTCACCCTAAACCCTTGTCGTACACTAACCTGTACCCTAAACCGTCCCCGTCCCCTAACCCTAACCCTAACCCTAACCCTAACCCTTACCCAAAGCCTTACCCTCACCCGTCCCCTAATCCTAACCCGTACGCTAACACTAACCAGTACCCTAACACGTACGCTCACCCTAAACCTTTGTCGTACCCTAACCTGTACCCAAAACCGTCCGCATCCCCTAACCCTAACCCTAACCCTAACCCTAACCCTTACCCGAAGCCTTACACTCACCCGTCACCTAATCCTCACCTGTACGCTAACACTAACCCGTACCCTAACACGTACGCTCACCCTAAACCGTTGTCGTACCCTAACCTGTACCCTAAACCGTCCCCTAACCCTAACCCTAACCCTAACCCTAACCCTTACCCGTAGCCTTACCCTTACCCGTCCCCTAATCCTAACCCGTACGCGAACACTAACCCGTACCCTAACACGTACGCTCACCCTAAACCGTTGTCGTACCCTAACCTGTACTCTAAACCGTCCCGGTCCCCTAACCCTAACCCTAACCCTAACCCTAACCCTAACCCTTACCCGAAGCCTTATCCTCACCCGTCCCCTAATCCTAACCCGTACGCTAACACTAACCCGTACCCTAACACGTACGCTCACCCTAAACCGTTGTCGTACCCTAACCTGTACCCTAAACCGTCCCCGTCCCCTAACCCTAACCCTAACCCTTACCCGAAGCCTTACCCTCACCCGTTCCCTAATCCTAACCCGTACGCTAACCCTAACCCGTACCCTAACACGTACGCTCACCCTAAACCGTTGTCGTACCATAACTTGTACCCTAAACCATCCCTGTCCCCTAACCCTAACCCTAACCCTAACCCTTACCCGAAGCCTTACCCTCACCCGTCCCCTAATCCTAACCCGTACTCTAACACTAACCCGTACCCTAAAACGTACGCTCAGCCTAAACCGTTGTCGTACCCTAACCTGTACCCTAAACCGTCCCCGTCCCCTAACCCTAACCCTAACCCTAACGCTTACCCGAAGCCTTACCCTCACCCGTCCCCTAATCCTAACCAGTACGCTAACACTAAACCGTACCCTAACACGTACGCTCACCCTAAACCGTTGTCATACACTAACCTGTACCCTAAACCGGCGCCGTCCCCGTCCCCGTCCCCGTACCCTTACCCTAACCCTAACACTTACCCGAAGCCTTACCCTCACCCGTCCCCTAATCCTAACCCGTACGCTAACTCTAACCCGTACCCTAACACGTACGCTCACCCTAAACTGTTGTCGTACCCTAACCTGTACCCTAAACTGTCCCTGTCCCCGTCCCGTATCCCTAACCCTAACCCTAACACTAACCCTAGCCCTTACCCGAAGCCTTACCCTCACCCTTCCCCTAATCCTAACCCGTACGCTAACACTAACCCGTACCCTAACACGTACGCTCACCCTAAACCGTTGTCGTACACTAACCTGTACCCTAAACCGTCCCCGTCCCCTAACCCTAACCCTAACCCTAAGCCTAACCCTAACCCTTACCCGAAGACTTACCCTCACCCGTCCCCTAATCCTAACCCTTACGCTAACACTAACCCGTATCCTAACACGTAAGCTCACCCTAAACCGTTTTCGTACCCTAACCTGTACCCTAAACCGTCCCCGTCCCCGTCCCCTAACCCTAACCCTAACCCTAACGCTTACCCGAAGCCTTACCCTCACCCGTCCCCTAATACTAACCCGTACGCCAACACTAACACGTACCCTAACACGTACGCTCACCCTAAACCGTTGTCGTACACTAACCTGTACCCTAAACCGTCCCCATCCCCTAACCCTAACCCTAACCCTAACCCTTACCCGAAGCCTTACTCTTACCCGTCCCCTAATCCTAAACCGTACGCTAACACTAACCCGTACCCTAACACGTACGCTCACCCTAAACCGTTGTCGTACCCTAACCTGTACCCTAAACCGTCCCCGTCCCCGTCCCCTAACCCTAACCCTAACCCTAACCCTTACCCGAAGCCTTATCCTCACCCGTCCCCTAATCCTAACCCGTACGCTAACACTAACCCGTACCCTAACACGTACGCTCACCCTAAACCGTTGTCGTACCCTAACCTGTACCCTAAACCGTCCCCGTCCCCGTCCCCGTCCCCGTCCCCTAACCCTAACCCTAACCCTTACCCGAAGCCTTACCCTCACCTGTCCCCTAATCCTAACCCGTACGCTAACACTAACCCATACCCTAACATGTACGCTCACCCTAAACCGTTGTCGTACCCTAAAATGTACCCTAAACCGTCCCTGTCCCCGGCCCCTAACCCTAACCCTAACCCTAACCCTAACCCTAACCCTTACCCGAAGCCTTACCCTCACCCGTCCCCTAATCCTAACCCGTACGCTAACACTAACCCGTACCCTAACACGTACGCTCACTCTAAACCGTTGAGGCAGCCTAACCTGTACCCTAAACCATCCCCGTCCCATAACCCTAACCCTAACCCTAACCCTTACACGAAGCCTTACCCTCACCCGTCCCCTAATCCTAACTCGTACGCTAACACTAACCCGTACCCTAACACGTACGCACACCCTAAATTGTTGTCGTACCCTAACCTGTACCCTAAACCGTCCCTGAACCCTAACCCTAACCCTAACCCTAAGCCAAACCCTAACACTTACCCGAAGCCTACCCTCACCCGTCCCCTAATCCTAACCCGTACGCTAACACTAACCCGTAACCTAACACGTACGCTCACCCTAAACCGTTGTCGTAGCCTAACCTGTACCCTAAACCGTCCCGTCCACTAACCCTAACCCTAACCCTAACCCTTACCCGAAGCCTTACCCTCACCCGTCCCCTAATCCTAACCCGTTCGCTAACACTAACCCGTACCCTAACACGTACGCTCACCCTAAATCGTTGTCGTACCCTAACCTGTACCCTAAGCCGTCCCCGTACCCTAACCCTAACCCTAACCCTAACCCTAACCCTAACACTTACCCGAAGCCTTACCCTCACCCGTCCCCTAATCCTAACCCGTACGCTAACACTAACCCGTACCCTAACACGTACGCTCACCTTAAACCGTTGTCGTACCCTAACCTGTACCCTAAACCGTCCCCGTCCCCTAACCCTAACCCTAACCCTTACCCGAAGCCTTACCCTCACCCGTCCCCTAATCCTCACCCGTACTATAACACTAACCCGTACCCTAACACGTACGCTCACCCTAAACCGTTGTCGTACCCTAACCTGTACCCTAAACCGTCCCTGTACCCTAACCCTAACCCTAACCCTAACCCTTACCCGAAGCCTTACCCTCACCCGTCCCCTTATCCTAACCCGTACGCTAACACTAACCCGTACCCTAACACATACGCTCACCCTAAACCGTTGTCGTACCCTAATCTGTACCCTAAACCGTCCCCGTCCCCGTCCCCTAACCCTAACCCTAACCCTAACCCTAAACCTTACCCGAAGCCTTACCCTCCCCCGTCCCCTAATCCTAACCCGTACGCTAACACTAACCCGTACCCTAACACGGACGCTCACCCTAAACCGTTGTCGTACCCTAACCTGTACCCTAAACCGTCCCCGTCCCCTAACCCTAACCTTAACCCTAACCCTAACCCTAACCCTTACCCGAAGCCTTACCCTCACCCGTCCCCTAATCCTAACCCGTACGCTAACACTAACCCGTACCCTAACACGTACGCTCACCCTAAACCGTTGTCATACCCTAACCTGTACCCTAAACCGTCCCCGTCCCCTAACCCTAACCCTTACCCGATGCCTTACACTCATCCGTCCTCTAATCCTCACCCGTACGCAAACACTAACCCGTAGCCTAACACGTACGCTCACCCTAAACCGTTGTCGTACCCTAACCTGTACCCTAAACCGTCCCCGTCACCTAACCCTAACCTTAACACTAACCCTAACCCTAACCCTTACCCGAAGCCTTACCCTCACCCGTCCCCTAATCCTAACCCGTACGCTAACACTAACCCGTACCCAAACACGTACGCTCACCCTAAACCGTTGTCGTACCCTAACCTGTACCCTAAACCGTCCCCGTCCCCTAACCCTAACCCTAACCCTAACCCTTACCCGAAGCCTTACCCTCACCCGTCCCCTAATTCTAACCCGTACGCTAACACTAACCCGTACCCTAACACGTACGCTCACCCTAAACCGTTGTCGTACCCTAACCTGTACCCTAAACCGTCCCCGTCCCCGTCCCCTAACCCTAACCCTAACCCTAACCCTAACACTTACCCGAAGCCTTACACTCACCCGTCCCTTAATCCTAACCCGTACGCTAACACTAACCCGTACCCTAACACGTATGCTCACCCTAAACGGTTGTCGTACCCTAACCTGTACCCTAAACCGTCCCCGTCCCCTAACCCTAACCCTAACCCTAACCCTAACCCTTACCCGAAGCCTTACCCTAACCCGTCCCCTAATCCTAACCCATACGCTAACACTAACCCGTACCCTAACACGTACCCTCACCCTAAACCACTGTCGTACACTAACTTGTACCCTAAACCGTCCCCGTGCCCGTCCCCTAACCCTAACCCTAACCCTAACCCTAACCCTTTCCCGAAGACTTACCCTCAGCCGTCCCCTAAACCTAACACGTACGCTAACACTAACCCGTACCCTAACACGTACGCTCACCCTAAACCGTTGTCGTACCCTAACCTGTACCCTAAACCGTCCCTGTCCCCTAACCCTAACCCTAACCCTAACCCTAACCCTTACCCGAAGCCTTACCCTCACCCGTCCCCTAATCCTAACCCGTACGCTCACCCTAAACCGTTGTCGTACCCTAAACTGTACCCTAAACCGTCCCCGTCCCCGTCCCCTAACCGTAACCCTAACCTTAACCCTAACCTTTACCCGAAGCCTTACCCTCTCCCATCCCCTAATCCTAACCCGTACGCTAACACTAACCCGTACCCTAACACGTACGCTCACCCTAAATCATTGTCGTAAATTAACCTGTACCCTAAACCGTCCCCGTCCCTGTCCCCGTCCCCGTCCCCTAACCCTAACCCTAACCCTTACCCGAAGCCTTACCCTCACCCGTCCCCTAATCCTAACCCGTACGCTAACACTAACCCATACCCTAACATGTACGCTCACCCTAAACCGTTGTCGTACCCTAACCTGTACCCTAAACCGTCCCTGTCCCCGTCCCCTAACCCTAACCCTAACCCTAACCCTAACGCTAACCCTTACCCGAAGCCTTACCCTCACCCGTCCCCTAATCCTAACCCGTATGCTAACACTAACCCGTACCCTAACACGTACGCTCATCCTAAATCGTTGTCGTACCCTAACCTGTACCCTAAACCGTCCCCGTACCCTAACCCTAACCCTAACCCTAACCCTAACACTTACCCAAAGCCTTACCCTCACCCGTCACCTAATCCTAACCCGTACGCTAACACTAACCCGTACCCTAACACGTACTCTCACCCTAAACCGTTGTCGTACCCTAAACTGTACCCTAAACCGTCCCCGTCCCCTAACCCTAACCCTAACCCTTACCCGAAGCCTTACACTCACCCGTCCCCTTATCCTAACCCGTACGCTAACACTAACCCGTACCCTGACACGTACGCTCACCCTAAACAGTTGTCGTACCCTAACCTCTACCCTAAACCGTCCCCGTCCCCTAACACTAACCCTAACCCTAGCCCTAACCCTTACCTGAAGCCTTACCCTGACCCGTCCCCTAATCCTAACCCGTACGCTAACACTAACCCGTACCCTAACACGTACGCTCACCCTAAAACGTTGTCGTACACTAACCTGTACCCTAAACCGTCCCCGTCCCCGTCCCCGTCCCCTAACCCTAACCCTAACCCTAACCTTTACCCGAAGCCTTACCCTCACCCGTCCCCTAATCCTAACCCGTACGCTAACACTAACCCGTACCCTAACACGTACGCTTACCCTAAATCGTTGTCGTACCCTCACCTGTACCCTAAACCGTCCCCATCCCTGTCCCCATCCCGGTCCCCTAACCCTAACCCTAACCCTTACCCAAAGCCTTACCCTCACCCGTCCCCTAATCCTAACCCGTACGCTAACACTAACCCGTACCCTAACACGTACGCTCATCCTAAACCATTGTCGTAGCCTAACCTGTACCCTAAACCGTCCCCGTCCCCTAACCCTAACCATAACACTAACCCTAACCCTTACCCGAAGCCTTACCATCACCCGTCCCCTAATCCTAACCCGTACGCTAACACTAACCCGTACCCTAACACGTACGCTCACCCTAAATCTTTGTCGTACCCTAACCTGTACCCTAAACCGTCCCATACCCTAACCCTAACCCTAACCCTAACCCTTACCCGAAGCCTTACCCTCACCCGTCCCCTAATCCTAAACCGTACGCTAACACTAACCCGTACCCTAACACGTACGCTCACCCTTAACCGTTGTCGTAGCCTAACCTGTACCCTGAACCGTCCCCGTCCCCTAACCCTAACCCTAACCCTAACCCTTACCCGAAGCCTTACCCTCATCCGTCCCCTAATCCTAACCCGTACGCTAACACTAACCCGTACCCTAACACGTACACTCACCCTAAATCGTTGTCGTACCCTAACCTGTACCCTAAACCGTCCCCATACCCTAACACTTACCCTAACCCTAACCCTAACCCTAATCCTTACCCGAAGCCTTACCCTCACCCGTCCCCTAATCCTAACCCGTACGCTAACACTAACCCGTACCCTAACACTTACGCTCACCCTAAACCGTTGTCGTACCCTAACCTGTACCCTAAACCGTCCCCGTCAACTAACCCTAACCCTAACCCTAACACTAAACCTTACCCGAAGCCTTACCCTCACCCGTCCCCTAATCCTAACCCGTACGCTTACACTAACCCGTATCCTAACACGTACGCTCACCCTAAACCGTTGTCGTACCCTAAACTGTACCCTAAACCGTCCCCGTCCCCTAACCCTAACCCTAAACCTAACCCTAACCCTTACCCGAAGCCTTACACTCACCGGTCCCCTAATCCTCACCCGTACGCTAACACTAAACCATACCCTAACACGTACGCTCACCCTAAACCGTTGTCGTACCCTAACCTGTACCCTAAACAGTCCCCGTTCCCGTTCCCTAACCCTAACCCTAACCCTAACCCTTACCCGAAGCCTTACCCTCACCCGTCCCCTAATCCTAACCCGTACGCTAACACTAACCCGTACCCTAACACGTACGCTCACCCTAAACCGTTGTCGTACCCTAACCTGTACCCTAAACCGTCCCCGTCCCCTAAACCTAACCCGAACCCTAACCCTAACCCTAACCCTTACCCAAAGCCTTACCCTCACCCGTCCCCTAATCCTAACCCATACGCTAACGCTAAACCGTACACTAACACGTACGCTCACCCTAAACCGTTGTCGTACACTAACCTGTACCCGAAACCGTCCCCGTCCCCTAACCCTAACCCTAACCCTAACCCTAACCCTAACCCTTACCCGAAGCCTTACACTCACCCGTCCCCTAATCCTAACCCGTAAGCTAACACTAACCCGTACCCTAACACGTACGCGCACCCTAAACGGTTGTCATACCCTAACCTGTACCCTAAACCGTCCCCGTCCCCGTCCCCAACCCTAACCCTAACCCTAACCCTATCCTTTACCCGAAGCCATACCCTCACCCGTCCCTTAATCATAACCCGTACGCTAACACTAACCCGTACCCTAACACGTACGCTCACCCTAAACCGTTGTCGTACCCTAACCTGTACCCTAAACCGTCCCCGTCCCCGTCCCCGTCCCCTAACCCTAACCCTAACCCTTACCCGAAGCCTTACCCTCACCCGTCCCCTAATCCTAACCCGTACGCTAACACTAACCCATACCCTAACATGTACGCTCACGCTAAACCGTTGTCGTACCCTAACCTGTACCCTAAACCGTCTCTGTCCCCGTCCCCTAACCCTAACCCTAACCCTAACCCTAACCCTAACCCTTACCCGAAGCCTTACCCTCACCCGTCCCCTAATCCTAACCCGTACGCTAACACTAACCCCTACCCTATCACGTACGCTCACCCTAAACCGTTGTCGTAGCCTAACCTGTACCCTCACCGTCCCCGTCCTCTAACCCTAAACCTAACCCTAACCCTAACACTAACCCTTACCCGAAGCCTTACCCTCACCCGTCCCCTAATCCTAACCCGTACGCTAACACTAACCCGTACCCTAACACGTACGCTCACCCTAAAACATTGTCGTACCCTAACCTGTACCCTAAACCGTCCCCGTACCCTAACCCTAACCCTAACCCTAACCCTAACCCTAACACTTACCCGAAGCCTTACCCTCACCGGTCCCCTAATCCTAACCCCTACGCTAACACTAACCCGTACCCTAACACGTACGCTCACCCTAAACCGTTGACGTACCCTAACCGGTACCCTAAACCGTCCCCGTCCCCTAACCCTAACCCTAACCCTAACCCTAACCCTTACCCGAAGCCTTACCCTCACCCGTCCCCTTATCCTAACCCGTACGCTAATACTAACCCGTACCCTAACACGTACGCTCACCCTAAACCGTTGTCGTACCCTAACCTGTACCGTAAACCGTCCCCGTCCCCTAATCCTAACCCTAACCCTAAACCTAACCCTTACCAGAAGCCTTACCCTCACCCGTCCCCTAATCCTAACCCGTACGCTAACACTAACCCGTACCCTAACACGTACGCTCACCATAAACCGTTGTCGTACCCTAACCTGTACCCTAAACCGTCCCCATTCCCTAACCCTAACCCTAACCTAACCCTAACCCTAACCCTTACCCGAAGCCTTACACTCACCCGTCCCCTAATCCTCACCCGTATGCTAACACTAACCCGTACCCTAACACGTACGCTCACCCTAAACCGTTGTCATACCCTAACCTGTGCCCTAAACCGTCCCCATCCCCTAACCCTAACCCTAACCCTAACCCTAACCCTTACCCGAAACCTTACCCTCACCCGTCGCCTAATCCTAACCCGTACACTAACACTAACCCGTACCCTAACACGTACGCTCACCCTAAACCGTTGACGTACACTAACCTGTACCCTAAACCGTCCCCGTCCCCTAACCCTAATCCTAACCCTAACCCTAACCCTTACCCTAACCCTTTCCCGAAGCCTTACCCTCACCCGTCCCCTAATCCTAACCCGTACGCTAACTCTAACCAGTACCCTAACACGTACGCTCACCCTAAAACGTTGTCGTAGCCTAACCTGTACCCTAAACCATCCCCGTCCCCTAACCCTAACCCTAACCCTAACCCTAACCCTTACCCGAAGCCTTACCCTCACCCGTCCCCTAATCCTAACCCGTACGCTAACACTAAACCGTACCCTAACACGTACGCTCACCGTAAATCATTGTCGTACTCTAACCTGTACCCTAAACCGTCCCCGTACCCTAACCCTAACCCTAACCCTAACCCTAACCCTTACCCGAAGCCTTACCCTCACCCGTCCCCTAATGCTAACCCGTACGCTAACACTAACCTGTACCCTAACACGTACGCTCACCCTAAATCGTTGTCGTACCCTAACCTCTACCCTAAACCGTCCCCGTCCCCTAACGCTAACCCTAAACCTAACCCTAACCCTAACCCTTCCCGAAAACTTACACTCACCCGTCCCATAATCCTCACCCGTACGCTAACACTAACCCGTACCCTAACACGTACGCTCACCCTAAACCGTTGTCGTACACTAACCTGTACCCTAAACCGTCCCCGTGCCCGTCCCCTAACCCTAACCCTAATCCTAACCCTAACACTTACCCGAAGCCTTACCCTCACCCTTCCCCTAATCCTAACCCGTACGCTAACACTAGCCGTACCCTAACACGTACGCTCACCCTAAACCGTTGTCGTACCTTAACCTGTACCCTAAACCGTCCCCGTCCCCTAACCCTAACCCTAACCCTTACCCGAAGCCTTATCCTCACCCGTCCACTAATCCTAACCCGTACGCTAACACTAACCCGTACCCTAACACGTACGCTCAACCTAAACTGTTGTTGTACCCTAACCTGTAACCTAAACCGTCCCCGTCCCCGTCCCCTAACCCTAACCCTAACCCTAACCCTTACCCGAAGCCTTACCCTCACCCGTCCCCTAATCCTAAACCGTACGCTAACACTAAACCGTACCCTAACACGTACGCTCACCCTAAACCGTTGTCGTACCCTAACCTGTACCCTAAACCGTCCCCGTCCCCGTCCCCTAACCCTAACACTAACCCTAACCCTTACCCGAAGCCGTACCCTCACCCGTCCCCTAATCCTAACCCGTGCGCTAACACTAACCCGCACCCTAACACGTACGCTCACCCTAAACTGTTGTCGTACCGTAAACTGTACCCTAAACCTTCCCTGCCCCTAACCCTAACCCTAACGCTTACCCGAAGCCTTACCCTCACCCGTCCCCTAATCCTAAACCGTACGCTAACACTAACCCGTACCCTAGCACGTACGCTCACCCTAAACCGTTGTCATACACTAACCTGTACCCTAAACCGTCCCCGTCCCCGTCCCCGTCCCCTAAACCTAACCCTAACCCTAACCCTTACCCGAAGCCTTACCCTCACCCGTCCCCTAATCCTAACCCGTACGCTAACACTAACCCGTACCCTAACACGTACGCTCACCCTAAACCGTAGTCCTACACTAACCTGTACCCAAAACCGTCCCCGTCCCCGTCCCCGTCCCCTAAACCTAACCCTAACCCTAACCCTACCCCTTACCCGAAGCCTTACCCTCACCCGTCCCCTAATCCTAACCCGTACGCTAACACTAACCCGTACCCTAACACGTACGCTCACCCTAAACCGTTGTCGTACCCTAACCTGGACCCTAAACCGTCCCCGTCCCCGTCCCCTAACCCTAACCCTAACCCTAACCCGTCCCCGTCCCCGTCCCCGTCCCCTAACCCTAACCCTAACCCTTACCCGAAGCCTTACCGTCACCCGTCCCCTAATCCTAACCCGTACGCTAACACTAACACATACCCTAACCTGTACCCTAAACCGTCCCTGTCCCCGTCCCCTAACCCTAACCCTAGCCCTAACCCTAACCCTAACCCTTACCCGAAGCCTTACCCTCACCCGTCCCCTAATCCTAAACCGTACGCTAACACTAACCCGTACCCTAACACGTACGCTCACCCTAAAACGTTGTCGCAGCCTAACCTGTACCCTAAACCGTACCCGTCCCCTAACCCTAACCCTAACCCTATCCCTAACCCTTACCCGAAGCCTTACCCTCACCCGTCCCCTAATCCTAACTCGTACGCTAACACTAACTCGTACCCTAACACGTACGCTCACCCTAAATCGTTGTCGTACCCTAACCTGTACCCTAAACCGTCCCCGAACACTAACCCTAACCCTAACCCTAACACTTACCCGAAGACTTACCCTCACCCATCCCCTAATCCTAACCCGTACGCTAACACTAACCCGTACCCTAACACGTACGCTCACCCTAAACCGTTGTCGTACCCTAACGTGTACCCTAAACCGTCCCCGTCCCCTAAACCTAACCCTAATCCTAACCCTAACCCTTACCCGAAGCCTTACCCTCACCCGTCTCCTAATCCTAACCCGTACGCTAACACTAACCCGTAACCTAACACGTACGCTCACCCTAAACCGTTGTCGTAGCCTAACCTGTACCCTAAACCGTCCCGTCCCCTAACCGTAACCCTAACCCTAACCCTTACCCGAAGTCTTAACCTCACCCGTCCCCTAATCCTAACCCTTACGCTAACACTAACCCGTACCCTAACACGTACGCTCTCCCTAAATCGTTGTCGTACACTAACCTGTACCCTAAACCGTCTCCGTACCCTAACCCTAACCCTAACCCTAACCCTAACCCTAACACTTACCCGAAGCCTTACCCTCACCCGTCCCCTAATCCTAACCCGTACGCTAACACTAACTCGTACCCTAACACGTACGCTCACCCTAAACCGTTTTCGTACCCTAACCTGTACCCTAAACCGTCCCCGTCCCCTAACCCTAACCCTAACCTTAACACTAACCCTTACCCGAAGCCTTACCCTCACCCGTCCCCTAATCCTAACCCGTACGCTAACACTAATCTGTACCCTAACACGTACGCTCACCCTAAATCTTTGTCGTACCCTAACCTGTACCCTAAACCGTCCGCGTCCCCTAACCCTAACCCTAACCCTTACCCGAAGCCTTACCCTCACCCGTCCCATAATTCTAACCCGTACGCTAACACTGAACCGTACCCTAACACGTACGCTCACCCTAAACCGTTGTCGTACCCTAACCTGTACCCTAATCCATCCCCGTCCCCTAACCCTAACCCTAACCCTTACCCGAAGCCTTACCCTCACCCGTTCCCTAATCCTAACCCGTACGCTAACACTAAACCGTAACCTAACACGTACGCTCACCCTAAACCGTTGTCGTACCCTAACTTGTACCCTAAACCGTCCCCGTCCCCTAACCCTAACCCTAACCCTAACCCTTACCAGAAGCCTTACCCTCACCCGTCCCCTAATCCTAACCCGTACGCTAACACTAACCCGTACACTAACAAGTACGCTCACCCTAAACTGTTGTCGTACCCTAACCTGTACCCTAAACCGTCCCTTTCCCCGTCCCGTAACCCTAACCCTAACCCTAACGCTAACCCTAACCCTTACCCGAAGCCTTACCCTCACCCGTCCCCTAATCCTAATCCGTACGCTAACTCTAACCCCTACCCTAACACGTACGCTCACCCTAAACCGTTGTCGTACCCTAACCTGTACCCTAAACCGTCCCCGTCCCCTAACCCTAACCCTAACCCTAACCCTAACCCTTACCCGAAGACTTACCCTCACCCGTCCCCTAATCCTAAACCTTACGCTAACACTAACCCGTACCCTAACACGTAAGCTCACCCTAAACCGTTTTCGTACCCTAACCTGTACCCTAAACCGTCCCCGTCCCCGTCCCCGTCCCCTAACCCTAAACCTAACCCTTACCAGAAGCCTTACCCTCACTCGTCCCCTAATCCTAACCCGTACGCTAACACTATCCCGTACCCTAACACGTACGCTCACCCTAAACCGTTGTCGCAGCCTAACCTGTACCCTAAACCGTCCCCGTCCCCTAACCCTAACCCTAACCCTAACCCTTACCCGAAGCCTTACCCTCACCCGTCCCCTAATCCTAACTCGTACGCTAACACTAACCCGTACCCTAACACGTACGCTCACCCTAAATCGTTGTCGTACCCTAACCTGTACCCTAAACCGTACCCGAACCCTAACCCTAACCCTAACCCTAACCCTAACACTTACCCGAAGCCTTACCCTCACCCGTCCCCTAATCCTAACCCGTACTCTAACACTAACCCATACCTTAACACGTACGCTCACCATAAACCGTTGTCGTACCCTAACCTGTACCCTAAACCGTCCCCGTCCCCTAACCCTTACCCTAACCCTAACCCTAACCCTTACCCGAAGCCTTACCCTCACCCGTCCCCTAATCCTAACCCGTATGCTAACACTAACCCATACCTTAACATGTACGCTCACCCTAAACCGTTGTCGTACACTAACCTGTACCCTAAACTGTCCCTGTCCCCGTCCCCTAACCCTAACCCTAACCCTAACCCTAACCCTAACCCTTACCCAAAGCCTTACCCTCACCCGTGCCCTAATCCTAACCCGTAGGCTAACACTAACCCGTACCCTAACACGTACGCTCACCCTAAACCGTTGTCCTACCCTAACCTGTACCCTAAACCGTCACCGTCCCCTAACCCTAACCCTAACCCTAACCCTTACCCGAAGCCTTACCCTCACCCGTCCCCTAATCCTAACCCGTACGCTAACACTAACCCGTACCCTAACACGTACGCTCACCCTAAACCGTTGTTGTACCCTAACCTGTACCCTAAACCGTCCCCGTACCCTAACCCTAACCCTAACCCTAACCCTAACCCTTTCCCGAAGCCTTACCCTCACCCGTCCCCTAATCCTGACCCGTACGCTAACACTAACCCGTACCCTAACACGTACGCTCACCCTAAACCGTTGACGTACACTAACCTGTACCCTAAACCGTCCCCGTCCCCTAACCCTAACCCAACCCTAACCCTAACCCTAACCCTTACCCGAAGTCTTACACTCACCCGTCCCCTAATCCTAACCCGTAAGCTAACACTAACACGTACCCTAACACGTACGCTCACCCTAAACTGTTGTCATACCCTAACCTGTATCCTAAACCGTCCACGTCCCCGTCCCCAACCCTAACCCTAACCCTAACCCTAACCTTTACCCGAAGCCTTACCCTCACCCGTCCCCTAATCCTAACCCGTACGCTAACACTAACCCGTTCCCTAACATGTACGCTCACCCTAAACCGTTGTCGTACCCTAACCTGTACCCTAAACCGTCCCCGTCCCTGTCCCCGTCCCCGTCCCCTAACCCTAACCCTAACCCTTATCCGAAGCCTTACCCTCACACGTCCCCTAATACTAACCCGTACGCTAACACTAACCCATACCCTAACATGTACGCTCACGCTAAACCGTTGTCCTACCCTAACCTGTACCCTAAACCGTCCCTGTCCCCGTCCCCTAACCCTAACCCTAACCCTAACCCTAACCCTTACCCGAAGCCTTACCCTCACCCGTCCCCTAATCCTAACCCGTACGCTAACACTAACCCCTACCCTAACACGTACGCTCACCCTAAAACGTTGTCGTAGCCTAAACTGTACCCTAAACCGTCCCCGTCCTCTAACCCTAACCCTAACCCTAACCCTAACCCTTACCCGAAGCCTTACCCTCACCCGTCCCCTAATCCTAACCCGTACGCTAACACTAACCCGTACCCTAACACGTACGCTCACCCTAAATCATTGTCGTACCCTAACCTGTACCCTAAACCGTCCCCGTACCCTAACCCTAACCCTAACCGTAACCCTAACCCTAACACTTACCCGAAGCCTTACCCTCACCCGTCCCCTAATCCTAACCCGTACGCTAACACTAACCCGTACCCTAACACGTACACTCACCCTAAACCGTTGTCGTACCCTAACCTGTACCCTAAGCCGTCCCCGTCCCTAACCCTAACCCTAACCCTAAACCTAACCCTTACCCGAAGCCTTACCCTCACCCGTCCCCAATCCTCACCCATACGCTAACACTAACCCGTACCCTAACACGTACGCTCACCCTAAACCGTTGTCGTACCCTAACCTGTACCCTAAACAGTCCCCGTCCCCTAACCCTAACCCTAACCCTAACCCTAACCCTTACCCGAAGCCTTACCCTCACACGTCCCCTAATCCTAACCCGTACACTAACACTAATCCGTACCCTAACACGTACGCTCACCCTAAACCGTTGACGTACCCTAACCTGTACCCTAAACCTTCCCCGTCCCCTAACCCTAATTCTGACCCTAACCCTAACCCTAACCCTTACCCGAAGCCTTACACTCACCCGTCCCCTAAACCTAACCCGTACCCTAACACTAACCCGTATCCATACACGTACGCTCACCCTAAACCGTTGTCGTACCCTAACCTGTACCCTAAACCGTCCCCGTCCCCGTCCCCTAACCCAAGCCCTAACCCTAACCTTTACCCGAAGCCTTACCCTCACCCGTCCCCTAATCCTAACCCGTACGCTAACACTAACCCGTACCCTTACACGTACGCTCACCCTAAACACTTGTCGTACCCTAACCTGGACCCTAAACCGTCCCCGTCCCCGTCCCCGTCCCTGTCCCCGTCCCCTAACCCTAACCCTAACCCTAACCCTAACCCTTACCCGAAGCCTTACCCTCACCCGTCCCCTAATCCTAACCCGTACGCTAACACTAACCCGTACCCTAACACGTACGCTCACCCTGAACCACTGTCGTAGCCTAACCTGTACCCTAAACCATCCCCGTCCCCTAACCCTAACCCTAACCCTAAACCTAACCCTTACCCGAAGCCTTACCCTCACCCGTCCCCTAATCCTAACCCGTACGCTAACACTAACCCGTACCCTAACACGTACACTCACCCTAAATCATTGTCGTACTCTAAACTGTACCCTAAACCGTCCCCGTACCCTAACCTTAACCCTAACCCTAACCCTAACACTTACCCGAAGCCTTACCCTCACCCGTCCCCTAATCCTAACCCGTACGCTAACACTAACCCGTACCCTAACACGTACGCTCACCCTAAACCGTTGTCGTACCCTAACCTGTACCCTAAACCGTCCCCGTCCCCTAACCCTAACCCTAACCCTAACCCTTACCCGAAGCCTTAGCCTCACCCGTCCCCTTATCCTAACCCGTACGCTAACACTAACCCGTACCCTAACACGTACGCTCACCCTAAACCGTTGTCGTACCCTAACCTGTACCCTAAACCGTCCCCGTCCCCTAACCCTAACCCTAACCCTTACCCGAAGCCTTACCCTCACCCGTCCCCTAATCCTAACCCGTACGCTAACACTAACCCGTACCCTAACACGTACGCTCACCCTAAACCGTTGTCGTACCCTAACCTGTACCCTAAACCGTCCCCGTCCCCGTCCACGTCCCCTAACCCTAAACCTAACCCTTACCCGAAGCCTTACCCTCACCCGTCCTCTAATCCTAACCCGTACGCTAACACTAACCCATACCCTAACATGTACGGTCACCCTAAACCGTTGTCGTACCCTAACCTGTACCCTAAACCGTCCCTGTCCCCGTCCCCGTCCCCTAACCCTAACCCTAACCCTAACCTTAACCCTTACCCGAAGCCTTACCCTCACCCGTCCCCTAATCCTAACCCGTAGGCTAACACTAACCCGTACCCTAACACGTACGCTCACCCTAAACCGTTGTCGTAGCCTAACCTGTACCCTAAACCATCCCCGTCCCCTAACCCTAACCCTAACCCTAACCCTTACCCGAAGCCTTACCCTCACCCGTCCCCTAATCCTAACCCGTACGCTAACACTAACCCGTACCCTAATACGTACGCTCACCCTAAACCGTTGTCGTACACTAACCTGTACCCTAAACCGTCCCCGTCCCCTTCCCCGTCCCCTAAACCTAACCCTAACCCTTACCCGAAGCCTTACCCTCACCCGTCCCCTAATCCTAACCCTTACGCTAACACTAACCCATACCCTAACAAGTACGCTCACCCTAAACCGTTGTCGTACCCTAACCTGTACCCTAAACTGTCCCCGTCCCCTAACCCTAACCCTAAACCTAACCCTAACCCTTACCCTCACCCGTCCCCTAATCCTAACCTGTACGCAAACACTAACCCGTACCCTAACACGTAAGCTCACCCTAAACCGTTGTTGTACCCTAACCTGTACCCTAAACCGTCCCCGTCCCCGTCCCCGTCCCCTAACCCTAACCCTAACCCTTACCCGAAGCCTTACCCTCACCCGTCCCCTAATCCTAACCCGTTCCCCAACACTAAACCGTACCCTAACATGTACGCTCACCCTAAACCGTTGTCGTACCCTAATCTGTACCCTAAACCGTCCCCGTCCCCTAACCCTAACCCTAACCCTAATCTTTACCTGAAGCCTTACCCTCACCCGTCCCCTAATCCTAACCCGTACGCTAACACTAACCCATACCCTAACACGTACGCTCACCCTAAACCGTTGTCGTACCCTAACCTGAACCCTAAACCGTCCCCGTCCCCTAACCCTAACCCTAACCCTAACCCTAACCCTTACCCGAAGCCTTACACTCACCCGTCCCATAATCCTCACGCGTACGCTAACACTAACCCGTACCCTAACACGTACGCTCACCCTAAACCGTTGTCGTACCATAACCTGTACCCTAAACCGTCTCCATCCCCTAACCCTAACCCTAAACCTAACCCTAACCCTAACCCTTACCCTCACCCGTCCCCTAATCCTAACCCGTAAGGTAACACTAACCCGTACCCTAACACGTACGCTCACCCTAAACCGTTGTCGTACCCTAACCTGTACCCTAAACCGTCCCCGTACCCGTCCCCTGACCCTAACCCTAACCGTAACCCTAACCCTAACCCTTACCCAAAGCCTTACCCTAACCCTTCCCCTAATCCTAAACTGCACGCTAACACGAACCCTTACCCTAACACGTACGTTCACCCTAAACCGTTGTCGTACCTAACATGTACCCTAAACAGTCCCCGTCCCCGTGCCCGTCCCCTAACCCTAACCCTAACCCTTACTCGAAGCCTTACCCTAACCTGTCCCCTAATCCTAACCCGTACGCTAACATTAACCTGTACTCTAACACGTACACTCACCCTAAACCGTTGTCATACACTTACCTGTACACTCAAACGTCCCCTAACCCTAACCCTAACCCTAACCCTTACCCGAAGCCTTACCTTAACCCGTCCCCTAATCCTAACCCGTACACTAACACTAACCTGTACCCTAACACGTACGCTCACCCTAAACCGTTCTTGTACACTTACCTGTAACCTAAACCGTCCCCGTCCCCTTCCCCATCCCCTAACCCTAACCCTAACCCTAACCCTTACCCGAAGCCTTACCCTAACCCATCCACTAATCCTAACCCGTACGCTAACAGTAACCCATACCCTAACACGTACGCTCTCCCTAAACCGTTGTCGTACCCTAACCTGTACCCTAAACCGTCGCCGTCAACTAACCCTAACCCTAACCCTAACCCTAATCCTAACCCTAACCCTTAGCCGAAGCCTTACCCTAATCCGTCCCCTAATCCTAAACCGTACGCTAACACTAACCTGTACCCTAACACATACGCTCACCCTAAAACGTTGTCGTACACTAATCTGTACCCTAAACCGTCCCCGTCCCCTAACCCTAACCTTAACCCTAACCCTTACCCGAAGCCTTACACTAACCCGTCCCTTAATCCTAACCCGTACGCTAACACTAACACGTACCCTAACACGTACGCTCACCCTAAACCGTTGTCGTACACTAACCTGTACCCTAAACCATCCCCGTCCCCATCCACGTCCCCTAACCCTAACCCTAACCGTTACCCGAAGCCTTACACTAATACATCCTATAATCCTAACACGTATGCTACCACTAACCCGTACCCTAACACGTATGCTCACCCTAAACAGTTGTCGTACCCTAACCAGTACCCTAAACTGTCCCCGTCCCCGTGCCCGTTCCCTAACCCTAACCCTAAACCTAACCCTTACCTGAAGCCTTACACTAACCCGTACCTTAATCCTAACCCTTACGCAAACACTAACACCTACCCTAACACGTACGCTCACCCTAAGCAGTTGTCATAGCCTAACCTGCACTCCAAACCGTCCCCGTCCTCTAACCCTAACCCTAACACTAACCTTAACCCTAAACTTTACCCGAAGCCTTACCCTAACCCTTCCCCTAATCCTAAACCGTATGCTAACACTAACCTGTACCCTAACATGTACGCTCACCCTAAACCATTGTCCTACACTAACCTGTACCCTAAACCGTTCCCATCCACTAACCCTATCCCTAACCCTAAACCTAACCCTTACCCAAAGCCTTACCCTAACCGGTCTTCTAATCCTAACCCGTACGCTAACACCAACAGGTACCATAACACGTACGCTCTAGCTAAACCGTTGTCGTACCCTAACCTGTACCCTAAACCATCCCCGTACCCTAACCCTAACCCTACCACTAACCCTAACCTTAACATTTACCCGAAGCCTTACCCTAACCCGTCCCCTTATCCTAAAACGTACGCTAAAACTAACCTGTACCCTAACACGTATGCTCACGCTAAACCGTTGTCGTACCCTAACCTTTACCCTAAACCATCCACGTCCCCTAACACTAACCCTAACCCTAACCCTTACCCGAAGAATTACCCTAACACGTCCCCTAAACCTAACCCGTACGCTAACACTAACACGTACCCTAACACGTAGGCTCACCGTAAACAGTTGTTGTAACCTAAGCTGTACCCTAAAACGTCCCCGTTACCTAACCCTAACCCTAACACCAACCCTAACCCTAACCCTTACCCGAAGCCTTACCCTAGCCCGTCCCCTAATCCTAACCCGTACGATAACACTAACCAGTATCCTAACACGTACGCTCTCCCTAAAACGTTGTCGTATGCTAACCTGTACTCTAAACGGTCCCAGTCCCCTGTTAAAGAAATCTGCACTACAATGAAGTCTCACTGCCCCCTGGTCAAAAGGGCCATCTGAAAAAAGTGTAAAATCCAGAAAGGCAGCACAGGCCATGGAGAACAGGGAGCCTTGTTATGCTGATGGGTGGGATGTAAATTGCCAACAGCCACTCTGGAGAAGTGTATTGTGTTTCCTGAAACACCTAAAAAACAAAGCAACGGAGCCTACGGCACTTCCACTTATGGTCCTATAGCTTAGGGAAATTAAAATCAAAAACACACAGCCACCCCAAAGTTTCAGACGGCTCTGTTTACAAGAACCTCGTCTACGGTACAAGTTAAATACCCCAGAAAGCGAAAAATGGATAAAGAAGTTGTGGTACGTACGTACAATGGAATATCACTCACCAATGAAATCTATGTCATCTGGCCCGTCGTGGCATAATGAGTGGATTCAGGTACGATGATTCTAAGAGAAATAAGTCACACAGAAAATGAAACATCATAAGATATCACTAATACACCGAATGTAATCTTGGCTACACATGAACTGAATTACAAAACAGAACAGGGTCTCAAATTTAGAAAACCAACTTATGTTTGCTTAAGGGGAAAGGTGAGTTGGGGTGCTGCATAAAACCAGAGACAGAAATTAGCACAGATACCACTCCATACGTCAAATATGTAATAGTCAAGACCTACCCCTTGCTCAACGAAATGGGCTAAACACACTATATTCAACGCCTAGGAATACACCTGACAAGTAAGAATCTTCAAACCCATGGATTTATATGTCTCCATAAGAGAATCAAGCGTGTGTACAGCTGCATGAAGGCAGCAGAGAAAATCCGATAAATCCTATTATCAAAATGAATTACAAAAACAAAAAAGAATGACAGTGAAATAGAGAGCAATTCTTAAATAATTCATTCAGGGCTTGTGATGCAACCTGGATTTACCTCATCTAAACCCAGAGCTGAGTGAGACATAAGGTTGGACACTTCGGGCTGATAGCATTGGTGAGGTTCGATGAGCAAATGCAGACCATTTGAAGTCATACTACATGGTACCCATTCCATGGGTCCCAACTCTCCAGGTTTAAGCGATTCTTCCTTCAGCTAAAGCATGCATGGGAAACCCACAGTATGGTGCACCGTGTGACCGGGAAACATTTTCAAATGCATCTCAGTTTTTGTCCCCTTTTACTCGGGTTCACAATTCCAGACACTTTACTAACACTCTCCCCACTTGGAGAGTCAATGCCTTTAACCTGCTGTTTGGCACAGTTTGCAATTTCTGCGCAAGATGAACAGGAATAGTGAGAACCAATGAGAGACTAGCTGTAGGTGTCTGCACGGGCAAATTTAACGCTCACTTCCCACCAGGAAGAGGAATTAACCAAACGCTCAGCATGCCGTGCCGGAACCAGATTAGGGGCTGAAGCAAACCTTCGGGTTCGTGGCCAGCTCAAAAGAAAGCGATTTGAAGAAAGGAGCTCAGGGGCACTGTAATTCACAAACCTGCAGAGTTATAAATGACAGCTATCGTCCAAAAATATATTGAAGGAAGGCTGCGAAGAGAACTTGAAAGCGGGGCAGAATTGCAGGAAAACGATTTCAGGTGGTGGACTGGAATTGCATTTAAAGCATAGGAAAAGAGGCAGAACGTCGACAATGATGCACTTGGCCAAAAAGGGCGTATGCGTTTTTTCCTGAATATATTCAGGAAAAAACGCATACGCCCTTTTTGGCCAACCAAGCAAGCATGTTAAAGAAATCTGCACTACAATGAAGTCTCACTGCCCCTCGATCAAAAGGGCCATCTGAAAAAAGTGTAAAATCCAGAAATGCAGCACAGGCCATGGAGAACAGGGAGCCTTGTTATGCTGATGGGTGGGATGTAAATTGCCAACAGCCACTCTGGAGAAGTGTATGGTGTTTCCTGAAACACCTAAAAAACAAAGCAATGCAGCCTCCGGCACTTCCACATATGGTCCTATACCTTGGGGAAATTAAAATCAAAAACACACAACCAACCCCAAAGTTTCAGACGGCTCTGTTTACAAGAAACTCGTCTAAGGTACAAGTTAAATGTCCCAGAAAGTGAAAAATGGATAAAGAAGATGTGGTACGTACGTACAATGGAATATCACTCACCAATGAAATCTATGTCATCTGGCCCGTCGTGGCATAATGAGTGGATTCAGGTACGATGATTCTAAGTGAAATAAGTCACACAGAAAATGAAACAGTATAAGATATCACTAATACACCGAATGTAATCTTGGCTACACATGAACTGAATTACAAAACAGAACAGGGTCTCAAATTTAGAAAACCAACTTTTGTTTGCGTAAGGGGAAAGGTGAGTTGGGGTGCTGCATAAAACCAGAGTTAGAAATTAGCACAGATACCATTCCATAAGTCAAATACGTAATAGTCAAGACCTACCCCTTGCTCAACGAAATGGGCTAAACACCCTATATTCAACGCCTAGGAATACACCTGACTAGTAAGAATCTTCAAACCCATGGATTTATATGTCTCCATAAGAGAATCAAGCGTGTGTACAGCGGCATGAAGGCAGCAGAGAAAATCCGATAAATCCCATTATCAAAATTAATTACAAAAACAAAACACAATGACAGTGAAAGAGAGAGCAATTCTTAAATAATTCATTCAGGGCTTGTGATGCAACCTGGATTTACCTCATCTACACCCAGAGCTGAGTGAGACATAAGGTTCGACACTTCGGGCTGATAGCATTGGTGAGGTTCGATGAGCAAATGCATACCATTTGAAGTCATACTGCATGGTACCCATTCCATGGGTTCCAACTCTCCAGGTTTAAGCGATTCTTCCTTCAGCTAAAACATGCATGGGAAACCCACAGTATGGTGCACCGTGTGACCGGGAAACTTTTTCAAATGCATCTCAGTTTTCGCCCCCTTTTACTCGGGTTCACAATTCCAGACACTTTACTAACACTCTCCCCACTTGGAGAGTCAGTGCCTTTAACCTGCTGTTTGGCACAGTTTGCAATTTCTGCGCAAGATGAACAGGAATAGGGAGAACCAATGAGAGACTAGCTGTAGGTGTCTGCATGGGCAAATTTAACGCTCATTTCCAACCAGGAAGAGGAATTAACCAAACGCTCAGCATGCCGTGCCGGAACCAGATTAGGGCCTGAACCAATCCTGCGGGTTTGCGGCCAGCTCAGAATAAAGCGATTTGAAGAAAGGAGCTCAGGGGCACTGTAATTCACAAACCTGCAGAGTTATAAATGACAGCTATCGTCCAAAAATATATTGAAGGAAGGCTGCGAAGAGGACTTGAAAGCGGGGCAGAATTGCAGGAAAACGATTTCAGGGGGTAGACTGGAATTGCATTTAAAGCATAGGAAAAGAGGCAGAACGTCGACAATGATGCACTTGGCCAAAAAGGGCGTATACGTTTTTTCCTGAATATATTGAGGAAAAAACGCATACGCCCTTTTTGGCCAACCAAGCAAGCATGTTAAAGAAATCTGCGCTACAATGAAGTCTCACTGCCCCCCGGTCAAAAGGGCCATCTGAAAAAAGTGTAAAATCCAGAAATGCAGCACAGGCTATGGAGAACAGGGAGCCTTGTTATGCTGATGGATTGGATGTAAATAGCCAACAGCCACTCTGGAGAAGTGTATGGTATTTCCTGAAACACCTAAAAAACAAAGCAACGGAGCCTACGGCACTTCCACTTATGGTCCTATAGCTTATGGAAATTAAAATCAAAAACACACAGCCACCCCAAAGTTTCAGACGGCTCTGTTTACAAGAACCTCGCCTACAGTACAAGTTAAATATCCCAGAAAGCGAAAAATGGATAAAGAAGTTGTGGTACGTACGTACAATGGAATATCACTCACCAATGAAGTCTATGTCATTGGGCCCGTCGTGGCATAATGAGTGAATTCAGTTACGATGATTCCAAGTGAAATAAGTCACACAGAAAATGAAATATCATAAGATATCACTAATACACCAATTGTAATCTTGGCTACATATGAACTGAATTACAAAACAGAACAGGGTCTCAAATTTAGAAAACCAACTTATGTTTGCTTAAGGGGAAAGGTCAGTTGGGGTGCTGCATAAAACCAGAGATAGAAATTAGCACAGATACCATTCCATACGTCAAATATGTAATAGTCAAGACCTACCCCTTGCTCAACGAAATGGGCTAAACACCCTGTATACAATGCCTAGGAATAAACCTGACTAGAAAGAATTTTCAAACCCACGGATTTATATGTCTCCATAAGAGAATCAAGCGTGTGTACAGCTGCATGAAGGCAGCAGAGAAAATCCAATAAAACCCTTTATCAAAATGAATTACAAAAACAAAACACAATGACAGTGAAATAGAGAGCAATTCTTAAATAATTCATTCAGGGCTTGTGATGCAACCTGGATTTACCTCATCTACACCCAGAGCTGAGTGAGACATAAGGTTGGACACTTCGCGCTGATACCATTGGTGACGTTCGATGAGCAAATGCAGACCATTTGAAGTCATACTGCATGGTACCCATTCCATGGGTCCCAACTCTCCAGGTTGAAGTGATTCTTCCTTCAGCTATAGCATGCATGGGAAACCCACAATATGGTGCACCGTGTGACCGGGAAACGTTTACAAATGCATCTCAGTTTTGTCCCCTTTTACTCGGGTTCAGTATTCCAGACCGTTTACTAACACTCTCCCCACTTGGAGAGTCAGTGCCTTTAACCTCCTGTTTGGCACAGTTTGCAATTTCTGCGCAAGATGAACAGGAATAGGGAGTACCAATGAGAGACTAGCTGTAGGTGTCTGCACGGGCAAATTTAACGCTCATTTCCCACCAGGAAGAGGAATTAACCAAAGGCTCAGCATGCCGTGCCGGAACCAGATTAGGGCCTGAAGCAATCCTGCGGGTTTGCGGCCAGCTCTCAAAAAAGCGATTGAAAAAGTAGCTCAGGGGCACTGTAATTCACAAACCTGCAGAGTTATAAATGACAGCTATCGTCCAAAAATATATTGAAGGAAGGCTGCGAAGAGGACTTGAAAGCGGGGCAGAATTGCAGGAAAACGATTTCAGGGGGTAGACTGGAATTGCATTTAAAGCATAGGAAAAGAGGCAGAACGTCGACAATGATGCACTTGGCCAAAAAGGGCCTATGCGTTTTTTCCTGAATATATTCAGGAAGAAACGCATACGCCCTTTTTGGCCAACCAAGCAAGCATGTTAAAGAAATCTGCACTACAATGAAGTCTCACTGCCCCCCGGTCAAAAGGGCCATCTGAAAAAAGTATAAAATCCAGAAATGCAGCACAGGCCATGGAGAACAGGGAGCCTTGTTATGCTGATGGGTGGGATGTACATAGCCAACAGCCACTCTGGAGAAGTGTATGGTGTTTCCTGAAACACCTAAAAAACAAAGCAACGGAGCCTACGGCACTTCCACTTATGGTCCTATAGCTTAGGGAAATTAAAATCAAAACCACACAGCCACCCCAAAGTTTCAGACGGCTCTGTTTACAAGAACCTCGTCTACGGTACAAGTTAAATATCCCAGAAAGCGAAAAATGGATAAAGAAGTTGTGGTACGTACGTACAATGAAATATCACTCACCAATGAAGTCTATGTCATCTGGCACGTCCTGGCATAATGAGTGGATTCAGGTACGATGATTCTAAGTGAAAAAAGTCACACAGAGAATGAAACATCATAAGATATCACTAATACACCGAATGTAATCTTGGCTACACATGAACTGAATTACAAAACAGAACAGGGTCTGAAATTTAGAAAACCAACTTATGCTTGCTTAAGGGGAAAGGTGAGTTGGGGTGCTGCATAAAACCAGAGATAGAAATTAGCACAGATACCTTTCCATAAGCCAAATATGTAATAGTCAAGACCTACCCCTTGCTCAACGAAATGGACTAAACACCCCATATTCAACGCCTAAGAATACACCTGACTAGTAAGAATCTTAAGACCCATGGATTTATATGTCTCCATAAGGAAATCAAGCGTGTGTACAGCGGCCTATATGGAGCAGTGAAAATCCGATAAATCCCATTATCAAAATAAATTTCACAAACACAACACAATGACAGTGAAATAGAGAGCACTTCTTAAATAATTCATTCAGGGCTTGTGATGCAACCTGGATTTACCACATCAACACCCAGAGCTGGGTGAGACATAAGGCTGGACACTTCGGGCTGATAGCATTGGTGAGGTTCGGTGAGCAAACGCAGACCCTTTGAAGTCATACTGCATGGTAGCCATTCCATTGGTCCCAACTCTCCAGGTTTAAGGGATTCTTCCTTCAGCTAAAACATGCATGGGAAACCCAGAGTATGGTCCACCATGTGATTGGGAAACGTTTTCAAATGCATCTCAGGTTTCGTCCCCTGGTACTCGGGTTCACCATTCCAGACGCTTTACTAACACTCTCCCCACTTGGAGAGTCAGTGCCTTTAACCGCCTGTTTGGCACAGTTTGCAATTTCTGCGCAAGATGAACAGGAATAGGGAGAACCAATGAGAGAGAAGCTGTAGGTGGCTGCACGTGCCAATGGAACGCTCATTTCCCACCAGGAAGAAGAATTATCCAAAGGCTCAGCGTGCCCTGCCGGAACCAGATTAGGGCCTGAAGAAATCCTGCGGTTTTGCGGCCAGCTCACAAGAAAGCGAGTTGAAGAAAGGAGCTCAGGGGCACTGTAATTCACAAACCTGCAGAGTTATGAATGACAGCTCGTTCAAAAATGTATTGAAGTAAGTCCTCGAAGAGGACTTGAAAGCGGGGCAGAATTTCAGGAAAACGATTTCAGGGGGTAGACTGGAATTGCACTTAAAGCATAGGAAAAGAGGCAGAATGTCGACAATGATGCACTTGGCCAAAAAGGGCGTATGCGTTTTTTCCTGAATATATTCAGGAAAAAACGCATACGCACTTTTTGGCCAAACAAGCAAGCGTGTAAAGGAAATCTGAACTACAATGAAGTCTCACTGCCCCCCGGTCCAAACGGCCATCTGAAACAAGTGTAAAATCCAGAAAGGCAGGACAGGTCATGGAGAAGAGGGAGCCTTGTTATGCTGATGGGCGGGATGTAAATTGCCAACAGCCACTCTGGAGAAGTGTATGGTGTTTCCTGAAACACGTAGGAAACAAAGCAACACAGCCTATGGCAGTTCCACTTAGGGTCCTATAGCTTAGGGATATTAAAATCAAAAACACACAGCCACCCCAAAGTTTGGGACGGCTCTGTTTACAAGAACCTCGTCTACGGTACAAGTTAAATATCCGAGAAAGCAAAAAATGGATAAAGAAATTGTGGTACGTACGTACAATGGAATATCACTCAGCAATGAGATCTAGGTCATCAGGCCCGTAGCGGCAAAATCAGTGGATTCAGGTACGACGATTCTACGAGAAATAAGTCTCTCAGAAAAAGAAATATCATAAGATATCACTAATACACGGAACGTAAACTTCGCTACACATGAACTGAATTACAAAACAGAACAGGGTCTCAAATTTAGAAAACCAACTTATGCTTGCTTATGGGGAAAGGTGAGTTGGGGTGCTGCATCAAACATGAGATTGAAATTAGCACAGATACCGTTCCATAAGCCAAATATATAATAGACAAGACCTACTCCTTGCTCAACGAAATGGACTCAACACCCCATATTCAACGCCTGGGAATATACCTGACAAGTAAGAATCTTAAGACCCATAGATTTATATGTCTCCATAAGGAAATCAAGCGTGTGTACAGCAGCCTAAACGCAGCAGTGAAAATCCGATAAATCCCATTATCAAACTAAATTTCACAAACAAAACACAATGACAGTGAAATAGAGAGCAATTCTTAAATAATTCATTCAGGGCTTGTGATGCAACCTGGATTTACCACATCTACACCCAGAGCTGGGTGAGACATAAGGCTGGACACTTCGGGCTGATAGAATTGGTGAGGTTCGGTGAGCAAACGCAGACCCTTTGAAGTCATACTGCATGGTAGCCATTCCATGGGTCCCAACTCTCCAGGTTTAAGGGATTCTTCCTTCAGCTAAAACATGCATGGGAAACCCAGAGTATGGTCCACCTTGTGATTGGGAAACGGTTTCAAATGCATCTCAGGTTTCGTCCCCTGGTACTCGGGTTCACCGTTCCAGACGCTTTACTAACACTCTCCCTACTTGGAGAGTCAGTGCCTTTAACCTCCTGTTTGGCACAGTTTGCAATTTCTGCGCAAGATGAACAGGAATAGGGAGAACCAATGAGAGACTAGCTGTAGGTGTCTGCACGTGCCAATGGAACGCTCATTTCCCACCAGGAAGAGGAATTAACCAAAGGCTCATCGTGCCCTGCCGGAACCAGATTAGGGCCTGAAGCAATCCTGCGGTTTTGCGGCCAGCTCACAAGAAAGCGAGTTGAAGAAAGGAGCTCAGGGGAACTGTAATTCACAAACCTGCAGAGTTATGAATGACAGCTATCGCCCAAAAATGTATTGAAGTATGTCTTCGAAGAGGACTTGAAAGCGGGGCAGAATTTCAGGAAAACGATTTCAGGGGGTAGACTGGAATTGCACTTAAAGCATACGAAAAGAGGCAGAATGTCCACAATGATGCACTTGGCCAAAAAAGGCGTATGAGTTTTTTCCTGAATATATTCAGGAAAAAACGCATACGTGCTTTTTGGGCAACCAAGCAAGCCTGTAAAGGAAATCTGCACTACAATGAAGTCTCACTGCCCCCCGGTCAAAAGGGCCATCTGAAAAAAGTGTAAAATCCAGAAAGGCAGGCCAGGTCATGGAGAACAGGGAGCCTTGTTATGCTGATGGGCGGGATGTACATTGCCAACAGCCACTCTGCAGAAGTGTATGTTGTTTCATGAAACACGTAGGAAACAAAGCAACACAGCCTATGGCACTTCCAATTAGGGTCCTATAGCTTAGGGAAATTAAAATCAAAAACACACAGCCACCCCAAAATTTGGGATGGCTCTGTTTACAAGAACCTCGTCTACCGTACAAGTTAAATATCCGAGAAAGCAAAACATGGATAAAGATGTTGTGGTACGTATGTACAATGGAATATCACTCAGCAATGAAATCTATGTCATCAGGCCCGTAGCGGCATCATGAATTGATTCAAGTACTATGATTCTACTAGAAATAATCTCACAGAAAAAGAAAGATATTAAGATATCACTAATACACGGAACGTAAACTTGGCTACACATGAACTGAAATACAAAAGAGAACAGGGTCTCAAATTTAGAAAACCAACTTATGCTTGCTTATAGGGAAAGGTGAGTTGGGGTGCTGCATAAAACCAAAGATTGAAATTAGTACAGATAACGTTCCATAAGCCAAATATATTATAGAAAAGACCTACACCTTGCTCAACGAAATGGACTCAACACCCCTTATTCAACGCCTGCGAATATAACTGACAAGTAAGAATCTTAAAACCCATGGATTTATATGTCTCCATAAGGAAATCAAGCATGTGTACAGCGGCCTAAACACAAGAGTGAAAATCCGATAAATCCCATTATCAAAATAAATTTCAAAAACAAAACACAATGACAGTGAAATAGAGAGCAATTCTTAAATAATTCATTCAGGGCTTGTGATGCAACCTGGATTTACCTCATCTACACCCAGAACTGAGTGAGACATAAAGTTGGACACTTCGGGCTGATAGCATTGGTGAGGTTTGATGAGCAAATGCAGACCATTTGAATTCATACTGCACGGTACCCATTCCAAGGGTCCCAACTCACCAGGTTTAAGCGATTCTTCCTTCAGCTAAAACATGCATGGGAAACCCACAGTATGGTGCACCGTGTGACCGGGAAACGTTTTCAAATGCATCTCAGTTTTTGTCCCTTTTTACTCGGGTTCACAATTCCAGACCCTTTACTAACACTCTTCCCACTTGGAGAGTCAGTGCATTTAACCTGCTGTTTGGCACAGTTTGCAATTTCTGCGCAAGATGAACAGGAATAGGGAGAAACAATGAGAGACTAGCTGTAGGTGTCTGCACGGGCAAATTTAACGCTCATTTCCAACCAGGAAGAGGAATTAACCAAACGCTCAGCATGCCGTGCCGGAACCAGATTAGGGCCTGAGGCAATCCTGCGGGTTTGCGGCCAGCTCACAAGAAAGCGATTTGAAGAAAGGAGCTCAGGGGCACTGTAATTCACAAACCTGCAGAGTTATAAATGACAGCTATCGTCCAAAAATATATTGAAGGAAGCCTGCGAAGAGGACTTGAAAGCGGGGCAGAATTTCAGGAAAACGATTTCAGGGGGTAGACTGGAATTGCATTTAAAGCATAGGAAAAGAGGCAGAACGTCGACAATGATGCACTTGGCCAAAAAGGGCGTATGCGTTTTTTCCTGAATATATTCAGGAAAAAACGCATACGCCCTTTTTGGCCAACCAAGCAAGCATGTTAAAGAAATCTGCACTACAATGAAGTCTCACTGCCCCCCGGTCAAAAGGGCCATCTGAAAAAAGTGTAAAATCCAGAAATGCAGCACAGGCCATGGAGAACAGGGAGCCTTGTTATGCTGATGGGTGGGATGTAAATTGCCAACAGCCACTCTGCAGAAGTGTATGGTGTTTCCTGAAACACCTAAAAAACAAAGCAACGGAGCCTACGGCACTTCCACTTATGGTCCTATAGCTTAGGGAAATTAAAATCAAAAACACACAGCCACCCCAAAGTTTCAGACGGCTCTGTTTACAAGAACCTCGTCTACGGTACAAGTTAAATATCCCAGAAAGCGAAAAATGGATCAAGAAGTTGTGGTACATACGTACAATGGAATATCACTCAGCAATGAAATCTATGTCATCTGGCCCGTCGTGGCATAATGAGTGGATTCAGGTACGATGATTCTAAGTGAAATAAGTCACACAGAAAATGAAACATCATAAGATATCACTAATACACCGAATGTAATCTTGGCTACACATGAACTGAATTACAAAACAGAACAGGGTCTCAAATTTAGAAAACCAACTTATGTTTGCTTAAGGGGAAAGGTGAGTTGGGGTGCTGCATAAAACCAGAGATAGAAATTAGCACAGATACCATTCCATACGTCATATATGTAATAGTCAAGGGGGCTTCCCTGGTGGCGCACTGGTTGAGAGTTCGCCTGCCGATGCAGGGGACGCGGGTTCGTGCCCCGGTCCGAGAGGATCCCACATGCCACGGAGCTACTGGCCCCGTGAGTCATGGCCGTTGAGCCTGCGCGTCCGGAGCCTGAGCTCCGCAACGGGAGAGGCCACAACACTGAGAGGCCCGCGTACACCAAAAAAAAAAAAAAATATGTAATAGTCAAGACCTACCCCTTGCTCAACGAAATGGGCTAAACACCCTATATTCAACGCCTAGGAATACACCTGACTAGTAAGAATCTTCAAACCCATGGATTTATATGTCTCCATAAGAGAATCAAGCATGTGTACAGCTGCATGAAGGCAGCAGAGAAAATCCGATAAATCCTATTATCAAAATGAATTACAAAAACAAAACACAATGACAGTGAAATAGAGAGCAATTCTTAAATAATTCATTCAGGTCTTGTGATGCAACCTGGATTTACCTCATCTACACCCAGAGCTGAGTGAGACATAAGGTTGGACACTTCAGGGTGATACAACTGGTGAGGTTCGATGAGCAAATGCAGACCATTTGAAATCATACTGCATGGTACCCATTCCATGGGTCCCAACTCTCCAGGATTAAGCGATTCTTCCTTCAGCTAAAGCATGCATGGGAAGCCCACAGTATGGTGCACCGTGTGACCAGGAAACGTTTTCAAAGGCATCTCAACTTTCGTCCCCTTTTACTCGGGTTCACAATTCCAGACCCTTTTCTAACACTCTCCAGACTTGGAGAGTCAGGGCCTTTAACCTCTTGTTTGGCACAGTTTGCAATTTCTGCGCAAGATGAACAGGAATAGGGAGAACCAATGAGAGACTAGCTGTAGGTGTCTGCACGGGCAAATTTAACGCACATTTCCCACCAGAAAGACGAATTAACCAAAGGCTCAGCATACCGTGCCGGAACAAGATTAGGGCCTGAAGCAATCCTGCGGGTTTGCGGCCAGCTCACAAGAAAGCGATTTGAAGAATGGAGCTCAGGGGCACTGTAATTCACAAACCTGCAGAGTTATAAATGACAGCTATCGTCCAAAAATATATTGAAGGAAGGCTGCGAAGAGGACTTGAAAGCGGGGCAGAATTGCAGGAAAACGATTTCAGGGGGTAGACTGGAATTGCATTTAAAGCATAGGAAAAGAGGCAGGACGTCGACAATGATGCACTTGGCCAAAAAGGGCGTATGCGTTTTTTCCTGAATATATTCAGGAAAAAACGCATACGCCCTTTTTGGCCAACCAAGCAAGCATGTTAAAGAAATCTGCACTACAATGAAGTCTCACTGCCCCCCGGTCAAAAGGGCCATCTGAAAAAAGTGTAAAATCCAGAAATGCAGCACAGGCCATGGAGAACAGGGAGCCTTGTTATGCTGATGGGTGGGATGTAAATTGCCAACAGCCACTCTGCAGAAGTGTATGGTGTTTCCTGAAACACCTAAAAAACAAAGCAACGGAGCCTACGGCACTTCCACTTATGGTCCTATAGCTTAGGGAAATTAAAATCAAAAACACACAGCCACCCCAAAGTTTCAGACGGCTCTGTTTACAAGAACCTCGTCTACGGTACAAGTTAAATATCCCAGAAAGCGAAAAATGGATCAAGAAGTTGTGGTACATACGTACAATGGAATATCACTCAGCAATGAAATCTATGTCATCTGGCCCGTCGTGGCATAATGAGTGGATTCAGGTACGATGATTCTAAGTGAAATAAGTCACACAGAAAATGAAACATCATAAGATATCACTAATACACCGAATGTAATCTTGGCTACACATGAACTGAATTACAAAACAGAACAGGGTCTCAAATTTAGAAAACCAACTTATGTTTGCTTAAGGGGAAAGGTGAGTTGGGGTGCTGCATAAAACCAGAGATAGAAATTAGCACAGATACCATTCCATACGTCATATATGTAATAGTCAAGGGGGCTTCCCTGGTGGCGCACTGGTTGAGAGTTCGCCTGCCGATGCAGGGGACGCGGGTTCGTGCCCCGGTCCGAGAGGATCCCACATGCCACGGAGCTACTGGCCCCGTGAGTCATGGCCGTTGAGCCTGCGCGTCCGGAGCCTGAGCTCCGCAACGGGAGAGGCCACAACACTGAGAGGCCCGCGTACACCAAAAAAAAAAAAAAAATATGTAATAGTCAAGACCTACCCCTTGCTCAACGAAATGGGCTAAACACCCTATATTCAACGCCTAGGAATACACCTGACTAGTAAGAATCTTCAAACCCATGGATTTATATGTCTCCATAAGAGAATCAAGCATGTGTACAGCTGCATGAAGGCAGCAGAGAAAATCCGATAAATCCTATTATCAAAATGAATTACAAAAACAAAACACAATGACAGTGAAATAGAGAGCAATTCTTAAATAATTCATTCAGGTCTTGTGATGCAACCTGGATTTACCTCATCTACACCCAGAGCTGAGTGAGACATAAGGTTGGACACTTCAGGGTGATACAACTGGTGAGGTTCGATGAGCAAATGCAGACCATTTGAAATCATACTGCATGGTACCCATTCCATGGGTCCCAACTCTCCAGGATTAAGCGATTCTTCCTTCAGCTAAAGCATGCATGGGAAGCCCACAGTATGGTGCACCGTGTGACCAGGAAACGTTTTCAAAGGCATCTCAACTTTCGTCCCCTTTTACTCGGGTTCACAATTCCAGACCCTTTTCTAACACTCTCCAGACTTGGAGAGTCAGGGCCTTTAACCTCTTGTTTGGCACAGTTTGCAATTTCTGCGCAAGATGAACAGGAATAGGGAGAACCAATGAGAGACTAGCTGTAGGTGTCTGCACGGGCAAATTTAACGCACATTTCCCACCAGAAAGACGAATTAACCAAAGGCTCAGCATACCGTGCCGGAACAAGATTAGGGCCTGAAGCAATCCTGCGGGTTTGCGGCCAGCTCACAAGAAAGCGATTTGAAGAATGGAGCTCAGGGGCACTGTAATTCACAAACCTGCAGAGTTATAAATGACAGCTATCGTCCAAAAATATATTGAAGGAAGGCTGCGAAGAGGACTTGAAAGCGGGGCAGAATTGCAGGAAAACGATTTCAGGGGGTAGACTGGAATTGCATTTAAAGCATAGGAAAAGAGGCAGGACGTCGACAATGATGCACTTGGCCAAAAAGGGCGTATGCGTTTTTTCCTGAATATATTCAGGAAAAAACGCATACGCCCTTTTTGGCCAACCAAGCAAGCATGTTAAAGAAATCTGCACTACAATGAAGTCTCACTGCCCCCCGGTCAAAAGGGCCATCTGAAAAAAGTGTAAAATCCAGAAATGCAGCACAGGCCATGGAGAACTGGGAGCCTTGTTATGCTGATGGGTGGGATGTAAATTGCCAACAGCCACTCTGCAGAAGTGTATGGTGTTTCCTGAAACACCTAAAAAACAAAGCAACGGAGCCTACGGCACTTCCACTTATGGTCCTATAGCTTAGGGAAATTAAAATCAAAAACACACAGCCACCCCAAAGTTTCAGACGGCTCTGTTTACAAGAACCTCGTCTACGGTACAAGTTAAATATCCCAGAAAGCGAAAAATGGATAAAGAAGTTGTGGTACGTACGTACAATGGAATATCACTCACCAATGAAATCTATGTCATCTGGCCCGTCGTGGCATAATGAGTGGATTCAGGTACGATGATTCTAAGAGAAATAAGTCACACAGAAAATGAAACATCATAAGTTATCTCTAATACACCGAATGTAATCTTGGCTACACATGAACTGAATTACAAAACAGAACAGGGTCTCAAATTTAGAAAACCAACTTATGTTTGCTTAAGGGGAAAGGTGAGTTGGGGTGCTGCATAAAACCAGAGATAGAAATTAGCACAGATACCATTCCATACGTCAAATATGTAATAGTCAAGACCTACACCTTGCTCAACGAAATGGGCTAAACACCCTATATTCAACGCCTAGGAATACACCTGACTAGTAAGAATCTTCAAACCCCTGGATTTATATATCTCCATAAGAGAATCAAGCGTGGGTACAGCTGCATGAAGGTAGCAGAGAAAATCCGATAAATCCTATTATCAAAATGAATTACAAAAACAAAACACAATGACAGTGAAATAGAGAGCAATTCTTAAATAATTCATTCAGGGCTTGTGATGCAACCTGGATTTACCTCATCTAAACCCAGAGCTGAGTGAGACATAAAGTTGGACACTTCGGGCTGATAGCATTGGTGAGGTTCGAAGAGCAAATGCAGACCATTTGAAGTCATACTACATGGTACCCATTCCATGGGTCCCAACTCTCCAGGTTTAAGCGATTCTTCCTTCAGCTAAAACATGCATGAGAAACCCACAGTATGGTTCACCGTGTGACCGGGAAACGTTTTCAAATGCATCTCAGTTTTCGTCCCCTTTTACTCGGGTTCACAATTCCAGACCCTTTACTAACACTCTACCCACTTGGAGAGTCAATGCCTTTAACCTGCTGTTTGGCAGAGTTTGCAATTTCTGCGCAAGATGAACAGGAATAGGGAGAACCAATGAGAGACTAGCTGTAGGTGTCTGCACGGGCAAATTTAACGCTCATTTCCAACCAGGAAGAGGAATTAACCAAACGCTCAGCATGCCGTGCCGGAACCAGATTAGGGCCTGAAGCAACCCTGCGAGTTTGCGGCCAGCTCACAAGAAAGCGATTTGAAGAAAGGAGCTCCGGGGCACTCTAATTCACAAACCTGCAGAGTTATAAATGACAGCTATCGTCCAAAAATATATTGAAGGAAGCCTGCGAAGGGGACTTGAAAGCGGGGCAGAATTGCAGGAAAACGATTTCAGGGGGGAGACTGGAATTGCATTTAAAGCATAGGAAAAGAGGCAGAACGTCGACAATGATGCACTTGGCCAAAAAGGGCGTATGCGTTTTTTCCTGAATATATTCAGGAAAAAACGCATACGCCCTTTTTGGCCAACCAAGCAAGCATGTTAAAGAAATCTGCACTACAATGAAGTCTCACTGCCCCCCGGTCAAAAGGGCCATCTGAAAAAAGTGTAAAATCCAGAAATGCAGCACAGGCCATGGAGAACAGGGAGCCTTGTTATGCTGATGGGTGGGATGTAAAATGCCAACAACCACTCTGGACATGTGTATTGTGTATCCTGAAACACCTAAAAAACAAAGCAACGGAGCCTACGGCACTTCCACTTATGGTCCTATAGCTTAGGGAAATTAAAATCAAAAACACACAGCCACCCCAAAGTTTCAGACGGCTCTGTTTACAAGAACCTCGCCTACAGTACAAGTTAAATATCCCAGAAAGCGAAAAATGGATAAAGAAGTTGTGGTACGTACGTACAATGGAATATCACTCACCAATGAAATCTATGTCATCTGGCCCGTCGTGGCATAATGAGTGGATTCAGGTACGATGATTCTAAGAGAAATAAGTCACACAGAAAATGAAACATCATAAGTTATCTCTAATACACCGAATGTAATCTTGGCTACACATGAACTGAATTACAAAACAGAACAGGGTCTCAAATTTAGAAAACCAACTTATGTTTGCTTAAGGGGAAAGGTGAGTTGGGGTGCTGCATAATACCAGAGATAGAAATTAGCACAGATACCATTCCATACGTCAAATATGTAATAGTCAAGACCTACACCTTGCTCAACGAAATGGGCTAAACACCCTATATTCAACGCCTAGGAATACACCTGACTAGTAAGAATCTTCAAACCCATGGATTTATATGTCTCCATAAGAGAATCAAGCGTGTGTACAGCTGCATGAAGGTAGCAGAGAAAATCCGATAAAACCTATTATCAAAATGAATTACAAAAACAAAACACAATGACAGTGAAATAGAGAGCAATTCTTAAATAATTCATTCAGGGCTTGTGATGCAACCTGGATTTACCTCATCTACACCCAGAGCTGAGTGAGACATAAAGTTGGACACTTCGGGCTGATAGCATTGGTGAGGTTCGAAGAGCAAATGCAGACCATTTGAAGTCATACTGCATGGTACCCATTCCATGGGTCCCAACTCTCCAGGTTTAAGCGATTCTTCCTTCAGCTAAAACATGCATGGGAAACCCACAGTATGGTGCACCGTGTGACCGGGAAACGTTTTCAAATGCATCTCAGTTTTCGTCCCCTTTTACTCGGGTTCACAATTCCAGACCCTTTACTAACACTCTCCCCACTTGGAGAGTCAGTGCCTTTAACCTCCTGTTTGGCACAGTTTGCAATTTCTGCGCAAGATGAACAGGAATAGGAAGAACCAATGAGAGACTAGCTGTAGGTGTCTGCACAGGCAAATTTAATGCTCATTTCCATCCAGGAAGAGGAATTAACCAAACGCTCAGCATGCCGTGCCGGAACCAGATTAGGGCCTGAAGCAATCCTGCGGGTTTGCGGCCAGCTCAAAAGAAAGCGATTTGAAGAAAGGAACTCAGGGGCACTGTAATTCACAAACCTGCAGAGTTATAAATGACAGCTATCGTCCAAAAATATATTGAAAGAAGGCTGGGAAGAGGACTTGAAAGCGGGGCAAAATTGCAGGAAAACGATTTCAGGGGGTAGACTGGAATTGCATTTAAAGCATAGGAAAAGAGGCAGAACGTCGATAATGATGCACTTGGCCAAAAAGGGCGTATGCGTTTTTTCCTGAATATATTCAGGAAAAAACGCATACGCCCTTTTTGGCCAACCAAGCAAGCATGTTAAAGAAATCTGCACTACAATGAAGTCTCACTGCCCCCCTGTCAAAAGGGCCATCTGAAAAAAGTGTAAAATCCAGAAAGGCAGCACAGGCCATGGAGAACAGGGAGCCTTGTTATCCTCATGGGTGGGACGTAAATTGCCAAGAGCCACTCTGGAGAAGTGTATTGTGTTTCCTGAAACACCTAAAAAACAAAGCAACGGAGCCTACGGCACTTCCACTTATGGTCCTATAGCTTAGGGAAATGAAAATCAAAAACACACAGCCACCCCAAAGTTTCAGATGGCGCTGTTTACAAGAACCTCGTCTACGGTACAAGTTAAATATCCCAGAAAGCGAAAAATGGATAAAGAAGTTGTGGTACGAACGTACAATGGAATATCACTCACCAATGAAATCTATGTCATCTGGCCCGTCGTGGCATAATGAGTGGATTCAGGTACGATGATTCTAAGAGAAATAAGTCACACAGAAAATGAAACATCATAAGTTATCTCTAATACACCGAATGTAATCTTGGCTACACATGAACTGAATTACAAAACAGAACAGGGTCTCAAATTTAGAAAACCAACTTATGTTTGCTTAAGGGGAAAGGTGAGTTGGGGTGCTGCATAAAACCAGAGATAGAAATTAGCACAGATACGATTCCATACGTCAAATATGTAATAGTCAAGACCTACTCCTTGCTCAACGAAATGGGCTAAACACCATATATTCAACGCCTAGGAATACACCTGACTAGTAAGAATCTTCAAACCCATGGATTTATATGTCTCCATAAGAGAATCAAGCGTGTGTACAGCTGCATGAAGGCAGCAGAGAAAATCCGATAAATCCCATTATCAAAATGAATTACAAAAACAAAACACAATGACAGTGAAATAGAGAGCAATTCTTAAATAATTCATTCAGGTCTTGTGATGCAAACTGGATTTACCTCATCTACACCCAGAGCTGAGTGAGACATAAGGTTGGATACTTCGGGCTGATAGCGTTGGTGAGGTTCGATGAGGAAATGAAGACCATTTGAAGTCATACTGCATGGTAGCCATTCCATGGATCCTTACTCTCCAGGTTTAAGCGATTCTTCCTTCAGCTAAAACATGCATGGGAAACCCACAGTATGGTGCACCGTGTGACCGGGAAACGTTTTCAAATGCATCTCAGTTTTCGTCCCCTTTTACTCGGGTTCACAATTCCAGACCCTTTACTAACACTCTCCCCACTTGGAGAGTCAGTGCCTTTAACCTCCTGTTTGGCACAGTTTGCAAATTCTGCGCAAGATGAACAGGAATAGGGAGAACCAATGAGAGACTAGCTGTAGGTGTCTGCGTGGGCAAATTTAACGCTAATTTCCAACCAGGAAGAGGAATTAACCAAACGCTCAGCATGCCGTGCCGGAACCAGATTAGGGCCTGAAGCAATCCTGCGGGTTTGCGGCCAGCTCACAAGAAAGCGATTTGAAGAAAGGAGCTCCGGGGCACTGTAATTCAAAACATGCAGTGTTATAAATGACAGCTATCGTCCAAAAATATATTGAAGGAAGCCTGCGAAGAGGACTTGAAAGCGGGGCAGAATTGCAGGAAAACGATTTCAGGGGGTAGACTGGAATTGCATTTAAAGCATAGGAAAAGAGGCAGAACGTCGACAATGATGCACTTGGCCAAAAAGGGCGTATGCGTTTTTTCCTGAATATATTCAGGAAAAAGCGCATACGCCCTTTTTGGCCAACCAAGCAAGCATGTTAAAGAAATCTGCACTACAATGAAGTCTCACTGCCCCGCGGTCAAAAGGGCCATCTGAAAAAAGTGTAAAATCCAGAAATGCAGCACAGGCCATGGAGAACTGGGAGCCTTGTTATGCTGATGGGTGGGATGTAAATTGCCAACAGCCACTCTGGAGAAGTGTATGGTGTTTCCTGAAACACCTAAAAAACAAAGCAACGGAGCCTACGGCACTTCCACTTATGGTCCTATAGCTTAGGGAAATTAAAATCAAAAGCACACAGCCACCCCAAAGTTTCAGACGGCTCTGTTTACAAGAACCTCATCTACGGTACAAGTTAAATATCCCAGAAAGCGAAAAATGGATAAAGAAGTTGTGGTACGTACGTACAATGGAATATCACTCACCAATGAAATCTATGTCATCTGGCCCATCGTGGCATAATGAGTGGATTCAGGTACGATGATTCTAAGAGAAATAAGTCACACAGAAAATGAAACATCATAAGTTAACTCTAATACACCGAATGTAATCTTGGCTACACATGAACTGAATTACAAAACAGAACAGGGTCTCAAATTTAGAAAACCAACTTATGTTTGCTTAAGGGGAAAGGTGAGTTGGGGTGCTGCATAAAACCAGAGATAGAAATTAGCACCTATACCATTCCATACGTCAAATATGTAATAGTCAAGACCTACCCCTTGCTTAACGAAATGGGCTAAACACCCTATATTCAACGCCTAGGAATACACCTGACTAGTAAGAATCTTCAAACCCATGGATTTATATGTCTCCATAAGAGAATCAAGCATGTGTACAGCTGCATGAAGGCAGCAGAGAAAATCCGATAAATCCTATTATCAAAATGAATTACAAAAACAAAACACAATGACAGTGAAATAGAGAGCAATTCTTAAATAATTCATTCAGGGCTTGTGATGCAACCTGGATTTACCACATCTACACCCAGAGCTGAGTGAGACATAAGGTTGGACTCTTCGCGCTGATAGCATTGGTGAGGTTCGATGAGCAAATGCAGACCATTTGAAGTCATACTACATGGTACCCATTCCATGGGTCCCAACTCTCCAGGTTTAAGCGATTCTTCCTTCAGCTAAAGCATGCATGGGAAGCCCACAGTATGGTGCACCGTGTGACCGGGAAACATTTTCAAATGCATCTCAGTTTTTGTCCCCTTTTACTCGGGTTCACAATTCCAGACCCTTTACTAACACTCTCCCCACTTGGAGAGTCAGTGCCTTTAACCTCCTATTTGGCACAGTTTGCAATTTCTGCGCAAGATGAACAGGAATAGGGAATACCAATGAGAGACTACCTGTAGGTTTCTGCACGGGCAAATTTAACGCTCATTTCCAACCAGGAAGAGGAATTAACCAAACGCTCAGCATGCCGTGCCGGAACCAGATTAGAGCCTGAAGCAATCCTGCGGGTTTGCGGCCAGCTCAAAAGAAAGCGATTTGAAGAAAGGAGCTCAGGGGCACTCTAATTCACAAACCTGCAGAGTTATAAGTGACAGCTATCATCCAAAAATATATTGAAGGAAGGCTGTGAAGAGGACTTGAAAGCGGGGCAAAATTGCAGGAAAACGATTTCAGGGGGTAGACTTGAATTGCATTTAAAGCATAGGAAAAGAGGCAGTACGTCGACAATGATGCACTTGGCCAAAAAGGGCGTATGCGTTTTTTCCTGAATATATTCAGGAAAAAACGCATACGCCCTTTTTGGCCAACCAAGCAAGCATGTTAAAGAAATCTGCACTACAATGAAGTCTCACTGCCCCCCAGTCAAAAGGGCCATCTGAAAAAAGTGTAAAATCCAGAAAGGCAGCACAGACCATGGAGAACAGGGAGCCTTGTTATGCTGATGGGCGGGATGTGAACTGCCAACAGCCACTCTGGAGAAGTGTATGGTCTTTCCTGAAACACGTAGGAAACAAAGCAACACAGCCTATGGCACATCCACTTATGGTCCTATAGCTTAGGGAAGTTAAAATCAAAAACACACAGCAACCCCAAAGTTTGGGTCGGCTCTGTTTACAAGAACCTCGTCTACGGTACAAGTTAAATATCCCAGAAAGCGAAAATGGATAAAGAAGTTGTGGTACATACGTACAATGGAAAATCACTCAGCAATGAAATCTATGTCATCTGGCCCTTAGCGGTATAATGAGTGGATTCAGGTACAATGATTCTACGTGAAATAAGTCACACAGAAAAAGGAACATCATAAGATATCACTAATACATGGAATGAAACATGGCTACACATGAACTGAATTACAAAACACAAGAGGGTCTCCAAGTTAGAAAACCAACTGATGGTTGCTTATGGGGAAAGGTGAGTTGGGGTGCTGCATAAAACCAGAGATTTATATTAGCACAGAAACTGTTCCATAAACCAAATATGTAATAGAAAAGACCTACTCCTTGCTCAACGAAATGGAGTCAACACCCCATATTCAACGCCTAGGAATATACCTGACTAGTAAGGATCTTAAAACCCATGGATTTATATGTCTCCGTAAGAGAATCAAGCGTGTGTACAGCGGCCTAAACGCATCAGTGAAAATCCGATAAATCCCATTATCAAAATAAATTTCAAAAACAAAACACAATGACACTGAAATAGAGGGCAATTCTTAAATAATTCATTCAGGGCTTGTGATACAACCTGGATTTAGCACATCTTCAACCAGAGCTGGGTGAGACATAAGGCTGGACACTTCGGGCTGATAGCATTGGTGAGGTTCGGTGAGCAAATGCAGAACATTTGAAGTCATACTGCATGGTACCCATTCCATGGGTCCCAACTCTCCAGGTTTAAGGGATTCTTCCTTCAGCTAAAACATGCATGGGAAACCGAGAGTATGGTCCACCTTGTGATTTGGATTCGTTTTCAAATGCATCTCAGTTTTTTTCCCCTGGTACTAGGGTTCAATATTCCAGACCCGTCAATAACACTCTCCCCATATATATATTCAGGAAAAAATGCATACGCCCTTTTTGGCCAACCAAGCAAGCGTGTAAAGGAAATCTGCACTACAATGAAGCCTCACTGCCCCCCGGTCAAAAGGGCCATCTGAAAAAAGTGTAAAATCCAGAAAGGCAGGACAGGCCATGGGGAACATGTAGCCTTGTTATGCTGATGGGCGGGATGTGAACCGCCAACAGCCACTCTGGAGAACTGTATGGTGTTTCCGGAAACACGTCGGAAACAAAGCAACACAGCCTATGGCACTTCCACTTATGGTCCTATAGCTTAGGGACATTAAAATGAAAAACACAGAGCCACCCCAAAGTTTGGGACGGCTCTGTTTACAAGAACCTCGTCTACGATACAAATTAAATATCCCAGAAATCGAAATATGGATAAAGAAGATGTGGTACGTATGTACAATGGAATATCACTCAGCAATGATATCTATGTCATCAGGCCAGTAGTGGCATAATGAATGGATTCAGGTATGATGATTTTACGTGAAATAAGTCACACAGAAAAAGAAACATCATAAGTTATCACTAATACATGGAATGTAAACTTGGCTACACATGAACTGATCTACAAAACAGAACACGGTCTCAAATTTAGAAAACGAACTTACGCTTGCTTATGGGGAAAGGTGAGTTGGCGTGCTGCATAAAACCAGAGATTGAAATTAGCACAGATATCTTTCCATAAGCCAAATATATAATAGACAAGACCTACTCCTTGCTCAACGAAATGAACTCAACACCCCATATTCAACGCCTCGGAATATACCTGACTAGTAAGAATCTTAAAACCCATGGATTTATATGTCTCCGTAAGAGAATCAAGCGTGTGTACAGTGGCCTAAATGCAGCAGTGAAAATCGGATAACTTCCTTTATCAAAAAAAATTTCAAAAACAAAACACAATGACAGTGAAATAGAGAGCAATTCTTAAATAATTCATTCAGGGCTTGTGATGCAACCTGGATTTACCACATCTACACCCAGAGCTGGGTGAGACATAAGGCTGGACCCTTCGCGCTGATACCATTGGTGAGGCTCGGTGAGCAAATGCAGACCGTTTGAAGGCATACTGCATGGTACCCATTCCATGGGTCCCAACTCTCCAGGTTTAAGGGATTCTTCCTTCAGCTAAAACATGCATGAGAAACGCAGAGTATATTCCACCATATGATTGCGAAACGTTTTCAAATGCATCTCAGTTTTTGTGCCCTGGTACTCGGGTTCACCATTCCAGACGCTTTACTAACTCTCTCCCCACTTGGAGAGTCAATGCCTTTAACCTCCTGTTTGACACAGTATGCAATTTCTGCGCAAGATGAAAAGGAATAGGGAGAAACAATGAGAGACTAGCTGTAGGTGTCTGCACGGGCAAATTTATGCTCATTTCCCTCCAGGAAGTGGAATTAACCAAAGGCTCAGCATGCCGGGCCGGAACCAGATTAGGGCCTGAAGCAATCCTGCGGTTTTGCGGCCAGCTCACAAGGAAACGAGTTGAAGAAAGGAGCTCAGGGGCTCTGTCATTCACAAACCTGCAGAGTTATAAATGCCAACTATCGTCCAGAAATACATTGAAGAAGGCTGCGAAGAGGACTTGACAGCGCGGCAGAATTGCTGGAAAACGATTTCAGGGGGTAGACTGGAATTGCATTTAAAGCATAGAAAAGAGTCATAACGTCGACAATGATGCACTTGGCCAAAAAGGGCGTATGCGTTTTTAACTGAATATATTCAGGAAATAACGCATACGCACTTTTTGGCCAACCAAGCAAGCGTGTAAAGGAAATCTGCACTACAATGAAGTCTCACTGCCCCCCGGTCAAAAGGGCCTTCTGAAAAAAGTGTAAAATCCAGAAAGGCAGGACAGGCCATGGAGAACAGGGAGACTTGTTATGCTGATGGACGGGATATAAATTGCCAACAGCCACTCTGGAGAAGTGTATGGTGTTTCCTGAAACACCTAAAAAGCAAAGCAACGGAGCCTACGGCACTTCCACTTATGGTCCTATAGCTTACGGAATTAAAATCAAAAACACACAGCCACCCCAAAGTTTCGGACGGCTCTGTTTACAAGAACACCGTCTGCGGAACAAGTTAAATATCCCAGAACGTTAAAAATGGATAAAGAAGTTGTGGTACGTACGTACAATGTAATATCACTCAGCAATGAAATCTAGGTCATCAGGCCCGTCGCGGCATAATGAGTGGATTCAGGTACGATGATTCTAAGTGAAATAAGTCACACAGAAAATGAAACATCATAAGATATCACTAATACACGGAATGTAAACTTGGCTACACATGAACTGAATTACAAAACAGAACAGGGTCTCAAATTTAGAAAACCAACTTATGCTTGCTTAAGGGGAAAGGTGAGTTGGGGTGGTGCATCAAACCAGAGATAGAAATTAGCACAGATACCTTTCCATAAGCCAAATATGTCATAGTCAAAACCTACACCTTGCTCAACGAAATGGACTAAACACCCCATATTCAACGCCTAGGAATACACCTGACTAGTAAGAATCTTCAAACCCATGGATTTATATGTCTGCATAAGAGAATCAAGCGTGTGTACAACTGCATGAATGCAGCAGAGAAAATCCGATAAATCCCATTATCAAAATGAATTACAAAAACAAAACACAATGACACTGAAATAGAGAGCAATTCTTAAATAATTCATTCAGGGCTTGTAATGCACCCTGGATTTACCACATCTACACCCAGAGCTGAGTGAGACATAAGGTTGGACACTTCGTGCTGATAGCATTGGTGAGGTTCGATGAGCAAACTCAGACCCTTTGAAGTCATACTGCATGGTACCCATTCCATGGGTCCCAACTTTCCAGGTTTACAGGATTCTTCCTTCACCTAAATCATGCACCTGAATCCCAGAGTATGGTCCACTATGTGACTGGGAAGCGATTTTAAATGCCTCTCAGGTTTCCTCCCTTGGTACTCAGGTTCACCATTCCAGACGCTTTACTAACTCTCTCCCCACTTGGAGAGTCAGTGCCTTTAACCTCCTGTTGGGCACAGTTTGCAATATCTGCGCAAGATGAACAGGAATAGGGAGAACCAATGAGAGACTAGCTGTAGTTGTCTGCACGGGCAAATTTAACGCTCATTTCCCACCAGAAAAAGGAATTTTCCAAACGCTCAGCATGCTGTGCGGAAACCAGATTAGGGCCTGAAGCAATCCTGTGGTTTTGCGGCCAGCTCACAAGAAAGCTAGTTGAAGAAAGGAGCTCAGGGACACTGTAATTAACAAACCTGCAGAGTTATAAATGGCAGGTATCAAACAAAAATATATTGAAGTAAGGCTGCGAAGAGGACTTGAAAGTGGGGCAGAATTCCAGTAATATGATTTCAGGAGGTAGACGGGAAGTGCTCTGAAAGCATAGGAGAAGAGGCAGATTCTCGACAATGATGCACTTGGTCAAAAAGTGCATATGAGTTTTTTCAGGGCCCTCATTAAAGAGGGTAGGGGGCTCCCAGCATGCTTTCGTGGCCAACAGAGGGCCCACATCGCCAAGGCGATGTGAGCCAGCCAGGCAGGAGTGACCTCACATCAGAGGGCCCACCTCACAGAAGGGTAAGGAACCCAGCCAGGATCAGACTCTCACCAGAGTGCCCACATCAGCAAGGGGCTGTGAACCAGACAGGAGTGTCATCACACCCATGGGGCCACATCATCAAAGGTTGAGGTACCCAGGAAATGTGGCCTCAAACCAGAGGACCCACATCACCATGGGTCTCAGAGCGAGGCAGGCAGGATTAACCTCACAACACATGGCCCATTGTATAAAAAAGGTGAGGAATCCAGCAGTTGGAACATCCCAGCAGGCGTCCCAGAGCACCAGGGCTATGGGATCCAGGCAGTGATGAACTCACAACAGAGGTCCCTCATCATGAAACTGTGAGGAAACCAGCCGTTGTGACCTCAGAGCACAAGGCCCACATCCCCATGGGGAAGGGAACCAAGCAGGAGTGTCATCACACCAGTGGGCACACATCAGAAAATGTGGGGAGCCCAGCAGTTAGGGCCTGACGCCAGAGGGCTCTCATCACTGAGGAGAGGAGGCTCACAGCAGGCTCCAACTGCTACCAGAGGGCCGCCATCGCCAATGCGGGATGTGCCAGCCAGGCAGGAGTGACCTCAGAGCAGAGGGCCCACCACACAAAAGTGTGAGGAACCCAAAGAGGATCAGACTCTCACCACAGGGCCCACATCACCAAGGGAATGGGAACCAGGCTGGAGTGTCCTCACACCAGTGGGGCCTCATCACCGAAATGTGAGTGACCCAGCACACGTGGCTTCAAACCAGAGGACACATATCACCAAGGGGCTGGGAGTGAGGCAGGCAGGAGGAGCCTCAAAACATAGGGACCATAGAATAAAAATGGTGAGGTATCCCGCAGTTGGAACCTCCTAGCAGGCGGCCAGGAGCAGCGAGGCTATGGGATCCAGACCTGACTGAACTCAAAACAGAGTGCCCTCATCATAAAACTGTGAGCAACCCAGCCGTTGGGACCTCAGAGCAGAAGGCCCACATTCCCATGTGGCTGGGAACATGGCATAAGTGTACTCGCACCACAGGGCACACTTCAGAGAATGTTGGAAGCCCAGAAGTTAGGGCCTGATGCCAGAGGGCCCTCATTACCAAGGGGAGGAGACTCCAAGCAGGCACCAACTCCCAACTGAGGGCCCATGTCGCCAAGGTGACGTGTGACAGCCAGGCAGGAGTGACCTCACAGCAGAGGGCCTACCTCACAGAAGGGTGAGGAACCCAGCCAGGATAAGACTCTCACCAGAAGGCCCACATCACCAATGGGATCAGAAACAGGCAGGACTGTCTTCACACCAGTGTGGCCACATCATAGAAAGGTGAGGAACCCAGCACATGTGGCCTAAACCAGAGGACCCACATCTCCAAGGGGCTCGGAGTGAGGCAGGCAGGAGGAGCCTCACAACACAGGGACCATAGGATAAAAAAGCTGAGGAAACTTGCAGTGTGAACCTCCCAGCAGGCGGCCCAGAGCACCAAGTCTATGCGATCCAGGCTGCAGTGAACTCACAGCAGAGGGCCCACATCATGAAACTGTGAGCAACCCAGACATTGGGACCTCAGAGCAGAAGGCCCACATCCCCATGGGGATGGGAACCTCGCAGGAGTGCCCTCGCACCACTTAGCACGTATCAGAAAATGTGGGTACCCAGCAGTTAGGGCCTGACGCAAGAGGGCCCTCATCACCGAGGGGAGGAAGCTCCCAGCAGGCTACAACTGCCACAAGAGGGCCGATGTTGCCCAGGCGGGGTATGCCAACCAGGCAGGAGTGACCTCACAGCAGAGGACCCACCTCACAGAAGGGTGAGGAACCCAAACAGGATCAGACTCTCACCAGAGGGCCCACATCATCAAGGGGATAGGAACCAGGCAGGAGTGTCCTCACACCATTGGGGCCACATCATCAAAAGGTGAGGGCCCCAGCACACGTGGCCTCAAACCAGAGGACACACATCACCAAGGGGCTGGGAGTGAGGCAGGCAGGAGGAGTCTCAAAAAAGAGGGCCCATAGAAGAAAAAAGGTGAGGAATCCCGCAGTTGTAACGTCCCAGCAGGTGGCCAGGAGCAGCATGGCTATGGGATCCAGGCCGGAGTGAACTCACACCAGAGGGCCCTCATCATGAAACTGAGCAACCCACCGTTGGGACCTCAGAGCAGAAGGCCCACATTCCCATGGGGTTGTGAACTTGGCAGGAACGTACTCGCACCACAGGGCGCACATCAGAAAATTTTGGGAGCCCAGGAGTTAGGGCCTGATGCCAGAGGGCCCTCATTACCAAGGGGAGGAGACTCCCAGCAGGCACCAACTCCCACCAGATGGCCAACGTCACCAAGGCGGGGTGTGCCAGCTAGGCAGGACTGACCTCAGAGAAGAGGGCCTACCTCACAGAAGTGTGAGTAACACAACCAGGATCAGACTCTCACCGGAGGGCCCACATCACCAAGGAGATGGGAACCAAGCAGGAGTGTCCTCACACCAGTGGGGCCACATCAGCCAAAGGTGAGGAACCCAGCACATGTGGCCTCAAACCAGAGGACACACATCACCAAGGGGCTGGGAGTGAGGCAGGTGTCTGGAGGGGCACATTTAACTCTAATTTCCCACCAGGAAGAGGAATTAACCAAAGGCTCAGAGTGCCGTGCCGGACCCTGATTATGGCCTGAAGCAAACCTGCGGTTCTGTGGCCAGCTTTCAAGGAAACGAGTTAAGAAAGGAAATCACGGGCACTGTAATTCACAAACCTGCAGAGGTATAAATGACAGCTATTGGCAAAAATATATTGAAGTAAGTCTGCAAAGAGGACTTGAAAACGAGGCAGAATTGCAGGAATCATATTTCAGGAGGTAGATTGGAATTGCATTTAAAGCATGTGAAATGCGGCAGATCTTCGACAATGATGCACTTGGACAAAAGTGCATATACATTTTTTCCTGAATATATTCAGGAAAAAACGCATATGCCCTTTTTGGCCAACCAAGCACTCGAGCAATGGAAATCCGCACTACAATGAAGTCTTATTTCCCATTCGTCAAAAGGGCCATCTGAAAAAAGTGTAAAAACCAGAAACACAGGACAGGCCATGGAATAAAGGGAGCCTTGTTATGCTGATGGGTGGGATGTAAATTGCCAACAGACACTCTGGAGATGTTTATGGTGTATCCTGGAACATCTGACAAACAAAGCTACAGACCCTAGGGCACTTCCACTTTTGGCCCTATAGCTTTGGAAAATTAAAATCAAGAAGACAGAGCCAACACAAAATTTAGGGCTGCTGTGTATACAAGAACCTCGAGTCCAGTACAAATTAAATATCCCAGAAAGAAAAAAATGGATAAAGGAGTTGTGCTACTTACGTACAACGGAATATCACTCAGCAATGAAATCAATGTCATCAGGACTGTAGCAGCAAATTGAGTGGATTTAAGTATGATGATTCTAAGAGAAATATGTCACACAGAGTAAGATAATTATCATAAGATATCACTAATAGAGAGAGTGTAAACTTGGCTACACATAAACTGAATTACAAAACCGAACAGAGTCTCACATTTAGATAAAAACTTATGCTTGCTTAAGGGGAAAGTTGAGTTGGGGTGCTGTATAAAACCAGAGATTGAAATGAGCACACATACCGTTCCATAAGTCAAATATGTAATAGACAAGACCTACTCTTTGCTCAATGAAATAGACTCATCCAAGATGTATCACCTCACACCTGTTAGAATGGGCATCATCAGAAAATCTACAAACAACAAATGCTGGAAAGGGTGTGGAGATAAGGAACCCTCTTCCACTATTGTTGGGAATGTAAATTGATACAGTCACTGTGGAGAACATTATGGAGTTTCTTATAAAACTAAGAATAGAATTACCATATGATACAGCAATCCCACTACTGGGCATATACCCAGACAAAACCATAAATCAAAAAGAGACATTCACTGCAATGTTCATTGCATCACTATTTACAATATCCAGGTAATGGAAGCAACCTAAATGCCCACAGACAGACGAATGCATAAAGATGAGGTACATATATAAAATGGAATATTACTAAGCCATAAAAAGGAATGAAATTGGGTCATTTGTAGAGACGTTGATGGATCTAGAGACTGTCATACAGAGTGAAGTAAGTCAGAAATGGAAAAACAAATCTTGTATATTAATGCATATATGTGGAACCTAGAAAAATTGTACAGATGAACCGTTTTGCAAGGCAGAAATAGAGCAACAGATGTAGACAACAAACGTATGGACACCAAGGGGGGAAAGCTGTTAGGGGGTGGTGGTGGGAGGAGTTGAGAGATTGGGATTGGCATGTATACATTTATATGTATAAAATAGATAACCAACAAGAACCTGCTGTATAAAAAATTAAAATAAAATTCAAAATTAAAAAAAGTAAAACAGAAAAAATATTCTTCCCTTCACATACATGTATTTATATGAATAAATTATTTCCATGCTTATATCTGTAAATACAAAAAAGAGGAATAAAATCTACCTTGAACCAAAAATGAAAAAAAGAAAAAAAATACAGAACCCACAAGTTACACAGAGGAAAACCGTATCAGGGCACTTGCTCCAGTTGTAAACAATTCTGAAGTTGGTCAGTGGTGGGGAATCATCTCCCATTCAGCCAGCAGGCCACACGCAACAAGCATCCTCATTGCAAAGTTGGGGGACCGTGCCGAGGCATCTGTGAGTAAACGTGGGCCGAGCCCCAGGCCAGCTGCTGCAGAAATGTTCCCACCTTTCACAGGTAAAACACCTGAATATGTACAAGGATTTGAAAGCCTAGAGGAAGGGCCATGGAGCCACATGAGCGACAGCATGCCAGCCGACTTGGTGCCTGCAGGCCAGCCAGGATGGTCCTGGCCCTGGGTACTCTTCTGGAAGCTTTCCATTTCCCTGCCTGAGATATCCCTGCTGTCCCGGCCCCCACTGATTTCTTCCTTCCTCACCTCTGCCCAGGGAGAAATTCCAGCAGCAGGTATGGGTGACACATCCTCTTCTTTAGCAGGTGGCATCTTGGCAACTGCTGCAGAAAGTCCAGCAGAGCCCCACTCACACTGGGCCACCCACAAAGCCGTGGCCTCTCACTCCCTCCCACCAGCCCAGCCCCGAGACTGCTGACTGGGCAGAGAAAATGGCGTCAGGCACAGCTGCAGGGGCTCTTGCTGCCTGGAGCGGTGTTTATATTGATCTCAACCCAGGCACACCTGGGGAGGACTGGCCGGCACGGTCAGGCTTCCCAGGCCAGCCAATAATCACCCCTCAGGGTCTCACAGTTGCAGAAACTGGAACTTGCTGAATCGGCCAGGTCCAAGGAACAGGTGTGGGCTCCTGAGAGTCAGGATAGACAAGGGACTGCAGCTCTGGCTTGTTTTCTAATTATATTATCTGGCCCATGAGTGGGAGACAACTTCAAGAAAACCCTCTCCTAATGAGAGGAACCCAGGAGTCAGGGAGAGGAGGGGTGTGTGGTGGGTGGAGACAGAGGCCTGGTGCCCCGGGTGCAGTGGAAGTCTCTGGAAGACCAGGTGGAGGGAGGCCACACAGAGTGATGCCCAGGGTCACAGACCTGTCAGAGCTGCTGTTTGTTAGTTCAAGTCCTGCTCTGAGGTGCTCTGTGTCAGATCTGAGTGACAGGTGAACTGGGAGTGCTCTGCAATGAGGGCGATGTGCACGGTTCCTGTGTGCCCAGCCCTGCCACGGTAACTGCAAGGGTAGCTCTGTATCCTGAGAGTGGCCTGACCACGAGAGCCCCGTGGTCTGGAGTGGGGGGTAGGGTCCCTGCTCAGGTGATCTCCATATCCTGGGATTGGCCTGATATCGAGAGCCCCATGGGCTGCTGGAATCCTGGTAAAAGATGTCAGGACAGTCAGTGAAGCCACCGAGGATAGACCTCCAGTAGTTCCTAAATCCTACACCCTGCTGGTCATTCTACCAACCACCAGGACATGGTATTCTGTATTAGTCTTCAATGATGCCTTCTTTTGTATTCCATTAGTGTCAGAGTCACAAGAAATTTTGGCTTGTGAGTGGCAGGTCTCAACATACAACTAAAACAATACTTCTGGGCCGTCTTGCCCCAAGGGTTCAAAAATTCCCACACCATCTTTGGGGAAAGCTCAGCTAAAGACCTAAAAGTCCTACCACTGGAAAAAGAAACACTCCTTCAATATGCAGACGACATTCTGAACACCAGCCCTACTAAGGAGACCTCTGAACTACCAAGCCAATAAAGGATAGAAGTTGTCCAAGAAAAAGCTCAAATATCACAGACTACGGTGACCTGCCTGGGCTTCATTCTCACAGAAGGTCGGAGAAGCCCATCCCAGGAAAGGGAAGAAACAATTTACAGCCTTACCCATATCTAAAACTAGAAGACAGCTTAGGGGTTCCTGGGGAGGCCACGGTTTGCTGCTTCTGGATCCCTAACTACAGTCTACTAGTTGGGCCTCTATATGAAACACTGAAAGGAAAAGATGATGATCCTTTTGAATAGAATCCAGAAGTGGCCTTTCAAGAATGGAAAGAGCAGTCAATTCAGACCCTTGCCCTGGAACTCCCTAATTTAGCTAAACCCTTTGACCTTTACATTCCTGGTGAACGGTGAATCGCCATTGGAGTATTAGTGCAAAAACTGGGACCACTTGAAATGGAACAATGCAAGAATGCCATCCAGGTAGGATAAACTACGGTCACCAAGGGGCTTGGCCCACTGCCACATCTGGCCAAGATACTGGCGGTATCTAAAATCCTGGAAATCAGCAGCCCAAAAGGCCACCTCCCTCCTAAGGGAAAAGGACCCCAAGTGGTGTTCCTAACACCCAATGATGCCCTGAAGTTGCAGGGTTTGCTCTGTGGGCACACTGACCTCGAGTGAGGAGGCCTTCCAACTCCAAACTCCAGAGAGATAACCGGGGGCAACGGGGCACCATGACGACTCAAGTGACCATCACTTGATCTGGAGTTTCTCTCATAAAACAACAAGAGTGTGTCCCAAAAGAGTAGACTACTGCTTGCAGGACTTACTGCCCCCAGAGCGGACCTAATAATCCTGGCGGGGGAACCGTATATCACGCTGTCACCATAGAAAAGCCTACAGACACTGTGATAATGTTGGCCAATAAGACCGGCTGGACTCCTGTTTACTTCAAAAGGCTGTTGACTCAGTGGCCATCATGGTCCTTCATCACCCATGACCCTGGACTGTCTGGGAGTTGAGCGGACAGGGTCCTGACACCTGGTGCTCTTTTTACGTTAATTCAGGGGCCTAATTGAAGAAAGTGCAGACTACTGGTCAGAGCATCTAGGCTGGCAGAAACGGTCAGCCTAAGGTAGCCGAACAAATGCGGGGCGGGGTGAAACTGGACCTCACAGCATCACTGCACATCTCCTTCCTGGACCCTTAAAGGTCATTAGAATCTATAACACTTCCAATACTGGTGCTCAGGCAGACTAGCAGGAAGGAAGGAGGCCTGGGGACAATCAACGTCACCTGGAGGCTGCTGGGGAGAAGTTCTGACCCTCGCCCACGGGTATGAGGGCTCCTAACTCAGCACTCAGCAGTTACAGAAGAAGGGCCTGCACCCCCAGCACTACAAGAATGAGGAAGGGGACAAAAGGCAGAAGAGGGGCTTGTCCCAGGCAAAGCCCCTTAAAAATCCCTGGGAGATAAAAATAGAATCTGGGCAATAAAATAAAGTCTAACCTTTTTTATCCTTTGTGCTTTGTCTAATTTCACATGCTCCTAGGGTCCCGCATACAGAGGTTCCACACCCGGCACTTCAGACCAGATTTTCTAGTGCAGAATGGCTGGGTCGACACCTCAGCTCCTGGGGCACAGTGCACACTCCGTGATATAGAGCCTGAGCTGCAGCCAACCGGGCCCTCAAGAGCTCCGCCCCCTCCCTCTGACTGACTCTGACAGGATCTCTACACAGCAGCCCAGCCCACAGCCCACGGGGTAGCACATGCTCTCACCTCTGCATTCTCTGATCAAAATATAAAGTTTCCTTTGCTTCTGAACCAAACTCAGACTCGATCTGTTGGCTCCAATGACACTGGGCAGGGGGACACTTGTTGGGGTCCACTCTGGAGGATCAATAACAGAAATTGAGAACATTGTAACTTCAATGAACAGATGTGTGAGCCAAACTGTAATTAACATAGAACAGTGTATAAGGCTCGGGTAAAATAAGATGTTTCTAACACTTCCATTTGATATTTCCATCACTTTATTATAAGCAAGTTCAGTGAAAAGGTTTGTCTTATTTGTCAGGTCAATATTAGAGAAATGAAGTGATTTCTTTCCAAGGATGTACATCTAATAATCTTGGTTAAGGCTTCAATCTTGTTTTAAATGCTTTTCCATTGAAAATGATACCTCTCTCTCAGCTCCCCCATTTCTGAGAAGTATAAAGTCTTATAATTTATTATTACCAAAGGGGAAAGGTGAGAGGAGGGATAAATTAACAGTTTGGGATTAACACATACACACTGCTATGTATAAAATCGATCATCAACAAGGAACTGCTGTATAGCACAGGGAACTACACTCAATATTTTGCAATAACCTATAAGGGGAAATAATCTGAAAAAGAATAGATATTTTTATTGACATCATCTATCAATGACAGTTAAAATGGAACCTAAGGGAAGCCGGTGGTGAGTGCTTCTGACCAGGAAGACTTCAATCATCTAAAGTTTGGACTCTGTCTACTTCCCAAGGTCCTTAATGAACATATGTGTAGCCGTAGCTTAAAAAATTCCCCAGTTTGGGTAGCGGAGAGACACTGATTTTGAAAAAGCCCTGGTGTTCTCCTCACATGAATGGGACCCTTCCTACAGCTAAAGCATGCCTGTCACACCCAGAGGATGGTATACCGTCTGATCGGGAAGAGTTTGGAAAAGGCATCTCATCTCCTCATTTCCTGGTGCTCGGGTTCACCCTTCCAGCGTCTTTACTAACAGTCTCCCCACTTGGAGATGTCAGCACTGTCAACATCCTGTTGCATACAGTTTGGAATTTGTCCAGAGGATGAAGCAGAAGGAGGAGGAACAATGAGAGACAAGTCCTAGGTGTTCGGACAGGCACATGTCACTCTAATTTCCAATCAGGAAGACGAATGACCAAAGGCTAGGGTTGCCCATGGAAACAGAATAGGGCTTGAGGAAATCCCGCTGCTTTGTGGCCAGTTCCCATAAACACAAGTTGAAAAATGGAGCTCAGTGGCACTAAAATTCACAAAACTGCAGAGTTGAAAATATCTATCACTGAAAAATGTCTTGAGGAAAGTCAGAGAAAAGGACTTGTAAGCAACGGAGAATGGCAGGAAAGGGATTGGAAGAGGTAGAAAGGACTCGCCATTAAGCACAAGAAAAGGGGCTGAACATTGCCAACATTGCAGTTGGCCAAAAAGGGTGTATGCGTCTTTTTCTGTATATATTCAAGAAAAGGGCATACACTTTTTTAGCCAACCAAACAGGTGGGCACTGGAAATCAATACTACAAAACATATCACTTCGCCTCAGTCAGAAGAGCCATCCTCATAAAGTGTAAACACCAGAAATGCAGGACAGGGCAAGGAGAAAAGGGAGCCCTGTGAGGCTTATAGTGGAAACGTATATTGCCAACGGTCACTCTGGAGAAGTGTATTGTGTTTAATAAAGCATCTGAAAAATGAGCTACAGAGCACAGGGCACTTGCACTCATGGACGTATATCTTGGGAAAAACAAAAATCGAGAGGACACAGGCACCCCAATGTATACCGCCTAATTGTTTAAAAGATCCTCGACCAGGATATAACTTAAATGTCTCTGGAGGGAAAAAATGGATACAGATGTGGTGCTTATGTAGAGTGGAATATGACTCAGCCTGGAAATCAATGCAATATGGCCACTTGTAACAACTCCAGAGGAGTTACGTATGATCATTCAAAGTCACAGAATTCAAAAAGAAAAAGACATACTATATCACTAATACATGGAATGTAAGCTTGGCTACACATGAACTGAATTACAAAACAGAACAGGGTCTCAAATATAGAAAACCAACTTATTCTTGCTTAAGGATAAAGGTGAGTTGGGGTGCTGCATAAAACCAGAGATTGAAATTAGCACAGATACTGTTCCATAAGCCAAATATGTAATAGTCAAGACCTACTGCTTGCTCAACAAAATGGACTCAGAACCCCATATTCAACGCCTAGGAATATACCTGACTAGTAAGAATATTAAAACCCATGGATTTATATGTCTTCATAAGAGAATCAAGTGTGTGTACAATGGCATGAACGCAGCAGTGAAAATAAGATATATCCCATTATCAAAATAAATTTCAAAAACAAAACACAATGACAGTGAAATAGAGAGCAATTCTTAAATAATTCATTCAGGGCTTGTGATGCAACCTGGATTTACCACATCTACACCCAGAGCTGGGTGAGACATACGGCTGGACACTTCGGGCTGATAGCATTGGTGAGGTTCGTTGAGCAAATGCAGACACTTTGAAGTCATACTGCATGGTACCCATTCGAATGATCGCAACTCTCCAGGTTTAAAGGATTCTTCTTTCATCTAAAATATGCATGGGTAACCCAGAGTATGGTCCAACATGTGACCAGGAAACGTTTTAAAATGAATCTCATGTTTCATCCCCTGGTACTCGGTTTCACCATTTCAGACGCTTTACTAACACTCTCCACACTTGGAGAGTCAGTGCCTTTAACCTCCTGTTGGGCACAGTTTGCAATTTCTGCGCAAGATGAACAGGAATAGGGAGAACCATTGAGAGACTAGCTGTAGGTGCCTGCACGGGCAAATGGAATGCTCATTTCCCACCAGGAAGAGGAATTAACCAAAGGCTCAGCGTGCCCTTCCGGAAACAGATTAGGGCCTGAAGCAATCCTGCGGTTTTGCGGCCAGCTCACAAGAAAGCGAGTTGAAGAAAGGAGCTCAGGGGCACTGTAATTCAAAAACCTGCAGAGTTATGAATGGCAGCTATCGTCCAAAAATATATTGAAGGAAGGCTGCGAAGAGGAATTTTAAGCGGGACAGAATTGGAGGAAAACGATTTCAGGGAGTAGACTGGAATTGCATTTAAACCAAAGGAACAGAGGCAGAACGTCGACAATGATACACTTGGCCAAAAAGGGCGTATGCGTTTTTTTCTGAATATATTCAGGAAAAAACGCATACGCCCTTTTTGGCCAACCAAGCAAGCATGTTAAAGATATATGCACTACAATGAAGTCTCACTGCCCCCCGGTCAAAAGGGCCATCTGAAAAAAGTGTAAAATCCAGAAAGGCAGCACAGGCCATGGAGAACACGGAGCCTTGTTATGCTGATGGGCGGGATGTAAATTGCCCACAGCCACTCTAGAGAAGTGTATGGTGTTTCCTCAAACACCTAAAAAGAAAGCAACGGAGCCTACAGCACTTCCACTTATGGTCCTATAGCTTAGGGAAATTAAAATCAAAAACACACAGCCACCCCAAAGTGTCGGACGGCTCTGTTTACAAGAACCTCGTCTACGGTACAAGTTAAATATCCCAGAATGTGAAAAATGGATAAAGAAGATGTGGTACGTACGTACAAAGGAATATCATTCAGCAATGAAATCTATGTCATCAGGCCCGTCGCGGCATAATGAGTGGATTCAGGTACGATGATTCTAAGTGAAATAAGTCACACAGAAAATGAAACATCATAAGATATCACTAATACACGGAATGTAAACTTGGCTACAAATGAACTGAAGTACAGAACAGAACAGGGTCTCAAATATAGAAAACCAACTTATGCTTGCTTAAGGGGAAAGGTGATTTGGGGTGCTGCATTAAAGCAGAGATAGAAATTAGCACAGATACCTTTCCAAAAGCCAAATATGTAATAGTCAAGACCTACCCTTTACTCAACGAAATGGACTAAACACCCCATAGTCAACGCCTAAGAATACACCTGAGTAGTAAGAATCTTGAAACCCATGGACTCATATGTCTCCGTAAGAGAATGAAGCGTGTGTACAGCAGCATGAATGCAGTAGAGAAAATCCGATAAATCCCATTGTCAAAATGAATTACAAAAACAAAACACAAGGACAGTGAAATAGAGAGCAATTCTTAAATAATTCATTCAGGGCTTGTGATGCAACCCGGATTTACCACCTCTACACCCAGAGCTGAGTGAGACATAAGGTTGGGCACTTCGGGCTGATAGCACTGGTGAGGTTCGATGAGCAATTGCAGACCCTTTGAAGTAATACTGCATGGTACCCATTCCATGGGTCCCAACTCTCCAGGTTTAAGGGATTCTTCCTTCAGTTAAAACATGCATGGGAAACCCAAAGTATGGTGCACCGTGTGACAGGCAAAGGTTTTCAAATGCATCTCAGTTTTCGTCCCCTTTTACTTGGGTTCACCATTCCAGACCCTTTACTAACACTCTCCCCACTTGGAGAGTCAGTGCCTTTAACCTCCTTTTGGCACAGTTTGCAATTTCTGCGCAAGATGAACAGGAATAGGGGGAACCAATGAGAGACTAGCTGTAGGTGTCTGCACAGGCAAATTTAACGCTCATTTCCCACCAGGAAGAGGAATTAACCAAAGGCTCAGCATGCCGTGCCGGAACCAGATTAGGGCCTGAAGCAATCCTGCGGGTTTGCGGCCAGCTCACAAGATAGCGAGTTGAAGAAAGGAGCTCAGGGGCACTGTAACTCACAAACCTGCAGAGTTATAAATGACAGCTATCGTCCAAAAATATATTGAAGGAAGTCTGCAAAGACGACTTGTAAGCAGGACAGATTTGCAGGAAAACGATTTCTGGGGTAGACGGGAATTGCTTTTAAAGCATAGGAAAAGAGGCAGAACGTCGACAATGATGCTCTTGGCCAAAAAGGGCGTATGCGTTTTTTCCTGAATATATTCAGGAAAAAACGCATACGCCCTTTTTGGCCAACCAAGCAAGCATGTTAAAGAAATCTGCACTACAATGAAGTCTCACTGCTCCCCGGTCAAAAGGGCCATCTGAAAAAAGTGTAAAATCCAGAAAGGCAGCACAGGCCATGGAGAACAGGGAGCCTTGTTATGCTGATGGGCGGGATGTAAATTGCCAACAGCCACTCTGGAGAAGTGTATGGTGTTTCCCGGAACACCGAAAAAACAAAGCTACGGAGCCTACGGCACTTCCACTTATGGTCCTATAGCTTAGGGAAATTAAAATCAAAAACACACAGCCACCCCAAAGTGTCGGACGGCTCTGTTTACAAGAACCTCGTCTACGGTACAAGTTAAATATCCCAGAATGTGAAAAATGGATAAAGAAGTTGTGGTACGTACGTACAATGGAATATCACTCAGCAATGAAATCTATGTGATCAGGCCCGTCGCGGCATAATGAGTGGATTCAGGTACGATGATTCTAAGTGAAATAAGTCACACAGAAAATGAAACATCATAAGATATCACTACTACACGGAATGTAAACTTGGCTACACATGAACTGAATTACAAAACAGAACAGGGTCTCAAATTTAGAAAACCAACTTATGCTTGCTTAAGGGGAAAGGTGAGTTGGGGTGCTGCATAAAACCAGAGATAGAAATTAGCACAGATACCTTTCCATAAGCCAAATATGTAATAGTCAAGACCTACCCCTTGCTCAACGAAATGGACTAAACACCCCATATTCAACGCCTAGGAATACACCTGACTAGTAAGAATCTTCAAACCCATGGATTTATATGTCTCCGTAAGAGAATGAAGCGTGTGTACAGCGGCATGAATGCAGCAGAGAAAATCCGATAAATCCCATTATCAAAATGAATTACACAAACAAAACCCAAGGACAGTGAAATAGAGAGCAATTCTTAAATAATTCATTCAGGGCTTGTGATGCAACCTGGATTTACCACATCTACACCCAGAGCTGAGTGAGACATAAGGTTGGGCACTTCGGGCTCATAGCATTGGTGAGGTTCGATGAGCAAATGCAGACCCTTTGAAGTCATACAGCATGGTACCCTTTCCATGGGTCCCAACTCTCCAAGTTTAAGGGATTCTTCCTTCAGCTAAAACATGCATGGGAAACCCACAGTATGGTGCACCGTGTGACTGGCAAACGTTTTCAAATGCATCTCAGCTTTCGTCCCCTTTTACTCGGGTTCACCATTCCTGACCCTTTACGAACACTCTCCCCACTTGGAGAGTCAGTGCCTTTAACCTCCTGTTGGGCACAGTTTGCAATTTCTGCGCAAGATGAAAAGGAATAGGGAGAACGAATGAGAGACTAGCTCTAGGTGTCTGCACGGGCAAATTTAACGCTCATTTCCCACCAGGAAGAGGAATTAACCAAAGACTCAGCATGCCGTGCCGGAACCAGATTAGGGCCTGAGGCAATCCTGTGGGCATGCGGCCAGCTCACAAGATAGCGAGTTGAAGAAATGAGCTCAGGGGCACTGTAACTCACAAACCTGCAGAGTTATAAATGACAGCTATCGTCCAAAAATATATTGAAGGAAGGCTGCGAAGACGACTTGTAAGTGGGGCAGAATTGCAGGAAAACGATTTCAGGGGGTAGACGGGAATTGCATTTAAAGCATAGGAAAAGAGGCAAAACGTCGACAATGATGCTCTTGGCCACAAAGTGCGTATGGGTTTTTTCCTGAATATATTCAGGAAAAAACGCATACGCCCTTTTTCGCCAACCAAGCAAGCATGTTAAAGAAATCTGCACTACAATGAAGTCTCACTGCCCCCCGGTCAAAAGGGCCATCTGAAAAAAGTGTAAAATTCAGAAAGGCAGCACAGGCCATGGAGAACAGGGAGCCTTGTTATGCTGATGGGCGGGATGTAAATTGCCAACAGCCACTCTGGAGAAGTGTATGGTGTTTCCTGGAACACCGAAAAAACAAAGCTACGGAGCCTTCGGCACTTCCACTTATGGTCCTATAGCTTAGGGAAATTAAAATCAAAAACACACAGCCACCCCAAAGTGTCGGACGGCTCTGTATACAAGAATCTCGTCTACGGTACAAGTTAAATATCGCAGAATGTGAAAAATGGATAAAGAAGTTCTGGTACGTACGTACAATGGAATATCACTCAGCAATGAAATCTATGTCATCAGGCCCGTCGCGCCATAATGAGTGGATTCAGGTATGATGATTCTAAGTGAAATAAGTCACACAGAAAATGAAACATCATAAGATATCACTAATACACGGAACCTAAACTTGGCTACACATGAACTGAATTACAAAATACAACAGGGTCTCAAATTTAGAAAACCAACTTATGCTTGCTTAAGGGGAAAGGTGAGTTGGGGTGCTGCATAAAACCAGAGATAGAAATTAGGACAGATACCTTTCCATAAGCCAAATATGTAATAGTCAAGACCTACCCCTTGCTCAACGAAATGGACTAAACACCCAATATTCAACGCCTAGGAATACACCTGACTAGTAAGAATCTTCAAACCCATGGATTTACATGTCTCCGTAAGAGAATGAAGCGTGTGTACAGCGGCATGAATGCAGCAGAGAAAATCCGATAAATCCCATTACCAAAATGAATTACACAAACAAAACCCAAGGACAGTGAAATAGAGAGCAATTCTTAAATAATTCATTCAGGGCTTGTGATGCAACATGGATTTACCACGTCTACACCCAGAGCTGAGTGAGACATAAGGTTGGGCACTTCGGGCTGATAGCATTGGTGAGGTTCGATGAGCAAATGCAGACCCTTTGAAGTCATACTGCATGGTACCCATTCTATGGGTCCCAAATCTCCAGGTTTAAGGGATTCTTCTTTCAGCTAAAACATGCATGGGAAACCCACAGTATGGTGCACTGTGTGACAGACAAACGTTTTCAAATGCATCTCAGTTTTCGTCCCCTTTTACTCGGGTTCACCATTCCAGACCCTTTACTAACACTCTCCCCACTTGGAGAGTCAGTGCCTTTAACCTCCTGTTGGGGACAGTTTGCAATTTCTGCACAAGATGAACAGGAAGAGGGAGAACCAGTGAGAGACTAGCTCTAGGTGTCTGCACGGGCAAACTTAACGCTCATTTCACACCAGGAAGAGGAATTAACCAAAGGCTCAGCATGCCGTGCGGGAACCAGATTAGGGCCTGAAGCAATCCTGCGGGTTTGCGGCCAGCTCACAAGATAGCGAGTTGAAGAAAGGAGCTCAGGGGCACTGTAACTCACAAACCTGCAGAGTTATAAATGACAGCTATCGTCCAAAAATATATTGAGGGAAGGCTGCGAAGACGACTTGTAAGCGGGGCAGAATTGCAGGAAAACGATTTCAGGGGGTAGACGGGATTGCATTTAAAGCATAGGAAAAGGGGCAGAACGTCGTAAATGATGCTCTTGGGCAAAAAGGGCGTTTGCGTTTTTTCCTGAATATATTCAGGAAAAATCGCATACGCACTTTTCGGCCAACCAAGCAAGCATGTTAAAGAAATCTGCACTACAATGAAGTCTCACTGCCCCCCGGTCAAAAGGGTCATCTGAAAAAAGTGTAAAATCCAGAAATGCAGCACAGGCCATGGAGAACAGGGAGCCTTGCTATGCTGATGGGTGGGATGTAAATTGCCAAGAGCCACTCTCGAGAAGTGTACGGTGTTTCTTGAAACACCTAAAAAACAAAGCAACGGAGCCTACGGCACTTCCACTTATGGTTCTATAGCTTAGGGAAATTAAAATCAAAAACACAGAGCCACCCCAAAGTTTCAGACGGCTCTGTTTACAAGAACCTCGTCTACGGTACATGTTAAATATCCCAGAAAGCGAAAAATGGATAAAGAAGTTGTGGTACGTACGTACAATGGAATATCACTCACCAATGAAATCTATGTCATCTGGCCCGTCGTGGCATAATGAGTGGATTCAGGTACGATGATTCTAAGTGAAATAAGTCACACAGAAAATGAAACATCATAAGATATCACTAATACGCGGATTGTAATCTTGGCTACACATGAAATGAATTACAAAACAGAACAGGGTCTCAAATTTAGAAAACCAACTTATGTTTGCTTAAGGGGAAAGGTGAGTTGGGGTGCTGCATAAAACCAGAGATAGAAATTAGCACAGATACCATTCCATACGTCAAGTATGTCATAGTCAAGACCTACCCCTTTCTCAACGAAATGGGCTAAACACCCTATATTTAACGACTAGAAATTCACCGGACTAGTAAGAATCTTCAAACCCATGGATTTATATGTCTCCGTAAGAGAATGAAGCGTGTGTACAGCGGCATGAATGCAGCATAGAAAATCCGATAAATCCCATTATCAAAATGAATTACACAAACAAAACACAAGGACAGTGAAATAGAGAGCAATTCTTAAATAATTCATTCAGGGCTTGTGATGCAACCTGGATTTACCACATCTACACCCAGAGCTGAGTGAGACATAAGGTTGGGCACTTCCGGCTGATAGCATTGGTGAGGTTCGATGAGCAAATGCAGACCCTTTGAAGTCATACTGCATGGTACCCATTCTATGGGTCCCAAATCTCCAGGTTTAAGGGATTCTTCTTTCAGCTAAAACATGCATGGGAAACCCACAGTATGGTGCACCGTGTGACAGACAAACGTTTTCAAATGCATCTCAGTTTTGTCCCCTTTTACTCGGGTTCACCATTCCAGACACTTTACTAACACTCTCCCCAGTTGGAGAGTCAGTGCCTTTAACCTCCTGTTGGGCACAGTTTGCAAATTCTGCGCAAGATGAACAGGAAGAGGGAGAACCAGTGAGAGACTAGCTGTAGGTGTCTGCACGGGCAATCTTAACGCTCATTTCACACCAGGAAAAGGAATTAACCAAAGGCTCAGCATGCCGTGCCGAAACCAGATTAGGGCCTGAAGCAATCCTGCGGGTTTGTGGCCAGCTCACAAGATAGCGAGTTGAAGAAAGGAGCTCAGGGGCACTGTAACTCACAAACCTGCAGAGATATAAATGACAGCTATCGTCCAAAAATATATTGAAGGAAGTCTGCAAAGACGACTTGTAAGCAGGACAGATTTGCAGGAAAACGATTTCAGGGGGTAGATGGGAATTGCATTTAAAGCATAGGAAAAGAGGCAGAACGTCGACAATGATGCTCTTGGTCAAAAAGGGCGTATGCGTTTTTTCTTGAATATATTCAGGAAAAAACGCATACGCCCTTTTTGGCCAACCAAGCAAGCATGTTCAAGAAATCTGCACTACAATGAAGTCTCACTGCTCCCCGGTCATAAGGGCCATCTGATAAAAGTGTAAAATCCAGAAAGTCAGCACAGGCCATGGAGATCAGGGAGCTTTGTTATGCTGATGGGCGGGATGTAAATTGCCAACTGTCACTCTGGAGAAGTGTATGTTGTTTCCCGGAACACCGAAAAAACAAAGGTATGGAGCCTACGGCACTTCCACTTTTGGTCCTATAGCTTAGGGAAATTAAAATCAAAAACACACAGCCACCCCAAAGTGTCGGGCGGCTCTGTTTACAAGAACCTCGTCTACGGTACGTGTTAAATATCGCAGAATGTGAAAAATGGATAAAGAAGTTCTGGTACGTACGTACAATGGAATATCACTCAGCAATGAAATCTATGTCATCAGGCCCGTCGCGGCATAATGAGTGGATTCAGGTACGATGATTCTAAGTGAAATAATCACACAGGAAATGAAACATCATAAGATATCACTAATACACGGAACGTAAACTTGGCTACACATGAACTGAATTACAAAATACAACAGGGTCTCAAATTTAGAAAACCAACTTATGCTTGCTTAAGGGGAAAGGTGAGTTGGGGTGCTGCATCAAACCAGAGATAGAAATTAGCACAGATACCTTTCCATAAGCCAAATATGTAATAGTCAAGACCTACCCCTTGCTCAACGAAATGGACTAAACACCCAATATTCAACGCCTAGGAATACACCTGACTAGTAAGAATCTTCAAACCCATGGATTTATATGTCTCCGTAAGAGAATGAAGCGTGTGTACAGCGGCATGAATGCAGCAGAGAAAATCCGATAAATCCCATTACCAAAATGAATTACACAAACAAAACCCAAGGACAGTGAAATAGAGACCAATTCTTAAATAATTCATTCAGGGCTTGTGATGCAACCTGGATTTACCACATCTACACCCAGAGCTGAGTGAGACATAAGGTTGGGCACTTCGGGCTGATAGCATTGGTGAGGTTCAATGAGCAAATGCAGACCCTTTGAAGTCATACAGCATGGTACCCATTCCATGGGTCCCAACTCTCCAAGTTTAAGGGATTCTTCCTTCAGATAAAACATGCATGGGAAACCCACAGTATGGTGCACCGTGTGACTGGCAAACATTTTCAAATGCATCTCCGTTTTCATCCCCTTTTACTCGGGTTCACAATTCCAGACCCTTTACTAACACTCTCCCCACTTGGAGAGTCAGTGCCTTTAACCTCCTGTTTGGGACAGTTTGCAATTTCTGCGCAAGATGAACAGGAATAGGGAGAACCAATGAGAGACTAGCTGTAGGTGTCTGCACGGGCAATTTAATGCTCATTTCTCACCAGGATGTGGAATTAACCAAAGGCTCAGAATGCCGTGCCGGAACCAGTTTAGGGCCTGAAGCAATACTGAGGGTGTGCAGGCAGCTCACAAGATAGCGAGTTGAACAAAGGAGCTCAGGGACACTGTAATTCACAAACCTGCAGAGTTATAAATGACAGCTATCGTCCAAAAATATATTGAAGGAAGGCTGCGAAGAGGACTTGAAAGGGGGGCAGAATTCCAGGAAAACGATTTCAGGAGGTAGACGGGAAGTGCACTGAAAGCATAGGAGAAGAGGCAGTACCTCGACAATGATGCACTTGTTCAAAAAGTACATATGCGTTTTTTCCAAGGCCCTCCTTAATGAGGGTAGGGGGCTCCCAGCATGCTTCAGTGGCCAACAGAGGGCCCACATCGCCAAGGTGACGTGAGCCAGCCAGGCAGGAGTGACCTCACATCAGAGGGCCCACCTCACAGAAGGGTAAGGGACCCAGCCATTATCAGACTCTCACCAGAGGGCCCACATCAGCAAGGGGCTGGGAACCAGGCAGGAGTGTCTTCACACCCGTGGGGCCACATCATTGCAAGTTGAGGTACCCAGCACATGTGGCCTCAAACCAGAGAACCCACATCTCCATGGGTCGCGGAGCGAGGCAGGCAGGATGAAACTCAAAACACGTGGCCCATTGTATAAAAAAGGTGAGGAATCCAGCAGTTGGAACATCCCAGCAGGCGGCCCCAAAGCACCGAGGCTATGGGATCCAGGCAATGATGAACTCACAACAGAGGGCCCTCATCATGAAACTGTGAGCAACCTAGCCATTGTGACCTCAGAGCACAAGGCCCACATCCCCATGGGGAAGCGAACCAAGCAGGAGTGTCATCGCACCAGTGGGCACACATCAGAAAATGTGGGGAGCCCAGCAGTTAGGGCCTGATGCCAGAGGGCCCTCATCACCGAGGAGAGGAGGCTCCCAGCAGGCTCCAACTGCTACAAGAGGGCCAACGTCGCCAATGCGGGGTGTGCCAGCCAGGCAGGAGTGACCTCAGAGCAGAGGGCCAACCTCAAAAAAGTGTGAGGAACCCAAAGAGGATTAGACTCTCACCAGAGGGCCCACATCACCAAGAGGATCAGAACCAGGCAGGACTGTCTTCACACCAGGGTGACCACATCATAGAAAGGTGAGGAACCCAGCACATGTGGCCTAAACCAGAAGACCCACATCTCCAAGGGGCTCGGAGTGAGGCATGCAGGAGTAGCCTCACAACACAGGGCCCATAGAATAAAAAAGCTGAGGAATCCTGCAGTGGGAACCTCCCAGCAGGCGGCCCAGAGCACCGAGTCTATGCGATCCAGGCTGCAGTGAACTCACAGCAGAGGGCCCATATCATGAAACTGTGAGCAACCCAGCCATTGGGACCTCACAGCAGAAGGCCCACATCCCCATGGGGTTGGGAACATGGCAAGAGTGTCCTCGCACCACTTAGCACGTATCAGAAAAAGTGGGTACCCAGCAGTTACGGCCTGACACTAGAGAGCCCTCATCACCGAGGGGAGGTGGCTCCCAGCAGGCTCCAACTGCCACAAGAGGGCCGATGTCGCCAAGGCGGGGTGTGCCAGCCAGTCAGTAGTGACCTCACAGCAGAGGGCCCACCTCACAGAAGGGTGAGGAACCCAGCCAGGATCAGACTCACACCAGAGGGCCCACATCACCAAGGGGATAGAAACCAGGCAGGAGTGTCCTCACACCAGTGGGGCCACATCATCGAAAGGTGAGGGACCCAGCACACGTGGCCTCTAACCAGAGGACACACATCACCAAGGGGCTGAGAGTGAGTCAGGCAGGAGGAGTCTCCAAACAGAGGGCCCATAGAAGAAAAAAGGTGAGGAATCCAGCAGTTGGAACCTCCCCGCAGGCGGCCAGGAGCAGCGAGGCTATGGGATCCAGGCCGGAGTGAACTCACACCAGAGGGCCCTCATCATGAAACTGAGCCACCCACCGTTGGGACCTCAGAGCAGAAGGCCCATATTCCCATGGGGTTGGAAACCTGGCAGGAGTGTACTCACACCACAGGGCGCACATCAGAAAATTTTGGGAGCCCAGGAGTTAGAGCCTGACGCCAGAGGGCCCTCATTACCGAGGGGAGGAGACTCCCAGCAGGCACCAACTCCCAACTGAGGGCCCACGTCACCAAGGTGACGTGTGCCAGTCAGGCAGGAGTGACCTCACAGCAGAGGGCCTACCTCACAGAAGGGTGAGGAAACCAGCCAGGATAAGACTCTCACCAGAGAGCCCACATCACCAAGAGGACCGGAACAAGGCAGGAGTGTCCTCACACCAGTGTGGCCACATTATAGAAAGGTGACGAACCCAGCACATGTGGCCTAAACCAGAGGACCCACATTTCCAAGGTGCTCCGAGTGAGGCAGGCAGGAGTAGCCTAACAACACAGGGCCCACAGAATAAAAAATGTGAGGAATCCAGCAGTTGGAACCCCCCAGCAGGTGGCCCAGAGTACGGAGTCTATGGGATCCAGGCCACAGTGAACTCACAGCAGAGGGCTCACATCATGATACTGTGAGCAACCCAGCTGGTGGGACCTCAGAGCAGAAGGCCCACATCCCCATGGGGATGGGAACGTGGCAGGAGTGTACTCGCACGACAGGGCACATTTCAGAAAATTTTGGGAGCCCATGAGTTAGGGCCTGACGCCAGAGGGCCCTCATTACCGAGGGGAGGAGACTCCCAGCAGGCACCAACTCCCAACTGAGGGCCCACATCGCCAAGGTGATGTGTGCCAGCCAGGCAGGAGTGACCTCACAGCAGAGGGCCCACCTCCCAGAAGGGTGAGGAATCCAGCCAGGATCAGACTCTCACCAGAGGGCCCCCATCACCAAGGGGATGGGAACCAGGCAGGAGTGTCCTCACACCAGTGGGGCCACATCAATAAAGGTGAGGAAACCGGCACATGTGGCCTCAAACCAGAGGACCTACATCACAAAAGGGCTGGGAGTGAGTCAGGAAGGAGGAGCATGAAAACACAGGACCCAAAGAATAAAAATGGTAAGGAATCCAGCAGTAGGAACCTCCCAGCAGGCGGCTCAGAGCACAGAGTCTATGGGATCTAGGCCTGAGTGAACTAACACCAGAGAGCCAACATCCTGAAACTGTGAACAACACAGGTGTTGGGACCATAGAGCAGAAGGCACATGGGGATGGGAACCTGGCAGGAGTGCCCTCACACCACTTAGCACGTATCAGAAAATGTGGGTAACCAGCAGTTAGGGCCTGATGCCAGAGGGCCTCATCACTGAGGGGAGGAGGCTCCCAGCGGGCTCCAACTGCCACCAGAGGGCCGACGTCGCCAAGGCGGGGTGTGTCAGCCAGGCAGGAGTGACCTCAGAGAAGAGGGCCCACCTCACAGAAGTGTGAGGAGCCCAACCAGGATCAGACTCTCACTGGAGGGCTCACATCACCAAGGGGATGGGAACCAGGCAGGAGTGTCCGCACACCAGTGGGGCCACATCTGCGAAAGGTGAGGAACCCAGCACATGTGGCCTCAAACCAGAGGACACACATCACCAAGGGGCTGGGAGTGAGGCAGGTGTCTGGAGGGGCACATTTAACTCTAATTTCCCACCAGGAAGAGGAATTAACCAAAGGCTCAGAGTGCCGTGCGGGATCCTGATTACGGCCTGAAGCAAACCTGCGGTTCTGTGGCCAGCTTTCAAGGAAACGAGTTAAGAAAGGAAACCACAGGCACTGTAATTCACAAACCTGCAGAGTTATAAATGACAGCTATTGGCAAAAATATATTGAAGTAAGTCTGCACAGAGGACTTGAAAACGAGGCAGAATTGCAGGAATCATATTTCAGGAGGTAGATTGGAATTGCATTTAAAGCATGTGAAAAGCGGCAGATCTTTGACAGTGATGCACTTGGACAAAAAGTGCGTATACATTTTTTCCTGAATATATTCAGGAAAAAACGCATATGCCCTTTGTGGCCAACCAAGAATTCGAGCAATGGAAATCCGCACTACAATGAACTCTCATTTCCCATTCGTCAAAAGAGCCATCTGAAAAAAGTGTAAAACCCAGAAACACAGGACAGGCCATGGAGAACAGGGAGCCTTGTTATGCTGATGGACGGGATGTAAATTGCCAACAGACACTCTGGTGATGTTTATGGTGTATGCTGAAACATCTAAAAAACAAAGCTACAGAGCCTAGGGCACTTCCACTTTTGGCCCTATAGCTTAGGAAAATTAAAATCAACAAGACACAGCCAACACAATATCCAGGGCTGCTGTGTTTACAAGAACCTTGAGTCCAGTACAAATTAAATATCCCAGAAAGAAAAAAATGGATAAAGGAGTTGTCCTACTTACGTACAACGGAATATCACTCAGCAATGAAATCAATGTCATCAGGCCTGTAGCAGCAAATTGAGTGGATTTAAGTATGATGATTCTAAGAGAAATATGTCACACAGAGAAACATAATTATCATAAGATATCACAAATAGAGGGAGTGTAAACTTGGCTACACATAAACTGAATTACAAAACCGAACAGAGTCTCACATTTAGATAAAAACTTATGCTTGCTTAAGGGGAAAGTTGAGTTGGGGTGCTGTATAAAACCAGAGATTGAAATGAGCACACATACCGTTCCATAAGCCAAATATGTAATAGACAAGACCTACTCTTTGCTCAACGAAATAGACTAATCCATGGTGTATCACCTCACACCTGTTAGAATGGGCATCATCAGAAAATCTACAAACAACAAATGCTGGAAAGGGTGCGGAGATAAGGAACCCTCTTCCACTATTGTTGGGAATGTAAATTGATGCAGTCACTGTGGAGAACATTATGGAGTTTCTTATAAAACTAAGAATAGAATTACCATATAATACAGCAATCCCACTACTGGGCATATACCCAGACAAAACCATAAAACGAAAAGAGACATTCACCGCAATGTTCATTGCATCACTATTTACAATATCCAGGTAATGGAAGCAACCTAAATGCCCACAGACAGACGAATGCATAAAGATGAGGTACATATATAAAATGGAATATTACTAAGCCATAAAACGGAATGAAATTGGGTCATTTGTAGAGACGTTGATGGATCTAGAGACTGTCATACAGAGTGAAGTAAGTCAGAAAGAGAAAAACAAATCCTGTATATAAATGCATATATGTGGAACCTAGAAAAGTTGTACAGATGAAGCGTTTTGCAAGGCAGAAATAGAGCAACAGATGTAGACAACAAACGTATGGACACCAAGGGGGGAAAGCTGTTAGGGGGGTGGTGGTGGGAGGAGTTGAGAGATTGGGATTGGCATGTATACATTTCTATGTATAAAATAGGTAACCAAAAAGAACCTGCTGTATAAAAAAATAAAATAAAATTCAAAATTACAAAAAGTAAAACAGAAAAAATATTCTTCCCTTCACATACATGTATTTATATGAATAAATTATTTCCATGCTTATATCTGTAAATACAAAAAAGAGGAATAAAATCTACCTTGAACCAAAAACGAAAAAAAGAAAAAAAAACAGAACCCACCAGTTACACAGAGGAAAACCGTATCAGGGCCCTTGCTCCAGTTGTAAACAATTCTGAAGTTGGTCAGTGGTGGGGAATCATCTCCCATTCAGCCAGCATGCCCCACGCAACAAGCGTCCTCATTGCAAAGCTGGGGGCCCGTGCCGAGGCATCTGTGAGTAAACGTGGGCCGAGCCCCAGGCCAGCTGCTGCTGAAATGTTCCCACCCTTCCCAGGTAAAACACCTGAATATGTACAAGGACTTGAAAGCCTAGAGGAAGGGCCATGGAGCCACATGAGCGACAGCATGCCAGCCGACTTGGTGCCTGCAGGCCAGACAGGATGGTCCTGGCCCTGGGTGCTCTTCTGGAAGCTTTCCATTTCCCTGCCTGAGATACCCCTCCTGTCCCGGCCCCCACTGCTTTCTTCCTTACTCACCTCTGCCCAGGGAGAAATTCCAGCGGCAGGTATGGGTGACACATGCTCTTCTTTAGCAGGTGGCATCTTGGCAACTGCTGCAGAAAGTCCAGCAGAGCCCCACTCACACTGGGCCACCCACAAAGCCGTGGCCTCTCACTCCCTCCCACCAGTCCAGCCCCGAGACTGCTGACAGGGCAGAAAATGGCGTCAGACACAGCTGCAGGTGCTCTTGCTGCCTGGAGCGGTGTTTATATTGATCTCATCCCAGGCACACCTGGGGAGGGATGGCCGGCACGGTCAGGCTTCCCAGGCCAGCCAATAATCACCCCTCAGGGGCTCACAGTTGCAGAAACTGGAACTTGCTGAATCGGCCAGGTCCAAGGAACAGGTGTGGGCTCCTGAGAGTCAGGATAGACAAGGGGCTGCAGCTCTGGCTTGTTTTCTAATTATATTATCTGGCCCATGAGTGGGAGACAACTTCAAGAAAACCCTCTCCTAATGAGAAGTACCCAGGAGTCAGGGAGAGCAGGGGTGGGTGGTGGGTGGAGACAGAGGCCTGGTGCCCCGGGTGCAGTGGAAATCTCTGGAAGACCAGGTGGAGGGAGGCCACACAGAGTGATGCCCAGGGTCACAGACCTGTCGGAGCTGCTGTTTGTTAGTTCAAGTCCTGCTCTGAGGTGCTCTGTGTCAGATCTGAGTGACAGGTGAGCTGGGAGTGCTCTGCAATGAGGGCGATGTGCATGGCTCCTGTGTGCCCAGCCCTGCCACGGTACCTGAAAGGGTAGCTCTGTATCCTGGGAGGGGCCTGACCACGAGAGCCCCATGGGCTGCAGGGGAACCTGCCCAGGGAGCCCCATATCCTGGGAGGGGCCTGAACACGAGAGCCCCGTGGGCTGGGGTGGGGGTGGGGTACCTGCCCAGGTGAGCTCCATATCCTGGGATTGGCCTGACCTCGAGAGCCCCATGGGCTGCTGGAGTCTTGGTAAAAGATGTCAGAACAGTCAGTGAAGCCACCGAGGATATACCTCCAGTAGTTCCTAAACCCTACACCCTGCTGGTCATTCTACTAACCACCAGGACATGGTATTCTGTATTAGTCTTCAATGAAGCCTTCTTTTGTATTCTATTAGTCCCAGAGTCACAAGAAATTTTGGCTTGTGAGTGGCAGGACTCAACATACATCTAAAACAATACTTCCGGGCCGTCTTGCCCCAAGGGTTCAAAAATTCCCACACCATCTTTGGGGAAAGCTCAGCTAAAGACCTAAAAGTTCTACCTCTGGAAAAGGAAACACTCCTTCAATATGCAGACGACATTCTGATTGCCAGCCCTACTAAGGAGACCTCTGAACTACCAAGCCAATAAAGGATACAAGTTGTCCAAGAAAAAGCTCAAATATCACAGACTATGGTGACCTGCATGGGCTGCATTCTCACAGAAGGTCGGAGAAGCCCAACCCAGGAAAGGGAAGAAACAATTTACAGCCTTACCCATTTCTAAAACTAGAAGACAGCTTAGGGGTTCCTGGGGAGGCCAGGGTTTGCTGCTTCTGGATCCCTAACTACAGTCTACTAGCTGGGCCTCTATATGAAACACTGAAAGAAAAAGATGATGATCCTTTTGAATAGAATCCAGAAGTGGCCTTTCAAGAATGGAAAGAGCAGTCAATTCAGACCCTTGCCCTGGAACTCCCTAATTTAGCTAAACCCTTTGACCTTTACATTCCTAGTGAAATTTGAATGGCCATTGGAGTATTAGTGCAAAACCTGGGACCACTTGAAATGGAACAATGCAAGAATGCCATCCAGGTAGGATAAACTACGGTCACCAAGGGGCTTGGCCCACCGCCACATCTGGCCAAGATACTGGCAGTATCTGAAAACCTGGAAATCAGCAGCCCAAAAGGCCACCTCCCTCCTAAGGGAAAAGGACCCCACGTGGTGATCCTAACCCCCAACCATGCCCTGAAGTTGCAGGGTTTGCTCCGTGGGCACACTGACCTTGAGTGAGGAGGTCCTCCAACTCCAACCTCCAGAGAGATAACTGGGGCAAAGGGGCACCATGACGACTCGTGTGACCATCACTTGACCTGGAGTTTCTCTCATAAAACAACAAGAGTGTGTCCCAAAAGAGTAGACTACTGCTTGCAGGACTTACTGCACCCAGAGGGGAGGTAATAATCTTGGCAGGGGAACCGTATATCACGCTGTCACCATAGAAAAGCCTACAGACACTGTGATGATGGTGGCCAATAAGACCGGCTGGACTCCTGTTTACTTCAAAAGGCTGTTGACTCAGTGGCCATCATGGTCCTTCATCACCACTGACCCTGGACTGTCTGGGAGTTGAGCAGTCAGGGTGCTGACACCTGGTGCTGTTTTTACGTTAATTCAGGGGCCTAACTGAAGAAAGCACAGACTACTGGTCAGAGCATCTAGGCTGGCAGAAACGGTCAGCCTAAGGTGGCCGAACAAATGTGGGGCGGGGTGAAACTGGACCTCACAGTGTCACTGCACATCTCCTTCCTGGACCCTTAAAGGTCATTAGAATCTATAACACTACCAATACTTGTGCTCAGGCGGACGAGCAGGGAGGCAGGAGGCCTGCGGACAATCAACGTCACCTGGAGGCTGCTGGGGAGAAGTTCTGACCCTCGCCCACGGGTATGAGGGCTCCTAACTCAGCACTCAGCAGTTACAGATGAAGGGTCTGCACCCTCAGCACTCTAAGAATGAGGAAGGGGACAAAATGCAGAAGAGGGGTTTGTCCCAGGCAAAGCCCATTAAAAATCCCTGGGAGATAAAAATAGAATCTGGGCAATAAAATAAAGTCTAACCTTTTTTATCCTTTGTGCTTTGTCTAATTTCACGTGCTCCTAGGGTCCCGCATACAGAGGTTCAACAGCCGGCACTTCAGACCAGATTTCCTAGTGCAGAATAGATGGGTCGACACCTCAGCTCCTGGGGCACGGTGCAGACTCCGCGATATAGAGCCTGAGCTGCAGCCAACCGGGCCCTCGAGAGCTCCGCCCCCTCCCTCCCACTGACTCTGACAGGATCTCTACACAGCAGCCCAGCCCACAGCCCACGGGGTAGCACATGCTCTCACCTCTGCATTCTCTGATCAAAATATAAAGTTTCCTTTGCTTCTGAACCAAACTCAGTCTCGATCTGTTGGCTCCAATGACACTGGGCAGGGGGACACTTGTTGGGGTCCACTCTGGAGGATCAGTAACAGAAATTGAGAACATTGTAACTTCAGTGAACAGATGTGTGAGCCAAACTGTAATTAACATAGAACAGTGTATAAGGCTCGGGTAAAATAAGATGTTTCTAACACTTCCATTTGATATTTCCATCACTTTATTATAAGCAAGTTCAGTGAAAGGTTTGTCTTATTTGTCAGGTCAATACTAGAGAAACGAAGTGATTTCTTTCCAAGGATGTACATCTAATAATCTTGGTTAAAGATTCAATCTTGTTTTAAATGCTTTTCCATTGAAAATGATACCTCTCTTTCAGCTCCCCCATTTCTGAGAAGTATAAAATCTTATAATTTATTATTACCAAAGGAGAAAGGTGGGAGGAGGGATAAATTAACAGTTTGGGATTAACACATACACACTGCTATGTATAAAATCGATCATCAACAAGGAACTACTGTACAGCACAGGGAACTACACTCAATATTTTGCAATAACCTATAAGGGGAAATAATCTGAAAAAAGAATAGATATTTTTATTGACATCATCTATTAATGACAGTTAAAATGGAACCTAAGGGAAGCCGGTGGTGAGTGCTTCTGACCCTGAAGACGTCAATCATCTAAAGTTTGGACTCTGCCTACTTCCCAAGGCCCTTAATGAACATATGTGTAGCCGTAGCTTAAAAAATTCCCCAGTTTGGGTTGTGGAGAGACAGTGATTTTGAAAAAGCCCTGGTGTTCTCCTCACATGAATGGGACACTTCCTACAGCTAAAATATGCCTGTCACACCCAGAAGATGGTATACCGTCTGATCGGGAAGAGTTTGGAAAAGGCATCTCATCTCCTCATCTCCTGGTGCTCGGGTTCACCCCTCCAGCGTCTTTACGAACAGTCTCCCCACTTGGAGATGTCAGCACTGTCAACATCCTGTTGCATACAGTTTGGAATTTGTCCAGAGGATGAAGCAGAAGGAGGAGGAACAATGAGAGACAAGTCCTAGGTGTTCGGACAGGCACATGTCACTCTAATTTCCAATCAGGAAGACGAATTGACTAACAGCTAGGGTTGCCCATGGAAACAGAATAGGGCTTGAGGAAATCCCGCTGTTTTGTGGCCAGTTCCCATAAACACAAGTTGAAAAATGGAACTCAGGGTCGCTAAAATTCACGAAACTGCAGAGTTGAAAATATCTCTCACTGAAAAATGTCTTGAGGAAAGTCAGAGAAAAGGACTTGTAAGCAACGGAGAATGGCAGGAAAGGGATTGGAAGAGGTAGAAAGGACTCGCTATTAAGCACAAGAAAAGGGGCTGAACATTGCCAACATTGCAGTTGGCCAAAAAGGGTGTATGCGTCTTTTTCTGTATATATTCAAGAAAAGGGCATACACTTTTTTAACCAACCAAACAGGTGGGCACTGGAAATCAGTACTACAAAACATATCACTTCGCATCAGTCAGAAGAGCCTTCTTCATAAACTGTAAACACCAGAAATGCAGGACAGGGCAAGGAGAAAAGGGAGCCCTGTGAGGCTTATAGTGGAAATGTATATTGCCAATGGTCACTCTTGAGAAGTGTATTGTGTTTACTAAAGCATCTAAAAAATGAGCTACAGAGCACAGGGCACTTGCACTCATGGACGTATATCTTGGGAAAGACAAAAATGGAGAGGACACAGGCACCCCAATGTTTACCGGCTCTCTGTTTCAAAGATCCTCGACTAGGATATAATTTATATGTCTCTGGAGGGAAAAAATGGATAGAGGTGTGGCACTTATGTAGAGTGGAATATTACTCAGCCTGAAAATCAGTGAAATATGGCCAGTTGTAACAACCCCAGAGTAGTTACGTATGATCATTCAAAGTCACATAATTCAAAAAGAAAAAGACATACGATATTACTAATACATGGAATGTAAACGTGGCTACAAATGACCTGAATTACAAAACAGAATGGGGTCTCAAATTTAGAAGACCAACTTATGTTTGCTTAAGGAAAAAGGTGAGTTGGGGAGCTGCATAAAACCAGAGATTGAAATTAGCACAGATACCGTTCCATAAGCCAAATATGTAATAGAAAAAACCTACTCCCTGGTCAACGAAATGGACTCAACACGCCATATTCAACACCTACGAATACACCTGACTAGTAAGAATCTTCAAACTCATGGATTTATATGTCTCCGTAAGAGAATCAAGCGTGAGTACAGCGGCATGAAAGCAGCAGTGAAAATGCGATAAATCCCATTATCAAAATGAATTAAAAAAACAAAACACAAGGACAGTGAAATAGAGAGCAATTCTTAAATAATTCATTCAGGGCTTGTGATGCAACCTGGATTTACCACATCTAAACCCAGAGCTGAGTGAGACATAAGGTTGGGCACTTCGGGCTGATAGCATTGGTGAGGTTCGATGAGCAAATGCAGACCCTTTGAAGTCATACTGCATGGTACCCATTCCATGGGTGCCAACTCTCCAGGTTTAAGGGATTCTTTCTTCAGCTAAAACATGCATGGGAAACCCACAGTATGGTGCACCGTGTGACCAGGAAAGGTTTTCAAATGCATCTCAGTTTTCGTCCCCTTTTACTCGGGTTCACCATTCCAGACCCTTTACTAACACTCTCCCCACTTGGAGAGACAGTGCCTTTAAACTCCTGTTTGGCACAGTTTGCCATTTCTGCGCAAGATGAACAGGAATAGGGAAAACCAATGAGAGACTAGCTGTAGGTTTCTGCATGGGCAAATTTAACGTTCATTTCCCACAAGGAAGAGGAATTAACCAAAGCCTCAGCAAACAGTGCCGGAACCAGATTAGGGCCTGAAGCAATCCTGCGGGTTTGCGGCCAGCTCACAAGAAAGCGAGTTGAAGAAATGACCACAGGGGCACTGTAATTCACAAGGCTGCAGAGTTATAAATGACAGCTATCGTCCAAAAATATATTGAAGGAAGGCTGCGAAGAGGAATTTTAACCGGGACAGAATTGGAGGAAAACGATTTCAGGGAGTAGACTGGAATTGCATTTAAACCAAAGGAACAGAGGCAGAACGTCGACAATGATACACTTGGCCAAAAAGGGCGTATGCGTTTTTTTCTGAATATATTCAGGAAAAAACGCATACGCCCTTTTTGGCCAACCAAGCAAGCATGTTAAAGATATCTGCACTACAATGAAGTCTCACTGCCCCCCGGTCAAAAGGGCCATCTGAAAAAAGTGTAAAATCCAGAAAGGCAGCACAGGCCATGGAGAACACGGAGCCTTGTTATGCTGATGGGCGGGATGTAAATTGCCCACAGCCACTCTAGAGAAGTGTATGGTGTTTCCTCAAACACCTAAAAAGAAAGCAACGGAGCCTACAGCACTTCCACTTATGGTCCTATAGCTTAGGGAAATTAAAATCAAAAACACACAGCCACCCCAAAGTGTCGGACGGCTCTGTTTACAAGAACCTCGTCTACGGTACAAGTTAAATATCCCAGAATGTGAAAAATGGATAAAGAAGATGTGGTACGTACGTACAAAGGAATATCATTCAGCAATGAAATCTATGTCATCAGGCCCGTAGCGGCATAATGAGTGGATTCAGGTACGATGATTCTAAGTGAAATAAGTCACACAGAAAATGAAACATCATAAGATATCACTAATACACGGAATGTAAACTTGGCTACAAATGAACTGAAGTACAGAACAGAACAGGGTCTCAAATATAGAAAACCAACTTATGCTTGCTTAAGGGGAAAGGTGATTTGGGGTGCTGCATTAAAGCAGAGATAGAAATTAGCACAGATACCTTTCCAAAAGCCAAATATGTAATAGTCAAGACCTACCCTTTACTCAACGAAATGGACTAAACACCCCATAGTCAACGCCTAAGAATACACCTGAGTAGTAAGAATCTTGAAACCCATGGACTCATATGTCTCCGTAAGAGAATGAAGCGTGTGTACAGCGGCATGAATGCAGTAGAGAAAATCCGATAAATCCCATTGTCAAAATGAATTACAAAAACAAAACACAAGGACAGTGAAATAGAGAGCAATTCTTAAATAATTCATTCAGGGCTTGTGATGCAACCCGGATTTACCACCTCTACACCCAGAGCTGAGTGAGACATAAGGTTGGGCACTTCGGGCTGATAGCACTGGTGAGGTTCGATGAGCAAATGCAGACCCTTTGAAGTAATACTGCATGGTACCCATTCCATGGGTCCCAACTCTCCAGGTTTAAGGGATTCTTCCTTCAGTTAAAACATGCATGGGAAACCCAAAGTATGGTGCACCGTGTGACAGGCAAAGGTTTTCAAATGCATCTCAGTTTTCGTCCCCTTTTACTTGGGTTCACCATTCCAGACCCTTTACTAACACTCTCCCCACTTGGAGAGTCAGTGCCTTTAACCTCCTTTGGGCACAGTTTGCAATTTCTGCGCAAGATGAACAGGAATAGGGAGAACCAATGAGAGACTAGCTGTAGGTGTCTGCACAGGCAAATTTAACGCTCATTTCCCACCAGGAAGAGGAATTTACCAAAGGCTCAGCATGCCGTGCCGGAACCAGATTAGGGCCTGAAGCAATCCTGCGGGTTTGCGGCCAGCTCACAAGATAGCGAGTTGAAGAAAGGAGCTCAGGGGCACTGTAACTCACAAACCTGCAGAGTTATAAATGACAGCTATCGTCCAAAAATATATTGAAGGAAGTCTGCAAAGACGACTTGTAAGCAGGACAGATTTGCAGGAAAACGATTTCTGGGGTAGACGGGAATTGCTTTTAAAGCATAGGAAAAGAGGCAGAACGTCGACAATGATGCTCTTGGCCAAAAAGGGCGTATGCGTTTTTTCCTGAATATATTCAGGAAAAAACGCATACGCCCTTTTTGGCCAACCAAGCAAGCATGTTAAAGAAATCTGCACTACAATGAAGTCTCACTGCCCCCCGGTCAAAAGGGCCATCTGAAAAAAGTGTAAAATCCAGAAAGGCAGCACAGGCCATGGAGAACAGGGAGCCTTGTTATGCTGATGGGCGGGATGTAAATTGCCAACAGCCACTCTGGAGAAGTGTATGGTGTTTCCCGGAACACCGAAAAAACAAAGCTACGGAGCCGACGGCACTTCCACTTATGGTCCTATAGCTTAGGGAAATTAAAATCAAAAACACACAGCCACCCCAAAGTGTCGGACGGCTCTGTTTACAAGAACCTCGTCTACGGTACAAGTTAAATATCCCAGAATGTGAAAAATGGATAAAGAAGTTGTGGTACGTACGTACAATGGAATATCACTCAGCAATGAAATCTATGTCATCAGGCCCGTCGCGGCATAATGAGTGGATTCAGGTACGATGATTCTAAGTGAAATAAGTCACACAGAAAATGAAACATCATAAGATATCACTACTACACGGAATGTAAACTTGGCTACACATGAACTGAATTACAAAACAGAACAGGGTCTCAAATTTAGAAAACCAACTTATGCTTGCTTAAGGGGAAAGGTGAGTTGGGGTGCTGCATAAAACCAGAGATAGAAATTAGCACAGATACCTTTCCATAAGCCAAATATGTAATAGTCAAGACCTACCCCTTGCTCAACGAAATGGACTAAACACCCCATATTCAACGCCTAGGAATACACCTGACCAGTAAGAATCTTCAAACCCATGGATTTATATGTCTCCGTAAGAGAATGAAGCGTGTGTACAGCGGCATGAATGCAGCAGAGAAAATCCGATAAATCCCATTATCAAAATGAATTACACAAACAAAACCCAAGGACAGTGAAATAGAGAGCAATTCTTAAATAATTCATTCAGGGCTTGTGATGCAACCTGGATTTACCACATCTACACCCAGAGCTGAGTGAGACATAAGGTTGGGCACTTCGTGCTGATAGCATTGGTGAGGTTCGATGAGCAAATGCAGACCCTTTGAAGTCATACAGCATGGTACCCTTTCCATGGGTCCCAACTCTCCAACTTTAAGGGATTCTTCCTTCAGCTAAAACATGCATGGGAAACCCACAGTATGGTGCACCGTGTGACTGGCAAACGTTTTCAAATGCATCTCAGTTTTCGTCCCCTTTTACTCGGGTTCACCATTCCAGACCCTTTACGAACACTCTTCCCACTTGGAGAGTCAGTGCCTTTAACCTCCTGTTGGGCACAGTTTGCAATTTCTGCGCAAGATGAAAAGGAATAGGGAGAACCAATGAGAGACTAGCTCTAGGTGTCTGCACGGGCAAATTTAACGCTCATTTCCCACCAGGAAGAAGAATTAACTAAAGGCTCAGCATGCCGTGCCGGAAACAGATTAGGGCCTGAGGCAATACTGTGAGTTTGCGGCCAGCTCACAAGATAGCGAGTTGAAGAAATGAGCTCAGGGGCACTGTAACTCACAAACCTGCAGAGTTATAAATGACAGCTATCGTCCAAAAATATATTGAAGGAAGGCTGCGATGACGACTTGTAAGTGGGGCCGAATTGCAGGAAAACGATTTTAGGGGGTAGACGGGAATTGCTTTTAAAGCATAGGAAAAGAGGCAGAACGTCCACAATGATGCTCTTGGCCAAAAAGGGCGTATGCGTTTTTTCCTGAATATATTCAGGAAAAAACGCATACGCCCTTTTTGGCCAACCAAGCAAGCATGTTAAAGAAATCTGCACTACAATGAAGTCTCACTGCCCCCGGGTCAAAAGGGCCATCTGAAAAAAGTGTAAAATCCAGAAAGGCAGCACAGGCCATGGAGAACAGGGAGCCTTGTTATGCTGATGGGCGGGATGTAAATTGCCAACAGCCACTCTGGAGACGTGTATGGTGTTTCCCGGCACACCGAAAAAACAAAGCTACGGAGCCTACGGCACTTCCACTTAAGGTCCTATAGCTTAGGGAAATTAAAATCAAAAACACACAGCCACCCCAAAGTGTCGGACGGCTCTGTTTACAAGAACCTCGTCTACGGTACAAGTTAAATATCCCAGAATGTGAAAAATGGATAAAGAAGTTGTTGTACGTACGTACAATGGAATATCACTCAGCAATGAAATCTATGTCATCAGGCCCGTCGCGGCATAATGAGTGGATTCAGGTACGATGATTCTAAGTGAAATAAGTCACACAGAAAATGAAACATCATAAGATATCACTAATACACGGAATGTAAACTTGGCTACACATGAACTGAATTACAAAACAGAACAGGGTCTCAAATTTAGAAAACCAACTTATGCTTGCTTAAGGGGAAAGGTGAGTTGGGGTGCTGCATAAAACCAGAGATAGAAATTAGCACAGATACCTTTCCATAAGCCAAATATGTAATAGTCAAGACCTACCCCTTGCTCAACGAAATGGACTAAACACCCCATATTCAACGCCTAGGAATACACCTGACTAGTAAGAATCTTCAAACCCATGGATTTATATGTCTCCGTAAGAGAATGAAGCGTGTGTACAGCGGCATGAATGCAGCAGAGAAAATCCGATAAATCCCATTATCAAAATGAAATACACAAACAAACCCAAGGACAGTGAAATAGAGAGCAATTCTTAAATAATTCATTCAGGGCTTGTGATGCAACCTGGATTTACCACATCTACACCCAGAGCTGAGTGAGACATAAGGTTGGGCACTTCGGGCTGATAGCATTGGTGAGCTTCGATGAGCAAATGCAGACCCTTTGAAGTCATACAGCATGGTACCCATTCCATGGGTCCCAACTCTCCAAGTTTAAGGGATTCTTCCTTCAGCTAAAACATGCATGGGAAACCCACAGTATGGTGCACCGTGTGACTGGCAAACGTTTTCAAATGCATCTCAGTTTTCGTCCCCTTTTACTCGGGTTCACCATCCCAGACCCTTTACGAACACTCTCCCCACTTGGAGAGACAGTGCCTTTAACCTCTTGTTGGGCACAGTTTGCAATTTCTGCGCAAGATGAAAAGGAATATGGAGAACGAATGAGAGACTAGCTCTAGGTGTCTGCACGGGCAAATTTAACGCTCATTTCCCACCAGGAAGAGGAATTAACCAAAGGCTCAGCATGCAGTGCAAGAACCAGATTAGGGCCTGAGGCAATCCTGTGGGTTTGCGGCCAGCTCACAAGATAGCGAGTTGAACAAATGAGCTCAGGGGCACTGTAACTCACAAACCTGCAGAGTTATAAATGACAGCTATCGTCCAAAAATATATTGAAGGAAGGCTGCGAAGACGACTTGTAAGTGGGGCCGAATTGCAGGAAAACGATTTCAGGGGGTAGACGGGAATTGCTTTTAAAGCATAGGAAAAGAGGCAGAACGTCGACAATGATGCTCTTGGCCAAAAAGGGCGTATGCGTTTTTTCCTGAATATATTCAGGGAAAAACGCATACGCCCTTTTTGGCCAACCAAGCAAGCATGTTAAAGAAATCTGCACTACAATGAAGTCTCACTGCCCCCCGATCAAAAGGGCCATCTGAAAAAAGTGTAAAATCCTGAAAGGCAGCACAGGCCATGGAGAACAGGGAGCCTTGTTATGCTGATGGGCGGGATGTAAATTGCCAACAGCCACTCTGGAAAAGTGTATGGTGTTTCCCGGAACACCGAAAAAACAAAGCTACGGAGCCTACGGCACTTCCACTTATGGTCCTATAGCTTAGGAAAATTAAAATCAAAAACACACAGCCACCCAAAAGGCTCGGGCGGCTCTGTTTACAAGAACCTCGTCTACAGTACAAGTTAAATATCCCAGAATGTGAAAAATGGATAAAGAAGTTGTGGTATGTACGTACAATGGAATATCACTCAGCAATGAAATCTATGTCATCAGGCCCGTCGCGGCATAATGAGTGGATTCAGGTACGATGATTCTAAGTGAAATAAGTCACACAGAAAATGAAACATCATAAGATATCACTACTACACGGAATGTAAACTTGGCTACACATGAACTGAATTACAAAACAGAACAGGGTCTCAAATTTAGAAAACCAACTTATGTTTGCTTAAGGGGAAAGGTGAGTTGGGGTGCTGCATAAAACCAGAGATAGAAATTAGCACAGATACCTTTCCATAAGCCAAATATGTAATAGTCAAGACCTCCCCCTTGCTCAGCGAAATGGACTAAACACCCCATATTCAACGCCTAGGAATCCACCTGACTAGTAAGAATCTTCAAACCCATGGATTTATATGTCTCCGTAAGAGAATGAAGCGTGTGTACAGCGGCATGAATGCAGCAGAGAAAATCCGATAAATCCCATTATCAAAATGAATTACACAAACAAAACCCAAGGACAGTGAAATAGAGAGCAATTCTTAAATAATTCATTCAGGGCTTGTGATGCAACCTGGATTTACCACATCTACACCCAGAGCTGAGTGAGACATAAGGTTGAGCACTTCGGGCTGATAGCATTGGTGAGGTTCGATGAGCAAATGCAGACCCTTTGAAGTCATACAGCATGGTACCCATTCCATGGGTCCCAACTCTCCAAGTTTAAGGGATTCTTCCTTCAGCTAAAACATGCATGGGAAACCCACAGTATGGTGCACCGTGTGACTGGCAAACGTTTTCAAATGCATCTCAGTTTTCGTCCCCTTTTACTCGGGTTCACCATTCCAGACCCTTTACGAACACTCTCCCCAATTGGAGAGTCAGTGCCTTTAACCTCCTGTTGGGCACAGTTTGCAATTTCTGCGCAAGATGAAAAGGAATAGGGAGAACGAATGAGAGACTAGCTCTAGGTGTCTGCACGGGCAAATTTAACGCTCATTTCCCACCAGGAAGAGGAATTAACCAAAGGCTCAGCATGCCGTGCCGGAACCAGATTAGGGCCTGAAGCACTCCTATGGGTTTGCCGCCAGCTCACAAGATACCCAGTTGAAGAAAGGAGCTCAGGGGCACTGTAACTCACAAACCTGCAGAGTTATAAATGACAGCTATCGTCCAAAAGTATATTGAAGGAAGGCTGCGAAGACGACTTGTAAGCGGGACAGATTTGCAGGAAAACGATTTCAGGGGGTAGACGGGAATTGCATTTAAAGCATAGGAAAAGAGGCAGAACGTCGACAATGATGCTCTTGGCCATAAAGTGTGTATGCGTTTTTTCCTGAATATATTCAGGAAAAAACGCATACGCCCTTTTTGGCCAACCAAGCAAGCATGTTAAAGAAATCTGCATTACAATGAAGTCTCACTGCCCCCCGGTCAAAAGGGCCATCTGAAAAAAGTGTAAAATCCAGAAAGGCAGCACAGGCCATGGAGAACAGGGAGCCTTGTTATGCTGATGGGCGGGATGTAAATTGCCAACAGCCACTCTGGAGAAGTGTATGGTGTTTCCCGGAACACCGAAAAAACAAAGCTACGGAGCCTACGGCACTTCTATTTATGGTCCTATAGCTTAGGGAAATTAAAATCAAAAACACACAGCCACCCCAAAGTGTCGGACGGCTCTGTTTACAAGAACCTCGTCTACGGTACAAGTTAAATATCCCAGAATGTGAAAAATGGATAAAGAAGTTGTGGTACGTACGTACAATGGAATATCACTCAGCAATGAAATCTATGTCATCAGGCCCATCGCGGCATAATGAGTGGATTCAGGTACGATGATTCTAAGTGAAATAAGTCACACAGAAAATGAAACATCATAAGATATCACTACTACACGGAATGTAAACTTGGCTACACATGAACTGAATTACAAAACAGAACAGGGTCTCAAATTTCGAAAACCAACTTATGCTTGCTTAAGGGGAAAGGTGAGTTGGGGTGCTGCATAAAACCAGAGATAGAAATTAGCACAGATACCTTTCCATAAGCCAAATATGTAATAGTCAAGACCTACCCCTTGCTCAGCGAAATGGACTAAACACCCCATATTCAACGCCTAGGAATACACCTGACTAGTAAGAATCTTCAAACCCATGGATTTATATGTCTCCGTAAGAGAATGAAGCGTGTGTACAGCGGCATGAATGCAGCAGAGAAAATCCGATAAATCCCATTATCAAAATGAATTACACAAACAAAACCCAAGGACAGTGAAATAGAGAGCAATTCTTAAATAATTCATTCAGGGCTTCTGATGCAACCCGGATTTACCACATCTACACCCAGAGCTGAGTGAGACATAAGGTTTGGCACTTCGGGCTGATAGCATTGGTGAGGTTCGATGAGCAAATGCAGACCCTTTGAAGTCATACAGCATGGTACCCATTCCATGGGTCCCAACTCTCCAAGTTTAAGGGATTCTTCCTTCAGCTAAAACATGCATGGGAAACCCACAGTATGGTGCACCGTGTGACTGGCAAACGTTTTCAAATGCATCTCAGTTTTCGTCCCCTTTTACTCGGGTTCACCATTCCAGACCCTTTACGAACACTCTCCCCACTTGGAGAGTCAGTGCCTTTAACCTCCTGTTGGGCACAGTTTGCAATTTCTGTGCAAGATGAAAAGGAATAGGGAGAACGAATGAGAGACTAGCTCTAGGTGTCTGCACGAGCAAATTTAACGCTCATTTCCCACCAGGAAGAGGAATTAACCAAAGGCTCAGCATGCAGTGCCGGAACCAGATTAGGGCCTGAAGCAATCCTGCGGATTTGCGGCCAGCTCACAAGATAGCGAGTTGAAGAAAGGAGCTCAGGGGCACTGTAACTCACAAACCTGCAGAGTTATAAATGACAGCTATCGTCCAAAAATATATTGAAGGAAGGCTGCGAAGACGCCTTGTAAGCGGGACAGATTTGCAGGAAAACGATTTCAGGGGGTAGACGGGAATTGCATTTAAAGCATAGGAAAAGAGGCAGAACGTCGACAATGATGCTCTTGGCCAAAAAGGGCGTATGCGTTTTTTCCTGATATTCAGGAAAAAACGCATACGCCCTTTTTGGCCAACCAAGCAAGCATGTTAAAGAAATCTGCACTACAATGAAGTCTCACTGCCCCCCTGTCAAAAGGGCCATCTGAAAAAAGTGTAAAATCCAGAAAGGCAGCACAGGCCATGGAGAACCGGGAGCCTTGTTATGCTGATGGGCGGGATGTAAATTGCCAACAGCCACTCTGGAGAAGTGTATGGTGTTTCCCGGAACACCGAAAAAACAAAGCTACGGAGCCTACGGCACTTCCACTTAAGGTCCTATAGCTTAGGGAAATTAAAATCAAAAACACACAGCCACCCCAAAGTGTCGGACGGCTCTGTTTACAAGAACCTCGTCTACGGTACAAGTTAAATATCCCAGAATGTGAAAAATGGATAAAGAAGTTGTGGTACGTACGTACAATGGAATATCACTCAGCAATGAAATCTATGTCATCAGGCCCGTCGCGGCATAATGAGTGGATTCAGGTACGATGATTCTAAGTGAAATAAGTCACACAGAAAATGAAACATCATAAGATATCACTACTACACGGAATGTAAACTTGGCTACACATGAACTGAATTACAAAACAGAACAGGGTCTCAAATTTCGAAAACCAACTTATGCTTGCTTAAGGGGAAAGGTGAGTTGGGGTGCTGCATAAAACCAGAGATAGAAATTAGCACAGATACCTTTCCATAAGCCAAATATGTAATAGTCAAGACCTACCACTTGCTCAACGAAATGGACTAAACACCCCATATTCAACGCCTAGGAATACACCTGACTAGTAAGAATCTTCAAACCCATGGATTTATATGTCTCCGTAAGAGAATGAAGCGTGTGTACAGCGGCATGAATGCAGCAGAGAAAATCCGATAAATCCCATTATCAAAATGAATTACACAAACAAAACCCAAGGACAGTGAAATAGAGAGCAATTCTTAAATAATTCATTCAGGGCTTGTGATGCAACCTGGATTTACCACATCTACACCCAGAGCTGAGTGAGACATAAGGTTGGGCACTTCGGGCTGATAGCATTGGTGAGGTTCGATGAGCAAATGCAGACCCTTTGAAGTCATACAGCATGGTACCCATTCCATGGGTCCCAGCTCTCCAAGTTTAAGGGATTCTTCCTTCAGCTAAAACATGCATGGAAAACCCACAGTATGGTGCACCGTGTGACTGGCAAACGTTTTCAAATGCATCTCAGTTTTCGTCCCCTTTTACTCGGGTTCACCATTCCAGACCCTTTACGAACACTCTCCCCACTTGAAGAGTCAGTGCCTTTAACCTCCTGTTGGGCACAGTTTGCAATTTCTGCGCAAGATGAAAAGGAATAGGGAGAACGAATGAGAGACTAGCTCTAGGTGTCTGCACGGGCAAATTTAACGCTCATTTCCCACCAGGAAGAGGAATTAACCAAAGGCTCAGCATGCCGTGCCGGAACCAGATTAGGGCCTGAAGCAATCCTGTGGGTTTGCCGCCAGCTCACAAGATAGCGAGTTGAAGAAAGGAGCTCAGGGGCACTGTAACTCACAAACCTGCAGAGTTATAAATGACAGCTATCGTCCAAAAATATATTGAAGGAAGGCTGCGAAGACGACTTGTAAGCGGGACAGATTTGCAGGAAAACGATTTCAGGGGGTAGACGGGAATTGCATTTAAAGCATAGGAAAAGAGGCAGAACGTCGACAATGATGCTCTTGGCCAAAAAGGGCGTATGCGTTTTTTCCTGAATATATTCAGGAAAAAACGCATACGCACTTTTTGGCCAACCAAGCAAGCATGTTAAAGAAATCTGCACTACAATGAAGTCTCACTGCTCCCCTGTCAAAAGGGCCATCTGATAAAAGTGTAAAATCCAGAAAGGCAGCACAGGCCATGGAGAACAGGGAGCCTTGTTATGCTGATGGGCGGGATGCAAATTGCCAACAGCCACTCTGGAGAAGTGTATGGTGTTTCCCGGAATACCGAAAAAACAAAGCTACGTAGCCTACGGCACTTCTATTTATGGTCCTATAGCTTAGGGTAATTAAAATCAAAAACACACAGCCACCCCAAAGTGTCGGACGGCTCTGTTTACAAGAACCTCGTCTACGGTACAAGTTAAATATCCCAGAATGTGAAAAATGGATAAAGAAGTTGTGGTACGTACGTACAATGGAATATCACTCAGCAATGAAATCTATGTCATCAGGCCCATCGCGGCATAATGAGTGGATTCAGGTACGATGATTCTAAGTGAAATAAGTCACACAGAAAATGAAACATCATAAGATATCACTACTACACGGAATGTAAACTTGGCTACACATGAACTGAATTACAAAACAGAACAGGGTCTCAAATTTAGAAAACCAACTTATGCTTGCTTAAGGGGAAAGGTGAGTTGGGGAGCTGCATAAAACCAGAGATAGAAATTAGCACAGATACCTTTCCATAAGCCAAATATGTAATAGTCAAGACCTACCCCTTGCTCAACGAAATGGACTAAACACCCCATATTCAACGCCTAGGAATACACCTGACTAGTAAGAATCTTCAAACCCATGGATTTATATGTCTCCGTAAGAGAATGAAGCGTGTGTACAGCAACATGAATGCAGCAGAGAAAATCCGATAAATCCCATTACCAAATGAATTACACAAACAAAACCCAAGGACAGTGAAATAGAGAGCAATTCTTAAATAATTCATTCAGGGCTTGTGATGCAACCTGGATTTACCACATCTACACCCAGAGCTGAGTGAGACATAAGGTTGGGCACTTTGGGCTGATAGCATTGGTGAGGTTCGATGAGCAAATGCAGACCCTTTGAAGTCATACAGCATGGTACCCATTCCATGGGTCCCAACTCTCCAAGTTTAAGGGATTCTTCCTTCAGATAAAACATGCATGGGAAACCCACAGTATGGTGCACCGTGTGACTGGCAAACGTTTTCAAATGCATCTCAGTTTTCGTCCCCTTTTACTCGGGTTCACCATTCCAGACCCTTTACGAACACTCTTCCCACTTGGAGAGTCAGTGCCTTTAACCTCCTGTCGGGCACAGTTTGCAATTTCTGCGCAAGATGAAAAGGAATAGGGAGAACCAATGAGAGACTAGCTGTAGGTGTCTGCACGGGCAAATTTAACGCTCATTTCCCACCAGGAAGAGGAATTAACCAAAGGCTCAGCATGCCGTGCCGGAACCAGATTAGGGCCTGAAGCAATCCTGCGGATTTGCGGCCAGCTCACAAGATAGCGAGTTGAAGAAAGGAGCTCAGGGGCACTGTAACTCACAAACCTGCAGAGTTATAAATGACAGCTATCGTCCAAAAATATATTGAAGGAAGGCTGCGAAGACGACTTGTAAGCGGGACAGATTTGCAGGAAAACGATTTCAGGGGGTAGACGGGAATTGCATTTAAAGCATAGGAAAAGAGGCAGAACGTCGACAATGATGCTCTTGGCCAAAAAGGGCGTATGCGTTTTTTCCTGATATTCAGGAAAAAACGCATACGCCCTTTTTGGCCAACCAAGCAAGCATGTTAAAGAAATCTGCACTACAATGAAGTCTCACTGCCCCCCGGTCAAAAGGGCCATCTGAAAAAAGTGTAAAATCCAGAAAGGCAGCACAGGCCATGGAGAACAGGGAGCCTTGTTATGCTGATGGGCGGGATGTAAATTGCCAACAACCACTCTGGAGAAGTGTATGGTGTTTCCCGGAACACCGAAAAAACAAAGCTACGGAGCCTACGGCACTTCCACTTAAGGTCCTATAGCTTAGGGAAATTAAAATCAAAAACACACAGCCACCCCAAAGTGTCGGACGGCTCTGTTTACAAGAACCTCGTCTACGGTACAAGTTAAATATCCCAGAATGTGAAAAATGGATAAAGAAGTTGTGGTACGTACGTACAATGGAATATCACTCAGCAATGAAATCTATGTCATCAGGCCCGTCGCGGCATAATGAGTGGATTCAGGTACGATGATTCTAAGTGAAATAAGTCACACAGAAAATGAAACATCATAAGATATCACTAATACACGGAATGTAAACTTGGCTACACATGAACTGAATTACAAAACAGAACAGGGTCTCAAATTTAGAAAACTCAACTTATGCTTGCTTATGGGGAAAGATGAGTTGGGGTGCTGCATAAAACCAGAGATAGAAATTAGCACAGATACCTTTCCATAAGCCAAATATGTAATAGTCAAGACCAACCCCTTGCTCAACGAAATGGACTAAACACCCCATATTCAACGCCTAGGAATACACCTGACTAGTAAGAATCTTCAAACCCATGGATTTATATGTCTCTGTAAGAGAATGAAGCGTGTGTACAGCGGCATGAATGCAGCAGAGAAAATCCGATAAATCCCATTATCAAAATGAATTACACAAACAAAACCCAAGGACAGTGAAATAGAGAGCAATTCTTAAATAATTCATTCAGGGCTTGTGATGCAACCTGGATTTACCACATCTACACCCAGAGCTGAGTGAGACAACAGGTTGGGCACTTCGGGCTGATAGCATTGGTGAGGTTCGATGAGCAAATGCAGACCCTTTGAAGTCATACAGCATGGTACCCATTCCATGGGTCCCAACTGTCCAAGTTTAAGGGATTCTTCCTTCAGCTAAAACATGCATGGGAAACCCACAGTATGGTGCACCGTGTGACTGGCAAACGTTTTCAAATGCATCTCAGTTTTCGTCCCCTTTTACTCGGGTTCACCATTCCAGACCCTTTACGAACACTCTCCCCACTTGGAGAGTCAGTGCCTTTAACCTCCTGTTGGGCACAGTTTGCAATTTCTGCGCAAGATGAAAAGGAATAGGGAGAACCAATGAGAGACTAGCTGTAGGTGTCTGCACGGGCAAATTTAACGCTCATTTCCCACCAGGAAGAGGAATTAACCAAAGGCTCAGCATGCCGTGCCGGAACCAGATTAGGGCCTGAATCAATCCTGCGGATTTGCGGGCAGCTCACAAGATAGCGAGTTGAAGAAATGAGCTCAGGGGCACTGTAACTCACAAACCTGCAGAGTTATAAATGACAGCTATCGTCCAAAAATATATTGAAGGAAGGCTGCGAAGACGACATGTAAGCGGGACAGATTTGCAGGATAACGATTTCAGGGCGTAGTCGGGAATTGCATTTAAAGCATAGGAAAAGAGGCAGAACGTCGACAATGATGCTCTTGGCCAAAAAGGGCGTATGCGTTTTTTCCTGATATTCAGGAAATAACGCATACGCCCTGTTTGGCCAACCAAGCAAGCATGTTAAAGAAATCTGCACTACAATGAAGTCTCACTGCCCCCCGGTCAAAAGGGCCATCTGAAAAAAGTGTAAAATCCAGAAAGGCAGCACAGGCCATGGAGAACCGGGAGCCTTGTTATGCTGATGGGCGGGATGTAAATTGCCAACAGCCACTCTGGAGAAGTGTATGGTGTTTCCCGGAACACCGAAAAAACAAAGCTACGGAGCCTACGGCACTTCCACTTAAGGTCCTATAGCTTAGGGAAATTAAAATCAAAAACACACAGCCACCCCAAAGTGTCGGACGGCTCTGTTTACAAGAACCTCGTCTACGGTACAAGTTAAATATCCCAGAATGTGAAAAATGGATAAAGAAGTTGTGGTACGTACGTACAATGGAATATGACTCAGCAATGAAATCTATGTCATCAGGCCTGTCGCGGCATAATGAGTGGATTCAGGTACGATGATTCTAAGTGAAATAAGTCACACAGAAAATGAAACATCATAAGATATCACTACTACACGGAATGTAAACTTGGCTACACATGAACTGAATTACAAAACAGAACAGGGTCTCAAATTTAGAAAACTCAACTTATGCTTGCTTATGGGGAAAGGTGAGTTGGGGTGCTGCATAAAACCAGAGATAGAAATTAGCACAGATACCTTTCCATAAGCCAAATATGTAATAGTCAAGACCTACCCCTTGCTCAACGAAATGGACTAAACACCCCATATTCAACGCCTAGGAATACACCTGACTAGTAAGAATCTTTAAATCCATGGATTTATATGTCTCCGTAAGAGAATGAAGCGTGTGTACAGCGGCATGAATGCAGCAGAGAAAATCCGATAAATCCCATTACCAAATGAATTACACAAACAAAACCCAAGGACAGTGAAATAGAGAGCAATTCTTAAATAATTCATTCAGGGCTTGTGATGCAACCTGGATTTACCACATCTACACCCAGAGCTGAGTGAGACATAAGGTTGGGCACTTCGGGCTGATAGCATTGGTGAGGTTCGATGAGCAAATGCAGACCCTTTGAAGTCATACAGCATGGTACCCATTCCATGGGTCCCAACTCTCCAAGTTTAAGGGATTCTTCCTTCAGCTAAAACATGCATGGGAAACCCACAGTATGGTGCACCGTGTGACTGGCAAACGTTTTCAAATGCATCTCAGTTTTCGTCCCCTTTTACTCGGGTTCACCATTCCAGACCCTTTACGAACACTCTTCCCACTTGGAGAGTCAGTGCCTTTAACCTCCTGTCGGGCACAGTTTGCAATTTCTGCGCAAGATGAAAAGGAATAGGGAGAACCAATGAGAGACTAGCTCTAGGTGTCTGCACGGGCAAATTTAACGCTCATTTCCCACCAGGAAGAGGAATTAACCAAAGGCTCAGCATGCCGTGCCGGAACCAGATTAGGGCCTGAAGCAATCCTGCGGATTTGCGGCCAGCTCACAAGATAGCGAGTTGAAGAATGGAGCTCAGGGGCACTGTAACTCACAAACCTGCAGAGTTATAAATGACAGCTATCGTCCAAAAATATATTGAAGGAAGGCTGCGAAGACGACTTGTAAGCGGGACAGATTTGCAGGAAAACGATTTCAGGGGGTAGACGGGAATTGCATTTAAAGCATAGGAAAAGAGGCAGAACGTCGACAATGATGCTCTTGGCCAAAAAGGGCGTATGCGTTTTTTCCTGAATATATTCAGGAAAAAACGCATACGCCCTTTTTGGCCAACCAAGCAAGCATGTTAAAGAAATCTGCACTACAATGAAGTCTCACTGCCCCCCGGTCAAAAGGGCCATCTGAAAAAAGTGTAAAATCCAGAAAGGCAGCACAGGCCATGGAGAACAGGGAGCCTTGTTATGCTGATGGGCGGGATGTAAATTGCCAACAGCCACTATGGAGAAGTGTATGGTGTTTCCCGGAACACCGAAAAAACAAAGCTACGGAGCCTACGGCACTTCCACTTATGGTCCTATAGCTTAGGGAAATTAAAATCAAAAACACACAGCCACCCCAAAGTGTCGGACAGCTCTGTTTACAAGAACCTCGTCTACGGTACAAGTTAAATATCCCAGAATGTGAAAAATGGATAAAGAAGTTGTGGTACGTACGTACAAAGGAATATCACTCAGCAATGAAATCTATGTCATCAGGCCCGTCGCGGCATAATGAGTGGATTCAGGTACGATGATTCTAAGTGAAATAAGTCACACAGAAAATGAAACATCATAAAATATCACTACTACACGGAATATAAACTTGGCTACACATGAACTGAATTACAAAACAGAACAGGGTCTCAAATTTAGAAAACCAACTTATGCTTGCTTAAGGGGAAAGGTGAGTTGGGGTGCTGCATAAAACCAGAGATAGAAATTAGCACAGATACCTTTCCATAAGCCAAATATGTAATAGTCAAGACCTACCCCTTGCTCAACGAAATGGACTAAACACCCCATATTCAACGCCTAGGAATACACCTGACTAGTAAGAATCTTCAAACCCATGGATTTATATGTCTGCGTAAGAGGATGAAGCGTGTGTACAGCGGCATGAATGCAGCAGAGAAAATCCGATAAATCCCATTATCAAAATGAATTACACAAACAAAACCCAAGGACAGTGAAATAGAGAGCAATTCTTAAATAATTCATTCAGGGCTTGTGATGCAACCCGGATTTACCACATCTACACCCAGAGCTGAGTGAGACATAAGGTTGGGCACTTTGGGCTGATAGCATTGGTGAGGTTCGATGAGCAAATGCAGACCCTTTGAAGTCATACAGCATGGTACCCATTCCATGGGTCCCAACTCTCCAAGTTTAAGGGATTCTCCCTTCAGCTAAAACATGCATGGGAAACCCACAGTATGGTGCACCGTGTGACTGGCATACGTTTTCAAATGCATCTCAGTTTTCGTCCCCTTTTACTCGGGTTCACCATTCCAGACCCTTTACGAACACTCTCCCCACTTGAGGAGTCAGTGCCTTTAACCTCCTGTTGGGCACAGTTTGCAATTTCTGCGCAAGATGAAAAGGAATAGGGAGAGCGAATGAGAGACTAGCTCTAGGTGTCTGCACGGGCAAATTTAACGCTCATTTCCCACCAGGAAGAGGAATTAACCAAAGGCTCAGCATGCCGTGCCGGAACCAGATTAGGACCTGAAGCAATCCTGCGGGTTGGCGGCCAGCTCACAAGATAGCGAGTTGAAGAATTGAGTTCAGGGGCACTGTAACTCACAAACCTGCAGATTTATAAATGACAACTATCGTCCAAAAATATATTGAAGGAAGGCTGCGAAGACGACTTGTAAGCGGGGCAGATTTGCAGAGAAACGATTTCAGGGGGCAGACGGGAATTTCATTTAAAGCATAGGAAAAGAGGCAGAACGTCGACAATGATGCTCTTGGCCAAAAAGGGCGTATGCGTTTTTTCCTGAATATATTCAGGAAAAAACGCATACGCCCTTTTTGGCCAACCAAGCAAGCATGTTAAAGAAATCTGCACTACAAAGATGTCTCACTGCCCCCCGGTCAAAAGGGCCATCTGAAAAAAGTGTAAAAACCAGAAAGGCAGCACAGGCCATGGAGAACAGGGAGCCTTGTTATGCTGATGGGCGGGATGTTAATTGCCAACAGCCACTCTGGAGAAGTGTATGGTGTTTCCCGGAATACCGAAAAAACAAAGCTACGGAGCCTACGGCACTTCCACTTATGGTCCTATAGCTTAGGGAAATTAAAATCAAAAACACACAGCCACCCCAAAGTGTCGGACGGCTCTGTTTACAAGAACCTCGTCTACGGTACAAGTTAAATATCCCAGAATGTGAAAAATGGATAAAGAAGTTGTGGTACGTACGTACAATGGAATATCACTCAGCAATGAAATCTATGTCATCAGGCCCGTCGCGGCATAATGAGTGGATTCAGGTACGATGATTCTAAGTGAAATAAGTCACACAGAAAATGAAACATCATATGATATCACTACTACACGGAATGTAAACTTGGCTACACATGAACTGAATTACAAAACAGAACAGGGTCTCAAATTTAGAAAACCAACTTATGCTTGCTTAAGGGGAAAGGTGAGTTGGGGTGCTGCATAAAACCAGAGATAGAAATTAGCACAGATACCTTTCCATAAGCCAAATATGTAATAGTCAAGCCCTACACCTTGCTCAACGAAATGGACTAAACACCCCATATTCAACGCCTAGGAATACACCTGACTAGTAAGAATCTTCAAACCCATGGATTTATATGTCTCCGTAAGAGAATGAAGCGTGTGTACAGCGGCATGAATGCAGCAGAGAAAATCCGATAAATCCCATTATCAAAATGAATTACACAAACAAAACCCAAGGACAGTGAAATAGAGAGCAATTCTTAAATAATTCATTCAGGGCTTGTGATGCAACCTGGATTTACCACATCTACACCCAGAGCTGAGTGAGACATAAGGTTGGGCACTTCAGGCTGATAGCATTGGTGAGGTTCGATGAGCAAATGCAGACCCTTTGAAGTCATACAGCATGGTACCCATTCCATGGGTCCCAACTCTCCAAGTTTAAGGGATTCTTCCTTCAGCTAAAACATGCATGGGAAACCCACAGTATGGTGCACCGTGTGACTGGCAAACGTTTTCAAATGCATCTCAGTTTTCGTCCCCTTTTACTCGGGTTCACCATTCCAGACCCTTTACGAACACTCTCCCCACTTGGAGAGTCAGTGCCTTTAACCTCCTGTTGGGCACAGTTTGCAATTTCTGCGCAAGATGAAAAGGAATAGGGAGAACGAATGAGAGACCAATTCTAGGTGTCTGCATGGGCAAATTTAACCCTCATTTCCCACCAGGAAGAGGAATTAACCAAAGGCTCAGCATGCCGTGCCGGAACCAGATTAGGGCCTGAAGCAATCCTGTGGGTTTGCCGCCAGCTCACAAGATAGCGAGTTGAAGAAAGGAGCTCAGGGGCACTGTAACTCACAAACCTGCAGAGTTATAAATGACAGCTATCGTCCAAAAATATATTGAAAGAAGGCTGCGAAGACGACTTGTAAGCGGGACAGATTTGCAGGAAAACGATTTCAGGGGGTAGACGGGAATTGCATTTAAAGCATAGGAAAAGAGGCAGAACGTCGACAATGATGCTCTTGGCCAAAAAGGGCGTATGCGTTTTTTCCTGAATATATTCAGGAAAAAACGCATACGCCCTTTTTGGCCAACCAAGCAAGTATGTTAAAGAAATCTGCACTACAAAGATGTCTCACTGCCCCCCGGTCAAAAGGGCCATCTGAAAAAAGTGTAAAATCCAGAAAGGCAGCACAGGCCATGGAGAACAGGGAGCCTTGTTATGCTGATGGGCGGGATGTAAATTGCCAACAGCCACTCTGGAGAAGTGTATGGTGTTTCCCGGAACACCGAAAAAACAAAGCTACGGAGCCTACGGCACTTCCACTTATGGTCCTATAGCTTAGGGAAATTAAAATCAAAAACACACAGCCACCCCAAAGTGTCGGACGGCTCTGTTTACAAGAACCTCGTCTACGGTACAAGTTAAATATCCCAGAATGTGAAAAATGGATAAAGAAGTTGTGGTACGTACGTACAATGGAATATCACTCAGCAATGAAATCTATGTCATCAGGCCCGTCGCGGCATAATGAGTGGATTCAGGTACGATGATTCTAAGTGAAATAAGTCACACAGAAAATGAAACATCATAAGATATCACTACTACACGGAATGTAAACTTGGCTACACATGAACTGAATTACAAAACAGAACAGGGTCTCAAATTTAGAAAACCAATTTATGCTTGCTTAAGGGGAAATGTGAGTTGGGGTGCTGCATAAAACCAGAGATAGAAATTAGCACAGATACCTTTCCATAAGCCAAATATGTAATAGTCAAGCCCTACACCTTGCTCAACGAAATGGACTAAACACCCCATATTCAACGCCTAGGAATACACCTGACTAGTAAGAATCTTCAAACCCATGGATTTATATGTCTCCGTAAGAGAATGAAGCGTGTGTACAGCGGCATGAATGCAGCAGAGAAAATCCGATAAATCCCATTATCAAAATGAATTACACAAACAAAACCCAAGGACAGTGAAATAGAGAGCAATTCTTAAATAATTCATTCAGGGCTTGTGATGCAACCTGGATTTACCACATCTACACCAAGAGCTGAGTGAGACATAAGGTTGGGCACTTCGGGCTGATAGCATTGGTGAGGTTCGATGAGCAATTGCAGACCCTTTGAAGTCATACAGCATGGTACCCATTCCATGGGTCCCAACTCTCCAAGTTTAAGGGATTCTTCCTTCAGCTAAAACATGCATGGGAAACCCACAGTATGGTGCACCGTGTGACTGGCAAACGTTTTCAAATGCATCTCAGTTTTCGTCCCCTTTTACTCGGGTTCACCATTCCAGACCCTTTACGAACACTCTCCCCACTTGGAGAGTCAGTGCCTTTAACCTCCTGTTGGGCACAGTTTGCAATTTCTGCGCAAGATGAACAGGAATAGGGAGAGCGAATGAGAGACTAGCTCTAGGTGTCTGCACGGACAAATTTAACGCTCATTTCCCACCAGGAAGAGGAATTAACCAAAGGCTCAGCATGCCGTGCCGGAACCAGATTAGGGCCTGAAGCAATCCTGTGGGTTTGCCGCCAGCTCACAAGATAGCGAGTTGAAGAAAGGAGCTCAGGGGCACTGTAACTCACAAACCTGCAGAGTTATAAATGACAGCTATCGTCCAAAAATATATTGAAGGAAGGCTGCGAAGACGACTTGTAAGCGGGACAGATTTGCAGGAAAACGATTTCAGGGGGTAGACGGGAATTGCATTTAAAGCATAGGAAAAGAGGCAGAACTTCGACAATGATGCTCTTGGCCAAAAATTGCGTATGCGTTTTTTCCTGAATATATTCAGGAAAAAACGCATACGCCCTTTTTGGCCAACCAAGCAAGCACGTTAAAGAAATCTGCACTAAAAAGATGTCTCACTGCCTCCCGGTCAAAAGGGCCATCTGAAAAAAGTGTAAAATCCAGAAAGGCAGCACTGGCCATGGAGAACAGGGAGCCTTGTTATGCTGATGGGCGGGATGTAAATTGCCAACAGCCACTCTGGAGAAGTGTATGGTGTTTCCCGGAACACCGAAAAAACAAAGCTACGGAGCCTACGGCACTTCCACTTATGGTCCTATAGCTTAGGGAAATTAAAATCAAAAACACACAGCCACCCCAAAGTGTCAGACGGCTCTGTTAACAAGAACCTCGTGTACGGTACAAGTTAAATATCCCAGAATGTGAAAAATGGATAAAGAAGTTGTGGTACGTAGGTACAATGGAATATCACTCAGCAATGAAATCTATGTCATCAGGCCCGTCGCGGCATAATGAGTGGATTCAGGTACGATGATTCTAAGTGAAATAAGTCACAGAGAAAATGAAACATCATAAGATATCACTACTACACGGAATATAAACTTGGCTACACATGAACTGAATTACAAAACAGAACAGGGTCTCAAATTTAGAAAACCAATTTATGCTTGCTTAAGGGGAAAGTTGAGTTGGGGTGCTGCATAAAACCAGAGATAGAAATTAGCACAGATACCTTTCCATAAGCCAAATATGTAATAGTCAAGCCCTACACCTTGCTCAACGAAATGGACTAAACACCCCATATTCAACGCCTAGGAATACACCTGACTAGTAAGAATCTTCAAACCCATGGATTTATATGTCTCCGTAAGAGAATGAAGCGTGTGTACAGCGGCATGAATGCAGCAGAGAAAATCCGATAAATCCCATTATCAAAATGAATTACACAAACAAAACCCAAGGACAGTGAAATAGAGAGCAATTCTTAAATAATTCATTCAGGGCTTGTGATGCAACCTGGATTTACCACATCTACACCCAGAGCTGAGTGAGACATAAGGTTGGGCACTTCGGGCTGATAGCATTGGTGAGGTTCGATGAGCAAATGCAGACCCTTTGAAGTCATACAGCATGGTACCCATTCCATGGGTCCCAACTCTCCAAGTTTAAGGGATTCTTCCTTCAGCTAAAACATGCATGGGAAACCCACAGTATGGTGCACCGTGTGACTGGCAAACGTTTTCAAATGCATCTCAGTTTTCGTCCCCTTTTACTTGGGTTCACCATTCCAGACCCTTTACGAACACTCTCCCCACTTGGAGAGTCAGTGCCTTTAACCTCCTGTTTGGCACAGTTTGCAATTTCTGCGCAAGATGAAAAGGAATAGGGAGAACGAATGAGAGACTAGCTCTAGGTGTCTGCACGGGCAAATTTAACGCTCATTTCCCACCAGGAAGAGGAATTAACGAAAGGCTCAGCATGCCGTGCCGGAACCAGATTAGAGCCTGAAGCAATCCTGTGGGTTTGCGGCCAGTTCACAAGATAGCGAGTTGAAGAAAGGAGCTCATGGGCACTGTAACTCACAAACCTGCAGAGTTATAAATGACAGCTATCGTCCAAAAATATATTGAAGGAAGGCTGCGAAGACGACTTGTAAGTGGGACAGATTTGCAGGAAAACGATTTCAGGGGGTAGACGGGAATTGCATTTAAAGCATAGGAAAAGAGGCAGAACGTCGACAATGATGCTCTTGGCCAAAAAGGACGTATGCGTTTTTTCCTGAATATATTCAGGAAAAAACGCATACGCCCTTTTTGGCCAACCAAGCAAGCATGTTAAAGAAATCTGCACTACAAAGATGTCTCACTGCCCCCCGGTCAAAAGGGCCATCTGAAAAAAGTGTAAAATCCAGAAAGGCAGCACAGGCCATGGAGAACAGGGAGCCTTGTTATGCTGATGGGCGGGATGTAAATTGCCAACAGCCACTCTGGAGATGTGTACGGTGTTTCCCGGAACACCGAAAAAACAAAGCTACGGAGCCTACGGCACTTCCACTTATGGTCCTATAGCTTAGGGAAATTAAAATCAAAAACACACAGCCACCCCAAAGTGTCGGATGGCTCTGTTTACAAGAACCTCGTCTACGGTACAAGTTAAATATCCCAGAATGTGAAAAATGGATAAAGAAGTTGTGGTACGTACGTACAATGGAATATCACTCAGCAGTGAAATCTATGTCATCAGGCCCGTCGCGGCATAATGAGTGGATTCAGGTACGATGATTCTAAGTGAAATAAGTCACACAGAAAATGAAACATCATAAGATATCACTACTACACGGAATGTAAACTTGGCTACACATGAACTGAATTACAAAACAGAACAGGGTCTCAAATTTAGAAAACCAACTTATGCTTGCTTAAGGGGAAAGGTGAGTTGGGGTGCTGCATAAAACCAGAGATAGAAATTAGCACAGATACCTTTCCATAAGCCAAATATGTAATAGTCAAGACCTACCCCTTGCTCAACGAAATGGACTAAACACCCCATATTCAACGCCTAGGAATACACCTGACTAGTAAGAATCTTCAAACCCATGGATTTATATGTCTCCGTAAGAGAATGAAGCGTGTGTACAGCGGCATGAATGCAGCAGAGAAAATCCGATAAATCCCATTATCAAAATGAATTACACAAACAAAACCCAAGGACAGTGAAATAGAGAGCAATTCTTAAATAATTCATTCAGGGCTTGTGATGCAACCTGGATTTACCACATCTACACCCAGAGCTGAGTGAGACATAAGGTTGGACACTTCGGGCTGATAGCATTGGTGAGGTTCGATGAGCAAATGAAGACAATTTGAAGTCATACTGCATGGTACCCATTCCATGGGTCCCAACTCTCCAGGTTTAAGCGATACTTCCTTCAGCTAAAACATGCATGGGAATCCCACAGTATGGTGCACCGTGTGACCGGGAAACCTTTTCAAATGCATCTCAGTTTTCGTCCCCTTTTACTCGGGTTCACCATTCCAGACCCTTTACGAACACTCTCCCCACTTGCAGAGTCAGTGCCTTTAACCTCCTGTTGGGCACAGTTTGCAATTTCTGCGCAAGATGAAAAGGAATAGGGAGAACGAATGAGAGACTAGCTCTAGGTGTCTGCACGGGCAAATTTAATGCTCATTTCCCACCAGGAAGAGGCATTAACCAAAGGCTCAGCATGCCGTGCCGGAACCAGATTAGGGCCTGAAGCAATCCTGTGGGTTTGCGGCCAGCTCACAAGATAGCGAGTTGAAGAAAGGAGCTCATGGGCACTGTAACTCACAAACCTGCAGAGTTATAAATGACAGCTATCGTCCAAAAATATATTGAAGGAAGGCTGCGAAGACGACTTGTAAGCGGGACAGATTTGCAGGAAAACGATTTCAGGGGGTAGACGGGAATTGCATTTAAAGCATAGGAAAAGAGGCTGAACGTCGACAATGATGCTCTTGGCCAAAAAGGGCGTATGCGTTTTTTCCTGAATATATTCAGGAAAAAACGCATACGCCCTTTTTGGCCAACCAAGCAAGCATGTTAAAGAAATCTGCACTACACTGAAGTCTCACTGCACCCCCGTCAAAAGGGCCATCTGAAAAAAGTTTAAAATCCAGAAAGGCAGCACAGGCCATGGAGAACAGCGAGCCTTGTTATGCTGATGGGCGGAATGTAAGTTGCCAACAGCCAGTCTGGAAAAATGTATGGTGTTTCCCGGAACATCTAAAAAACAAAGCAACGGAGCCTACGGCAATTCCCCTTATTGCCCTATAGCTTAGGAAAATTAAAATCAAAAACACACAGCCACCCAAAAGCCTCGGGCGGCTCTGTTTACAAGAACCTCATCTACGGTACAAGTTAAATATCCCAGAATATGAAAAATGGATAAAGAAGTTGTGGTACGTACGTACAATGGAATATCACACAGCAATGAAATCTATGTCATCAGGCCCGTCGCGGCATAATGAGTGGATTCAGGTACGATGATTCTAAGTGAAATAAGTCACACAGAAAATGAAACATCATAAGATATCACTAATACACGGAATGTAAACTTGGCTACACATGAACTGAATTACAAAACAGAACAGGGTCTCAAATTTAGAAAACCAACTTATGCTTGCTTAAGGGGAAAGGTGAGTTGGGGTGCTGCATAAAACCAGAGATAGAAATTAGCACAGATACCTTTGCATAAGCCAAATATGTAATAGTCAAGACCTACCCCTTGCTCAACGAAATGGACTAAACACCCCATATTCAACGCCTAGGAATACACCTGACTAGTAAGAATCTTCAAACCCATGGATTTATATGTCTCCATAAGAGAATGAAGCGTGTGTACAGCGGCATGAATGCAGCAGAGAAAATCCGATAAATCCCATTATCAAAATGAATTACACAAACAAAACCCAAGGACAGTGAAATAGAGAGCAATTCTTAAATAATTCATTCAGGGCTTGTGATGCAACCTGGATTTACCACATCTACACCCAGAGCTGAGTGAGACATAAGGTTGGGCACTTCGGGCTGATAGCATTGGTGAGGTTCGATGAGCAAATGCAGACCCTTTGAAGTCATACAGCATGGTACCCATTCCATGGGTCCCAACTCTCCAAGTTTAAGGGATTCTTCCTTCAGCTAAAACATGCATGGGAAACCCACAGTATGGTGCACCGTGTGACTGGCAAACGTTTTCAAATGCATCTCAGTTTTCGTCCCCTTTTACTCGGGTTCACCATTCCAGACCCTTTACGAACACTCTCCCCACTTGGAGAGTCGGTGCCTTTAACCTCCTGTTGGGCACAGTTTGCAATTTCTGCGCAAGATGAAAAGGAATAGGGAGAACGAATGAGAGACTAGCTCTAGGTGTCTGCACGGGCAAATTTAACGCTCATTTCCCACCAGGAAGAGGAATTAACCAAAGGCTCAGCATGCCGTGCCGGAACCAGATTAGGGCCTGAAGCCATCCTGTGGGTTTGCGGCCAGCTCACAAGATAGCAAGTTAAAGAAAGGAGCTCAGGGGCACTGTAACTCACAAACCTGCAGAGTTATAAATGACAGCTATCGTCTAAAAATATATTAAAGGAAGGCTGCGAAGACGACTTGTAAGCGGGACAGATTTGCAGGAAAACGATTTCAGGGGGTAGACGGGAATTGCATTTAAAGCATAGGAAAAGAGGCAGAACGTCGACAATGATGCTCTTGGCCAAAAAGGGCGTATGCGTATTTTCCTGAATATATTCAGGAAAAAACGCATACGCCCTTTTTGGCCAACCAAGCAAGCATGTTAAAGAAATCTGCACTACAATGAAGTCTCACTGCCCCCCGGTCAAAAGGGCCATCTGAAAAAAGTGTAAAATCCAGAAAGGCAGCACAGGCCATGGAGAACAGGGAGCCTTGTTATGCTGACGGGCGGGATGTAAATTGCCAACAGCCACTCTGGAGAAGTGTATGGTGTTTCCCGGAACACCGAAAAAACAAAGCTACGGAGCCTACGGCACTTCCACTTATGGTCTTATAGCTTAGGGAAATTAAAATCAAAAACACACAGCCACCCCAAAGTGTCGGACGGCTCTGTTTACAAGAACCTCGTCTACGGTACAAGTTAAATATCCCAGAATGTGAAAAATGGATAAAGAAGTTGTGGTACATACGTACAATGGAATATCACTCAGCAATGAAATCTATGTCATCAGGCCCGTCGCGGCATAATGAGTGGATTCAGGTACGATGATTCTAAGTGAAATAAGTCACACAGAAAATGAAACATCATAAGATATCACTACTACACGGAATGTAAACTTGGCTACACATGAACTGAATTACAAAACAGAACAGGGTCTCAAATTTAGAAAACCAACTTATGCTTGCTTAAGGGGAAAGGTGAGTTGGGGTGCTGCATAAAACCAGAGATAGAAATTAGCACAGATACCTTTGCATAAGCCAAATATGTAATAGTCAAGACCTACCCCTTGCTCAACGAAATGGACTAAACACCCCATATTCAACGCCTAGGAATACACCTGACTAGTAAGAATCTTCAAACCCATGGATTTATATGTCTCCGTAAGAGAATGAAGCGTGTGTACAGCGGCATGAATGCAGCAGAGAAAATCCGATAAATCCCATTATCAAAATGAATTACACAAACAAAACCCAAGGACAGTGAAATAGAGAGCAATTCTTAAATAATTCATTCAGGGCTTGTGATGCAACCTGGATTTACCACATCTACACCCAGAGCTGAGTGAGACATAAGGTTGGGCACTTCGGGCTGATAGCATTGGTGAGGTTCGATGAGCAAATGCAGACCCTTTGAAGTCATACAGCATGGTACCCATTCCATGGGTCCCAACTCTCCAAGTTTAAGGGATTCTTCCTTCAGCTAAAACATGCATGGGAAACCCACAGTATGGTGCACCGTGTGACTGGCAAACGTTTTCAAATGCATCTCAGTTTTCGTCCCCTTTTACTCGGGTTCACCATTCCAGACCCTTTACGAACACTCTCCCCACTTGGAGAGTCGGTGCCTTTAACCTCCTGTTGGGCACAGTTTGCAATTTCTGCGCAAGATGAAAAGGAATAGGGAGAACGAATGAGAGACTAGCTCTAGGTGTCTGCACGGGCAAATTTAACGCTCATTTCCCACCAGGAAGAGGAATTAACCAAAGGCTCAGCATGCCGTGCCGGAACCAGATTAGGGCCTGAAGCCATCCTGTGGGTTTGCGGCCAGCTCACAAGATAGCAAGTTAAAGAAAGGAGCTCAGGGGCACTGTAACTCACAAACCTGCAGAGTTATAAATGACAGCTATCGTCTAAAAATATATTAAAGGAAGGCTGCGAAGACGACTTGTAAGCGGGACAGATTTGCAGGAAAACGATTTCAGGGGGTAGACGGGAATTGCATTTAAAGCATAGGAAAAGAGGCAGAACGTCGACAATGATGCTCTTGGCCAAAAAGGGCGTATGCGTATTTTCCTGAATATATTCAGGAAAAAACGCATACGCACTTTTTGGCCAACCAAGCAAGCATGTTAAAGAAATCTGCACTACAATGAAGTCTCACTGCCCCCCGGTCAAAAGGGCCATCTGAAAAAAGTGTAAAATCCAGAAAGGCAGCACAGGCCATGGAGAACAGGGAGCCTTGTTATGCTGACGGGCGGGATGTAAATTGCCAACAGCCACTCTGGAGAAGTGTATGGTGTTTCCCGGAACACCGAAAAAACAAAGCTACGGAGCCTACGGCACTTCCACTTATGGTCCTATAGCTTAGGGAAATTAAAATCAAAAACACACAGCCACCCCAAAGTGTCGGACGGCTCTGTTTACAAGAACCTCGTCTACGGTACAAGTTAAATATCCCAGAATGTGAAAAATGGATAAAGAAGTTGTGGTACATACGTACAATGGAATATCACTCAGCAATGAAATCTATGTCATCAGGCCCGTCGCGGCATAATGAGTGGATTCAGGTACGATGATTCTAAGTGAAATAAGTCACACAGAAAATGAAACATCATAAGATATCACTACTACACGGAATGTAAACTTGGCTACACATGAACTGAATTACAAAACAGAACAGGGTCTCAAATTTAGAAAACCAACTTATGCTTGCTTAAGGGGAAAGGTGAGTTGGGGTGCTGCATAAAACCAGAGATAGAAATTAGCACAGATACCTTTGCATAAGCCAAATATGTAATAGTCAAGACCTACCCCTTGCTCAACGAAATGGACTAAACACCCCATATTCAACGCCTAGGAATACACCTGACTAGTAAGAATCTTCAAACCCATGGATTTATATGTCTCCGTAAGAGAATGAAGCGTGTGTACAGCGGCATGAATGCAGCAGAGAAAATCCGATAAATCCCATTATCAAAATGAATTACACAAACAAAACCCAAGGACAGTGAAATAGAGAGCAATTCTTAAATAATTCATTCAGGGCTTGTGATGCAACCTGGATTTACCACATCTACACCCAGAGCTGAGTGAGACATAAGGTTGGACACTTCGGGCTGATAGCATTGGTGAGGTTCGATGAGCAAATGAAGACCATTTGAAGTCATACTGCATGGTACCCATTCCATGGGTCCCAACTCTCCAGGTTTAAGCGATACTTCCTTCAGCTAAAACATGCATGGGAATCCCACAGTGTGGTGCACCGTGTGACCGGGAAACGTTTTCAAATGCATCTCAGTTTTCGTCCCCTTTTATTTGGGTTCACTATTCCAGACCCTTTACTAACACGCTCCCCACTTGGAGAGTCAGTGCCTTTAACCTCCTGTTGGGCACAGTTTGCAATTTCTGCGCAAGATGAAAAGGAATAGGGAGAACGAATGAGAGACTAGCTGTAGGTGTCTGCACGGGCAAATTTAACGCTCATTTCCCACCAGGAAGAGGCATTAACCAAAGGCTCAGCATGCCGTGCCGGAACCAGATTAGGGCCTGAAGCAATCCTGTGGGTTTGCGGCCAGCTCACAAGATAGCGAGTTGAAGAAAGGAGCTCAGGGGCACTGTAACTCACAAACCTGCAGAGTTATAAATGACAGCTATCGTTCAAGAATATATTAAAGGTAGGCGGCGAAGTCGACTTGTAAGTGGGACAGATTTGCAGGAAAACGATTTCAGGGGGTAGACGGGAATTGCATTTAAAGCATAGGAAAAGAGGCAGAACGTCGACAATGATGCTCTTGGCCAAAAAGGGCGTTTGCGTTTTTTCCTGAATATATTCAGGAAAAAACTCATACGCCCTTTTTGGCCAACCAAGCAAGCATGTTAAAGAAATCTGCACTACAATGAAGTCTCACTGCCCCCCGGTCAAAAGGGCCATCTGAAAAAAGTATAAAATCCAGAAAGGCAGCACAGGCCATGGACAACAGCGAGCCTTGTTATGCTGATGGGCGAGATGTAAGTTGCCAACAGCCAGTCTGGAAAAATGTATGGTGTTTCCCGGAACATCTAAAAAACAAAGCAACGGAGCCTACGGCAATTCCCCTTATTGCCCTATAGCTTAGGAAAATTAAAATCAAAAACACACAGCCACCCAAAAGCCTCGGGCGGCTCTGTTTACAAGAACCTCGTCTACGGTACAAGTTAAATATCCCAGAATGTGAAAAATGGATAAAGAAGTTGTGGTACGTACGTACAATGGAATATCACACAGCAATGAAATCTATGTCATCAGGCCCGTCGCGGCATAATGAGTGGATGCAGGTACGATGATTCTAAGTGAAATAAGTCACACAGAAAATGAAACATCATAAGATATCACTAATACACGGAATGTAAACTTGGCTACACATGAACTGAATTACAAAACAGAACAGGGTCTCAAATTTAGAAAACCAACTTATGCTTGCTTAAGGGGAAAGGTGAGTTGGGGTGCTGCATAAAACCAGAGATAGAAATTAGCACAGATACCTTTCCATAAGCCAAATATGTAATAGTCAAGACCTACCCCTTGCTCAACGAAATGGACTAAACACCCCATATTCAACGCCTAGGAATACACCTGACTAGAAAGAATCTTCAAACCCATGGATTTATATGTCTCCGTAAGAGAATGAAGCGTGTGTACAGCGGCATGAATGCAGCAGAGAAAATCCGATAAATCCCATTATCAAAATGAATTACACAAACAAAACCCAAGGACAGTGAAATAGAGAGCAATTCTTAAATAATTCATTCAGGGCTTGTGATGCAACCTGGATTTACCACATCTACACCCAGAGCTGAGTGAGACATAAGGTTGGACACTTCGGGCTGATAGCATTGGTGAGGTTCGATGAGCAAATGAAGACCATTTGAAGTCATACTGCATGGTACCCATTCCATGGGTCCCAACTCTCCAGGTTTAAGCGATACTCCCTTCAGCTAAAACATGCATGGGAATCCCACAGTGTGGTGCACCGTGTGACCGGGAAACGTTTTCAAATGCATCTCAGTTTTCGTCCCCTTTTATTTGGGTTCACTATTCCAGACCCTTTACTAACACGCTCCCCACTTGGAGAGTCAGTGCCTTTAACCTCCTGTTTGGCACAGTTTGCAATTTCTGCGCAAGATGAACAGGAATAGGGAGAACCAATGAGAGACTAGCTGTAGGTGTCTGCACGGGCAAATTTAACGCTCATTTCCCACCAGGAAGAGGAATTAACCAAAGGCTCAGCATGCCGTGCCGGAACCAGATTAGGGCCTGAAGCAATCCTGTGGGTTTGCGGCCAGCTCACAAGATAGCGAGTTGAAGAAAGGAGCTCAGGGGCACTGTAACTCACAAACCTGCAGAGTTATAAATGACAGCTATCGTCCAAAAATATATTGAAGGAAGGCTGCGAAGACGACTTGTAAGCGGGACAGATTTGCAGGAAAACGATTTCAGGGGGTAGACGGGAATTGCATTTAAAGCATAGGAAAAGAGGCAGAACGTCGACAATGATGCTCTTGGCCAAAAAGGGCGTATGCGTTTCTTCCTGAATATATTCAGGAAAAAACGCATACGCCCTTTTTGGCCAACCAAGCAAGCATGTTAAAGAAATCTGCACTACAATGAAGTCTCACTGCCCCCCGGTCAAAAGGGCCATCTGAAAAAAGTGTAAAATCCAGAAAGGCAGCACAGGCCATGGAGAACAGGGAGCCTTGTTATGCTGATGGGCGGGATGTAAATTGCCAACAGCCACTCTGGAGAAGTGTATGGTGTTTCCCGGAACACCGAAAAAACAAAGCTACGGAGCCTACGGCACTTCCACTTATGGTCCTATAGCTTAGGGAAATTAAAATCAAAAACACACAGCCACCCCAAAGTGTCGGACGGCTCTGTTTACAAGAACCTCGTCTACGGTACAAGTTAAATATCCCAGAATGTGAAAAATGGATAAAGAAATTGTGGTACATACGTACAATGGAATATCACTCAGCAATGAAATCTATGTCATCAGGCCCGTCGCGGCATAATGAGTGGATTCAGGTACGATGATTCTAAGTGAAATAAGTCACACAGAAAATGAAACATCATAAGATATCACTACTACACGGAATGTAAACTTGGCTACACATGAACTGAATTACAAAACAGAACAGGGTCTCAAATTTAGAAAACCAACTTATGCTTGCTTAAGGGGAAAGGTGAGTTGGGGTGCTGCATAAAACCAGAGATAGAAATTAGCACAGATACCTTTCCATAAGCCAAATATGTAATAGTCAAGACCTACCCCTTGCTCAACGAAATGGACTAAACACCCCATATTCAACGCCTAGGAATACACCTGACTAGTAAGAATCTTCAAACCCATGGATTTATATGTCTCCGTAAGAGAATGAAGCGTGTGTACAGCGGCATGAATGCAGCAGAGAAAATCCGATAAATCCCATTATCAAAATGAATTACACAAACAAAACCCAAGGACAGTGAGATAGAGAGCAATTCTTAAATAATTCATTCAGGGCTTGTGATGCAACCTGGATTTACCACATCTACACCCAGAGCTGAGTGAGACATAAGGTTGGGCACTTCGGGCTGATAGCATTGGTGAGGTTCGATGAGCAAATGCAGACCCTTTGAAGTCATACAGCATGGTACCCATTCCATGGGTCCCAACTCTCCAAGTTTAAGGGATTCTTCCTTCAGCTAAAACATGCATGGGAAACCCACAGTATGGTGCACCGTGTGACTGGCAAACGTTTTCAAATGCATCTCAGTTTTCGTCCCCTTTTACTCGGGTTCACCATTCCAGACCCTTTACGAACACTCTCCCCACTTGGAGAGTCAGTGCCTTTAACCTCCTGTTGGGCACAGTTTGCAATTTCTGCGCAAGATGAAAAGGAATAGGGAGAACGAATGAGAGACTAGCTCTAGGTGTCTGCAAGGGCAAATTTAACGCTCATTTCCCACCAGGAAGAGGAATTAACCAAAGGCTCAGCATGCCGTGCCGGAACCAGATTAGGGCCTGAAGCAATCCTGTGGGTTTGCGGCCAGCTCACAAGATAGCGAGTTGAAGAAATGAGCTCAGGGGCACTGTAACTCACAAACCTGCAGAGTTATAAATGACAGCTATCGTCCAAAAATATATTGAAGGAAGGCTGCGAAGACGACTTGTAAGCGGGACAGATTTGCAGGAAAACGATTTCAGGGGGTAGACGGGAATTGCATTTAAAGCATAGGAAAAGAGGCAGAACGTCGACAATGATGCTCTTGGCTAAAAAGGGCGTATGCGTTTTTTCCTGAATATATTCAGGAAAAAACGCATACGCCCTTTTTGGCCAACCAAGCAAGCATGTTAAAGAAATCTGCACTACAATGAAGTCTCACTGCCCCCTGGTCAAAAGGGCCATCTGAAAAAAGTGTAAAATCCAGAAAGGCAGCACAGGCCATGGAGAACAGGGAGCCTTGTTATGCTGATGGGCGGGATGTAAATTGCCAACAGCCACTCTGGAGAAGTGTATGGTGTTTCCCGGAACACCGAAAAAACAAAGCTACGGAGCCTACGGCACTTCCACTTATGGTCCTATAGCTTAGGGAAATTAAAATCAAAAACACACAGCCACCCCAAAGTGTCGGACGGCTCTGTTTACAAGAACCTCGTCTACGGTACAAGTTAAATATCCCAGAATGTGAAAAATGGATAAAGAATTTGTGGTACGTACGTACAATGGAATATCACTCAACAATGAAATCTATGTCATCAGGCCCGTCGCGGCATAATGAGTGGATTCAGGTACGATGATTCTAAGTGAAATAAGTCACACAGAAAATGAATCATCATAAGATATCACTACTACACGGAATGTAAACTTGGCTACACATGAACTGAATTACAAAACAGAACAGAGTCTCAAATTTAGAAAACCAACTTATGCTTGCTTAAGGGGAAAGGTGAGTTGGGGTGCTGCATAAAACCAGAGATAGAAATTAGCACATATACCTTTCCATAAGCCAAATATGTAATAGTCAAGACCTACCCCTTGCTCAACGAAATGGACTAAACACCCCATATTCAACGCCTAGGAATACACCTGACTAGAAAGAATCTTCAAACCCATGGATTTATATGTCTCCGTAAGAGAATGAAGCGTGTGTACAGCGGCATGAATGCAGCAGAGAAAATCCGATAAATCCCATTATCAAAATGAATTACACAAACAAAACCCAAGGACAGTGAAATAGAGAGCAATTCTTAAATAATTCATTCAGGGCTTGTGATGCAACCTGGATTTACCACATCTACACCCAGAGCTGAGTGAGACATAAGGTTGGACACTTCGGGCTGATAGCATTGGTGAGGTTCGATGAGCAAATGAAGACCATTTGAAGTCATACTGCATGGTACCCATTCCATGGGTCCCAACTCTCCAGGTTTAAGCGATACTCCCTTCAGCTAAAACATGCATGGGAATCCCACAGTGTGGTGCACCGTGTGACCGGGAAACGTTTTCAAATGCATCTCAGTTTTCGTCCCCTTTTATTTGGGTTCACTATTCCAGACCCTTTACTAACACGCTCCCCACTTGGAGAGTCAGTGCCTTTAACCTCCTGTTTGGCACAGTTTGCAATTTCTGCGCAAGATGAACAGGAATAGGGAGAACCAATGAGAGACTAGCTGTAGGTGTCTGCACGGGCAAATTTAACGCTCATTTCCCACCAGGAAGAGGAATTAACCAAAGGCTCAGCATGCCGTGCCGGAACCAGATTAGGGCCTGAAGCAATCCTGTGGGTTTGCGGCCAGCTCACAAGATAGCGAGTTGAAGAAAGGAGCTCAGGGGCACTGTAACTCACAAACCTGCAGAGTTATAAATGACAGCTATCGTCCAAAAATATATTGAAGGAAGGCTGCGAAGACGACTTGTAAGCGGGACAGATTTGCAGGAAAACGATTTCAGGGGGTAGACGGGAATTGCATTTAAAGCATAGGAAAAGAGGCAGAACGTCGACAATGATGCTCTTGGCCAAAAAGGGCGTATGCGTTTCTTCCTGAATATATTCAGGAAAAAACGCATACGCCCTTTTTGGCCAACCAAGCAAGCATGTTAAAGAAATCTGCACTAAAATGAAGTCTCACTGCCCCCCGGTCAAAAGGGCCATCTGAAAAAAGTGTAAAATCCAGAAAGGCAGCACAGGCCATGGAGAACAGGGAGCCTTGTTATGCTGATGGGCGGGATGTAAATTGCCAACAGCCACTCTGGAGAAGTGTATGGTGTTTCCCGGAACACCGAAAAAACAAAGCTACGGAGCCTACGGCACTTCCACTTATGGTCCTATAGCTTAGGGAAATTAAAATCAAAAACACACAGCCACCCCAAAGTGTCGGACGGCTCTGTTTACAAGAACCTCGTCTACGGTACAAGTTAAATATCCCAGAATGTGAAAAATGGATAAAGAAATTGTGGTACATACGTACAATGGAATATCACTCAGCAATGAAATCTATGTCATCAGGCCCGTCGCGGCATAATGAGTGGATTCAGGTACGATGATTCTAAGTGAAATAAGTCACACAGAAAATGAAACATCATAAGATATCACTACTACACGGAATGTAAACTTGGCTACACATGAACTGAATTACAAAACAGAACAGGGTCTCAAATTTAGAAAACCAACTTATGCTTGCTTAAGGGGAAAGGTGAGTTGGGGTGCTGCATAAAACCAGAGATAGAAATTAGCACAGATACCTTTCCATAAGCCAAATATGTAATAGTCAAGACCTACCCCTTGCTCAACGAAATGGACTAAACACCCCATATTCAACGCCTAGGAATACACCTGACTAGTAAGAATCTTCAAACCCATGGATTTATATGTCTCCGTAAGAGAATGAAGCGTGTGTACAGCGGCATGAATGCAGCAGAGAAAATCCGATAAATCCCATTATCAAAATGAATTACACAAACAAAACCCAAGGACAGTGAGATAGAGAGCAATTCTTAAATAATTCATTCAGGGCTTGTGATGCAACCTGGATTTACCACATCTACACCCAGAGCTGAGTGAGACATAAGGTTGGGCACTTCGGGCTGATAGCATTGGTGAGGTTCGATGAGCAAATGCAGACCCTTTGAAGTCATACAGCATGGTACCCATTCCATGGGTCCCAACTCTCCAAGTTTAAGGGATTCTTCCTTCAGCTAAAACATGCATGGGAAACCCACAGTATGGTGCACCGTGTGACTGGCAAACGTTTTCAAATGCATCTCAGTTTTCGTCCCCTTTTACTCGGGTTCACCATTCCAGACCCTTTACGAACACTCTCCCCACTTGGAGAGTCAGTGCCTTTAACCTCCTGTTGGGCACAGTTTGCAATTTCTGCGCAAGATGAAAAGGAATAGGGAGAACGAATGAGAGACTAGCTCTAGGTGTCTGCAAGGGCAAATTTAACGCTCATTTCCCACCAGGAAGAGGAATTAACCAAAGGCTCAGCATGCCGTGCCGGAACCAGATTAGGGCCTGAAGCAATCCTGTGGGTTTGCGGCCAGCTCACAAGATAGCGAGTTGAAGAAATGAGCTCAGGGGCACTGTAACTCACAAACCTGCAGAGTTATAAATGACAGCTATCGTCCAAAAATATATTGAAGGAAGGCTGCGAAGACGACTTGTAAGCGGGACAGATTTGCAGGAAAACGATTTCAGGGGGTAGACGGGAATTGCATTTAAAGCATAGGAAAAGAGGCAGAACGTCGACAATGATGCTCTTGGCTAAAAAGGGCGTATGCGTTTTTTCCTGAATATATTCAGGAAAAAACGCATACGCCCTTTTTGGCCAACCAAGCAAGCATGTTAAAGAAATCTGCACTACAATGAAGTCTCACTGCCCCCTGGTCAAAAGGGCCATCTGAAAAAAGTGTAAAATCCAGAAAGGCAGCACAGGCCATGGAGAACAGGGAGCCTTGTTATGCTGATGGGCGGGATGTAAATTGCCAACAGCCACTCTGGAGAAGTGTATGGTGTTTCCCGGAACACCGAAAAAACAAAGCTACGGAGCCTACGGCACTTCCACTTATGGTCCTATAGCTTAGGGAAATTAAAATCAAAAACACACAGCCACCCCAAAGTGTCGGACGGCTCTGTTTACAAGAACCTCGTCTACGGTACAAGTTAAATATCCCAGAATGTGAAAAATGGATAAAGAATTTGTGGTACGTACGTACAATGGAATATCACTCAACAATGAAATCTATGTCATCAGGCCCGTCGCGGCATAATGAGTGGATTCAGGTACGATGATTCTAAGTGAAATAAGTCACACAGAAAATGAATCATCATAAGATATCACTACTACACGGAATGTAAACTTGGCTACACATGAACTGAATTACAAAACAGAACAGAGTCTCAAATTTAGAAAACCAACTTATGCTTGCTTAAGGGGAAAGGTGAGTTGGGGTGCTGCATAAAACCAGAGATAGAAATTAGCACATATACCTTTCCATAAGCCAAATATGTAATAGTCAAGACCTACCCCTTGCTCAACGAAATGGACTAAACACCCCATATTCAACGCCTAGGAATACACCTGACTAGTAAGAATCTTCAAACCCATGGATTTATATGTCTCCGTAAGAGAATGAAGCGTGTGTACAGCGGCATGAATGCAGCAGAGAAAATCCGATAAATCCCATTATCAAAATGAATTACACAAACAAAACCCAAGGACAGTGAGATAGAGAGCAATTCTTAAATAATTCATTCAGGGCTTGTGATGCAACCTGGATTTACCACATCTACACCCAGAGCTGAGTGAGACATAAGGTTGGGCACTTCGGGCTGATAGCATTGGTGAGGTTCGATGAGCAAATGCAGACCCTTTGAAGTCATACAGCATGGTACCCATTCCATGGGTCCCAACTCTCCAAGTTTAAGGGATTCTTCCTTCAGCTAAAACATGCATGGGAAACCCACAGTATGGTGCACCGTGTGACTGGCAAACGTTTTCAAATGCATCTCAGTTTTCGTCCCCTTTTACTCGGGTTCACCATTCCAGACCCTTTACGAACACTCTCCCCACTTGGAGAGTCAGTGCCTTTAACCTCCTGTTGGGCACAGTTTGCAATTTCTGCGCAAGATGAAAAGGAATAGGGAGAACGAATGAGAGACTAGCTCTAGGTGTCTGCAAGGGCAAATTTAACGCTCATTTCCCACCAGGAAGAGGAATTAACCAAAGGCTCAGCATGCCGTGCCGGAACCAGATTAGGGCCTGAAGCAATCCTGTGGGTTTGCGGCCAGCTCACAAGATAGCGAGTTGAAGAAAGGAGCTCAGGGGCACTGTAACTCACAAACCTGCAGAGTTATAAATGACAGCTATCGTCCAAAAATATATTGAAGGAAGGCTGCGAAGACGACTTGTAAGCGGGACAGATTTGCAGGAAAACGATTTCAGGGGGTAGACGGGAATTGCATTTAAAGCATAGGAAAAGAGGCAGAACGTCGACAATGATGCTCTTGGCTAAAAAGGGCGTATGCGTTTTTTCCTGAATATATTCAGGAAAAAACGCATACGCCCTTTTTGGCCAACCAAGCAAGCACGTTAAAGAAATCTGCACTACAATGAAGTCTCACTGCCCCCTGGTCAAAAGGGCCATCTGAAAAAAGTGTAAAATCCAGAAAGGCAGCACAGGCCATGGAGAACAGGGAGCCTTGTTATGCTGATGGGCGGGATGTAAATTGCCAACAGCCACTCTGGAGAAGTGTATGGTGTTTCCCGGAACACCGAAAAAACAAAGCTACGGAGCCTACGGCACTTCCACTTATGGTCCTATAGCTTAGGGAAATTAAAATCAAAAACACACAGCCACCCCAAAGTGTCGGACGGCTCTGTTTACAAGAACCTCGTCTACGGTACAAGTTAAATATCCCAGAATATGAAAAATGGATAAAGAAGTTGTGGTACGTACGTACAATGGAATATCACTCAACAATGAAATCTATGTCATCAGGCCCGTCGCGGCATAATGAGTGGATTCAGGTACGATGATTCTAAGTGAAATAAGTCACACAGAAAATGAATCATCATAAGATATCACTACTACAGGGAATGTAAACTTGGCTACACATGAACTGAATTACAAAACAGAACAGGGTCTCAAATTTAGAAAACCAACTTATGCTTGCTTAAGGGGAAAGGTGAGTTGGGGTGCTGCATAAAACCAGAGATAGAAATTAGCACAGATACCTTTCCATAAGCCAAATATATAATAGTCAAGACCTACCCCTTGCTCAACGAAATGGACTAAACACCCCATATTCAACGCCTAGGAATACACCTGACTAGTAAGAATCTTCAAACCCATGGATTTATATGTCTCCGTAAGAGAATGAAGCGTGTGTACAGCGGCATGAATGCAGCAGAGAAAATCCGATAAATCCCATTATCAAAATGAATTACACAAACAAAACCCAAGGACAGTGAAATAGAGAGCAATTCTTAAATAATTCATTCAGGGCTTGTGATGCAACCTGGATTTACCACATCTACACCCAGAGCTGAGTGAGACATAAGGTTGGGCACTTCGGGCTGATAGCATTGGTGAGGTTCGATGAGCAAATGCAGACCCTTTGAAGTCATACAGCATGGTACCCATTCCATGGGTCCCAACTCTCCAAGTTTAAGGGATTCTTCCTTCAGCTAAAACATGCATGGGAAACCCACAGTATGGTGCACCGTGTGACTGGCAAACGTTTTCAAATGCATCTCAGTTTTCGTCCCCTTTTACTCGGGTTCACCATTCCAGACCCTTTACGAACACTCTCCCCACTTGGAGAGTCAGTGCCTTTAACCTCCTGTTGGGCACAGTTTGCAATTTCTGCGCAAGATGAAAAGGAATAGGGAGAACGAATGAGAGACTAGCTCTAGGTGTCTGCACGGGCAAATTTAACGCTCATTTCCCACCAGGAAGAGGAATTAACCAAAGGCTCAGCATGCCGTGCCGGAACCAGATTAGGGCCTGAAGCAATCCTGTGGGTTTGCGGCCAGCTCACAAGATAGCAAGTTGAAGAAAGGAGCTCAGGGGCACTGTAACTCAAAAACCTGCAGAGTTATAAATGACAGCTATCGTCCAAAAATATATTAAAGGAAGGCTGCGAAGACGACTTGTAAGCGGGACAGATTTGCAGGAAAACGATTTCAGGGGGTAGACGGGAATTGCATTTAAAGCATAGGAAAAGAGGCAGAACGTCGACAATGATGCTCTTGGCCAAAAAGGGCGTATGCGTTTTTTCCTGAATATATTCAGGGAAAAACGCATACGCCCTTTTTGGCCAACCAAGCAAGCATGTTAAAGAAATCTGCACTACAAAGTAGTCTCACTGCCCCCCGGTCAAAAGGGCCATCTGAAAAAAGTGTAAAATCCAGAAAGGCAGCACAGGCCATGGAGAACAGGGAGCCTTGTTATGCTGACGGGCGGGATGTAAATTGCCAACAGCCACTCTGGAGAAGTGTATGGTGTTTCCCGGAACACCGAAAAAACAAAGCTACGGAGCCGACGGCACTTCCACTTATGGTCCTATAGCTTAGGGAAATTAAAATCAAAAACACACAGCCACCCCAAAGTGTCGGACGGCTCTGTTTACAAGAACCTCGTCTACGGTACAAGTTAAATATCCCAGAATGTGAAAAATGGATAAAGAAGTTGTGGTACGTACGTACAATGGAATATCACTCAGCAATGAAATCTATGTCATCAGGCCCGTCGCGGCATAATGAGTGGATTCAGGTACGATGATTCTAAGTGAAATAAGTCACACAGAAAATGAAACATCATAAGATATCACTACTACACGGAATGTAAATTTGGCTACACATGAACTGAATTACAAAACAGAACAGGGTCTCAAATTTAGAAAACCAACTTACGCTTGCTTAAGGGGAAAGGTGAGTTGGGGTGCTGCATAAAACCAGAGATAGAAATTAGCACAGATAACTTTCCATAAGCCAAATATGTAATAGTCAAGACCTACCCCTTGCTCAACGAAATGGACTAAACACCCCATATTCAACGCCTAGGAATACACCTGACTAGTAAGAATCTTCAAACCCATGGATTTATATGTCTCCGTAAGAGAATGAAGCGTGAGTACAGCGGCATGAATGCACCAGAGAAAATCCGATAAATCCCATTATCAAAATGAATTACACAAACAAAACCCAAGGACAGTGAAATAGAGAGCAATTCTTAAATAATTCATTCAGGGCTTGTGATGCAACCTGGATTTACCACATCTACACCCACAGCTGAGTGAGACATAAGGTTGGGCACTTCGGGCTGATAGCATTGGTGAGGTTCGATGAGCAAATGCAGACGCTTTGAAGTCATACAGCATGGTACCCATTCCATGGGTCCCAACTCTCCAAGTTTAAGGGATTCTTCTTTCAGCTAAAACATGCATGGGAAACCCACAGTATGGTGCACTGTGTGACTGGCAAACGTTTTCAAATGCATCTCAGTTTTCGTCCCCTTTTACTCGGGTTCACCATTCCAGACCCTTTACGAACACTCTCCCCACTTGGAGAGTCAGTGCCTTTAACCTCCTGTGGGGCACAGTTTGCAATTTCTGCGCAAGATGAAAAGGAATAGGGAGAACCAATGAGAGACTAGCTCTAGGTGTCTGCACGGGCAAATTTAACGCTCATTTCCCACCAGGAAGAGGAATTAACCAAAGGCTCAGCATGCCGTGCCGGAACCAGATTAGGGCCTGAAGCAATCCTGTGGGTTTGCGGCCAGCTCACAAGATAGCGAGTTGAAGAAAGGAGCTCAGGGGCACTGTAACTCACAAACCTGCAGAGTTATAAATGACAGCTATCGTCCAAAATTATATTGAAGGAAGGCTGCGAAGACGACTTGTAAGCGAGACAGATTTGCAGGAAAACGATTTCAGGGGGTAGACGGGAATTGCATTTAAAGCATAGGAAAAGAGGCAGAACGTCGACAATGATGCTCTTGGACAAAAAGGGCGTATGCGTTTTTTCCTGAATATATTCAGGAAAAAACGCATACGCCCTTTTTGGCCAACCAAGCAAGCATGTTAAAGAAATCTGCACTACAATGAAGTCTCACTGCCCCCTGGTCAAAAGGGCCATCTGAAAAAAGTGTAAAATCTAGAAAGGCAGCACAGGCCATGGAGAACAGGGAGCCTTGTTATGCTGATGGGCGGGATGTAAATTGCCAACAGCCACTCTGGAGAAGTGTATGGTGTTTCCCGGAACACCGAAAAAACAAAGCTACGGAGCCTACGGCATTTCCACTTATGGTCCTATAGCTTAGGGAAATTAAAATCAAAAACACACAGCCACCCCAAAGTGTCGGACGGCTCTGTTTACAAGAACCTCGTCTACGGTACAAGTTAAATATCCCAGAATGTGAAAAATGGATAAAGAAGTTGTGGTACGTACGTACAATGGAATATCACTCAACAATGAAATCTATGTCATCAGGCCCGTCGCGGCATAATGAGTGGATTCAGGTACGATGATTCTAAGTGAAATAAGTCACACAGAAAATGAAACATCATAAGATATCACTACTACACGGAATGTAAACTTGGCTACACATGAACTGAATTACAAAACAGAACAGGGTCTCAAATTTAGAAAACCAACTTATGCTTGCTTAAGGGGAAAGGTGAGTTGGGGTGCTGCATAACACCAGAGATAGAAATTAGCACAGATACCTTTCCATAAGCCAAATATGTAATAGTCAAGACCTACCCCTTGCTCAACGAAATGGACTAAACACCCCATATTCAATGCCTAGGAATACACCTGACTAGTAAGAATCTTCAAACCCATGGATTTATAGGTCTCCGTAAGAGAATGAAGCGTGTGTACAGCGGCATGAATGCAGCAGAGAAAATCCGATAAATCCCATTATCAAAATGAATTACACAAACAAAACCCAAGGACAGTGAAATAGAGAGCAATTCTTAAATAATTCATTCAGGGCTTGTGATGCAACCTGGATTTACCACATCTACACCCAGATCTGAGTGAGACATAAGGTTGGGCACTTCGGGCTGATAGCATTGGTGAGGTTCGATGAGCAAATGCAGACCCTTTGAAGTCATACAGCATGGTACCAATTCCATGGGTCCCAACTCTCCAAGTTTAAGGGATTCTTCCTTCAGCTAAAACATGCATGGGAAACCCACAGTATGGTGCACCGTGTGACTGGCAAACGTTTTCAAATGCATCTCAGTTTTCGTCCCCTTTTACTCGGGTTCACCATTCCAGACCCTTTAAGAACCCTCTCCCCACTTGGAGAGTCGGTGCCTTTAACCTCCTGTTGGGCACAGTTTGCAATTTCTGCGCAAGATGAAAAGGAATAGGGAGAACGAATGAGAGACTAGCTCTAGGTGTCTGCACGGGCAAATTTAACGCTCATTTCCCACCAGGAAGAGGAATTAACCAAAGGCTCAGCATGCCGTGCCGGAACCATATTAGGGCCTGAAGCAATCCTGTGGGTTTGCGGCCAGCTCACAATATAGCAAGTTGAAGAAAGGAGCTCAGGGGCACTGTAACTCACTAACCTGCAGAGTTATAAATGACAGCTATCGTCCAAAAATATATTAAAGGAAGGCTGCGAAGACGACTTGTAAGCGGGACAGATTTGCAGGAAAACGATTTCAGGGGGTAGACGGGAATTGCATTTAAAGCATAGGAAAAGAGGCAGAAGGTCGACAATGATGCTCTTGGCCAAAAAGGGCGTATGCGTTTTTTCCTGAATATATTCAGGAAAAAACGCATACGCCCTTTTTGGCCAACCAAGCAAGCATGTTAAAGAAATCTGCACTACAATGAAGTCTCACTGCCCCCCGGTCAAAAGGGCCATCTGAAAAAAGTGTAAAATCCAGAAAGGCAGCACAGGCCATGGAGAACATGGAGCCTTGTTATGCTGACGGGCGGGATGTAAATTGCCAACAGCCACTCTGGAGAAGTGTATGGTGTTTCCCGGAACACCGAAAAAACAAAGCTACGGAGCCTACGGCACTTCCACTTATGGTCCTATAGCTTAGGGAAATTAAAATCAAAAACACACAGCCACCCAAAAGCCTCGGGCGGCTCTGTTTACAAGAACCTCGTCTACGGTACAAGTTAAATATCCCAGAATGTGAAAAATGGATAAAGAAGTTGTGGTACGTACGTACAATGGAATATCACACAGCAATGAAATCCATGTCATCAGGCCCGTCGCGGCATAATGAGTGGATTCAGGTACGATGATTCTAAGTGAAATAAGTCACACAGAAAATGAAACATCATAAGATATCACTAATACACGGAATGTAAACTTGGCTACACATGAACTGAATTACAAAACAGAACAGGGTCTCAAATTTAGAAAACCAACTTATGCTTGCTTAAGGGGAAAGGTGAGTTGGGGTGCTGCATAAAACCAGAGATAGAAATTAGCACAGATACCTTTCCATAAGCCAAATATGTAATAGTCAAGACCTACCCCTTGCTCAACGAAATGGACTAAACACCCCATATTCAACGCCTAGGAATACACCTGACTAGTAAGAATCTTCAAACCCATGGATTTATATGTCTCCGTAAGAGAATGAAGCGTGTGTACAGCGGCATGAATGCAGCAGAGAAAATCCGATAAATCCCATTATCAAAATGAATTACACAAACAAAACCCAAGGACAGTGAAATAGAGAGCAATTCTTAAATAATTCATTCAGGGCTTGTGATGCAACCTGGATTTACCACATCTACACCCAGAGCTGAGTGAGACATAAGGTTGGACACTTCGGGCTGATAGCATTGGTGAGGTTCGATGAGCAAATGAAGACAATTTGAAGTCATACTGCATGGTACCCATTCCATGGGTCCCAACTCTCCAGGTTTAAGCGATACTTCCTTCAGCTAAAACATGCATGGGAATCCCACAGTATGGTGCACCGTGTGACCGGGAAACCTTTTCAAATGCATCTCAGTTTTCGTCCCCTTTTACTCGGGTTCACCATTCCAGACCCTTTACGAACACTCTCCCCACTTGGAGAGTCAGTGCCTTTAACCTCCTGTTGGGCACAGTTTGCAATTTCTGCGCAAGATGAAAAGGAATAGGGAGAACCAATGAGAGACTAGCTGTAGGTGTCTGCAGGGGCAAATTTAACGCTCATTTCCCACCAGGAAGAGGAGTTAACCAAAGGCTCAGCATGCCGTGCCGGAACCAGAGTAGGGCCTGAGGCAATCCTGTGGGTTTGCGGCCAGCTCACAAGATAGCGAGTTGAAGAAATAAGCTCAGGGGCACTGTAAATCACAAACCTGCAGAGTTATAAATGACAGCTATCGTCCAAAAATATATTGAAGGAAGGCTGCGAAGACGACTTGTAAGTGGGGCAGAATTGCAGGAAAACGATTTCAGGGGGTAGACGGGAATTGCATTTAAAGCATAGGAAAAGAGGCAGAACGTCGACAATGATGCTCTTGGCCAAAAAGGGCGTATGCTTTTTTTCCTGAATATATTCAGGAAAAAACGCATACGCCCTTTTTGGCCAACCAAGCAAGCATGTTCAAGAAATCTGCACTACAATGAAGTCTCACTGCCCCCCGGTCAAAAGGGCCATCTGAAAAAAGTGTAAAATCCAGAAAGGCAGCACAGGCCATGGAGAACAGGGAGCCTTGTTATGCTGATGGGTGGGATGTGAATTGCCAACAGCCACTCTGGAGAAGTGTATGGTGTTTCCCGGAACACCGAAAAAACAAAGCTACGGAGCCTACGGCACTTCCACTTATGGTCCTATAGCTTAGGGAAATTAAAATCAAAAACACACAGCCACCCCAATGTGTCGGACGGCTCTGTTTACAAGAACCTCGTCTACGGTACAAGTTAAATATCCCAGAATGTGAGAAATGGATAAAGAAGTTGTGGTACGTACGTACAATGGAATATCACTCAGCAATGAAATCTATGTCATCAGGCCCGTCGCGGCATAATGAGTGGATTCAGGTACGATGATTCTAAGTGAAATAAGTCACACAGAAAATGAAACATCATAAGATATCACTACTACACGGAATGTAAATTTGGCTACACATGAACTGAATTACAAAACAGAACAGGGTCTCAAATTTAGAAAACCAACTTATGCTTGCTTAAGGGGAAAGGTGAGTTGGGGTGCTGCATAAAACCAGAGATAGGAATTAGCACAGATACCTTTCCATAAGCCAAATATGTAATAGTCAAGACCTACCCCTTGCTCAACGAAATGGACTAAACACCCCATATTCAACGCCTAGGAATACACCTGACTAGTAAGAATCTTCAAACCCATGGATTTATATGTCTCCGTAAGAGAATGAAGCGTGTGTACAGCGGCATGAATGCAGCAGAGAAAATCCGATAAATCCCATTATCAAAATAAATTACACAAACAAAACCCAGGGACAGTGAGATAGAGAGCAATTCTTAAATAATTCATTCAGGGCTTGTGATGCAACCTGGATTTACCACATCTACACCCAGAGCTGAGTGAGACATAAGGTTGGGCACTTCGGGCTGATAGCATTGGTGAGGTTCGATGAGCAAATGCAGACCCTTTGAAGTCATACAGCATGGTACCCATTCCATGGGTCCCAACTCTCCAAGTTTAAGGGATTCTTCCTTCAGCTAAAACATGCATGGGAAACCCACAGTATGGTGCACCGTGTGACTGGCAAACGTTTTCAAATGCATCTCAGTTTTCGTCCCCTTTTACTCGGGTTCACCATTCCAGACCGTTTACGAACACTCTGCCCACTTGGAGAGTCAGTGCCTTTAACGTCCTGTTGGGCACAGTTTGCAATTTCTGCGCAAGATGAAAAGGAATAGGGAGAACGAATGAGAGACTAGCTCTAGGTGTCTGCAAGGGCAAATTTAACGCTCATTTCCCACCAGGAAGAGGAATTAACCAAAGGCTCAGCATGCCGTGCCGGAACCAGATTAGGGCCTGAAGCAATCCTGCGGGTTTGCGGCCAGCTCACAAGACAGCGATTTGAAGAAAGGAGCTCAGGGGCACTGTAATTCACAAACCTGCAGAGTTATAAATGACAGCTATCGTCCAAAAATATATTGAAGGAAGGCTGCGAAGACGACTTGAAAGCGGGGCAGAATTTCAGGAAAACGATTTCATGGGGTAGACTGGAATTGCATTTAAAGCATAGGAAAAGAGGCAGAACGTCGACAATGATGCACTTGGCCAAAAAGGGCGTATGCGTTTTTTCCTGAATATATTCAGGAAAAAACGCATACGCCCTTTTTGGCCAACCAAGCAAGCATGTTAAAGAAATCTGCACTACAATGAAGTCTCACTGCCCCCCGGTCAAAGGGGCCATCTAAAAAAGTGTAAAATCCAGAAATGCAGCACAGGCCATGGAGAACAGGGAGCCTTGTTATGCTGATCGGTGGGATGTAAATTGCCAACAGCCACTCTGCAGAAGTGTATGGTGTTTCCTGAAACACCTAAAAAACAAAGCAACAGAGCCTACGGCACTTCCACTTATGGTCCTATAGCTTAGGGAAATTAAAATAAAAAACACACAGCCACCCCAAAGTTTCAGACGGCTCTGTTTACAAGAACCTCGTCTACGGTACAAGTTAAATATCCCAGAAAGCGAAAAATGGATAAAAAAGTTGTGGTACGTACGTACAATGGAATATCACTCACCAATGAAATCTATGTCATCTGGCCCGTCGTGGCATAATGAGTGGATTCAGGTACGATGATTCTAAGAGAAATAAGTCACACAGAAAATGAAACATCATAAGATATCACTAATACACCGAATGTAATCTTGGCTACACATGAACTGAATTACAAAACAGAACAGGGTCTCAAATTTAGAAAACCAACTTATGTTTGCTTAAGGGGAAAGGTGAGTTGGGGTGCTGCATAAAACCAGAGATAGAAATTAGCACAGATACCATTCCATACGTCATATATGTAATAGTCAAGGGGGCTTCCCTGGTGGCGCACTGGTTGAGAGTTCGCCTGCCGATGCAGGGGACGCGGGTTCGTCCCCCGGTCCGAGAGGATCCCACATGCCGCGGAGCTACTGGCCCCGTGAGTCATGGCGTTGAGCCTGCACGTCCGGAGCCTGTGCTCCGCAACGGGAGAGGCCACAACACTGAGAGGCCCGCGTACAGCAAAAAAAAAAAAAAAAATGTAATAGTCAAGACCTACCCCTTCCTCAACGAAATGGGCTAAACACCCTATATTCAACGCCTAGGAATACACCTGACTAGTAAGAATCTTCAAACCCATGGATTTATATGTCTCCATAAGAGAATCAAGCGTGTGTACAGCTGCATGAATGCAGCAGAGAAAATCCGATAAATCCTATTATCAAAATGAATTACAAAAACAAAACAAAATGACAGTGAAATAGAGAGCAATTCTTAAATAATTCATTCAGGGCTTGTGATGCAACCTGGATTTACCTCATCTACACCCAGAGCTGAGTGAGACATAAGGTTGGACACTTCGGGCTGATAGCATTGGTGAGGTTCGATGAGCAAATGCAGACCATTTGAAGTCATACTGCATGGTACCCATTCCATGGGTCCCAACTCTCCAGGTTTAAGCGATTCTTCCTTCAGCTAAAACATGCATGAGAAACCCACAGTATGGTGCACCGTGTGACCGGGAAACGTTTTCAAATGCATCTCAGTTTTTGTTCCCTTTTACTCGGGTTCACAATTCCAGACCCTTTACTAACACTCTCCCCACTTGGAGAGTCAGTGCCTTTAACCTGCTGTTTGGCACAGTTTGCAATTTCTGCGCAAGATGAACAGGAATAGGGAGAACCAATGAGAGACTAGCTGTAGGTGTCTGCACGGGCAAATTTAACGCTCATTTCCCACCAGGAAGAGGAATTAACCGAAGGCTCAGCATGCTGTGCCGGAACCAGATTAGGGCCTGAAGCAATCCTGAGGGTTTGCGGCCATCTCACAAGAAAGCGATTTGAAGAAAGGAGCTCAGGGGCACTCTAATTCACAAACCTGCAGAGTTATAAGTGACAGCTATCATCCAAAAATATACTGAAGGAAGGCTGTGAAGAGGACTTGAAAGCGGGGCAAAATTGCAGGAAAACGATTTCAGGGGGTAGACTGGAATTGCATTTAAAGCATAGGAAAAGAGGCTGAACGTCGACAATGATGCACTTGGCCAAAAAGGGCGTATGCGTTTTTTCCTGAATATATTCAGGAAAAAACGCATACGCCCTTTTTGGCCAACCAAGCAAGCGTGTAAAGGAAATCTGCACTACAATGAAGCCTCACTGCCCCCCGGTCAAAAGGGCCATCTGAAAAAAGTGTAAAATCCAGAAAGGCAGGACAGGCCATGGAGAACATGTAGCCTTGTTATGCTGATGGGCGGGATGTGAACCGCCAACAGCCACTCTGGAGAACTGTATGGTGTTTCCGGAAACACGTAGGAAACAAAGCAACACAGCCTATGGCACTTCCACTTATGGTCCTATAGCTTAGGGACATTAAAATGAAAAACACAGAGCCACCCCAAAGTTTGGGACGGCTCTGTTTACAAGAACCTCGTCTACGATACAAGTTAAATATCCCAGAAATCGAAATATGGATAAAGAAGATGTGGTACGTATGTACAATGGAATATCACTCAGCAATGATATCTATGTCATCAGGCCAGTAGTGGCATAATGAATGGATTCAGGTATGATGATTTTACGTGAAATAAGTCACACAGAAAAAGAAACATCATAAGTTATCACTAATACATGGAATGTAAACTTGGCTACACATGAACTGATCTACAAAACAGAACACGGTCTCAAATTTAGAAAACGAACTTACGCTTGCTTATGGGGAAAGGTGAGTTGGCGTGCTGCATAAAACCAGAGATTGAAATTAGCACAGATATCTTTCCATAAGCCAAATATATAATAGACAAGACCTACTCCTTGCTCAACGAAATGAACTCAACACCCCATATTCAACGCCTCGGAATATACCTGACTAGTAAGAATCTTAAAACCCATGGATTTATATGTCTCCGTAAGAGAATCAAGCGTGTGTACAGTGGCCTAAACGCAGCAGTGAAAATCGGATAACTTCCTTTATCAAAAAAAATTTCAAAAACAAAACACAATGACAGTGAAATAGAGAGCAATTCTTAAATAATTCATTCAGGGCTTGTGATGCAACCTGGATTTACCACATCTACACCCAGAGCTGGGTGAGACATAAGGCTGGACACTTCCCGCTGATACCATTGGTGAGGCTCGGTGAGCAAATGCAGACCGTTTGAAGGCATACTGCATGGTACCCATTCCATGGGTCCCAACTCTCCAGGTTTAAGGGATTCTTCCTTCAGCTAAAACATGCATGAGAAACGCAGAGTATATTCCACCATGTGATTGCGAAACGTTTTCAAATGCATCTCAGTTTTTGTGCCCTGGTACTCGGGTTCACCATTCCAGACGCTTTACTAACACTCTCCCCACTTGGAGAGTCAATGCCTTTAACATCCTGTTCAGCACAGTTTGCAATTTCTGAGCAAGATGAACAGGAATAGGGAGAACCAATGAGAGACTAGCTGTAGGTGCCTGCACGGGCAAGTGTAACGACCATTTCCCACCAGGAAGAGGAATTAACCAAAGGGTCAGCGTGCCCTGCCAGAAACAGATTAGCGCCTGAAGCATTCCTGCGGTTTTCGGCCAGCTCACAAGAAAGCGAGTTGAAGAAAGGAGCTCAGGGGCACTCTAATTCACAAACCTGCAGAGTTATGAATGACAGCTATCGTCCAAAAATATATTGAAGTAAGTCTGCGAAGAGGACTGGAAAGGGGGGCAGCATTTGAGGAAAACTATTTCAGGGGGTAGACTGGAATTGCACTTAAAGCATAGGAAATGAGGCAGAATGTCGACAATGATGCACTTTGCCAAAAAGGGCGTATGCATTTTTTCCTGAATATATTCAGGAAAAAACGCATACACCCTTGATGGCCAACCAAGCAAGCCTGTAAAGGAAATCTGCACCAAGGGCAGAAAGCTGTTGGGGGGATGGTGGTGTGAAGAGTTGAGAGATTGGGATTGACATGTATACATTTATATGTATAAAATAGATAACCAATAAGAACCTGCTGTATAAAAAATAAGATTAAAAATTAAAAAAAATAAAATTAAAAAGTAAAACAGAAAAAATATTCTTCCCTCCACATACATGTATTTATATGAATAAATTATTTCTATGCTTATATTTGTAAATGCAAAAAAGAGGAATGAAATCTACCTTGAACCAAAAACGAAAAATAGAAAAAACAAACAGAATCCACAAGTTACACAGAGGAAAACCGTATCAGGACACTTGCTCCAGTTGTAAACAATTCTGAAGTTGGTCAGTGGTGGGGAATCATCTCCCATACAGCCAGCAGGCCCCACGCAACAAGCGTCCTCATTGCAAAGCTGGGGGACCGTGCTGAGGCATCTGTGAGTAAACGTGGTCCGAGCCCCAGGCCAGCTGCTGCTGAAATGTTCCCACCCTTCCCAGATAAAACACCTGAATATGTTCAAGGACTTGAAAGCCTAGAGGAAGGGCAATGGAGCCACACGAGTGATTGCATGCCAGCCAACTTGGTGCCTGCAGGCCAGCCAGGATGGTCCTGGCCCTGGGTGCTCTTCTGGAAGCTTTCCATTTCCCTGCCTGAGATACCCCTCCTGTCCCGGCCCCCACTGATTTCTTCCTTCCTCACGTCTGCCCAGGGAGAAATTCCAGCGCCAGGTATGGGTGACACATCCTCTTCTTTAGCAGGTGGCATCTTGACAACTGCTGCAGAAAGTCCAGCAGAGCCCCACTCACACTGGGCCACCCACAACGCCGTGACCTGTCACTCCCTCCCACCAGCCCAGCCCCGAGACTGCTGACAGGGCAGAGAAAATGGCGTCAGGCACAGCTGCAGGGGTTCTTGCTGCCTGGAGCGGTGTTTATATTGATCTCAAAACAGGCACACCTGGGGAGGGCTGGCCGGCATGGTCAGGCTGCCCAGGTCAGCCAATCATCACCCCTCAGGGTCTCACAGTTGCAGAAAATGGAACTTGCTGAATCGGCCAGGTCCAAGGAACAGGTGTGGGCTCTTGAGAGTCAGGATAGACAATGGGCTGCAGCTCTGGCTTGTATTCTAATCATTTTATCTGGCCCATGAGTGGGAGACAGCTTCAAGAAAACCCTGGCCTAATAAGAGGACCCCAGGAGTCAGGGAGAGGAGGGGTGGGTGGTGGGTGGTGGGTGGAGACAGAGGCCTGGTGCCCCGGGTGCAGTGGAAGTCTCTGGAAGACCAGGTGGTGGCAGGCCGTACAGAGTGATGCCCAGGGTCACAGACCTGTCGGAGTTGCTATTTGTTAGTTCAAGTCCTGCTCTGAGGTGCTCTGTGTCAGATCTGAGTGACAGGTGAGCTGAGAGTGCTCTGCAATGAGGGCAATGTGCACGGTTCCTGTGTGCCCTGCCCTGCCACAGTACCTGCAAGTGTAGCTCTGTATCCTGGGAGGGAGCTGACCACGAGAGCCCCATGGGCTGCAGGGGACCTGCCCAGGGAACCCCATATCCTGGGATGGGCCTGACCATGAGAGCCCCATGGGCTGGTGTGGAGGTGGGGTACCTGCCCAGGTGAGCTCCATATCCTGAGATTGGCCTGACCACGAGAGCCCCATGGGCTGCCAGGGGCCTGGTAAAGATGTCAGGATCGTCAGTGAAGCCACCGAGTATATACCTCCAGTAGTTCCTAATTCCTACACCCTGCTGGTCATTCTACCAACCACCAGGAGACGGTATTCTGTATTAGTCTTCAATGATGCCTTCTTTTGTATGCCATTAGTCCCAGAGTCACAAGAAATTTTGGCTTGTAAGTGGCAGGACTCAACATACAACTAAAACAATACATCCAGGCCGTCTTGCCCCAAGTGTTCAAAAATTCCCACACCATCTTTGGGGAAAGCTTAGCTAAAGACGTAAAAGTTCTACCTCTGGAAAAGGAAACACTCCTTCAATATGCTGACGACATTCTGATCACCAGCCCTACTAAGGAGGCCTCTGAACTACCAAGCCAATAAAGGATAGAAGTTGTCCAAGAAAAAGCTCAAATATCACAGACTACGGTGACCTGCCTGGGCTTCATTCTCACAGAAGGTCGGAGAAGCTCATCCCAGGAAAGGGAAGAAACAATTTACAGCCTTACCCCTTTCTAAAACTAGAAGACAGCTTAGGGGTTCCTGGGGAGGCCAGAGTTTGCTGCTTCTGGATCCCTAACTACAGTCTACTAGCTGGGCCTCTATATGAAACACTGAAAGGAAAAGATGATGATCCTTTTGAATAGAATCCAGAAGTGGCCTTTCAAGAATGGAAAGAGCAGTCAATTCAGACCCTTGCCCTGGAACTCCCTAATTTAGCTAAACCCTTTGACCTTTACATTCCTGGTGAAAGGTGAATTGCCATTGGAGTATTAGTGCAAAACCTGGGACCACTTGAAATGGAACAATGCAAGAATGCCATCCAGGTAGGATAAACTATAGTCACCAAGGGGCTTGGCCCACTGCAACATCTGGCCAACATACTGGCGGTATCTAAAAACCTGGAAATCAGCAGCTCAAAAGGCCACCTCCCTCCTAAGGGAAAAGGACCCCACGTGGTGTTCCTAACCCCCAACCATGCCCTGAAGTTGCAGGGTTTGCTCCGTGGGCACACTGACCTCCAGTGAGGAAGCCCTCCTACTCCAACATCCAGAGAGATATCCGGGGGCAACGGGGCACCATGACGACACATGTGACCATCACTTGACCTGGAGTTTCTCTCATAAAACAACAAGAGTGTGTCACAAAAGAGTAGACTACTGCTTGCAGGACTTACTGCACCCAGAGGGGAGGTAATAATCTTGGCAGGGGAACCGTATATCACGCTGTCACCATAGAAAAGCCTACAGACACCGTGATGATGGTGACCAGTAAGACCGGCTGGACTCCTGTTTACTTCAAAAGGCTGTTGACTCAGTGGCCATCATGGTCCTTCATCACAACTGACCCTGGACTGTCCGGGAGTTGAGCAGGCAGGGTCCTGACACCTGGTGCTGTTTTTACGTTAATTCAGAGGCCTAATTGAAGAAAGTGCAGACTACTAGTCAGAGCATCTAGGCTGGCAGAAACGGTCAGCCTAAAGTGTCTGAACAAATGTGTGGCGGGGTGAAAGTGGACCTCACAGCGTCACTGCACATTTCCTTCCCGGACCCTTAAAGGTCATTAGAATCTATAACACTTCCAATGCTCGTGCTCAGGCAGATGAACAGGGAGGCTGGAGGCCTGGGGACAATCAACGTCACCTAGAGGCTGCTGGGGAGAAGTTCTGACCCTCGCCCACGGGTATAAGGGCTCCTAACTCAGCACTCAGCAGTTACAGAAGAAGGGTCTGCACCCTCAGCACTCCAAGAATGAGGAAGAGGACAAAAGGCAGAAGAGGGGTTTGTCCCAGGCAAAGCCCATTAAAAATCCCTGGGAGATAAAAATAGAATCTGGGCAATAAAATAAAGTCTAACCTTTTTTATCCTTTGTGCTTTGTCTAATTTCATGTGCTCCTAGGGTCCCGCATACAGAGGTTCCACACCCGGCACTTCAGACCAGATTTCCTAGTACAGAATGGCTGGGTCGACACATCAGGTCCTGGGGCCCAGTGCAGACTCCGCGATATAGAGCCTGAGCTGCAGCCAACAGGGCCCTCGAGAGCTCTGCCCCCTCCCTCCCACTGAATCTGACAGGATCTCTACACAGCAGCCCAGCCCACAGCCCACGGGGTAGCACATGCTCTCACCTCTCCATTCTCTGATCAAAATATAAAGTTTCCTTTGCTTCTGAACCAAACTCAGTCTCGATCTTTTGGCTCCAATGACACTGGGCGTGGGGACACTTGTTGGGGTCCACTCTGGAGGATCAGTAACAGAAATTGAGAACGTTGTAACTTCAATGAACAGATGTGTGAGCCAAACTATAATTAACATAGAACAGTGTATAAGGCTCGGGTAAAATAAGATGTTTCTAACACTTCCATTTGATATTTCCATCACTTTATTATAAGCAAGTTCAGTGAAAAGGTTTGTCTTATTTGTCAGGTCAATATTAGAGAAGCGAAGTGATTTCTTTCCAAGGATGTACATCTAATAATCTTGGTTAAAGCTTCAATCTTGTTTTAAATGCTTTTCCATTGAAAATGATACCTCTCATTCAGCTCCCCCATTTCTGAGAAGTATAAAATCTTATAAGTTATTATTACCAAAGTGGAAAGGTGGGAGGAGGGATAAATTAACAGTTTGGGATTAACACATACACACTGCTATGTATAAAATAGATCGTCAACAAGGAACTACTCTATAGCACAGGGAACTACACTCAATATTTTGCAATAACCTATAAGGGGAAATAATCTGAAAAAGAATAGATATTTTTATTGACATCATCTATCAATGACAGTTAAAATGGAACCTAAGGGAAGCCGGTGGTCAGTGCTTCTGACCCTGAAGACTTCAATCATCTAAAGTTTGGACTCTGCCTACTTCCCAAGGCCCTTAATGAACATATGTGTAGCCGTAGCTTAAAAAATTCCCCAGTTTGGGTAGCGGAGAGACACTGATTTTGAAAAAGCCCTGGTGTTCTCCTCACATGAACGGGACACTTCCTACAGCTAAAACATGCCTGTCACACCCAGAGGATGGTATATCGTCTGATCGGGAAGAGTTTGGAAAAGGCATCTCATCTCCTCATCTCCTGGTGCTCGGGTTCACCACTCCGGCGTCTTTACTAACAGTCTCCCCACTTGGAGATGTCAGCACTGTCAACATCCTGTTGCACACAGTTTGGAATTTGTCCAAGGATGAAGCAGAAGGAGGAGGAACAATGAGAGACAAGTCCTAGGTTTTCGGACAGACATATGTCACTCTAATTTCCAATCAGGAAGACGAATTGACCAAAGGCTAGGGTTGCCCATGGAAACAGAATAGGGCTTGAGGAAATCCCGCTGCTTTGTGGCCAGTTCCCATAAACACAAGTTGAAAAATGGAACTCAGGGACACTAAAATTCACGAAACTGCAGAGTTGAAAATATCTATCACTGAAAAATGTCTTGAGGAAAGTCAGAGAAAAGGACTTGTAAGCAACGGAGAATGGCAGGAAAGGGATTGGATGAGGTAGAAAGGACTCGCCATTAAGCACAAGAAAAGGGGCTGAACATTGCCAACATTGCAGTTGGCCAAAAAGGGTGTATGCATCTTTTTCTGTATATATTCAAGAAAAGGGCATACACTTTTTTAGCCAACCAAACAGGTGGGCACTGGAAATCAATACTACAAAACATATCACTTCGCATCAGTCAGAAGAGCCTTCCTCATAAAGTGTAAACACCAGAAATGCAGGACAGGGCAAGGAGAAAAGGGAGCCCTGTGAGGCTTATAGTGGAAATGTATATTGCCAACGGTCACTCTGGAAAAGTGTATTGTGATTACTAAAGCATCTAAAAAATGAGCTACAGAGCACAGGGCACTTGCACTCATGGACGTATATCTTGGGAAAAAGAAAAATCGAGAGGACACAGGCACCCCAATGTTTACCGCCTCTCTGTTTAATATATCCTCGATTAGGTTATAATTTATATGTCTCTGGAGGGAAAAAATGGACAGAGGTGTGGCACTTATGTAGAGTGGAATATTACTCAGCCTGAAAATCAATGAAACATGGCCAGTTGTAACAACCCCAGAGGAGTTACGTATGATCATTTGAAGTCACATAATTCAAAAAGACAAAGACATACGATATTACTAATACATGGAATGTAAACGTGGCTACAAATGAACTGAATTACAAAAGAGAACGGGGTCTCAAATTTAGAAAACCAACTTATGCTTGCTTAAGGATCAAGGAGAGTTGGGGTGCTGCATAAAACCAGAGATTGAAATTAGCACAGATACCGTTCCATAAGCCAAATATGTAATAGAAAAAACCTACTTCCTGGTCAACGAAATGGACTCAACACCCCATATTCAGTGCCTAGGAATATACAGGATGAGTAAGAGTCTTAATACCTATGGATTTATATGTCTCCATAAGAGAATCAAGCGTGTGTACAGTGACAAAAACGCAGCAGTGAAAATCAGCTAAATCCCATTATCAAAATAAATTTCAAAAACAAAAAAAATGACAGTGAAATAGAGAGCAATTCTTAAATAATTCATTCAGGGCTTGTGATGCAACCTGGATTTACCTCATCTACACCCAGAGCTGCGTGAGACATAAGTTTGGAGACATCGGGCTGATAGCATTGGTGAGGTTCAATGAGCAAATGCAGACCATTTGAAGTCATACTGTATGGTACCCTTTCCATGGGTCCCAACTCTCCAGGTTTAAGCGATTCTTCCTTCAGCTAAAACATGCATAGGAAACCCACAGTATGGTGCACCAGGTGACCGGGAAACATTTTCAAATGCATCTCAGTTTTCGTCCCCTTTTACTCGGGTGCACAATTCCAGACCCTTTACTAACACTCTCCCCACTTGGAGAGTCAGTGCCTTTAACCTCCTGTTTGGCACAGTTTGCAATTTCTGCGCAAGATGAACAGGAATAGGGAGAACCAATGAGAGACTAGTTGTAGGTGTATGCACGGGCAAATTTAACGCTCATTTCCCACCAGGAAGAGGAATTAACCAAACGCTCAGCATGCCGTGCCGGAACTAGATTAGGTCCTGAAGCAATCCTGCGGGTTTGCGGCCAGCTCACAAGAAAGCGATTTGAAGAAAGGAGCTCAGGGGCACTGTAATTCACAAACCTGCAGAGTTATAAATGACTGCTATCATCCAAAAATATATTGAAGGAAGGCTGCGAAGACGACTTGAAAGCGGGGCAGAATTGCAGGAAAACGATTTCAGGGGGTAGACTGGAATTGCATTTAAAGCATAGGAAAAGAGGCAGAACGTCGACAATGATGCACTTGGCCAAAAAGGGCGTATGCGAATTTTCCTGAATATATTCAGGAAAAAACGCATACGCCCTTTTTGGCCAACCAAGCAAGCATGTTAAAGAAATCTGCACTACAATGAATTCTCACTGCCCCCCGGTCAAAAGGGACATCTGAAAAAAGTGTAAAATGCAGAAATGCAGCACAGGCCATGGAGAACAGGGAGCCTTGTTATGCTGATGGGTGGGATGTAAATTGCCAACAGCCACTCTGGAGAAGTGTATGGTGTTTCCTGAAACACCTAAAAAACAAAGCAACGGAGCCTATGGCACTTCCACTTATGGTCCTATAGCTTAGGGAAATTAAAATCAAAAACACACAGCCACCCCAAAGCTTTAGACAGCTCTGTTTACAAGAACCTCGTCTACGGTACAAGTTAAATATCCCAGAAAGCAAAAAATGGATAAAGAAGTTGTGGTACGTACGTACAATTGAATATCACTCACGAATGAAATCTATGTCATCTGGCCCGTCGTGGCATAATGAGTGGATTCAGGTACGATGATTCTAAGAGAAATAAGTCACACAGAAAATGAAACATCATAAGATATCACTAATACATGGAATGTAAACTTGGCTACACATGAACTGAATTACAAAACAGAACAGGGTCTCAAATTTAGAAAACCAACTAATGTTTGCTTAAGGGGAAAGGTGAGTTGGGTTGCTGCATAAAACCAGAGATAGAAATTAGCACAGATACCATTCCATACGTCAAATATGTAATAGTCAAGACCTACCCCTTGCTCAACGAAATGGGCTAAACACCCTATATTCAACGCCTAGGAATACACCTGACTAGAAAGAATTTTCAAACCCATGGATTTATATGTCTCCATAAGAGAATCAAACATGTGTACAGCTGCATGAAGGCAGCAGAGAAAATCCGATAAATCCTATTATCAAAATGAATTACAAAAACAAAACACAATGACAGTGAAATAGAGAGCAATTCTTAAATAATTCATTCAGGGCTTGTGGTGCAACCTGGATTTACCTCATCTAAACCCAGAGCTGAGTGAGACATAAGGTTGGGCACTTCGGGCTGATAGCATTGGTGAGGTTCGATGAGCAAATGCAGACCCTTTGAAGTCATACAGCATGGTAACCATTCCATGGGTCCCAACACTCCAAGTTTAAGGGATTCTTCCTTCAGCTAAAACATGCATGGGAAACCCACAGTATGGTGCACCGTGTGACTGGCAAACGTTTTCAAATGCATCTCAGTTTTCGTCCCCTTTTACTCGGGTTCACCATTCTAGATCCTTTACAAACACTCTCCCCACTTGGAGAGTCAGTGCCTTTAACCTCCTGTAGGGCACAGTTTGCAATTTCTGCGCAAGATGAAAAGGAATAGGGAGAACGAATGAGAGACTAGCTCTAGGTGTCTGCACGGGCAAATTTAACGCTCATTTCCCACCAGGAAGAGGAATTAACCAAAGGCTCAGCATGCCGTGCCGGAACCAGATTAGGGCCTGAGGCAATCCTGCGAGTTTGCTGCCAGCTCACAAGATAGCGAGTTGAAGAAAGGAGCTCAGGGGCACTGTAACTCACAAACCTGCAGAGTTATAAATGCAGCTATCGTCCAAAAATATATTGAAGGAAGGCTGCGAAGCCGACTTGTACGCGGGACAGATTTGCAGGAAAACGATTTCAGGGGGTAGACGGGAATTGCATTTAAAGCATAGGAAAAGAGGCAGAACGTCGACAATGATGCTCTTGGCCAAAAAGGGCGTATGCGTTTTTTCCTGAATATATTCAGGAAAAAACGCATACGCCCTTTTTGGCCAACCAAGCAAGCATGTTAAAGAAATCTGCACTACAATGAAGTCTCACTGCCCCCCGGTCAAAAGGGCCATCTGAAAAAAGTGTAAAATCCAGAAAGGCAGCACAGGCCATGGAGAACAGGGAGCCTTGTTATGCTGATGGGCGGGATGTAAATTGCCAACAGCCACTCTGGAGAAGTGTATGGTGTTTCCCGGAACACCGAAAAAACAAAGCTACGGAGCCTACGGCACTTCCACTTATGGTCCTATAGCTTAGGGAAATTAAAATCAAAAACACACAGCCACCCCAAAGTGTCGGACGGCTCTGTTTACAAGAACCTCGTCTACGGTACAAGTTAAATATCCCAGAATGTGAAAAATGGAGAAAGAAGTTGTGGTACGTACGTACAATGGAATATCACTCAGCAATGTAATCTATGTCATCAGGCCCGTCGCGGCATAATGAGTGGATTCAGGTACGATGATTCTAAGTGAAATAAGTCACACAGAAAATGAAACATCATAAGATATCACTACTACACGGAATGTAAACTTGGCTACACATGAACTGAATTACAAAACAGAACAGGGTCTCAAATTTAGAAAACCAACTTATGCTTGCTTAAGGGGAAAGGTGAGTTGGGGTGCTGCATAAAACAAGAGATAGAAATTAGCACAGATACCTTTCCATAAGCCAAATATGTAATAGTCAAGACCTACCCCTTGCTCAACAAAATGGACTAAACACCCCATATTCAACGCCTAGGAATACACCTGACTAGTAAGAATCTTCAAACCCATGGATTTATATGTCTCCATAAGAGAATGAAGCGTGTGTACAGCGGCATGAATGCAGCAGAGAAAATCCGATAAATCCCATTATCAAAATGAATTACACAAACAAAACCCAAGGACAGTGAAATAGAGAGCAATTCTTAAATAATTCATTCAGGGCTTGTGATGCAACCTGGATTTACCACATCTACACCCAGAGCTGAGTGAGACATAAGGTTGGGCACTTCGGGCTGATAGCATTGGTGAGGTTCGATGAGCAAATGCAGACCCTTTGAAGTCATACAGCATGGTACCCATTCCATGGGTCCCAACTCTCCAAGTTTAAGGGATTCTTCCTTCAGATAAAACATGCATGGGAAACCCACAGTATGGTGCACCGTGTGACTGGCAAACGTTTTCAAATGCATCTCAGTTTTCGTCCCCTTTCACTCGGGTTCACCATTCCAGACCCTTTACGAACACTCTCCCCACCTGGAGAGTCAGTGCCTTTAACCTCCTGTTGGGCACAGTTTGCAATTTCTGCGCAAAATGAAAAGGAATAGGGAGAACCAATGAGAGACTAGCTCTAGGTGTCTGCACGGGCAAATTTAACGCTCATTTCCCACCAGGAAGAGGAATTAACCAAAGGCTCAGCATGCCGTGCAGGAACCAGATTAGGGCCTGAGGCAATCCTGTGGGTTTGCGGCCAGCTCACAAGATAGCGAGTTGAAGAAATGAGCTCAGGGGCACTGTAACTCACAAACCTGCAGAGTTATAAATGACAGCTATCGTCCAAAAATATATTGAAGGAAGGCTGCGAAGACGACTTGTAAGTGGGGCAGAATTGCAGGAAAACGATTTCAGGGGGTAGACGGGAATTGCATTTAAAGCATAGGAAAAGAGGCAGAACGTCCACAATGATGCTCTTGGCCAAAAAGGGCGTATGCGTTTTTTCCTGAATATATTCAGGAAAAAACGCATACGCCCTTTTTGGCCAACCAAGCAAGCATGTTAAAGAAATCTGCACTACAATGAAGTCTCACTGCCCCCCGGTCAAAAGGGCCATCTGAAAAAAGTGTAAAATCCAGAAAGGCAGCACAGGCCATGGAGAACAGGGAGCCTTGTTATGCTGATGGGCGGGATGTAAATTGCCAACAGCCACTCTGGAGAAGTGTATGGTGTTTCCCGGAACACTGAAAAAACAAAGCTACGGAGCCTACGGCACTTCCACTTATGGTCCTATAGCTTAGGGAAATTAAAATCAAAAACACACAGCCACCCAAAAGTGTCGGACGGCTCTGTTTACAAGAACCTCGTCTACGGTACAAGTTAAATATCCCAGAATGTGAAAAATGGAGAAAGAAGTTGTGGTACGTACGTACAATGGAATATCACTCAGCAATGAAATCTATGTCATCAGGCCCGTCGCGGCATAATAAGTGGATTCAGGTACGATGATTCTAAGTGAAATAAGTCACACAGAAAATGAAACATCATAAGATATCACTACTACACGGAATGTAAACTTGGCTACACATGAACTGAATTACAAAACAGAACAGGGTCTCAAATTTAGAAAACCAACTTATGCTTGCTTAAGGGGAAAGGTGAGTTGGGGTGCTGCATAAAACCAGAGATAGGAATTAGCACAGATACCTTTCCATAAGCCAAATATGTAATAGTCAAGACCTACCCCTTGCTCAACGAAATGGACTAAACACCCCATATTCAACGCCTAGGAATACACCTGACTAGTAAGTATCTTCAAACCCATGGATTTATATGTCTCCGTAAGAGAATGAAGCGTGTGTACAGCGGCATGAATGCAGCAGAGAAAATCCGATAAATCCCATTATCAAAATAAATTACACAAACAAAACCCAGGGACAGTGAGATAGAGAGCAATTCTTAAATAATTCATTCAGGGCTTGTGATGCAACCTGGATTTACCACATCTACACCCAGAGCTGAGTGAGACATAAGGTTGGGCACTTCGGGCTGATAGCATTGGTGAGGTTCGATGAGCAAATGCAGACCCTTTGAAGTCATACAGCATGGTACCCATTCCATGGGTCCCAACTCTCCAAGTTTAAGGGATTCTTCCTTCAGCTAAAACATGCATGGGAAACCCACAGTATGGTGCACCGTGTGACTGGCAAACGTTTTCAAATGCATCTCAGTTTTCGTCCCCTTTTACTCGGGTTCACCATTCCAGACCGTTTACGAACACTCTGCCCACTTGGAGAGTCAGTGCCTTTAACGTCCTGTTGGGCACAGTTTGCAATTTCTGCGCAAGATGAAAAGGAATAGGGAGAACGAATGAGAGACTAGCTCTAGGTGTCTGCAAGGGCAAATTTAACGCTCATTTCCCACCAGGAAGAGGAATTAACCAAAGGCTCAGCATGCCGTGCCGGAACCAGATTAGGGCCTGAAGCAATCCTGCGGGTTTGCGGCCAGCTCACAAGACAGCGATTTGAAGAAAGGAGCTCAGGGGCACTGTAATTCACAAACCTGCAGAGTTATAAATGACAGCTATCGTCCAAAAATATATTGAAGGAAGGCTGCGAAGACGACTTGAAAGCGGGGCAGAATTTCAGGAAAACGATTTCATGGGGTAGACTGGAATTGCATTTAAAGCATAGGAAAAGAGGCAGAACGTCGACAATGATGCACTTGGCCAAAAAGGGCGTATGCGTTTTTTCCTGAATATATTCAGGAAAAAACGCATACGCCCTTTTTGGCCAACCAAGCAAGCATGTTAAAGAAATCTGCACTACAATGAAGTCTCACTGCCCCCCGGTCAAAGGGGCCATCTAAAAAAGTGTAAAATCCAGAAATGCAGCACAGGCCATGGAGAACAGGGAGCCTTGTTATGCTGATCGGTGGGATGTAAATTGCCAACAGCCACTCTGCAGAAGTGTATGGTGTTTCCTGAAACACCTAAAAAACAAAGCAACAGAGCCTACGGCACTTCCACTTATGGTCCTATAGCTTAGGGAAATTAAAATAAAAAACACACAGCCACCCCAAAGTTTCAGACGGCTCTGTTTACAAGAACCTCGTCTACGGTACAAGTTAAATATCCCAGAAAGCGAAAAATGGATAAAAAAGTTGTGGTACGTACGTACAATGGAATATCACTCACCAATGAAATCTATGTCATCTGGCCCGTCGTGGCATAATGAGTGGATTCAGGTACGATGATTCTAAGAGAAATAAGTCACACAGAAAATGAAACATCATAAGATATCACTAATACACCGAATGTAATCTTGGCTACACATGAACTGAATTACAAAACAGAACAGGGTCTCAAATTTAGAAAACCAACTTATGTTTGCTTAAGGGGAAAGGTGAGTTGGGGTGCTGCATAAAACCAGAGATAGAAATTAGCACAGATACCATTCCATACGTCATATATGTAATAGTCAAGGGGGCTTCCCTGGTGGCGCACTGGTTGAGAGTTCGCCTGCCGATGCAGGGGACGCGGGTTCGTCCCCCGGTCCGAGAGGATCCCACATGCCGCGGAGCTACTGGCCCCGTGAGTCATGGCGTTGAGCCTGCACGTCCGGAGCCTGTGCTCCGCAACGGGAGAGGCCACAACACTGAGAGGCCCGCGTACAGCAAAAAAAAAAAAAAAATGTAATAGTCAAGACCTACCCCTTGCTCAACGAAATGGGCTAAACACCCTATATTCAACGCCTAGGAATACACCTGACTAGTAAGAATCTTCAAACCCATGGATTTATATGTCTCCATAAGAGAATCAAGCGTGTGTACAGCTGCATGAATGCAGCAGAGAAAATCCGATAAATCCTATTATCAAAATGAATTACAAAAACAAAACAAAATGACAGTGAAATAGAGAGCAATTCTTAAATAATTCATTCAGGGCTTGTGATGCAACCTGGATTTACCTCATCTACACCCAGAGCTGAGTGAGACATAAGGTTGGACACTTCGGGCTGATAGCATTGGTGAGGTTCGATGAGCAAATGCAGACCATTTGAAGTCATACTGCATGGTACCCATTCCATGGGTCCCAACTCTCCAGGTTTAAGCGATTCTTCCTTCAGCTAAAACATGCATGAGAAACCCACAGTATGGTGCACCGTGTGACCGGGAAACGTTTTCAAATGCATCTCAGTTTTTGTTCCCTTTTACTCGGGTTCACAATTCCAGACCCTTTACTAACACTCTCCCCACTTGGAGAGTCAGTGCCTTTAACCTGCTGTTTGGCACAGTTTGCAATTTCTGCGCAAGATGAACAGGAATAGGGAGAACCAATGAGAGACTAGCTGTAGGTGTCTGCACGGGCAAATTTAACGCTCATTTCCCACCAGGAAGAGGAATTAACCGAAGGCTCAGCATGCTGTGCCGGAACCAGATTAGGGCCTGAAGCAATCCTGAGGGTTTGCGGCCATCTCACAAGAAAGCGATTTGAAGAAAGGAGCTCAGGGGCACTCTAATTCACAAACCTGCAGAGTTATAAGTGACAGCTATCATCCAAAAATATACTGAAGGAAGGCTGTGAAGAGGACTTGAAAGCGGGGCAAAATTGCAGGAAAACGATTTCAGGGGGTAGACTGGAATTGCATTTAAAGCATAGGAAAAGAGGCTGAACGTCGACAATGATGCACTTGGCCAAAAAGGGCGTATGCGTTTTTTCCTGAATATATTCAGGAAAAAACGCATACGCCCTTTTTGGCCAACCAAGCAAGCGTGTAAAGGAAATCTGCACTACAATGAAGCCTCACTGCCCCCCGGTCAAAAGGGCCATCTGAAAAAAGTGTAAAATCCAGAAAGGCAGGACAGGCCATGGAGAACATGTAGCCTTGTTATGCTGATGGGCGGGATGTGAACCGCCAACAGCCACTCTGGAGAACTGTATGGTGTTTCCGGAAACACGTAGGAAACAAAGCAACACAGCCTATGGCACTTCCACTTATGGTCCTATAGCTTAGGGACATTAAAATGAAAAACACAGAGCCACCCCAAAGTTTGGGACGGCTCTGTTTACAAGAACCTCGTCTACGATACAAGTTAAATATCCCAGAAATCGAAATATGGATAAAGAAGATGTGGTACGTATGTACAATGGAATATCACTCAGCAATGATATCTATGTCATCAGGCCAGTAGTGGCATAATGAATGGATTCAGGTATGATGATTTTACGTGAAATAAGTCACACAGAAAAAGAAACATCATAAGTTATCACTAATACATGGAATGTAAACTTGGCTACACATGAACTGATCTACAAAACAGAACACGGTCTCAAATTTAGAAAACGAACTTACGCTTGCTTATGGGGAAAGGTGAGTTGGCGTGCTGCATAAAACCAGAGATTGAAATTAGCACAGATATCTTTCCATAAGCCAAATATATAATAGACAAGACCTACTCCTTGCTCAACGAAATGAACTCAACACCCCATATTCAACGCCTCGGAATATACCTGACTAGTAAGAATCTTAAAACCCATGGATTTATATGTCTCCGTAAGAGAATCAAGCGTGTGTACAGTGGCCTAAACGCAGCAGTGAAAATCGGATAACTTCCTTTATCAAAAAAAATTTCAAAAACAAAACACAATGACAGTGAAATAGAGAGCAATTCTTAAATAATTCATTCAGGGCTTGTGATGCAACCTGGATTTACCACATCTACACCCAGAGCTGGGTGAGACATAAGGCTGGACACTTCCCGCTGATACCATTGGTGAGGCTCGGTGAGCAAATGCAGACCGTTTGAAGGCATACTGCATGGTACCCATTCCATGGGTCCCAACTCTCCAGGTTTAAGGGATTCTTCCTTCAGCTAAAACATGCATGAGAAACGCAGAGTATATTCCACCATGTGATTGCGAAACGTTTTCAAATGCATCTCAGTTTTTGTGCCCTGGTACTCGGGTTCACCATTCCAGACGCTTTACTAACACTCTCCCCACTTGGAGAGTCAATGCCTTTAACATCCTGTTCAGCACAGTTTGCAATTTCTGAGCAAGATGAACAGGAATAGGGAGAACCAATGAGAGACTAGCTGTAGGTGCCTGCACGGGCAAGTGTAACGACCATTTCCCACCAGGAAGAGGAATTAACCAAAGGGTCAGCGTGCCCTGCCAGAAACAGATTAGCGCCTGAAGCATTCCTGCGGTTTTCGGCCAGCTCACAAGAAAGCGAGTTGAAGAAAGGAGCTCAGGGGCACTCTAATTCACAAACCTGCAGAGTTATGAATGACAGCTATCGTCCAAAAATATATTGAAGTAAGTCTGCGAAGAGGACTGGAAAGGGGGGCAGCATTTGAGGAAAACTATTTCAGGGGGTAGACTGGAATTGCACTTAAAGCATAGGAAATGAGGCAGAATGTCGACAATGATGCACTTTGCCAAAAAGGGCGTATGCATTTTTTCCTGAATATATTCAGGAAAAAACGCATACACCCTTGATGGCCAACCAAGCAAGCCTGTAAAGGAAATCTGCACCAAGGGCAGAAAGCTGTTGGGGGGATGGTGGTGTGAAGAGTTGAGAGATTGGGATTGACATGTATACATTTATATGTATAAAATAGATAACCAATAAGAACCTGCTGTATAAAAAATAAGATTAAAAATTAAAAAAAATAAAATTAAAAAGTAAAACAGAAAAAATATTCTTCCCTCCACATACATGTATTTATATGAATAAATTATTTCTATGCTTATATTTGTAAATGCAAAAAAGAGGAATGAAATCTACCTTGAACCAAAAACGAAAAATAGAAAAAACAAACAGAATCCACAAGTTACACAGAGGAAAACCGTATCAGGACACTTGCTCCAGTTGTAAACAATTCTGAAGTTGGTCAGTGGTGGGGAATCATCTCCCATACAGCCAGCAGGCCCCACGCAACAAGCGTCCTCATTGCAAAGCTGGGGGACCGTGCTGAGGCATCTGTGAGTAAACGTGGTCCGAGCCCCAGGCCAGCTGCTGCTGAAATGTTCCCACCCTTCCCAGATAAAACACCTGAATATGTTCAAGGACTTGAAAGCCTAGAGGAAGGGCAATGGAGCCACACGAGTGATTGCATGCCAGCCAACTTGGTGCCTGCAGGCCAGCCAGGATGGTCCTGGCCCTGGGTGCTCTTCTGGAAGCTTTCCATTTCCCTGCCTGAGATACCCCTCCTGTCCCGGCCCCCACTGATTTCTTCCTTCCTCACGTCTGCCCAGGGAGAAATTCCAGCGCCAGGTATGGGTGACACATCCTCTTCTTTAGCAGGTGGCATCTTGACAACTGCTGCAGAAAGTCCAGCAGAGCCCCACTCACACTGGGCCACCCACAACGCCGTGACCTGTCACTCCCTCCCACCAGCCCAGCCCCGAGACTGCTGACAGGGCAGAGAAAATGGCGTCAGGCACAGCTGCAGGGGTTCTTGCTGCCTGGAGCGGTGTTTATATTGATCTCAAAACAGGCACACCTGGGGAGGGCTGGCCGGCATGGTCAGGCTGCCCAGGTCAGCCAATCATCACCCCTCAGGGTCTCACAGTTGCAGAAAATGGAACTTGCTGAATCGGCCAGGTCCAAGGAACAGGTGTGGGCTCTTGAGAGTCAGGATAGACAATGGGCTGCAGCTCTGGCTTGTATTCTAATCATTTTATCTGGCCCATGAGTGGGAGACAGCTTCAAGAAAACCCTGGCCTAATAAGAGGACCCCAGGAGTCAGGGAGAGGAGGGGTGGGTGGTGGGTGGTGGGTGGAGACAGAGGCCTGGTGCCCCGGGTGCAGTGGAAGTCTCTGGAAGACCAGGTGGTGGCAGGCCGTACAGAGTGATGCCCAGGGTCACAGACCTGTCGGAGTTGCTATTTGTTAGTTCAAGTCCTGCTCTGAGGTGCTCTGTGTCAGATCTGAGTGACAGGTGAGCTGAGAGTGCTCTGCAATGAGGGCAATGTGCACGGTTCCTGTGTGCCCTGCCCTGCCACAGTACCTGCAAGTGTAGCTCTGTATCCTGGGAGGGAGCTGACCACGAGAGCCCCATGGGCTGCAGGGGACCTGCCCAGGGAACCCCATATCCTGGGATGGGCCTGACCATGAGAGCCCCATGGGCTGGTGTGGAGGTGGGGTACCTGCCCAGGTGAGCTCCATATCCTGAGATTGGCCTGACCACGAGAGCCCCATGGGCTGCCAGGGGCCTGGTAAAGATGTCAGGATCGTCAGTGAAGCCACCGAGTATATACCTCCAGTAGTTCCTAATTCCTACACCCTGCTGGTCATTCTACCAACCACCAGGAGACGGTATTCTGTATTAGTCTTCAATGATGCCTTCTTTTGTATGCCATTAGTCCCAGAGTCACAAGAAATTTTGGCTTGTAAGTGGCAGGACTCAACATACAACTAAAACAATACATCCAGGCCGTCTTGCCCCAAGTGTTCAAAAATTCCCACACCATCTTTGGGGAAAGCTTAGCTAAAGACGTAAAAGTTCTACCTCTGGAAAAGGAAACACTCCTTCAATATGCTGACGACATTCTGATCACCAGCCCTACTAAGGAGGCCTCTGAACTACCAAGCCAATAAAGGATAGAAGTTGTCCAAGAAAAAGCTCAAATATCACAGACTACGGTGACCTGCCTGGGCTTCATTCTCACAGAAGGTCGGAGAAGCTCATCCCAGGAAAGGGAAGAAACAATTTACAGCCTTACCCCTTTCTAAAACTAGAAGACAGCTTAGGGGTTCCTGGGGAGGCCAGAGTTTGCTGCTTCTGGATCCCTAACTACAGTCTACTAGCTGGGCCTCTATATGAAACACTGAAAGGAAAAGATGATGATCCTTTTGAATAGAATCCAGAAGTGGCCTTTCAAGAATGGAAAGAGCAGTCAATTCAGACCCTTGCCCTGGAACTCCCTAATTTAGCTAAACCCTTTGACCTTTACATTCCTGGTGAAAGGTGAATTGCCATTGGAGTATTAGTGCAAAACCTGGGACCACTTGAAATGGAACAATGCAAGAATGCCATCCAGGTAGGATAAACTATAGTCACCAAGGGGCTTGGCCCACTGCAACATCTGGCCAACATACTGGCGGTATCTAAAAACCTGGAAATCAGCAGCTCAAAAGGCCACCTCCCTCCTAAGGGAAAAGGACCCCACGTGGTGTTCCTAACCCCCAACCATGCCCTGAAGTTGCAGGGTTTGCTCCGTGGGCACACTGACCTCCAGTGAGGAAGCCCTCCTACTCCAACATCCAGAGAGATATCCGGGGGCAACGGGGCACCATGACGACACATGTGACCATCACTTGACCTGGAGTTTCTCTCATAAAACAACAAGAGTGTGTCACAAAAGAGTAGACTACTGCTTGCAGGACTTACTGCACCCAGAGGGGAGGTAATAATCTTGGCAGGGGAACCGTATATCACGCTGTCACCATAGAAAAGCCTACAGACACCGTGATGATGGTGACCAGTAAGACCGGCTGGACTCCTGTTTACTTCAAAAGGCTGTTGACTCAGTGGCCATCATGGTCCTTCATCACAACTGACCCTGGACTGTCCGGGAGTTGAGCAGGCAGGGTCCTGACACCTGGTGCTGTTTTTACGTTAATTCAGAGGCCTAATTGAAGAAAGTGCAGACTACTAGTCAGAGCATCTAGGCTGGCAGAAACGGTCAGCCTAAAGTGTCTGAACAAATGTGTGGCGGGGTGAAAGTGGACCTCACAGCGTCACTGCACATTTCCTTCCCGGACCCTTAAAGGTCATTAGAATCTATAACACTTCCAATGCTCGTGCTCAGGCAGATGAACAGGGAGGCTGGAGGCCTGGGGACAATCAACGTCACCTAGAGGCTGCTGGGGAGAAGTTCTGACCCTCGCCCACGGGTATAAGGGCTCCTAACTCAGCACTCAGCAGTTACAGAAGAAGGGTCTGCACCCTCAGCACTCCAAGAATGAGGAAGAGGACAAAAGGCAGAAGAGGGGTTTGTCCCAGGCAAAGCCCATTAAAAATCCCTGGGAGATAAAAATAGAATCTGGGCAATAAAATAAAGTCTAACCTTTTTTATCCTTTGTGCTTTGTCTAATTTCATGTGCTCCTAGGGTCCCGCATACAGAGGTTCCACACCCGGCACTTCAGACCAGATTTCCTAGTACAGAATGGCTGGGTCGACACATCAGGTCCTGGGGCCCAGTGCAGACTCCGCGATATAGAGCCTGAGCTGCAGCCAACAGGGCCCTCGAGAGCTCTGCCCCCTCCCTCCCACTGAATCTGACAGGATCTCTACACAGCAGCCCAGCCCACAGCCCACGGGGTAGCACATGCTCTCACCTCTCCATTCTCTGATCAAAATATAAAGTTTCCTTTGCTTCTGAACCAAACTCAGTCTCGATCTTTTGGCTCCAATGACACTGGGCGTGGGGACACTTGTTGGGGTCCACTCTGGAGGATCAGTAACAGAAATTGAGAACGTTGTAACTTCAATGAACAGATGTGTGAGCCAAACTATAATTAACATAGAACAGTGTATAAGGCTCGGGTAAAATAAGATGTTTCTAACACTTCCATTTGATATTTCCATCACTTTATTATAAGCAAGTTCAGTGAAAAGGTTTGTCTTATTTGTCAGGTCAATATTAGAGAAGCGAAGTGATTTCTTTCCAAGGATGTACATCTAATAATCTTGGTTAAAGCTTCAATCTTGTTTTAAATGCTTTTCCATTGAAAATGATACCTCTCATTCAGCTCCCCCATTTCTGAGAAGTATAAAATCTTATAAGTTATTATTACCAAAGTGGAAAGGTGGGAGGAGGGATAAATTAACAGTTTGGGATTAACACATACACACTGCTATGTATAAAATAGATCGTCAACAAGGAACTACTCTATAGCACAGGGAACTACACTCAATATTTTGCAATAACCTATAAGGGGAAATAATCTGAAAAAGAATAGATATTTTTATTGACATCATCTATCAATGACAGTTAAAATGGAACCTAAGGGAAGCCGGTGGTCAGTGCTTCTGACCCTGAAGACTTCAATCATCTAAAGTTTGGACTCTGCCTACTTCCCAAGGCCCTTAATGAACATATGTGTAGCCGTAGCTTAAAAAATTCCCCAGTTTGGGTAGCGGAGAGACACTGATTTTGAAAAAGCCCTGGTGTTCTCCTCACATGAACGGGACACTTCCTACAGCTAAAACATGCCTGTCACACCCAGAGGATGGTATATCGTCTGATCGGGAAGAGTTTGGAAAAGGCATCTCATCTCCTCATCTCCTGGTGCTCGGGTTCACCACTCCGGCGTCTTTACTAACAGTCTCCCCACTTGGAGATGTCAGCACTGTCAACATCCTGTTGCACACAGTTTGGAATTTGTCCAAGGATGAAGCAGAAGGAGGAGGAACAATGAGAGACAAGTCCTAGGTTTTCGGACAGACATATGTCACTCTAATTTCCAATCAGGAAGACGAATTGACCAAAGGCTAGGGTTGCCCATGGAAACAGAATAGGGCTTGAGGAAATCCCGCTGCTTTGTGGCCAGTTCCCATAAACACAAGTTGAAAAATGGAACTCAGGGACACTAAAATTCACGAAACTGCAGAGTTGAAAATATCTATCACTGAAAAATGTCTTGAGGAAAGTCAGAGAAAAGGACTTGTAAGCAACGGAGAATGGCAGGAAAGGGATTGGATGAGGTAGAAAGGACTCGCCATTAAGCACAAGAAAAGGGGCTGAACATTGCCAACATTGCAGTTGGCCAAAAAGGGTGTATGCATCTTTTTCTGTATATATTCAAGAAAAGGGCATACACTTTTTTAGCCAACCAAACAGGTGGGCACTGGAAATCAATACTACAAAACATATCACTTCGCATCAGTCAGAAGAGCCTTCCTCATAAAGTGTAAACACCAGAAATGCAGGACAGGGCAAGGAGAAAAGGGAGCCCTGTGAGGCTTATAGTGGAAATGTATATTGCCAACGGTCACTCTGGAAAAGTGTATTGTGATTACTAAAGCATCTAAAAAATGAGCTACAGAGCACAGGGCACTTGCACTCATGGACGTATATCTTGGGAAAAAGAAAAATCGAGAGGACACAGGCACCCCAATGTTTACCGCCTCTCTGTTTAATATATCCTCGATTAGGTTATAATTTATATGTCTCTGGAGGGAAAAAATGGACAGAGGTGTGGCACTTATGTAGAGTGGAATATTACTCAGCCTGAAAATCAATGAAACATGGCCAGTTGTAACAACCCCAGAGGAGTTACGTATGATCATTTGAAGTCACATAATTCAAAAAGACAAAGACATACGATATTACTAATACATGGAATGTAAACGTGGCTACAAATGAACTGAATTACAAAAGAGAACGGGGTCTCAAATTTAGAAAACCAACTTATGCTTGCTTAAGGATCAAGGAGAGTTGGGGTGCTGCATAAAACCAGAGATTGAAATTAGCACAGATACCGTTCCATAAGCCAAATATGTAATAGAAAAAACCTACTTCCTGGTCAACGAAATGGACTCAACACCCCATATTCAGTGCCTAGGAATATACAGGATGAGTAAGAGTCTTAATACCTATGGATTTATATGTCTCCATAAGAGAATCAAGCGTGTGTACAGTGACAAAAACGCAGCAGTGAAAATCAGCTAAATCCCATTATCAAAATAAATTTCAAAAACAAAAAAAATGACAGTGAAATAGAGAGCAATTCTTAAATAATTCATTCAGGGCTTGTGATGCAACCTGGATTTACCTCATCTACACCCAGAGCTGCGTGAGACATAAGTTTGGAGACATCGGGCTGATAGCATTGGTGAGGTTCAATGAGCAAATGCAGACCATTTGAAGTCATACTGTATGGTACCCTTTCCATGGGTCCCAACTCTCCAGGTTTAAGCGATTCTTCCTTCAGCTAAAACATGCATAGGAAACCCACAGTATGGTGCACCGTGTGACCGGGAAACATTTTCAAATGCATCTCAGTTTTCGTCCCCTTTTACTCGGGTTCACCATTCCAGACCCTTTACTAACACTCTCCCCACTTGGAGAGTCAGTGCCTTTAACCTCCTGTTTGGCACAGTTTGCAATTTCTGCGCAAGATGAACAGGAATAGGGAGAACCAATGAGAGACTAGTTGTAGGTGTATGCACGGGCAAATTTAACGCTCATTTCCCACCAGGAAGAGGAATTAACCAAACGCTCAGCATGCCGTGCCGGAACTAGATTAGGTCCTGAAGCAATCCTGCGGGTTTGCGGCCAGCTCACAAGAAAGCGATTTGAAGAAAGGAGCTCAGGGGCACTGTAATTCACAAACCTGCAGAGTTATAAATGACTGCTATCATCCAAAAATATATTGAAGGAAGGCTGCGAAGACGACTTGAAAGCGGGGCAGAATTGCAGGAAAACGATTTCAGGGGGTAGACTGGAATTGCATTTAAAGCATAGGAAAAGAGGCAGAACGTCGACAATGATGCACTTGGCCAAAAAGGGCGTATGCGAATTTTCCTGAATATATTCAGGAAAAAACGCATACGCCCTTTTTGGCCAACCAAGCAAGCATGTTAAAGAAATCTGCACTACAATGAATTCTCACTGCCCCCCGGTCAAAAGGGACATCTGAAAAAAGTGTAAAATGCAGAAATGCAGCACAGGCCATGGAGAACAGGGAGCCTTGTTATGCTGATGGGTGGGATGTAAATTGCCAACAGCCACTCTGGAGAAGTGTATGGTGTTTCCTGAAACACCTAAAAAACAAAGCAACGGAGCCTATGGCACTTCCACTTATGGTCCTATAGCTTAGGGAAATTAAAATCAAAAACACACAGCCACCCCAAAGCTTTAGACAGCTCTGTTTACAAGAACCTCGTCTACGGTACAAGTTAAATATCCCAGAAAGCAAAAAATGGATAAAGAAGTTGTGGTACGTACGTACAATTGAATATCACTCACGAATGAAATCTATGTCATCTGGCCCGTCGTGGCATAATGAGTGGATTCAGGTACGATGATTCTAAGAGAAATAAGTCACACAGAAAATGAAACATCATAAGATATCACTAATACATGGAATGTAAACTTGGCTACACATGAACTGAATTACAAAACAGAACAGGGTCTCAAATTTAGAAAACCAACTAATGTTTGCTTAAGGGGAAAGGTGAGTTGGGTTGCTGCATAAAACCAGAGATAGAAATTAGCACAGATACCATTCCATACGTCAAATATGTAATAGTCAAGACCTACCCCTTGCTCAACGAAATGGGCTAAACACCCTATATTCAACGCCTAGGAATACACCTGACTAGAAAGAATTTTCAAACCCATGGATTTATATGTCTCCATAAGAGAATCAAACATGTGTACAGCTGCATGAAGGCAGCAGAGAAAATCCGATAAATCCTATTATCAAAATGAATTACAAAAACAAAACACAATGACAGTGAAATAGAGAGCAATTCTTAAATAATTCATTCAGGGCTTGTGGTGCAACCTGGATTTACCTCATCTAAACCCAGAGCTGAGTGAGACATAAGGTTGGGCACTTCGGGCTGATAGCATTGGTGAGGTTCGATGAGCAAATGCAGACCCTTTGAAGTCATACAGCATGGTAACCATTCCATGGGTCCCAACACTCCAAGTTTAAGGGATTCTTCCTTCAGCTAAAACATGCATGGGAAACCCACAGTATGGTGCACCGTGTGACTGGCAAACGTTTTCAAATGCATCTCAGTTTTCGTCCCCTTTTACTCGGGTTCACCATTCTAGACCCTTTACAAACACTCTCCCCACTTGGAGAGTCAGTGCCTTTAACCTCCTGTAGGGCACAGTTTGCAATTTCTGCGCAAGATGAAAAGGAATAGGGAGAACGAATGAGAGACTAGCTCTAGGTGTCTGCACGGGCAAATTTAACGCTCATTTCCCACCAGGAAGAGGAATTAACCAAAGGCTCAGCATGCCGTGCCGGAACCAGATTAGGGCCTGAGGCAATCCTGCGAGTTTGCTGCCAGCTCACAAGATAGCGAGTTGAAGAAAGGAGCTCAGGGGCACTGTAACTCACAAACCTGCAGAGTTATAAATGCAGCTATCGTCCAAAAATATATTGAAGGAAGGCTGCGAAGCCGACTTGTACGCGGGACAGATTTGCAGGAAAACGATTTCAGGGGGTAGACGGGAATTGCATTTAAAGCATAGGAAAAGAGGCAGAACGTCGACAATGATGCTCTTGGCCAAAAAGGGCGTATGCGTTTTTTCCTGAATATATTCAGGAAAAAACGCATACGCCCTTTTTGGCCAACCAAGCAAGCATGTTAAAGAAATCTGCACTACAATGAAGTCTCACTGCCCCCCGGTCAAAAGGGCCATCTGAAAAAAGTGTAAAATCCAGAAAGGCAGCACAGGCCATGGAGAACAGGGAGCCTTGTTATGCTGATGGGCGGGATGTAAATTGCCAACAGCCACTCTGGAGAAGTGTATGGTGTTTCCCGGAACACCGAAAAAACAAAGCTACGGAGCCTACGGCACTTCCACTTATGGTCCTATAGCTTAGGGAAATTAAAATCAAAAACACACAGCCACCCCAAAGTGTCGGACGGCTCTGTTTACAAGAACCTCGTCTACTGTACAAGTTAAATATCCCAGAATGTGAAAAATGGAGAAAGAAGTTGTGGTACGTACGTACAATGGAATATCACTCAGCAATGTAATCTATGTCATCAGGCCCGTCGCGGCATAATGAGTGGATTCAGGTACGATGATTCTAAGTGAAATAAGTCACACAGAAAATGAAACATCATAAGATATCACTACTACACGGAATGTAAACTTGGCTACACATGAACTGAATTACAAAACAGAACAGGGTCTCAAATTTAGAAAACCAACTTATGCTTGCTTAAGGGGAAAGGTGAGTTGGGGTGCTGCATAAAACAAGAGATAGAAATTAGCACAGATACCTTTCCATAAGCCAAATATGTAATAGTCAAGACCTACCCCTTGCTCAACAAAATGGACTAAACACCCCATATTCAACGCCTAGGAATACACCTGACTAGTAAGAATCTTCAAACCCATGGATTTATATGTCTCCATAAGAGAATGAAGCGTGTGTACAGCGGCATGAATGCAGCAGAGAAAATCCGATAAATCCCATTATCAAAATGAATTACACAAACAAAACCCAAGGACAGTGAAATAGAGAGCAATTCTTAAATAATTCATTCAGGGCTTGTGATGCAACCTGGATTTACCACATCTACACCCAGAGCTGAGTGAGACATAAGGTTGGGCACTTCGGGCTGATAGCATTGGTGAGGTTCGATGAGCAAATGCAGACCCTTTGAAGTCATACAGCATGGTACCCATTCCATGGGTCCCAACTCTCCAAGTTTAAGGGATTCTTCCTTCAGATAAAACATGCATGGGAAACCCACAGTATGGTGCACCGTGTGACTGGCAAACGTTTTCAAATGCATCTCAGTTTTCGTCCCCTTTCACTCGGGTTCACCATTCCAGACCCTTTACGAACACTCTCCCCACCTGGAGAGTCAGTGCCTTTAACCTCCTGTTGGGCACAGTTTGCAATTTCTGCGCAAAATGAAAAGGAATAGGGAGAACCAATGAGAGACTAGCTCTAGGTGTCTGCACGGGCAAATTTAACGCTCATTTCCCACCAGGAAGAGGAATTAACCAAAGGCTCAGCATGCCGTGCAGGAACCAGATTAGGGCCTGAGGCAATCCTGTGGGTTTGCGGCCAGCTCACAAGATAGCGAGTTGAAGAAATGAGCTCAGGGGCACTGTAACTCACAAACCTGCAGAGTTATAAATGACAGCTATCGTCCAAAAATATATTGAAGGAAGGCTGCGAAGACGACTTGTAAGTGGGGCAGAATTGCAGGAAAACGATTTCAGGGGGTAGACGGGAATTGCATTTAAAGCATAGGAAAAGAGGCAGAACGTCCACAATGATGCTCTTGGCCAAAAAGGGCGTATGCGTTTTTTCCTGAATATATTCAGGAAAAAACGCATACGCCCTTTTTGGCCAACCAAGCAAGCATGTTAAAGAAATCTGCACTACAATGAAGTCTCACTGCCCCCCGGTCAAAAGGGCCATCTGAAAAAAGTGTAAAATCCAGAAAGGCAGCACAGGCCATGGAGAACAGGGAGCCTTGTTATGCTGATGGGCGGGATGTAAATTGCCAACAGCCACTCTGGAGAAGTGTATGGTGTTTCCCGGAACACCGAAAAAACAAAGCTACGGAGCCTACGGCACTTCCACTTATGGTCCTATAGCTTAGGGAAATTAAAATCAAAAACACACAGCCACCCAAAAGTGTCGGACGGCTCTGTTTACAAGAACCTCGTCTACGGTACAAGTTAAATATCCCAGAATGTGAAAAATGGAGAAAGAAGTTGTGGTACGTACGTACAATGGAATATCACTCAGCAATGAAATCTATGTCATCAGGCCCGTCGCGGCATAATAAGTGGATTCAGGTACGATGATTCTAAGTGAAATAAGTCACACAGAAAATGAAACATCATAAGATATCACTACTACACGGAATGTAAACTTGGCTACACATGAACTGAATTACAAAACAGAACAGGGTCTCAAATTTAGAAAACCAACTTATGCTTGCTTAAGGGGAAAGGTGAGTTGGGGTGCTGCATAAAACCAGAGATAGAAATTAGCACAGATACCTTTCCATAAGCCGAATATGTAATAGTCAAGACCTACCCCTTGCTCAACGAAATGGACTAAACACCCCATATTCAACGCCTAAGAATACACCTGACTAGTAAGAATCTTCAAACCCATGGATTTATATGTCTCCGTAAGAGAATGAAGCGTGTGTACAGCGGCATGAATGCAGCAGAGTAAATCCGATAAATCCCATTATCAAAATGAATTACACAAACAAACCCCAAGGACAGTGAAATAGAGAGCAATTCTTAAATAATTCATTCAGGGCTTGTGATGCAACCTGGATTTACCACATCTACACCCAGAGCTGAGTGAGACATAAGGTTGGGCACTTCGGGCTGATAGCATTGGTGAGGTTCGATGAGCAAATGCAGACCCTTTGAAGTCATACAGCATGGTACCCATTCCATGGGTCCCAACTCTCCAAGTTTAAGGGATTCTTCCTTCAGCTAAAACATGCATGGGAAACCCACAGTATGGTGCACCGTGTGACTGACAAACGTTTTCAAATGCATCTCAGTTTTCGTCCCCTTTTACTCGGGTTCACCATTCCAGACCCTTTACGAACACTCTCCCCACTTGGAGAGTCAGTGCCTTTAACCTCCTGTTGGGCACAGTTTGCAATTTCTGCGCAAGATGAAAAGGAATACGGAGAACGAATGAGAGACTAGCTCTAGGTGTCTGCACGGGCAAATTTAACGCTCATTTCCCACCAGGAAGAGGAATTAACCAAAGGCTCAGCATGCCGTGCAGGAACCAGATTAGGGCCTGAGGCAATCCTGTGGGTTTGCGGCCAGCTCACAAGATAGCAAGTTGAAGAAAGGAGCTCAGGGGCACTGTAACTCACAAACCTGCAGAGTTATAAATGACAGCTATCGTCCAAAAATATATTGAAGGAAGGCTGCGAAGACGACTTGTAAGCGGGACAGATTTGCAGGAAAACGATTTCAGGGGGTAGACTGGAATTGCATTTAAGGCATAGGAAAAGAGGCAGAACGTCGACAATGATGCTCTTGGCCAAAAAGGGCGTATGCGTTTTTTCCTGAATATATTCAGGAAAAAACGCATACGCCCTTTTTGGCCAACCAAGCAAGCATGTTAAAGAAATCTGCACTACAATGAAGTCTCACTGCCCCCCGGTCAAAAGGGCCATCTGAAAAAAGTGTAAAATCCAGAAAGGCAGCACAGGCCATGGAGAACAGGGAGCCTTGTTATGCTGATGGGCGGGATGTAAATTGCCAACAGCCAGTCTGGAAAAATGTATGGTGTTTCCCGGAACATCTAAAAAACAAAGCAACGGAGCCTACGGCAATTCCCCTTATGGTCCTATAGCTTAGGGAAATTAAAATCAAAAACACACAGCCACCCCAAAGTGTCGGACGGCTCTGTTTACAAGAACCTCCTCTACGGTACCAGTTAAATATCCCAGAATATGAAAAATGGATAAAGAATTTGTGGTACGTACGTACAATGGAATATCACTCAGCAATGAAATCTATGTCATCAGGCCTGTCACGGCATAATGAGTGGATTCAGGTACGATGTTTCTAAGTGAAATAAGTCACACAGAAAATGAAACATCATAAGATATCACTAATACATGGAATGTAAACTTGGCTACACATGAACTGAATTACAAAACAGAACAGGGTCTCAAATTTAGAAAACCAACTTATGCTTGCTTAAGGGGAAAGGTGAGTTGGGGTGCTGCATAAAACCAGAGATAGAAATTAGCACAGATACCTTTCCATAAGCCAAATATGTAATACTCAAGACCTATCCCTTGCTCAACGAAATGGACTAAACACCCCATATTCAATGCCTAGGAATACACCTGACTAGTAAGAATCTTCAAACCCATGGATTTATATGTCTCCATAAGAGAATCAAGCGTGTGTACAGCTGCATGAAGGCAGCAGAGAAAATCCGATAAATCCTTTTATCAAAATGAATTACAAAAACAAAACACAATGACAGTGAAATAGAGAGCAATTCTTAAATAATTCATTCAGGGCTTGTGATGCAACCTGGATTTACCACATCTACACCCAGAGCTGAGTGAGACATAAGGTTGGGCACTTCGGGCTGATAGCATTGGTGAGGTTCGATGAGCAAATGCAGACCATTTGAAGTCATACTACATGGTACCCATTCCATGGGTCCCAAATCTCAAGGTTTAAGCGATTCTTCCTTCAGCTAAAGCATGCATCGGAAGCCCACAGTATGCTGCACCGTGTGACCGGGAAACATTTTCAAATGCATCTCAGTTTTTATGCCCTTTTACTCGGGTTCACAATTCCAGACCCTTTACTAACACTCTCCCCACTTGGAGAGTCAGTGCCTTTAACCTCCTGTTTGGCACAGTTTGCAATTTCTGCGCAAGATGAACAGGAATAGGGAGAACCAATGAGAGACTAGCTGTAGGTGTCTGCACAGGCAAATTTAATGCTCATTTCCAACCAGGAAGAGGAATTAACCAAACGCTTAGCATGCCGTGCCGGAACCAGATTAGGGCCTGAAGCAATCCTGCGGGTTTGCGGCCAGCTCAAAAGAAAGCGATTTGAAGAAAGGAACTCAGGGGCACTGTAATTCACAAACCTGCAGAGTTATAAATGACAGCTATCGTCCAAAAATATATTGAAAGAAGGCTGGGAAGAGGACTTGAAAGCGGGGCAAAATTGCAGGAAAACGATTTCAGGGGGTAGACTGGAATTGCATTTAAAGCATAGGAAAAGAGGCAGAACGTCGACAATGATGCTCTTGGCCAAAAAGGGCGTATGCGTTTTTTCCTGAATATATTCAGGAAAAAACGCATACGCCCTTTTTGGCCAACCAAGCAAGCACGTTAAAGAAATCTGCACTACAATGAAGTCTCACTGCCCCCCTGTCAAAAGGGCCATCTGAAAAAAGTGTAAAATCCAGAAAGGCAGCACAGGCCATGGAGAACAGGGAGCCTTGTTATGCTCATGGGTGGGATGTAAATTGCCAAGAGCCACTCTGGAGAAGTGTATTGTGTTTCCTGAAACACCTAAAAAACAAAGCAACGGAGCCTATGGCACTTCCACTTATGGTCCTATAGCTTAGGGAAATGAAAATCAAAAACACACAGCCACCCCAAAGTTTCAGACGGCGCTGTTTACAAGAACCTCGTCTACGGTACAAGTTAAATATCCCAGAAAGCGAAAAATGGATAAAGAAGTTGTGGTACGTACGTACAATGGAGTATCACTCACCAATGAAATCTATGTCATCTGGCCCGTCGTGGCATAATGAGTGGATTCAGGTACGATGATTCTAAGAGAAATAAGTCACACAGAAAAACAAACATCATAAGTTATCTCTAATACACCGAATGTAATCTTGGCTACACATGAACTGAAATACAAAACAGAACAGGGTCTCAAATTTAGAAAACCAACTTATGTTTGCTTAAGGGGAAAGGTGAGTTGGGGTGCTGCATAAAACCAGAGATATAAATTAGCACAGATACCATTCCATACGTCAAATATGTAATAGTCAAGACCTACCCCTTGCTCAACGAAATGGGCTAAACACCCTATATTCAACGCCTAGGAATACACCTGACTAGTAAGAATCTTCAAACCCATGGATTTATATGTCTCCATAAGAGAATCAACCCTGTGTACAGCTGCATGAAGGCAGCAGAGAAAATCCGATAAATCCCATTATCAAAATGAATTACAAAAACAAAACACAATGACAGTGAAATAGAGAGCAATTCTTAAATAATTCATTCAGGTCTTGAGATGCAACCTTGATTTACCTCATCTACACCCAGAGCTGAGTGAGACATAAGGTTGGATACTTCGGGCTGATAGCGTTGGTGAGGTTCGATGAGCAAATGCAGACCATTTGAAGTCATACTGCATGGTACCCATTCCATGGGTCCTTACTCTCCAGGTTTAAGCGATTCTTCCTTCAGCTAAAACATGCATGGGAAACCCACAGTATGGTGCACCGTGTGACCGGGAAACGTTTTCAAATGCATCTCAGTTTTCGTCCCCTTTTACTCGGGTTCACAATTCCAGATCCTTTACTAACACTCTCCCCACTTGGAGAGTCAGTGCCTTTAACCTCCTGTTTGGCACAGTTTGCAATTTCTGCGCAAGATGAACAGGAATAGGGAGAACCAATGTGAGACTACCTGTAGGTGTCTGCACGGGCAAATTTAACGCTCATTTCCCACCAGGAAGAGGAATTAACCAAACGCTCAGCATGCCGTGCCGGAACCAGATTAGGGCCTGAAGCAACCCTGCGAGTTTGCGGCCAGCTCACAAGAAAGCGATTTGAAGAAAGGAGCTCCGGGGCACTCTAATTCACAAACCTGCAGAGTTATAAATGACAGCTATCGTCCAAAAATATATTGAAGGAAGCCTGCGAAGAGGACTTGAAAGCGGGGCAGAATTGCAGGAAAACGATTTCAGGGGGTAGACTGGAATTGCATTTAAAGCATAGGAAAAGAGGCAGAACATCGACAATGATGCACTTGGCCAAAAAGGGCGTATGCGTTTTTTCCTGAATATATTCAGGAAAAAACGCATACGCCCTTTTTGGCCAACCAAGCAAGCATGTTAAAGAAATCTGCACTACAATGAAGTCTCACTGCCCCCCGGTCAAAAGGGCCATCTGAAAAAAGTGTAAAATCCAGAAAGGCAGCACAGGCCATGGAGAACAGGGAGCCTTGTTATGCTGATGGGCGGGATGTAAATTGCCAACAGCCACTCTGGAGAAGTGTATGGTGTTTCCTGAAACACCTAAAAAACAAAGCAACAGAGCCTACGGCACTTCCACTTATGGTCCTATCGCTTAGGGAAATTTAAATCAAAAACACACAGCCAAGCCAAAGTTTCAGATGGCTCTGTTTACAAGAACCTCTTCTACGGTACAAGTTAAATATCCCAGAAAGCGAAAAATGGATAAAGAAGTTGTGGTACGTACGTACAATGGAATATCAGTCACCAAGGAAAGCTATGTCATCTGGCCCGTCGTGGCGTAATGAGTGGATTCAGGTACGATGATTCTAAGTCAAATAAGTCACACAGAAAATGAAACATCATAAGATATCACTAACACACCGAATGTAATCTTGGCTACACATGAACTGAAATACAAAACAGAACAGGGTCTCAAATTTAGAAAACCAACTTATGTTTGCTTAAGGGGAAAGGTGAGTTGGGGTGCTGCATAAAACCAGAGATAGAAATTAGCACAGATACCATTCCATATGTCAAATATGTAATAGTCAAGACCTACCCCTTGCTCAACGAAATGGGCTAAACACCCTATATTCAACGCCTAGGAATACACCTGACTAGTAAGAATCTTCAAACCCATGGATTTATATGTCTCCATAAGAGAATCAAGCCTGTGTACAGCTGCATGAATGCAGCAGAGAAAATCCGATAAATCCTATTATCAAAATGAATTACAAAAACAAAACACAATGACAGTGAAATAGAGAGCAATTCTTAAATAATTCATTCAGGGCTTGTGATGCAACCTGGATTTACCTCATCTACACCCAGAGCTGAGTGAGACATAAGGTGGGACACTTCGGGCTGATAGCATTGGTGAGGTTCAATGAGCAAATGCAGACCATTTGAAGTCATACTGCATGGTACCCATTCCATGGGTCCCAACTCTCCAGGTTTAAGCGATTCTTCCTTCAGCTAAAGCATGCATGGGAAGCCCACAGTATGGTGCACCGTGTGACCGGGAAACATTTTCAAATGCATCTCAGTTTTTGTCCCCTTTTACTCGGGTTCACAATTCCAGACCCTTTACTAACACTCTCCCCACTTGGAGAGTCAGTGCCTTTAACCTCCTATTTGGCACAGTTTGCAATTTCTGCGCAAGATGAACAGGAATAGGGAGTACCAATGAGAGACTAGCTGTAGGTGTCTGCACGGGCAAATTTAACGCTCATTTCCAACCAGGAAGAGGAATTAACCAAACGCTCAGCATGCCGTGCCAGAACCAGATTAGGGCCTGAAGCAATCCTGCGGGTTTGCGGCCAGCTCAAAAGAAAGCGATTTGAAGAAAGGAGCTCAGGGGCACTCTAATTCACAAACCTGCAGAGTTATAAGTGACAGCTATCATCCAAAAATATATTGAAGGAAGGCTGTGAAGAGGACTTGAAAGCGGGGCAAAATTGCAGGAAAACGATTTCAGGGGGTAGACTGGAATTGCATTTAAAGCATAGGAAAAGAGGCAGAACGTCGACAATGATGCACTTGGCCAAAAAGGGCGTATGCGTTTTTTCCTGAATATATTCAGGAAAAAACGCATACGCCCTTTTTGGCCAACAAAGCAAGCATGTTAAAGAAATCTGCACTACAATGAAGTCTCACTGCCCCCCAGTCAAAAGGGCCATCTGAAAAACGTGTAAAATCCAGAAAGGCAGCACAGGCCATGGAGAACAGGGAGCCTTGTTATGCTGATGGGCGGGATGTGAACTGCCAACAGCCACTCTGGAGAAGTGTATGGTGTTTCCTGAAACACGTAGGAAACAAAGCAACACAGCCTATGGCACTTCCACTTATGGTCCTATAGCTTAGGGAAGTTTAAATCAAAAACACACAGCCACCCCAAAGTTTGGGTCGGCTCTGTTTACAAGAACCTCTTCTACGGTACAAGTTAAATATCCCAGAAAGCGAAAATGGATAAAGAAGTTGTGGTACATACGTACAATGGAAAATCACTCAGCAATGAAATCTATGTCATCTGGCCCTTAGCGGCATAATGAGTGGATTCAGGTACAATGATTCTACGTGAAATAAGTCACACAGAAAAAGGAACATCATAAGATATCACTAATACATGGAATGAAACTTGGCTACACATGAACTGAATTACAAAACAGAAGAGGGTCTCCAATTTAGAAAACCAACTGATGGTTGCTTATGGGGAAAGGTGAGTTGGGGTGCTGCATAAAACCAGAGATTGATATTAGTACAGAAACTGTTCCATAAACCAAATATGTAATAGAAAAGACCTACTCCTTGCTCAACGAAATGGAGTCAACACCCCATATTCAACGCCTAGGAATATACCTGACTAGTAAGGATCTTAAAACCCATGGATTTATATGTCTCCGTAAGAGAATCAAGCGTGTGTACAGCGGCCTAAACGCATCAGTGAAAATCCGATAAATCCCATTATCAAAATAAATTTCAAAAACAAAACACAATGACACTGAAATAGAGGGCAATTCTTAAATAATTCATTCAGGGCTTGTGATACAACCTGGATTTAGCACATCTTCAACCAGAGCTGGGTGAGACATAAGGCTGGACACTTCGGGCTGATAGCATTGGTGAGGTTCGGTGAGCAAATGCAGAACATTTGAAGTCATACTGCATGGTACCCATTCCATGGGTCCCAACTCTCCAGGTTTAAGGGATTCTTCCTTCAGCTAAAACATGCATGGGAAACCCAGAGTATGGTCCACCTTGTGATTTGGATTCGTTTTCAAATTCATCTCAGTTTTTTTCCCCTGGTACTAGGGTTCAATATTCCAGACCCGTCAATAACACTCTCCCCATATATATATTCAGGAAAAAACGCATACGCCCTTTTTGGCCAACCAAGCAAGCGTGTAAAGGAAATCTGCACTACAATGAAGCCTCACTGCCCCCCGGTCAAAAGGGCCATCTGAAAAAAGTGTAAAATCCAGAAAGACAGGACAGGCCATGGAGAACATGTAGCCTTGTTATGCTGATGGGCGGGATGTGAACCGCCAACAGCCACTCTGGAGAACTGTATGGTGTTTCCGGAAACACGTAGGAAACAAAGCAACACAGCCTATGGCACTTCCACTTATGGTCCTATAGCTTAGGGACATTAAAATGAAAAACACAGAGCCACCCCAAAGTTTGGGACGGCTCTGTTTACAAGAACCTCGTCTACGATACAAGTTAAATATCCCAGAAATCGAAATATGGATAAAGAAGATGTGGTACGTATGTACAATGGAATATCACTCAGCAATGATATCTATGTCATCAGGCCAGTAGTGGCATAATGAATGGATTCAGGTATGATGATTTTACGTGAAATAAGTCACACAGAAAAAGAAACATCATAAGTTATCACTAATACATGGAATGTAAACTTGGCTACACATGAACTGATCTACAAAACAGAACACGGTCTCAAATTTATAAAACGAACTTATGCTTGCTTATGGGGAAAGGTGAGTTGGCGTGCTGCATAAAACCAGAGATTGAAATTAGCACAGATATCTTTCCATAAGCCAAATATATAATAGACAAGACCTACTCCTTGCTCAACGAAATGAACTCAACACCCCATATTCAACGCCTCGGAATATACCTGACTAGTAAGAATCTTAAAACCCATGGATTTATATGTCTCCGTAAGAGAATCAAGCGTGTGTACAGTGGCCTAAACGCAGCAGTGAAAATCGGATAACTTCCTTTATCAAAAAAAATTTCAAAAACAAAACACAATGACAGTGAAATAGAGAGCAATTCTTAAATAATTCATTCAGGGCTTGTGATGCAACCTGGATTTACCACATCTACACCCAGAGCTGGGTGAGACATAAGGCTGGACACTTCGCGCTGATACCATTGGTGAGGCTCGGTGAGCAAATGCAGACCGTTTGAAGGCATACTGCATGGTACCCATTCCATGGGTCCCAACTCTCCAGGTTTAAGGGATTCTTCCTTCAGCTAAAACATGCATGAGAAACGCAGAGTATATTCCACCATGTGATTGCGAAACGTTTTCAAATGCATCTCAGTTTTTGTGCCCTGGTACTCGGGTTCACCATTCCAGACGCTTTACTAACACTCTCCCCACTTGGAGAGTCAATGCCTTTAACATCCTGTTCAGCACAGTTTGCAATTTCTGAGCAAGATGAACAGGAATAGGGAGAACCAATGAGAGACTAGCTGTAGGTGCCTGCACGGGCAAGTGTAACGACCATTTCCCACCAGGAAGAGGAATTAACCAAAGGGTCAGCGTGCCCTGCCAGAAACAGATTAGCGCCTGAAGCATTCCTGCGGTTTTCGGCCAGCTCACAAGAAAGCGAGTTGAAGAAAGGAGCTCAGGGGCACTCTAATTCACAAACCTGCAGAGTTATGAATGACAGCTATCGTCCAAAAATATATTGAAGTAAGTCTGCGAAGAGGACTGGAAAGGGGGGCAGCATTTGAGGAAAACTATTTCAGGGGGTAGACTGGAATTGCACTTAAAGCATAGGAAATGAGGCAGAATGTCGACAATGATGCACTTTGCCAAAAAGGGCGTATGCATTTTTTCCTGAATATATTCAGGAAAAAACGCATACACCCTTGATGGCCAACCAAGCAAGCCTGTAAAGGAAATCTGCACCAAGGGCAGAAAGCTGTTGGGGGGATGGTGGTGTGAAGAGTTGAGAGATTGGGATTGACATGTATACATTTATATGTATAAAATAGATAACCAATAAGAACCTGCTGTATAAAAAATAAGATTAAAAATTAAAAAAAATAAAATTAAAAAGTAAAACAGAAAAAATATTCTTCCCTCCACATACATGTATTTATATGAATAAATTATTTCTATGCTTATATTTGTAAATGCAAAAAAGAGGAATGAAATCTACCTTGAACCAAAAACGAAAAATAGAAAAAACAAACAGAATCCACAAGTTACACAGAGGAAAACCGTATCAGGACACTTGCTCCAGTTGTAAACAATTCTGAAGTTGGTCAGTGGTGGGGAATCATCTCCCATACAGCCAGCAGGCCCCACGCAACAAGCGTCCTCATTGCAAAGCTGGGGGACCGTGCTGAGGCATCTGTGAGTAAACGTGGTCCGAGCCCCAGGCCAGCTGCTGCTGAAATGTTCCCACCCTTCCCAGATAAAACACCTGAATATGTTCAAGGACTTGAAAGCCTAGAGGAAGGGCAATGGAGCCACACGAGTGATTGCATGCCAGCCAACTTGGTGCCTGCAGGCCAGCCAGGATGGTCCTGGCCCTGGGTGCTCTTCTGGAAGCTTTCCATTTCCCTGCCTGAGATACCCCTCCTGTCCCGGCCCCCACTGATTTCTTCCTTCCTCACGTCTGCCCAGGGAGAAATTCCAGCGCCAGGTATGGGTGACACATCCTCTTCTTTAGCAGGTGGCATCTTGACAACTGCTGCAGAAAGTCCAGCAGAGCCCCACTCACACTGGGCCACCCACAACGCCGTGACCTGTCACTCCCTCCCACCAGCCCAGCCCCGAGACTGCTGACAGGGCAGAGAAAATGGCGTCAGGCACAGCTGCAGGGGTTCTTGCTGCCTGGAGCGGTGTTTATATTGATCTCAAAACAGGCACACCTGGGGAGGGCTGGCCGGCATGGTCAGGCTGCCCAGGTCAGCCAATCATCACCCCTCAGGGTCTCACAGTTGCAGAAAATGGAACTTGCTGAATCGGCCAGGTCCAAGGAACAGGTGTGGGCTCTTGAGAGTCAGGATAGACAATGGGCTGCAGCTCTGGCTTGTATTCTAATCATTTTATCTGGCCCATGAGTGGGAGACAGCTTCAAGAAAACCCTGGCCTAATAAGAGGACCCCAGGAGTCAGGGAGAGGAGGGGTGGGTGGTGGGTGGTGGGTGGAGACAGAGGCCTGGTGCCCCGGGTGCAGTGGAAGTCTCTGGAAGACCAGGTGGTGGCAGGCCGTACAGAGTGATGCCCAGGGTCACAGACCTGTCGGAGTTGCTATTTGTTAGTTCAAGTCCTGCTCTGAGGTGCTCTGTGTCAGATCTGAGTGACAGGTGAGCTGAGAGTGCTCTGCAATGAGGGCAATGTGCACGGTTCCTGTGTGCCCTGCCCTGCCACAGTACCTGCAAGTGTAGCTCTGTATCCTGGGAGGGAGCTGACCACGAGAGCCCCATGGGCTGCAGGGGACCTGCCCAGGGAACCCCATATCCTGGGATGGGCCTGACCATGAGAGCCCCATGGGCTGGTGTGGAGGTGGGGTACCTGCCCAGGTGAGCTCCATATCCTGAGATTGGCCTGACCACGAGAGCCCCATGGGCTGCCAGGGGCCTGGTAAAGATGTCAGGATCGTCAGTGAAGCCACCGAGTATATACCTCCAGTAGTTCCTAATTCCTACACCCTGCTGGTCATTCTACCAACCACCAGGAGACGGTATTCTGTATTAGTCTTCAATGATGCCTTCTTTTGTATGCCATTAGTCCCAGAGTCACAAGAAATTTTGGCTTGTAAGTGGCAGGACTCAACATACAACTAAAACAATACATCCAGGCCGTCTTGCCCCAAGTGTTCAAAAATTCCCACACCATCTTTGGGGAAAGCTTAGCTAAAGACGTAAAAGTTCTACCTCTGGAAAAGGAAACACTCCTTCAATATGCTGACGACATTCTGATCACCAGCCCTACTAAGGAGGCCTCTGAACTACCAAGCCAATAAAGGATAGAAGTTGTCCAAGAAAAAGCTCAAATATCACAGACTACGGTGACCTGCCTGGGCTTCATTCTCACAGAAGGTCGGAGAAGCTCATCCCAGGAAAGGGAAGAAACAATTTACAGCCTTACCCCTTTCTAAAACTAGAAGACAGCTTAGGGGTTCCTGGGGAGGCCAGAGTTTGCTGCTTCTGGATCCCTAACTACAGTCTACTAGCTGGGCCTCTATATGAAACACTGAAAGGAAAAGATGATGATCCTTTTGAATAGAATCCAGAAGTGGCCTTTCAAGAATGGAAAGAGCAGTCAATTCAGACCCTTGCCCTGGAACTCCCTAATTTAGCTAAACCCTTTGACCTTTACATTCCTGGTGAAAGGTGAATTGCCATTGGAGTATTAGTGCAAAACCTGGGACCACTTGAAATGGAACAATGCAAGAATGCCATCCAGGTAGGATAAACTATAGTCACCAAGGGGCTTGGCCCACTGCAACATCTGGCCAACATACTGGCGGTATCTAAAAACCTGGAAATCAGCAGCTCAAAAGGCCACCTCCCTCCTAAGGGAAAAGGACCCCACGTGGTGTTCCTAACCCCCAACCATGCCCTGAAGTTGCAGGGTTTGCTCCGTGGGCACACTGACCTCCAGTGAGGAAGCCCTCCTACTCCAACATCCAGAGAGATATCCGGGGGCAACGGGGCACCATGACGACACATGTGACCATCACTTGACCTGGAGTTTCTCTCATAAAACAACAAGAGTGTGTCACAAAAGAGTAGACTACTGCTTGCAGGACTTACTGCACCCAGAGGGGAGGTAATAATCTTGGCAGGGGAACCGTATATCACGCTGTCACCATAGAAAAGCCTACAGACACCGTGATGATGGTGACCAGTAAGACCGGCTGGACTCCTGTTTACTTCAAAAGGCTGTTGACTCAGTGGCCATCATGGTCCTTCATCACAACTGACCCTGGACTGTCCGGGAGTTGAGCAGGCAGGGTCCTGACACCTGGTGCTGTTTTTACGTTAATTCAGAGGCCTAATTGAAGAAAGTGCAGACTACTAGTCAGAGCATCTAGGCTGGCAGAAACGGTCAGCCTAAAGTGTCTGAACAAATGTGTGGCGGGGTGAAAGTGGACCTCACAGCGTCACTGCACATTTCCTTCCCGGACCCTTAAAGGTCATTAGAATCTATAACACTTCCAATGCTCGTGCTCAGGCAGATGAACAGGGAGGCTGGAGGCCTGGGGACAATCAACGTCACCTAGAGGCTGCTGGGGAGAAGTTCTGACCCTCGCCCACGGGTATAAGGGCTCCTAACTCAGCACTCAGCAGTTACAGAAGAAGGGTCTGCACCCTCAGCACTCCAAGAATGAGGAAGAGGACAAAAGGCAGAAGAGGGGTTTGTCCCAGGCAAAGCCCATTAAAAATCCCTGGGAGATAAAAATAGAATCTGGGCAATAAAATAAAGTCTAACCTTTCTTATCCTTTGTGCTTTGTCTAATTTCATGTGCTCCTAGGGTCCCGCATACAGAGGTTCCACACCCGGCACTTCAGACCAGATTTCCTAGTACAGAATGGCTGGGTCGACACATCAGGTCCTGGGGCCCAGTGCAGACTCCGCGATATAGAGCCTGAGCTGCAGCCAACAGGGCCCTCGAGAGCTCTGCCCCCTCCCTCCCACTGAATCTGACAGGATCTCTACACAGCAGCCCAGCCCACAGCCCACGGGGTAGCACATGCTCTCACCTCTCCATTCTCTGATCAAAATATAAAGTTTCCTTTGCTTCTGAACCAAACTCAGTCTCGATCTTTTGGCTCCAATGACACTGGGCGTGGGGACACTTGTTGGGGTCCACTCTGGAGGATCAGTAACAGAAATTGAGAACGTTGTAACTTCAATGAACAGATGTGTGAGCCAAACTATAATTAACATAGAACAGTGTATAAGGCTCGGGTAAAATAAGATGTTTCTAACACTTCCATTTGATATTTCCATCACTTTATTATAAGCAAGTTCAGTGAAAAGGTTTGTCTTATTTGTCAGGTCAATATTAGAGAAGCGAAGTGATTTCTTTCCAAGGATGTACATCTAATAATCTTGGTTAAAGCTTCAATCTTGTTTTAAATGCTTTTCCATTGAAAATGATACCTCTCATTCAGCTCCCCCATTTCTGAGAAGTATAAAATCTTATAAGTTATTATTACCAAAGTGGAAAGGTGGGAGGAGGGATAAATTAACAGTTTGGGATTAACACATACACACTGCTATGTATAAAATAGATCGTCAACAAGGAACTACTCTATAGCACAGGGAACTACACTCAATATTTTGCAATAACCTATAAGGGGAAATAATCTGAAAAAGAATAGATATTTTTATTGACATCATCTATCAATGACAGTTAAAATGGAACCTAAGGGAAGCCGGTGGTCAGTGCTTCTGACCCTGAAGACTTCAATCATCTAAAGTTTGGACTCTGCCTACTTCCCAAGGCCCTTAATGAACATATGTGTAGCCGTAGCTTAAAAAATTCCCCAGTTTGGGTAGCGGAGAGACACTGATTTTGAAAAAGCCCTGGTGTTCTCCTCACATGAACGGGACACTTCCTACAGCTAAAACATGCCTGTCACACCCAGAGGATGGTATATCGTCTGATCGGGAAGAGTTTGGAAAAGGCATCTCATCTCCTCATCTCCTGGTGCTCGGGTTCACCACTCCGGCGTCTTTACTAACAGTCTCCCCACTTGGAGATGTCAGCACTGTCAACATCCTGTTGCACACAGTTTGGAATTTGTCCAAGGATGAAGCAGAAGGAGGAGGAACAATGAGAGACAAGTCCTAGGTTTTCGGACAGACATATGTCACTCTAATTTCCAATCAGGAAGACGAATTGACCAAAGGCTAGGGTTGCCCATGGAAACAGAATAGGGCTTGAGGAAATCCCGCTGCTTTGTGGCCAGTTCCCATAAACACAAGTTGAAAAATGGAACTCAGGGACACTAAAATTCACGAAACTGCAGAGTTGAAAATATCTATCACTGAAAAATGTCTTGAGGAAAGTCAGAGAAAAGGACTTGTAAGCAACGGAGAATGGCAGGAAAGGGATTGGATGAGGTAGAAAGGACTCGCCATTAAGCACAAGAAAAGGGGCTGAACATTGCCAACATTGCAGTTGGCCAAAAAGGGTGTATGCATCTTTTTCTGTATATATTCAAGAAAAGGGCATACACTTTTTTAGCCAACCAAACAGGTGGGCACTGGAAATCAATACTACAAAACATATCACTTCGCATCAGTCAGAAGAGCCTTCCTCATAAAGTGTAAACACCAGAAATGCAGGACAGGGCAAGGAGAAAAGGGAGCCCTGTGAGGCTTATAGTGGAAATGTATATTGCCAACGGTCACTCTGGAAAAGTGTATTGTGATTACTAAAGCATCTAAAAAATGAGCTACAGAGCACAGGGCACTTGCACTCATGGACGTATATCTTGGGAAAAAGAAAAATCGAGAGGACACAGGCACCCCAATGTTTACCGCCTCTCTGTTTAATATATCCTCGATTAGGTTATAATTTATATGTCTCTGGAGGGAAAAAATGGACAGAGGTGTGGCACTTATGTAGAGTGGAATATTACTCAGCCTGAAAATCAATGAAACATGGCCAGTTGTAACAACCCCAGAGGAGTTACGTATGATCATTTGAAGTCACATAATTCAAAAAGACAAAGACATACGATATTACTAATACATGGAATGTAAACGTGGCTACAAATGAACTGAATTACAAAAGAGAACGGGGTCTCAAATTTAGAAAACCAACTTATGCTTGCTTAAGGATCAAGGAGAGTTGGGGTGCTGCATAAAACCAGAGATTGAAATTAGCACAGATACCGTTCCATAAGCCAAATATGTAATAGAAAAAACCTACTTCCTGGTCAACGAAATGGACTCAACACCCCATATTCAGTGCCTAGGAATATACAGGATGAGTAAGAGTCTTAATACCTATGGATTTATATGTCTCCATAAGAGAATCAAGCGTGTGTACAGTGACAAAAACGCAGCAGTGAAAATCAGCTAAATCCCATTATCAAAATAAATTTCAAAAACAAAAAAAATGACAGTGAAATAGAGAGCAATTCTTAAATAATTCATTCAGGGCTTGTGATGCAACCTGGATTTACCTCATCTACACCCAGAGCTGCGTGAGACATAAGTTTGGAGACATCGGGCTGATAGCATTGGTGAGGTTCAATGAGCAAATGCAGACCATTTGAAGTCATACTGTATGGTACCCTTTCCATGGGTCCCAACTCTCCAGGTTTAAGCGATTCTTCCTTCAGCTAAAACATGCATGGGAAACCCACAGTATGGTGCACCGTGTGACCGGGAAACATTTTCAAATGCATCTCAGTTTTCGTCCCCTTTTACTCGGGTTCACCATTCCAGACCCTTTACTAACACTCTCCCCACTTGGAGAGTCAGTGCCTTTAACCTCCTGTTTGGCACAGTTTGCAATTTCTGCGCAAGATGAACAGGAATAGGGAGAACCAATGAGAGACTAGTTGTAGGTGTATGCATGGGCAAATTTAACGCTCATTTCCCACCAGGAAGAGGAATTAACCGAAGGCTCAGCATGCTGTGCTGGAACCAGATTAGGGCCTGAAGCAATCCTGAGGGTTTGCGGCCATCTCACAAGAAAGCGATTTGAAGAAAGGAGCTCCGGGGCACTGTAATTCAAAACCTGCAGTGTTGTAAATGACAGCTATCATCCAAAAATATATTGAAGGAAGGCTGCGAAGAGGACTTGAAAGCGGGGCAGAATTGCAGGAAACCGATTTCAGGGGGTAGATTGGAATTGCATTTAAAGCATAGGAAAAGAGGCAGAACGTCGACAATGATGGACTTGGCAAAAAGGGCGTATGCGTTTTTTCCGGAATATACGCATACGCCCTTTTTGGCCAACCAAGCAAGCATGTTAAAGACATCTGCACTACAATGAAGTCTCACTGCCCCCCGGTCAAAAGGGCCATCTGAAAAAAGTGTAAAATCCAGAAAGGCAGCACAGGCCATGGAGAACAGGGAGCCTTGTTATGCTCATGGGTGGGATGTAAATTGCCAACAGCCACTCTGGAGAAGTGTATTGTGTTTCCTGAAACACCTAAAAAACAAAGCAACAGAGCCTACGGCACTTCCACTTATGGTCCTATAGCTTAGGGAAATTAAAATAAAAAACAGACAGCCACCCCAAAGTTTCAGACGGCTCTGTTTACAAGAACCTCGTCTACGGTACAAGTTAAATATCCCAGAAAGCGAAAAATGGATAAAGAAGTTGTGGTACGTACGTACAATGGAATATCACTCACCAATGAAATCTATATCATCTGGCCCGTCGTGGCATAATGAGTGGGTACAGGTACGATGATTCTAAGAGAAATAAGTCACACAGAAAATGAAACATCATAAGTTATCTCTAATACACCGAATATAATCTTGGCTACACATGAACTGAATTACAAAACAGAACAGGGTCTCAAATTTAGAAAACCAACTTATGTTTGCTTAGGGGGAAAGGTGAGTTGGGGTGCTGCATAAAACCAGAGATAGAAATTAGCACAGATACCATTCCATACGTCAAATATGTTATAGTCAAGACCTACCCCTTGCTCAACGAAATGGGCTAAACACCCTATATTCAACGCTTAGGAATACACCTGACTAGTAAGAATCTTCAAACCCATGGATTTATATGTCTCCATAAGAGAATCAAGCGTGTGTACAGCTGCATGAAGGCAGCAGAGAAAATCCGATAAATCCTTTTATCAAAATGAATTACAAAAACAAAACACAATGACAGTGAAATAGAGAGCAATTCTTAAATAATTCATTCAGGGCTTGTGATGCAACCTGGATTTACCACATCTACACCCAGAGCTGAGTGAGACATAAGGTTGGGCACTTCGGGCTGATAGCATTGGTGAGGTTCGATGAGCAAATGCAGACCATTTGAAGTCATACTACATGGTACCCATTCCATGGGTCCCAAATCTCAAGGTTTAAGCGATTCTTCCTTCAGCTAAAGCATGCATGGGAAACCCACAGTATGGTGCACCGTGTGACCGGGAAACGTTTTCAAATGCATCTCAGTTTTCGTCCCCTTTTACTCGGGTTCACAATTCCAGACCCTTTACTAACACTCTACCCACTTGGAGAGTCAGTGCCTTTAACCTGCTGTTTGGCACAGTTTGCAATTTCTGCGCAAGATGAACAGGAATAGGGAGAACCAATGAGAGACTAGCTGTAGGTGTCTGCACGGGCAAATTTAACGCTCATTTCCAACCAGGAAGAGGAATTAACCAAACGCTCAGCATGCCGTGCCCGAACCAGATTAGGGCCTGAAGCAACCCTGCGAGTTTGCGCCCAGCTCACAAGAAAGCGATTTGAAGAAAGGAGCTCCGGGGCACTCTAATTCACAAACCTGCAGAGTTATAAATGACAGCTATCGTCCAAAAATATATTGAAGGAAGCCTGCGAAGAGGACTTGAAAGCGGGGCAGAATTGCAGGAAAACGATTTCAGGGGGTAGACTGGAATTGCATTTAAAGCATAGGAAAAGAGGCAGAACGTCGACAATGATGCACTTGGCCAAAAAGGGCATATGCGTTTTTTCCTGAATATATTCAGGAAAAAACGCGTACGCCCTATTTGGCCAACCAAGCAAGCATGTTAAAGAAATCTGCACTACAATGAAGTCTCACTGCCCCCCGGTCAAAAGGGCCATCTGAAAAAAGTGTAAAATCCAGAAAGGCAGCACAGGCCATGGAGAACAGGGAGCCTTGTTATGCTGATGGGCGGGATGTAAATTGCCAACAGCCACTCTGGAGAAGTGTATGGTGTTTCCTGAAACACCTAAAAAACAAAGCAACAGAGCCTACGGCACTTCCACTTATGGTCCTATAGCTTAGGGAAATTTAAATCAAAAACACACAGCCAAGCCAAAGTTTCAGATGGCTCTGTTTACAAGAACCTCTTCTACGGTACAAGTTAAATATCCCAGAAAGCGAAAAATGGATAAAGAAGTTGTGGTACGTACGTACAATGGAATATCAGTCACCAAGGAAAGCTATGTCATCTGGCCCGTCGTGGCGTAATGAGTGGATTCAGGTACGATGATTCTAAGTCAAATAAGTCACACAGAAAATGAAACATCATAAGATATCACTAACACACCGAATGTAATCTTGGCTACACATGAACTGAAATACAAAACAGAACAGGGTCTCAAATTTAGAAAACCAACTTATGTTTGCTTAAGGGGAAAGGTGAGTTGGGGTGCTGCATAAAACCAGAGATAGAAATTAGCACAGATACCATTCCATATGTCAAATATGTAATAGTCAAGACCTACCCCTTGCTCAACGAAATGGGCTAAACACCCTATATTCAACGCCTAGGAATACACCGGACTAGTAAGAATCTTCAAACCCATGGATTTATATGTCTCCATAAGAGAATCAAGCGTGTGTACAGCTGCATGAATGCAGCAGAGAAAATCCGATAAATCCTATTATCAAAATGAATTACAAAAACAAAACAAAATGACAGTGAAATAGAGAGCAATTCTTAAATAATTCATTCAGGGCTTGTGATGCAACCTGGATTTACCTCATCTACACCCAGAGCTGAGTGAGACATAAGGTTGGACACTTCGGGCTGATAGCATTGGTGAGGTTCGATGAGCAAATGCAGACCATTTGAAGTCATACTGCATGGTACCCATTCCATGGGTCCCAACTCTCCAGGTTTAAGCGATTCTTCCTTCAGCTAAAACATGCATGAGAAACCCACAGTATGGTGCACCGTGTGACCGGGAAACGTTTTCAAATGCATCTCAGTTTTTGTTCCCTTTTACTCGGGTTCACAATTCCAGACCCTTTACTAACACTCTCCCCACTTGGAGAGTCAGTGCCTTTAACCTGCTGTTTGGCACAGTTTGCAATTTCTGCGCAAGATGAACAGGAATAGGGAGAACCAATGAGAGACTAGCTGTAGGTGTCTGCACGGGCAAATTTAACGCTCATTTCCCACCAGGAAGAGGAATTAACCGAAGGCTCAGCATGCTGTGCCGGAACCAGATTAGGGCCTGAAGCAATCCTGAGGGTTTGCGGCCATCTCACAAGAAAGCGATTTGAAGAAAGGAGCTCCGGGGCACTGTAATTCAAAACCTGCAGTGTTGTAAATGACAGCTATCGTCCAAAAATATATTGAAGGAAGGCTGCGAAGAGGACTTGAAAGCGGGGCAGAATTGCAGGAAACCGATTTCAGGGGGTAGACTGGAATTGCATTTAAAGCATAGGAAAAGAGGCAGAACGTCGACAATGATGCACTTGGCAAAAAGGGCGTATGCGTTTTTTCCGGAATATACGCATACGCCCTTTTTGGCCAACCAAGCAAGCATGTTAAAGACATCTGCACTACAATGAAGTCTCACTGCCCCCCGGTCAAAAGGGCCATCTGAAAAAAGTGTAAAATCCAGAAAGGCAGCACAGGCCATGGAGAACAGGGAGCCTTGTTATGCTGATAGGCGGGATGTAAATTGCCAACAGCCACTCTGGAGAAGTGTATGGTGTTTCCTGAAACACCTAAAAAACAAAGCAACAGAGCCTACGGCACTTCCACTTATGGTCCTATAGCTTAGGGAAATAAAAATCAAAAACACACAGCCACCCCAAAGTTTCAGACGGCGCTGTTTACAAGAACCTCGTCTACGGTACAAGTTAAATATCCCAGAAAGCGAAAAATGGATAAAGAAGTTGTGGTACGTACGTACAATGGAATATCACTCACCAAGGAAATCTATGTCATCTGGCCCGTCGTGGCATAATGAGTGGATTCAGGTACGATGATTCTAAGAGAAATAAGTCACACAGAAAATGAAACATCATAAGTTATCTCTAATACACCGAATGTAATCTTGGCTACACATGAACTGAATTACAAAACAGAACAGTGTCTCAAATTTAGAAAACCAACTTATGTTTGCTTAAGGGGAAAGGTGAGTTGGGGTGCTGCATAAAACCAGAGATAGAAATTAGCACAGATACCATTCCATACGTCAAATATGTAATAGTCAAGACCTACCCCTTGCTCAACGAAATGGGCTAAACACCCTATATTCAACGCCTAGGAATACACCTGACTAGTAAGAATCTTCAAACCCATGGATTTATATGTCTCCATAAGAGAATCAAGCGTGTGTACAGCTGCATGAAGGCAGCAGAGAAAATCTGATAAATCCCATTATCAAAATGAATTACAAAAACAAAACACAATGACAGTGAAATAGAGAGCAATTCTTAAATAATTCATTCAGGTCTTGTGATGCAACCTGGATTTACCTCATCTACACCCAGAGCTGAGTGAGACATAAGGTTGGATACTTCGGGGTGATAGCGTTGGTGAGGTTCGATGAGCAAATGCAGACCATTTGAAGTCATACTGCATGGTACCCATTCCATGGGTCCTTACTCTCCAGGTTTAAGCGATTCTTCCTTCAGCTAAAGCATGCATGGGAAACCCACAGTATGGTGCACCGTGTGACCGGGAAACGTTTTCAAATGCATCTCAGTTTTTGTCCCCTTTTACTCGGGTTCACAATTCCAGACCCTTTACTAACACTCTCCCCACTTGGAGAGTCAGTGCCTTTAACCTCCTATTTGGCACAGTTTGCAATTTCTGCGCAAGATGAACAGGAATAGGGAGTACCAATGAGAGACTAGCTGTAGGTGTCTGCACGGGCAAATTTAATGCTCATTTCCAACCAGGAAGAGGAATTAACCAAACGCTCAGCATGCCGTGCCGGAACCAGATTAGGGCCTGAAGCAATCCTGCGGGTTTGCGGCCAGCTCAAAAGAAAGCGATTTGAAGAAAGGAGCTCAGGGGCACTCTAATTCACAAACCTGCAGAGTTATAAGTGACAGCTATAATCCAAAAATATATTGAAGGAAGGCTGTGAAGAGGACTTGAAAGCGGGGCAAAATTGCAGGAAAACGATTTCAGGGGGTAGACTGGAATTGCATTTAAAGCATAGGAAAAGAGGCAGAACGTCGACAATGATGCACTTGGCCAAAAAGGGCATATGCGTTTTTTCCTGAATATATTCAGGAAAAAACGCATACGCCCTTTTTGGCCAACCAAGCAAGCGTGTAAAGGAAATCTGCACTACAATGAAGCCTCACTGCCCCCCGGTCAAAAGGGCCATCTGAAAAAAGTGTAAAATCCAGAAAGGCAGGACAGGCCATGGAGAACATGTAGCCTTGTTATGCTGATGGGCGGGATGTGAACCGCCAACAGCCACTCTGGAGAACTGTATGGTGTTTCCGGAAACACGTAGGAAACAAAGCAACACAGCCTATGGCACTTCCACTTATGGTCCTATAGCTTAGGGACATTAAAATGAAAAACACAGAGCCACCCCAAAGTTTGGGACGGCTCTGTTTACAAGAACCTCGTCTACGATACAAGTTAAATATCCCAGAAATCGAAATATGGATAAAGAAGATGTGGTACGTATGTACAATGGAATATCACTCAGCAATGATATCTATGTCATCAGGCCAGTAGTGGCATAATGAATGGATTCAGGTATGATGATTTTACGTGAAATAAGTCACACAGAAAAAGAAACATCATAAGTTATCACTAATACATGGAATGTAAACTTGGCTACACATGAACTGATCTACAAAACAGAACACGGTCTCAAATTTAGAAAACGAACTTACGCTTGCTTATGGGGAAAGGTGAGTTGGCGTGCTGCATAAAACCAGAGATTGAAATTAGCACAGATATCTTTCCATAAGCCAAATATATAATAGACAAGACCTACTCCTTGCTCAACGAAATGAACTCAACACCCCATATTCAACGCCTCGGAATATACCTGACTAGTAAGAATCTTAAAACCCATGGATTTATATGTCTCCGTAAGAGAATCAAGCGTGTGTACAGTGGCCTAAACGCAGCAGTGAAAATCGGATAACTTCCTTTATCAAAAAAAATTTCAAAAACAAAACACAATGACAGTGAAATAGAGAGCAATTCTTAAATAATTCATTCAGGGCTTGTGATGCAACCTGGATTTACCACATCTACACCCAGAGCTGGGTGAGACATAAGGCTGGACACTTCCCGCTGATACCATTGGTGAGGCTCGGTGAGCAAATGCAGACCGTTTGAAGGCATACTGCATGGTACCCATTCCATGGGTCCCAACTCTCCAGGTTTAAGGGATTCTTCCTTCAGCTAAAACATGCATGAGAAACGCAGAGTATATTCCACCATGTGATTGCGAAACGTTTTCAAATGCATCTCAGTTTTTGTGCCCTGGTACTCGGGTTCACCATTCCAGACGCTTTACTAACACTCTCCCCACTTGGAGAGTCAATGCCTTTAACATCCTGTTCAGCACAGTTTGCAATTTCTGAGCAAGATGAACAGGAATAGGGAGAACCAATGAGAGACTAGCTGTAGGTGCCTGCACGGGCAAGTGTAACGACCATTTCCCACCAGGAAGAGGAATTAACCAAAGGGTCAGCGTGCCCTGCCAGAAACAGATTAGCGCCTGAAGCATTCCTGCGGTTTTCGGCCAGCTCACAAGAAAGCGAGTTGAAGAAAGGAGCTCAGGGGCACTCTAATTCACAAACCTGCAGAGTTATGAATGACAGCTATCGTCCAAAAATATATTGAAGTAAGTCTGCGAAGAGGACTGGAAAGGGGGGCAGCATTTGAGGAAAACTATTTCAGGGGGTAGACTGGAATTGCACTTAAAGCATAGGAAATGAGGCAGAATGTCGACAATGATGCACTTTGCCAAAAAGGGCGTATGCATTTTTTCCTGAATATATTCAGGAAAAAACGCATACACCCTTGATGGCCAACCAAGCAAGCCTGTAAAGGAAATCTGCACCAAGGGCAGAAAGCTGTTGGGGGGATGGTGGTGTGAAGAGTTGAGAGATTGGGATTGACATGTATACATTTATATGTATAAAATAGATAACCAATAAGAACCTGCTGTATAAAAAATAAGATTAAAAATTAAAAAAAATAAAATTAAAAAGTAAAACAGAAAAAATATTCTTCCCTCCACATACATGTATTTATATGAATAAATTATTTCTATGCTTATATTTGTAAATGCAAAAAAGAGGAATGAAATCTACCTTGAACCAAAAACGAAAAATAGAAAAAACAAACAGAATCCACAAGTTACACAGAGGAAAACCGTATCAGGACACTTGCTCCAGTTGTAAACAATTCTGAAGTTGGTCAGTGGTGGGGAATCATCTCCCATACAGCCAGCAGGCCCCACGCAACAAGCGTCCTCATTGCAAAGCTGGGGGACCGTGCTGAGGCATCTGTGAGTAAACGTGGTCCGAGCCCCAGGCCAGCTGCTGCTGAAATGTTCCCACCCTTCCCAGATAAAACACCTGAATATGTTCAAGGACTTGAAAGCCTAGAGGAAGGGCAATGGAGCCACACGAGTGATTGCATGCCAGCCAACTTGGTGCCTGCAGGCCAGCCAGGATGGTCCTGGCCCTGGGTGCTCTTCTGGAAGCTTTCCATTTCCCTGCCTGAGATACCCCTCCTGTCCCGGCCCCCACTGATTTCTTCCTTCCTCACGTCTGCCCAGGGAGAAATTCCAGCGCCAGGTATGGGTGACACATCCTCTTCTTTAGCAGGTGGCATCTTGACAACTGCTGCAGAAAGTCCAGCAGAGCCCCACTCACACTGGGCCACCCACAACGCCGTGACCTGTCACTCCCTCCCACCAGCCCAGCCCCGAGACTGCTGACAGGGCAGAGAAAATGGCGTCAGGCACAGCTGCAGGGGTTCTTGCTGCCTGGAGCGGTGTTTATATTGATCTCAAAACAGGCACACCTGGGGAGGGCTGGCCGGCATGGTCAGGCTGCCCAGGTCAGCCAATCATCACCCCTCAGGGTCTCACAGTTGCAGAAAATGGAACTTGCTGAATCGGCCAGGTCCAAGGAACAGGTGTGGGCTCTTGAGAGTCAGGATAGACAATGGGCTGCAGCTCTGGCTTGTATTCTAATCATTTTATCTGGCCCATGAGTGGGAGACAGCTTCAAGAAAACCCTGGCCTAATAAGAGGACCCCAGGAGTCAGGGAGAGGAGGGGTGGGTGGTGGGTGGTGGGTGGAGACAGAGGCCTGGTGCCCCGGGTGCAGTGGAAGTCTCTGGAAGACCAGGTGGTGGCAGGCCGTACAGAGTGATGCCCAGGGTCACAGACCTGTCGGAGTTGCTATTTGTTAGTTCAAGTCCTGCTCTGAGGTGCTCTGTGTCAGATCTGAGTGACAGGTGAGCTGAGAGTGCTCTGCAATGAGGGCAATGTGCACGGTTCCTGTGTGCCCTGCCCTGCCACAGTACCTGCAAGTGTAGCTCTGTATCCTGGGAGGGAGCTGACCACGAGAGCCCCATGGGCTGCAGGGGACCTGCCCAGGGAACCCCATATCCTGGGATGGGCCTGACCATGAGAGCCCCATGGGCTGGTGTGGAGGTGGGGTACCTGCCCAGGTGAGCTCCATATCCTGAGATTGGCCTGACCACGAGAGCCCCATGGGCTGCCAGGGGCCTGGTAAAGATGTCAGGATCGTCAGTGAAGCCACCGAGTATATACCTCCAGTAGTTCCTAATTCCTACACCCTGCTGGTCATTCTACCAACCACCAGGAGACGGTATTCTGTATTAGTCTTCAATGATGCCTTCTTTTGTATGCCATTAGTCCCAGAGTCACAAGAAATTTTGGCTTGTAAGTGGCAGGACTCAACATACAACTAAAACAATACATCCAGGCCGTCTTGCCCCAAGTGTTCAAAAATTCCCACACCATCTTTGGGGAAAGCTTAGCTAAAGACGTAAAAGTTCTACCTCTGGAAAAGGAAACACTCCTTCAATATGCTGACGACATTCTGATCACCAGCCCTACTAAGGAGGCCTCTGAACTACCAAGCCAATAAAGGATAGAAGTTGTCCAAGAAAAAGCTCAAATATCACAGACTACGGTGACCTGCCTGGGCTTCATTCTCACAGAAGGTCGGAGAAGCTCATCCCAGGAAAGGGAAGAAACAATTTACAGCCTTACCCCTTTCTAAAACTAGAAGACAGCTTAGGGGTTCCTGGGGAGGCCAGAGTTTGCTGCTTCTGGATCCCTAACTACAGTCTACTAGCTGGGCCTCTATATGAAACACTGAAAGGAAAAGATGATGATCCTTTTGAATAGAATCCAGAAGTGGCCTTTCAAGAATGGAAAGAGCAGTCAATTCAGACCCTTGCCCTGGAACTCCCTAATTTAGCTAAACCCTTTGACCTTTACATTCCTGGTGAAAGGTGAATTGCCATTGGAGTATTAGTGCAAAACCTGGGACCACTTGAAATGGAACAATGCAAGAATGCCATCCAGGTAGGATAAACTATAGTCACCAAGGGGCTTGGCCCACTGCAACATCTGGCCAACATACTGGCGGTATCTAAAAACCTGGAAATCAGCAGCTCAAAAGGCCACCTCCCTCCTAAGGGAAAAGGACCCCACGTGGTGTTCCTAACCCCCAACCATGCCCTGAAGTTGCAGGGTTTGCTCCGTGGGCACACTGACCTCCAGTGAGGAAGCCCTCCTACTCCAACATCCAGAGAGATATCCGGGGGCAACGGGGCACCATGACGACACATGTGACCATCACTTGACCTGGAGTTTCTCTCATAAAACAACAAGAGTGTGTCACAAAAGAGTAGACTACTGCTTGCAGGACTTACTGCACCCAGAGGGGAGGTAATAATCTTGGCAGGGGAACCGTATATCACGCTGTCACCATAGAAAAGCCTACAGACACCGTGATGATGGTGACCAGTAAGACCGGCTGGACTCCTGTTTACTTCAAAAGGCTGTTGACTCAGTGGCCATCATGGTCCTTCATCACAACTGACCCTGGACTGTCCGGGAGTTGAGCAGGCAGGGTCCTGACACCTGGTGCTGTTTTTACGTTAATTCAGAGGCCTAATTGAAGAAAGTGCAGACTACTAGTCAGAGCATCTAGGCTGGCAGAAACGGTCAGCCTAAAGTGTCTGAACAAATGTGTGGCGGGGTGAAAGTGGACCTCACAGCGTCACTGCACATTTCCTTCCCGGACCCTTAAAGGTCATTAGAATCTATAACACTTCCAATGCTCGTGCTCAGGCAGATGAACAGGGAGGCTGGAGGCCTGGGGACAATCAACGTCACCTAGAGGCTGCTGGGGAGAAGTTCTGACCCTCGCCCACGGGTATAAGGGCTCCTAACTCAGCACTCAGCAGTTACAGAAGAAGGGTCTGCACCCTCAGCACTCCAAGAATGAGGAAGAGGACAAAAGGCAGAAGAGGGGTTTGTCCCAGGCAAAGCCCATTAAAAATCCCTGGGAGATAAAAATAGAATCTGGGCAATAAAATAAAGTCTAACCTTTCTTATCCTTTGTGCTTTGTCTAATTTCATGTGCTCCTAGGGTCCCGCATACAGAGGTTCCACACCCGGCACTTCAGACCAGATTTCCTAGTACAGAATGGCTGGGTCGACACATCAGGTCCTGGGGCCCAGTGCAGACTCCGCGATATAGAGCCTGAGCTGCAGCCAACAGGGCCCTCGAGAGCTCTGCCCCCTCCCTCCCACTGAATCTGACAGGATCTCTACACAGCAGCCCAGCCCACAGCCCACGGGGTAGCACATGCTCTCACCTCTCCATTCTCTGATCAAAATATAAAGTTTCCTTTGCTTCTGAACCAAACTCAGTCTCGATCTTTTGGCTCCAATGACACTGGGCGTGGGGACACTTGTTGGGGTCCACTCTGGAGGATCAGTAACAGAAATTGAGAACGTTGTAACTTCAATGAACAGATGTGTGAGCCAAACTATAATTAACATAGAACAGTGTATAAGGCTCGGGTAAAATAAGATGTTTCTAACACTTCCATTTGATATTTCCATCACTTTATTATAAGCAAGTTCAGTGAAAAGGTTTGTCTTATTTGTCAGGTCAATATTAGAGAAGCGAAGTGATTTCTTTCCAAGGATGTACATCTAATAATCTTGGTTAAAGCTTCAATCTTGTTTTAAATGCTTTTCCATTGAAAATGATACCTCTCATTCAGCTCCCCCATTTCTGAGAAGTATAAAATCTTATAAGTTATTATTACCAAAGTGGAAAGGTGGGAGGAGGGATAAATTAACAGTTTGGGATTAACACATACACACTGCTATGTATAAAATAGATCGTCAACAAGGAACTACTCTATAGCACAGGGAACTACACTCAATATTTTGCAATAACCTATAAGGGGAAATAATCTGAAAAAGAATAGATATTTTTATTGACATCATCTATCAATGACAGTTAAAATGGAACCTAAGGGAAGCCGGTGGTCAGTGCTTCTGACCCTGAAGACTTCAATCATCTAAAGTTTGGACTCTGCCTACTTCCCAAGGCCCTTAATGAACATATGTGTAGCCGTAGCTTAAAAAATTCCCCAGTTTGGGTAGCGGAGAGACACTGATTTTGAAAAAGCCCTGGTGTTCTCCTCACATGAACGGGACACTTCCTACAGCTAAAACATGCCTGTCACACCCAGAGGATGGTATATCGTCTGATCGGGAAGAGTTTGGAAAAGGCATCTCATCTCCTCATCTCCTGGTGCTCGGGTTCACCACTCCGGCGTCTTTACTAACAGTCTCCCCACTTGGAGATGTCAGCACTGTCAACATCCTGTTGCACACAGTTTGGAATTTGTCCAAGGATGAAGCAGAAGGAGGAGGAACAATGAGAGACAAGTCCTAGGTTTTCGGACAGACATATGTCACTCTAATTTCCAATCAGGAAGACGAATTGACCAAAGGCTAGGGTTGCCCATGGAAACAGAATAGGGCTTGAGGAAATCCCGCTGCTTTGTGGCCAGTTCCCATAAACACAAGTTGAAAAATGGAACTCAGGGACACTAAAATTCACGAAACTGCAGAGTTGAAAATATCTATCACTGAAAAATGTCTTGAGGAAAGTCAGAGAAAAGGACTTGTAAGCAACGGAGAATGGCAGGAAAGGGATTGGATGAGGTAGAAAGGACTCGCCATTAAGCACAAGAAAAGGGGCTGAACATTGCCAACATTGCAGTTGGCCAAAAAGGGTGTATGCATCTTTTTCTGTATATATTCAAGAAAAGGGCATACACTTTTTTAGCCAACCAAACAGGTGGGCACTGGAAATCAGTACTACAAAACATATCACTTCGCATCAGTCAGAAGAGCCTTCCTCATAAAGTGTAAACACCAGAAATGCAGGACAGGGCAAGGAGAAAAGGGAGCCCTGTGAGGCTTATAGTGGAAATGTATATTGCCAACGGTCACTCTGGAAAAGTGTATTGTGATTACTAAAGCATCTAAAAAATGAGCTACAGAGCACAGGGCACTTGCACTCATGGACGTATATCTTGGGAAAAAGAAAAATCGAGAGGACACAGGCACCCCAATGTTTACCGCCTCTCTGTTTAATATATCCTCGATTAGGTTATAATTTATATGTCTCTGGAGGGAAAAAATGGACAGAGGTGTGGCACTTATGTAGAGTGGAATATTACTCAGCCTGAAAATCAATGAAACATGGCCAGTTGTAACAACCCCAGAGGAGTTACGTATGATCATTTGAAGTCACATAATTCAAAAAGACAAAGACATACGATATTACTAATACATGGAATGTAAACGTGGCTACAAATGAACTGAATTACAAAAGAGAACGGGGTCTCAAATTTAGAAAACCAACTTATGCTTGCTTAAGGATCAAGGAGAGTTGGGGTGCTGCATAAAACCAGAGATTGAAATTAGCACAGATACCGTTCCATAAGCCAAATATGTAATAGAAAAAACCTACTTCCTGGTCAACGAAATGGACTCAACACCCCATATTCAGTGCCTAGGAATATACAGGATGAGTAAGAGTCTTAATACCTATGGATTTATATGTCTCCATAAGAGAATCAAGCGTGTGTACAGTGACAAAAACGCAGCAGTGAAAATCAGCTAAATCCCATTATCAAAATAAATTTCAAAAACAAAAAAAATGACAGTGAAATAGAGAGCAATTCTTAAATAATTCATTCAGGGCTTGTGATGCAACCTGGATTTACCTCATCTACACCCAGAGCTGCGTGAGACATAAGTTTGGAGACATCGGGCTGATAGCATTGGTGAGGTTCAATGAGCAAATGCAGACCATTTGAAGTCATACTGTATGGTACCCTTTCCATGGGTCCCAACTCTCCAGGTTTAAGCGATTCTTCCTTCAGCTAAAACATGCATGGGAAACCCACAGTATGGTGCACCGTGTGACCGGGAAACATTTTCAAATGCATCTCAGTTTTCGTCCCCTTTTACTCGGGTTCACCATTCCAGACCCTTTACTAACACTCTCCCCACTTGGAGAGTCAGTGCCTTTAACCTCCTGTTTGGCACAGTTTGCAATTTCTGCGCAAGATGAACAGGAATAGGGAGAACCAATGAGAGACTAGTTGTAGGTGTATGCATGGGCAAATTTAACGCTCATTTCCCACCAGGAAGAGGAATTAACCGAAGGCTCAGCATGCTGTGCTGGAACCAGATTAGGGCCTGAAGCAATCCTGAGGGTTTGCGGCCATCTCACAAGAAAGCGATTTGAAGAAAGGAGCTCCGGGGCACTGTAATTCAAAACCTGCAGTGTTGTAAATGACAGCTATCATCCAAAAATATATTGAAGGAAGGCTGCGAAGAGGACTTGAAAGCGGGGCAGAATTGCAGGAAACCGATTTCAGGGGGTAGATTGGAATTGCATTTAAAGCATAGGAAAAGAGGCAGAACGTCGACAATGATGGACTTGGCAAAAAGGGCGTATGCGTTTTTTCCGGAATATACGCATACGCCCTTTTTGGCCAACCAAGCAAGCATGTTAAAGACATCTGCACTACAATGAAGTCTCACTGCCCCCCGGTCAAAAGGGCCATCTGAAAAAAGTGTAAAATCCAGAAAGGCAGCACAGGCCATGGAGAACAGGGAGCCTTGTTATGCTCATGGGTGGGATGTAAATTGCCAACAGCCACTCTGGAGAAGTGTATTGTGTTTCCTGAAACACCTAAAAAACAAAGCAACAGAGCCTACGGCACTTCCACTTATGGTCCTATAGCTTAGGGAAATTAAAATAAAAAACAGACAGCCACCCCAAAGTTTCAGACGGCTCTGTTTACAAGAACCTCGTCTACGGTACAAGTTAAATATCCCAGAAAGCGAAAAATGGATAAAGAAGTTGTGGTACGTACGTACAATGGAATATCACTCACCAATGAAATCTATATCATCTGGCCCGTCGTGGCATAATGAGTGGGTACAGGTACGATGATTCTAAGAGAAATAAGTCACACAGAAAATGAAACATCATAAGTTATCTCTAATACACCGAATATAATCTTGGCTACACATGAACTGAATTACAAAACAGAACAGGGTCTCAAATTTAGAAAACCAACTTATGTTTGCTTAGGGGGAAAGGTGAGTTGGGGTGCTGCATAAAACCAGAGATAGAAATTAGCACAGATACCATTCCATACGTCAAATATGTTATAGTCAAGACCTACCCCTTGCTCAACGAAATGGGCTAAACACCCTATATTCAACGCTTAGGAATACACCTGACTAGTAAGAATCTTCAAACCCATGGATTTATATGTCTCCATAAGAGAATCAAGCGTGTGTACAGCTGCATGAAGGCAGCAGAGAAAATCCGATAAATCCTTTTATCAAAATGAATTACAAAAACAAAACACAATGACAGTGAAATAGAGAGCAATTCTTAAATAATTCATTCAGGGCTTGTGATGCAACCTGGATTTACCACATCTACACCCAGAGCTGAGTGAGACATAAGGTTGGGCACTTCGGGCTGATAGCATTGGTGAGGTTCGATGAGCAAATGCAGACCATTTGAAGTCATACTACATGGTACCCATTCCATGGGTCCCAAATCTCAAGGTTTAAGCGATTCTTCCTTCAGCTAAAGCATGCATGGGAAACCCACAGTATGGTGCACCGTGTGACCGGGAAACGTTTTCAAATGCATCTCAGTTTTCGTCCCCTTTTACTCGGGTTCACAATTCCAGACCCTTTACTAACACTCTACCCACTTGGAGAGTCAGTGCCTTTAACCTGCTGTTTGGCACAGTTTGCAATTTCTGCGCAAGATGAACAGGAATAGGGAGAACCAATGAGAGACTAGCTGTAGGTGTCTGCACGGGCAAATTTAACGCTCATTTCCAACCAGGAAGAGGAATTAACCAAACGCTCAGCATGCCGTGCCCGAACCAGATTAGGGCCTGAAGCAACCCTGCGAGTTTGCGCCCAGCTCACAAGAAAGCGATTTGAAGAAAGGAGCTCCGGGGCACTCTAATTCACAAACCTGCAGAGTTATAAATGACAGCTATCGTCCAAAAATATATTGAAGGAAGCCTGCGAAGAGGACTTGAAAGCGGGGCAGAATTGCAGGAAAACGATTTCAGGGGGTAGACTGGAATTGCATTTAAAGCATAGGAAAAGAGGCAGAACGTCGACAATGATGCACTTGGCCAAAAAGGGCATATGCGTTTTTTCCTGAATATATTCAGGAAAAAACGCGTACGCCCTATTTGGCCAACCAAGCAAGCATGTTAAAGAAATCTGCACTACAATGAAGTCTCACTGCCCCCCGGTCAAAAGGGCCATCTGAAAAAAGTGTAAAATCCAGAAAGGCAGCACAGGCCATGGAGAACAGGGAGCCTTGTTATGCTGATGGGCGGGATGTAAATTGCCAACAGCCACTCTGGAGAAGTGTATGGTGTTTCCTGAAACACCTAAAAAACAAAGCAACAGAGCCTACGGCACTTCCACTTATGGTCCTATAGCTTAGGGAAATTTAAATCAAAAACACACAGCCAAGCCAAAGTTTCAGATGGCTCTGTTTACAAGAACCTCTTCTACGGTACAAGTTAAATATCCCAGAAAGCGAAAAATGGATAAAGAAGTTGTGGTACGTACGTACAATGGAATATCAGTCACCAAGGAAAGCTATGTCATCTGGCCCGTCGTGGCGTAATGAGTGGATTCAGGTACGATGATTCTAAGTCAAATAAGTCACACAGAAAATGAAACATCATAAGATATCACTAACACACCGAATGTAATCTTGGCTACACATGAACTGAAATACAAAACAGAACAGGGTCTCAAATTTAGAAAACCAACTTATGTTTGCTTAAGGGGAAAGGTGAGTTGGGGTGCTGCATAAAACCAGAGATAGAAATTAGCACAGATACCATTCCATATGTCAAATATGTAATAGTCAAGACCTACCCCTTGCTCAACGAAATGGGCTAAACACCCTATATTCAACGCCTAGGAATACACCGGACTAGTAAGAATCTTCAAACCCATGGATTTATATGTCTCCATAAGAGAATCAAGCGTGTGTACAGCTGCATGAATGCAGCAGAGAAAATCCGATAAATCCTATTATCAAAATGAATTACAAAAACAAAACAAAATGACAGTGAAATAGAGAGCAATTCTTAAATAATTCATTCAGGGCTTGTGATGCAACCTGGATTTACCTCATCTACACCCAGAGCTGAGTGAGACATAAGGTTGGACACTTCGGGCTGATAGCATTGGTGAGGTTCGATGAGCAAATGCAGACCATTTGAAGTCATACTGCATGGTACCCATTCCATGGGTCCCAACTCTCCAGGTTTAAGCGATTCTTCCTTCAGCTAAAACATGCATGAGAAACCCACAGTATGGTGCACCGTGTGACCGGGAAACGTTTTCAAATGCATCTCAGTTTTTGTTCCCTTTTACTCGGGTTCACAATTCCAGACCCTTTACTAACACTCTCCCCACTTGGAGAGTCAGTGCCTTTAACCTGCTGTTTGGCACAGTTTGCAATTTCTGCGCAAGATGAACAGGAATAGGGAGAACCAATGAGAGACTAGCTGTAGGTGTCTGCACGGGCAAATTTAACGCTCATTTCCCACCAGGAAGAGGAATTAACCGAAGGCTCAGCATGCTGTGCCGGAACCAGATTAGGGCCTGAAGCAATCCTGAGGGTTTGCGGCCATCTCACAAGAAAGCGATTTGAAGAAAGGAGCTCCGGGGCACTGTAATTCAAAACCTGCAGTGTTGTAAATGACAGCTATCGTCCAAAAATATATTGAAGGAAGGCTGCGAAGAGGACTTGAAAGCGGGGCAGAATTGCAGGAAACCGATTTCAGGGGGTAGACTGGAATTGCATTTAAAGCATAGGAAAAGAGGCAGAACGTCGACAATGATGCACTTGGCAAAAAGGGCGTATGCGTTTTTTCCGGAATATACGCATACGCCCTTTTTGGCCAACCAAGCAAGCATGTTAAAGACATCTGCACTACAATGAAGTCTCACTGCCCCCCGGTCAAAAGGGCCATCTGAAAAAAGTGTAAAATCCAGAAAGGCAGCACAGGCCATGGAGAACAGGGAGCCTTGTTATGCTGATAGGCGGGATGTAAATTGCCAACAGCCACTCTGGAGAAGTGTATGGTGTTTCCTGAAACACCTAAAAAACAAAGCAACAGAGCCTACGGCACTTCCACTTATGGTCCTATAGCTTAGGGAAATAAAAATCAAAAACACACAGCCACCCCAAAGTTTCAGACGGCGCTGTTTACAAGAACCTCGTCTACGGTACAAGTTAAATATCCCAGAAAGCGAAAAATGGATAAAGAAGTTGTGGTACGTACGTACAATGGAATATCACTCACCAAGGAAATCTATGTCATCTGGCCCGTCGTGGCATAATGAGTGGATTCAGGTACGATGATTCTAAGAGAAATAAGTCACACAGAAAATGAAACATCATAAGTTATCTCTAATACACCGAATGTAATCTTGGCTACACATGAACTGAATTACAAAACAGAACAGTGTCTCAAATTTAGAAAACCAACTTATGTTTGCTTAAGGGGAAAGGTGAGTTGGGGTGCTGCATAAAACCAGAGATAGAAATTAGCACAGATACCATTCCATACGTCAAATATGTAATAGTCAAGACCTACCCCTTGCTCAACGAAATGGGCTAAACACCCTATATTCAACGCCTAGGAATACACCTGACTAGTAAGAATCTTCAAACCCATGGATTTATATGTCTCCATAAGAGAATCAAGCGTGTGTACAGCTGCATGAAGGCAGCAGAGAAAATCTGATAAATCCCATTATCAAAATGAATTACAAAAACAAAACACAATGACAGTGAAATAGAGAGCAATTCTTAAATAATTCATTCAGGTCTTGTGATGCAACCTGGATTTACCTCATCTACACCCAGAGCTGAGTGAGACATAAGGTTGGATACTTCGGGGTGATAGCGTTGGTGAGGTTCGATGAGCAAATGCAGACCATTTGAAGTCATACTGCATGGTACCCATTCCATGGGTCCTTACTCTCCAGGTTTAAGCGATTCTTCCTTCAGCTAAAGCATGCATGGGAAACCCACAGTATGGTGCACCGTGTGACCGGGAAACGTTTTCAAATGCATCTCAGTTTTTGTCCCCTTTTACTCGGGTTCACAATTCCAGACCCTTTACTAACACTCTCCCCACTTGGAGAGTCAGTGCCTTTAACCTCCTATTTGGCACAGTTTGCAATTTCTGCGCAAGATGAACAGGAATAGGGAGTACCAATGAGAGACTAGCTGTAGGTGTCTGCACGGGCAAATTTAATGCTCATTTCCAACCAGGAAGAGGAATTAACCAAACGCTCAGCATGCCGTGCCGGAACCAGATTAGGGCCTGAAGCAATCCTGCGGGTTTGCGGCCAGCTCAAAAGAAAGCGATTTGAAGAAAGGAGCTCAGGGGCACTCTAATTCACAAACCTGCAGAGTTATAAGTGACAGCTATAATCCAAAAATATATTGAAGGAAGGCTGTGAAGAGGACTTGAAAGCGGGGCAAAATTGCAGGAAAACGATTTCAGGGGGTAGACTGGAATTGCATTTAAAGCATAGGAAAAGAGGCAGAACGTCGACAATGATGCACTTGGCCAAAAAGGGCATATGCGTTTTTTCCTGAATATATTCAGGAAAAAACGCATACGCCCTTTTTGGCCAACCAAGCAAGCGTGTAAAGGAAATCTGCACTACAATGAAGCCTCACTGCCCCCCGGTCAAAAGGGCCATCTGAAAAAAGTGTAAAATCCAGAAAGGCAGGACAGGCCATGGAGAACATGTAGCCTTGTTATGCTGATGGGCGGGATGTGAACCGCCAACAGCCACTCTGGAGAACTGTATGGTGTTTCCGGAAACACGTAGGAAACAAAGCAACACAGCCTATGGCACTTCCACTTATGGTCCTATAGCTTAGGGACATTAAAATGAAAAACACAGAGCCACCCCAAAGTTTGGGACGGCTCTGTTTACAAGAACCTCGTCTACGATACAAGTTAAATATCCCAGAAATCGAAATATGGATAAAGAAGATGTGGTACGTATGTACAATGGAATATCACTCAGCAATGATATCTATGTCATCAGGCCAGTAGTGGCATAATGAATGGATTCAGGTATGATGATTTTACGTGAAATAAGTCACACAGAAAAAGAAACATCATAAGTTATCACTAATACATGGAATGTAAACTTGGCTACACATGAACTGATCTACAAAACAGAACACGGTCTCAAATTTAGAAAACGAACTTACGCTTGCTTATGGGGAAAGGTGAGTTGGCGTGCTGCATAAAACCAGAGATTGAAATTAGCACAGATATCTTTCCATAAGCCAAATATATAATAGACAAGACCTACTCCTTGCTCAACGAAATGAACTCAACACCCCATATTCAACGCCTCGGAATATACCTGACTAGTAAGAATCTTAAAACCCATGGATTTATATGTCTCCGTAAGAGAATCAAGCGTGTGTACAGTGGCCTAAACGCAGCAGTGAAAATCGGATAACTTCCTTTATCAAAAAAAATTTCAAAAACAAAACACAATGACAGTGAAATAGAGAGCAATTCTTAAATAATTCATTCAGGGCTTGTGATGCAACCTGGATTTACCACATCTACACCCAGAGCTGGGTGAGACATAAGGCTGGACACTTCCCGCTGATACCATTGGTGAGGCTCGGTGAGCAAATGCAGACCGTTTGAAGGCATACTGCATGGTACCCATTCCATGGGTCCCAACTCTCCAGGTTTAAGGGATTCTTCCTTCAGCTAAAACATGCATGAGAAACGCAGAGTATATTCCACCATGTGATTGCGAAACGTTTTCAAATGCATCTCAGTTTTTGTGCCCTGGTACTCGGGTTCACCATTCCAGACGCTTTACTAACACTCTCCCCACTTGGAGAGTCAATGCCTTTAACATCCTGTTCAGCACAGTTTGCAATTTCTGAGCAAGATGAACAGGAATAGGGAGAACCAATGAGAGACTAGCTGTAGGTGCCTGCACGGGCAAGTGTAACGACCATTTCCCACCAGGAAGAGGAATTAACCAAAGGGTCAGCGTGCCCTGCCAGAAACAGATTAGCGCCTGAAGCATTCCTGCGGTTTTCGGCCAGCTCACAAGAAAGCGAGTTGAAGAAAGGAGCTCAGGGGCACTCTAATTCACAAACCTGCAGAGTTATGAATGACAGCTATCGTCCAAAAATATATTGAAGTAAGTCTGCGAAGAGGACTGGAAAGGGGGGCAGCATTTGAGGAAAACTATTTCAGGGGGTAGACTGGAATTGCACTTAAAGCATAGGAAATGAGGCAGAATGTCGACAATGATGCACTTTGCCAAAAAGGGCGTATGCATTTTTTCCTGAATATATTCAGGAAAAAACGCATACACCCTTGATGGCCAACCAAGCAAGCCTGTAAAGGAAATCTGCACCAAGGGCAGAAAGCTGTTGGGGGGATGGTGGTGTGAAGAGTTGAGAGATTGGGATTGACATGTATACATTTATATGTATAAAATAGATAACCAATAAGAACCTGCTGTATAAAAAATAAGATTAAAAATTAAAAAAAATAAAATTAAAAAGTAAAACAGAAAAAATATTCTTCCCTCCACATACATGTATTTATATGAATAAATTATTTCTATGCTTATATTTGTAAATGCAAAAAAGAGGAATGAAATCTACCTTGAACCAAAAACGAAAAATAGAAAAAACAAACAGAATCCACAAGTTACACAGAGGAAAACCGTATCAGGACACTTGCTCCAGTTGTAAACAATTCTGAAGTTGGTCAGTGGTGGGGAATCATCTCCCATACAGCCAGCAGGCCCCACGCAACAAGCGTCCTCATTGCAAAGCTGGGGGACCGTGCTGAGGCATCTGTGAGTAAACGTGGTCCGAGCCCCAGGCCAGCTGCTGCTGAAATGTTCCCACCCTTCCCAGATAAAACACCTGAATATGTTCAAGGACTTGAAAGCCTAGAGGAAGGGCAATGGAGCCACACGAGTGATTGCATGCCAGCCAACTTGGTGCCTGCAGGCCAGCCAGGATGGTCCTGGCCCTGGGTGCTCTTCTGGAAGCTTTCCATTTCCCTGCCTGAGATACCCCTCCTGTCCCGGCCCCCACTGATTTCTTCCTTCCTCACGTCTGCCCAGGGAGAAATTCCAGCGCCAGGTATGGGTGACACATCCTCTTCTTTAGCAGGTGGCATCTTGACAACTGCTGCAGAAAGTCCAGCAGAGCCCCACTCACACTGGGCCACCCACAACGCCGTGACCTGTCACTCCCTCCCACCAGCCCAGCCCCGAGACTGCTGACAGGGCAGAGAAAATGGCGTCAGGCACAGCTGCAGGGGTTCTTGCTGCCTGGAGCGGTGTTTATATTGATCTCAAAACAGGCACACCTGGGGAGGGCTGGCCGGCATGGTCAGGCTGCCCAGGTCAGCCAATCATCACCCCTCAGGGTCTCACAGTTGCAGAAAATGGAACTTGCTGAATCGGCCAGGTCCAAGGAACAGGTGTGGGCTCTTGAGAGTCAGGATAGACAATGGGCTGCAGCTCTGGCTTGTATTCTAATCATTTTATCTGGCCCATGAGTGGGAGACAGCTTCAAGAAAACCCTGGCCTAATAAGAGGACCCCAGGAGTCAGGGAGAGGAGGGGTGGGTGGTGGGTGGTGGGTGGAGACAGAGGCCTGGTGCCCCGGGTGCAGTGGAAGTCTCTGGAAGACCAGGTGGTGGCAGGCCGTACAGAGTGATGCCCAGGGTCACAGACCTGTCGGAGTTGCTATTTGTTAGTTCAAGTCCTGCTCTGAGGTGCTCTGTGTCAGATCTGAGTGACAGGTGAGCTGAGAGTGCTCTGCAATGAGGGCAATGTGCACGGTTCCTGTGTGCCCTGCCCTGCCACAGTACCTGCAAGTGTAGCTCTGTATCCTGGGAGGGAGCTGACCACGAGAGCCCCATGGGCTGCAGGGGACCTGCCCAGGGAACCCCATATCCTGGGATGGGCCTGACCATGAGAGCCCCATGGGCTGGTGTGGAGGTGGGGTACCTGCCCAGGTGAGCTCCATATCCTGAGATTGGCCTGACCACGAGAGCCCCATGGGCTGCCAGGGGCCTGGTAAAGATGTCAGGATCGTCAGTGAAGCCACCGAGTATATACCTCCAGTAGTTCCTAATTCCTACACCCTGCTGGTCATTCTACCAACCACCAGGAGACGGTATTCTGTATTAGTCTTCAATGATGCCTTCTTTTGTATGCCATTAGTCCCAGAGTCACAAGAAATTTTGGCTTGTAAGTGGCAGGACTCAACATACAACTAAAACAATACATCCAGGCCGTCTTGCCCCAAGTGTTCAAAAATTCCCACACCATCTTTGGGGAAAGCTTAGCTAAAGACGTAAAAGTTCTACCTCTGGAAAAGGAAACACTCCTTCAATATGCTGACGACATTCTGATCACCAGCCCTACTAAGGAGGCCTCTGAACTACCAAGCCAATAAAGGATAGAAGTTGTCCAAGAAAAAGCTCAAATATCACAGACTACGGTGACCTGCCTGGGCTTCATTCTCACAGAAGGTCGGAGAAGCTCATCCCAGGAAAGGGAAGAAACAATTTACAGCCTTACCCCTTTCTAAAACTAGAAGACAGCTTAGGGGTTCCTGGGGAGGCCAGAGTTTGCTGCTTCTGGATCCCTAACTACAGTCTACTAGCTGGGCCTCTATATGAAACACTGAAAGGAAAAGATGATGATCCTTTTGAATAGAATCCAGAAGTGGCCTTTCAAGAATGGAAAGAGCAGTCAATTCAGACCCTTGCCCTGGAACTCCCTAATTTAGCTAAACCCTTTGACCTTTACATTCCTGGTGAAAGGTGAATTGCCATTGGAGTATTAGTGCAAAACCTGGGACCACTTGAAATGGAACAATGCAAGAATGCCATCCAGGTAGGATAAACTATAGTCACCAAGGGGCTTGGCCCACTGCAACATCTGGCCAACATACTGGCGGTATCTAAAAACCTGGAAATCAGCAGCTCAAAAGGCCACCTCCCTCCTAAGGGAAAAGGACCCCACGTGGTGTTCCTAACCCCCAACCATGCCCTGAAGTTGCAGGGTTTGCTCCGTGGGCACACTGACCTCCAGTGAGGAAGCCCTCCTACTCCAACATCCAGAGAGATATCCGGGGGCAACGGGGCACCATGACGACACATGTGACCATCACTTGACCTGGAGTTTCTCTCATAAAACAACAAGAGTGTGTCACAAAAGAGTAGACTACTGCTTGCAGGACTTACTGCACCCAGAGGGGAGGTAATAATCTTGGCAGGGGAACCGTATATCACGCTGTCACCATAGAAAAGCCTACAGACACCGTGATGATGGTGACCAGTAAGACCGGCTGGACTCCTGTTTACTTCAAAAGGCTGTTGACTCAGTGGCCATCATGGTCCTTCATCACAACTGACCCTGGACTGTCCGGGAGTTGAGCAGGCAGGGTCCTGACACCTGGTGCTGTTTTTACGTTAATTCAGAGGCCTAATTGAAGAAAGTGCAGACTACTAGTCAGAGCATCTAGGCTGGCAGAAACGGTCAGCCTAAAGTGTCTGAACAAATGTGTGGCGGGGTGAAAGTGGACCTCACAGCGTCACTGCACATTTCCTTCCCGGACCCTTAAAGGTCATTAGAATCTATAACACTTCCAATGCTCGTGCTCAGGCAGATGAACAGGGAGGCTGGAGGCCTGGGGACAATCAACGTCACCTAGAGGCTGCTGGGGAGAAGTTCTGACCCTCGCCCACGGGTATAAGGGCTCCTAACTCAGCACTCAGCAGTTACAGAAGAAGGGTCTGCACCCTCAGCACTCCAAGAATGAGGAAGAGGACAAAAGGCAGAAGAGGGGTTTGTCCCAGGCAAAGCCCATTAAAAATCCCTGGGAGATAAAAATAGAATCTGGGCAATAAAATAAAGTCTAACCTTTCTTATCCTTTGTGCTTTGTCTAATTTCATGTGCTCCTAGGGTCCCGCATACAGAGGTTCCACACCCGGCACTTCAGACCAGATTTCCTAGTACAGAATGGCTGGGTCGACACATCAGGTCCTGGGGCCCAGTGCAGACTCCGCGATATAGAGCCTGAGCTGCAGCCAACAGGGCCCTCGAGAGCTCTGCCCCCTCCCTCCCACTGAATCTGACAGGATCTCTACACAGCAGCCCAGCCCACAGCCCACGGGGTAGCACATGCTCTCACCTCTCCATTCTCTGATCAAAATATAAAGTTTCCTTTGCTTCTGAACCAAACTCAGTCTCGATCTTTTGGCTCCAATGACACTGGGCGTGGGGACACTTGTTGGGGTCCACTCTGGAGGATCAGTAACAGAAATTGAGAACGTTGTAACTTCAATGAACAGATGTGTGAGCCAAACTATAATTAACATAGAACAGTGTATAAGGCTCGGGTAAAATAAGATGTTTCTAACACTTCCATTTGATATTTCCATCACTTTATTATAAGCAAGTTCAGTGAAAAGGTTTGTCTTATTTGTCAGGTCAATATTAGAGAAGCGAAGTGATTTCTTTCCAAGGATGTACATCTAATAATCTTGGTTAAAGCTTCAATCTTGTTTTAAATGCTTTTCCATTGAAAATGATACCTCTCATTCAGCTCCCCCATTTCTGAGAAGTATAAAATCTTATAAGTTATTATTACCAAAGTGGAAAGGTGGGAGGAGGGATAAATTAACAGTTTGGGATTAACACATACACACTGCTATGTATAAAATAGATCGTCAACAAGGAACTACTCTATAGCACAGGGAACTACACTCAATATTTTGCAATAACCTATAAGGGGAAATAATCTGAAAAAGAATAGATATTTTTATTGACATCATCTATCAATGACAGTTAAAATGGAACCTAAGGGAAGCCGGTGGTCAGTGCTTCTGACCCTGAAGACTTCAATCATCTAAAGTTTGGACTCTGCCTACTTCCCAAGGCCCTTAATGAACATATGTGTAGCCGTAGCTTAAAAAATTCCCCAGTTTGGGTAGCGGAGAGACACTGATTTTGAAAAAGCCCTGGTGTTCTCCTCACATGAACGGGACACTTCCTACAGCTAAAACATGCCTGTCACACCCAGAGGATGGTATATCGTCTGATCGGGAAGAGTTTGGAAAAGGCATCTCATCTCCTCATCTCCTGGTGCTCGGGTTCACCACTCCGGCGTCTTTACTAACAGTCTCCCCACTTGGAGATGTCAGCACTGTCAACATCCTGTTGCACACAGTTTGGAATTTGTCCAAGGATGAAGCAGAAGGAGGAGGAACAATGAGAGACAAGTCCTAGGTTTTCGGACAGACATATGTCACTCTAATTTCCAATCAGGAAGACGAATTGACCAAAGGCTAGGGTTGCCCATGGAAACAGAATAGGGCTTGAGGAAATCCCGCTGCTTTGTGGCCAGTTCCCATAAACACAAGTTGAAAAATGGAACTCAGGGACACTAAAATTCACGAAACTGCAGAGTTGAAAATATCTATCACTGAAAAATGTCTTGAGGAAAGTCAGAGAAAAGGACTTGTAAGCAACGGAGAATGGCAGGAAAGGGATTGGATGAGGTAGAAAGGACTCGCCATTAAGCACAAGAAAAGGGGCTGAACATTGCCAACATTGCAGTTGGCCAAAAAGGGTGTATGCATCTTTTTCTGTATATATTCAAGAAAAGGGCATACACTTTTTTAGCCAACCAAACAGGTGGGCACTGGAAATCAATACTACAAAACATATCACTTCGCATCAGTCAGAAGAGCCTTCCTCATAAAGTGTAAACACCAGAAATGCAGGACAGGGCAAGGAGAAAAGGGAGCCCTGTGAGGCTTATAGTGGAAATGTATATTGCCAACGGTCACTCTGGAAAAGTGTATTGTGATTACTAAAGCATCTAAAAAATGAGCTACAGAGCACAGGGCACTTGCACTCATGGACGTATATCTTGGGAAAAAGAAAAATCGAGAGGACACAGGCACCCCAATGTTTACCGCCTCTCTGTTTAATATATCCTCGATTAGGTTATAATTTATATGTCTCTGGAGGGAAAAAATGGACAGAGGTGTGGCACTTATGTAGAGTGGAATATTACTCAGCCTGAAAATCAATGAAACATGGCCAGTTGTAACAACCCCAGAGGAGTTACGTATGATCATTTGAAGTCACATAATTCAAAAAGACAAAGACATACGATATTACTAATACATGGAATGTAAACGTGGCTACAAATGAACTGAATTACAAAAGAGAACGGGGTCTCAAATTTAGAAAACCAACTTATGCTTGCTTAAGGATCAAGGAGAGTTGGGGTGCTGCATAAAACCAGAGATTGAAATTAGCACAGATACCGTTCCATAAGCCAAATATGTAATAGAAAAAACCTACTTCCTGGTCAACGAAATGGACTCAACACCCCATATTCAGTGCCTAGGAATATACAGGATGAGTAAGAGTCTTAATACCTATGGATTTATATGTCTCCATAAGAGAATCAAGCGTGTGTACAGTGACAAAAACGCAGCAGTGAAAATCAGCTAAATCCCATTATCAAAATAAATTTCAAAAACAAAAAAAATGACAGTGAAATAGAGAGCAATTCTTAAATAATTCATTCAGGGCTTGTGATGCAACCTGGATTTACCTCATCTACACCCAGAGCTGCGTGAGACATAAGTTTGGAGACATCGGGCTGATAGCATTGGTGAGGTTCAATGAGCAAATGCAGACCATTTGAAGTCATACTGTATGGTACCCTTTCCATGGGTCCCAACTCTCCAGGTTTAAGCGATTCTTCCTTCAGCTAAAACATGCATAGGAAACCCACAGTATGGTGCACCGTGTGACCGGGAAACATTTTCAAATGCATCTCAGTTTTCGTCCCCTTTTACTCGGGTTCACCATTCCAGACCCTTTACTAACACTCTCCCCACTTGGAGAGTCAGTGCCTTTAACCTCCTGTTTGGCACAGTTTGCAATTTCTGCGCAAGATGAACAGGAATAGGGAGAACCAATGAGAGACTAGTTGTAGGTGTATGCACGGGCAAATTTAACGCTCATTTCCCACCAGGAAGAGGAATTAACCAAACGCTCAGCATGCCGTGCCGGAACTAGATTAGGTCCTGAAGCAATCCTGCGGGTTTGCGGCCAGCTCACAAGAAAGCGATTTGAAGAAAGGAGCTCAGGGGCACTGTAATTCACAAACCTGCAGAGTTATAAATGACTGCTATCATCCAAAAATATATTGAAGGAAGGCTGCGAAGACGACTTGAAAGCGGGGCAGAATTGCAGGAAAACGATTTCAGGGGGTAGACTGGAATTGCATTTAAAGCATAGGAAAAGAGGCAGAACGTCGACAATGATGCACTTGGCCAAAAAGGGCGTATGCGAATTTTCCTGAATATATTCAGGAAAAAACGCATACGCCCTTTTTGGCCAACCAAGCAAGCATGTTAAAGAAATCTGCACTACAATGAATTCTCACTGCCCCCCGGTCAAAAGGGACATCTGAAAAAAGTGTAAAATGCAGAAATGCAGCACAGGCCATGGAGAACAGGGAGCCTTGTTATGCTCATGGGTGGGATGTAAATTGCCAACAGCCACTCTGGAGAAGTGTATTGTGTTTCCTGAAACACCTAAAAAACAAAGCAACGGAGCCTATGGCACTTCCACTTATGGTCCTATAGCTTAGGGAAATGAAAATCAAAAACACACAGCCACCCCAAAGTTTCAGACGGCGCTGTTTACAAGAACCTCGTCTACGGTACAAGTTAAATATCCCAGAAAGCGAAAAATGGATAAAGAAGTTGTGGTACGTACGTACAATGGAGTATCACTCACCAATGAAATCTATGTCATCTGGCCCGTCGTGGCATAATGAGTGGATTCAGGTACGATGATTCTAAGAGAAATAAGTCACACAGAAAAACAAACATCATAAGTTATCTCTAATACACCGAATGTAATCTTGGCTACACATGAACTGAAATACAAAACAGAACAGGGTCTCAAATTTAGAAAACCAACTTATGTTTGCTTAAGGGGAAAGGTGAGTTGGGGTGCTGCATAAAACCAGAGATATAAATTAGCACAGATACCATCCCATACGTCAAATATGTAATAGTCAAGACCTACCCCTTGCTCAACGAAATGGGCTAAACACCCTATATTCAACGCCTAGGAATACACCTGACTAGTAAGAATCTTCAAACCCATGGATTTATATGTCTCCATAAGAGAATCAACCGTGTGTACAGCTGCATGAAGGCAGCAGAGAAAATCCGATAAATCCCATTATCAAAATGAATTACAAAAACAAAACACAATGACAGTGAAATAGAGAGCAATTCTTAAATAATTCATTCAGGTCTTGAGATGCAACCTGGATTTACCTCATCTACACCCAGAGCTGAGTGAGACATAAGGTTGGATACTTCGGGCTGATAGCGTTGGTGAGGTTCGATGAGCAAATGCAGACCATTTGAAGTCATACTGCATGGTACCCATTCCATGGGTCCTTACTCTCCAGGTTTAAGCGATTCTTCCTTCAGCTAAAACATGCATGGGAAACCCACAGTATGGTGCACCGTGTGACCGGGAAACGTTTTCAAATGCATCTCAGTTTTCGTCCCCTTTTACTCGGGTTCACAATTCCAGATCCTTTACTAACACTCTCCCCACTTGGAGAGTCAGTGCCTTTAACCTCCTGTTTGGCACAGTTTGCAATTTCTGCGCAAGATGAACAGGAATAGGGAGAACCAATGTGAGACTACCTGTAGGTGTCTGCACGGGCAAATTTAACGCTCATTTCCCACCAGGAAGAGGAATTAACCAAACGCTCAGCATGCCGTGCCGGAACCAGATTAGGGCCTGAAGCAACCCTGCGAGTTTGCGGCCAGCTCACAAGAAAGCGATTTGAAGAAAGGAGCTCCGGGGCACTCTAATTCACAAACCTGCAGACTTATAAATGACAGCTATCGTCCAAAAATATATTGAAGGAAGCCTGCGAAGAGGACTTGAAAGCGGGGCAGAATTGCAGGAAAACGATTTCAGGGGGTAGACTGGAATTGCATTTAAAGCATAGGAAAAGAGGCAGAACATCGACAATGATGCACTTGGCCAAAAAGGGCGTATGCGTTTTTTCCTGAATATATTCAGGAAAAAACGCATACGCCCTTTTTGGCCAACCAAGCAAGCATGTTAAAGAAATCTGCACTACAATGAAGTCTCACTGCCCCCCGGTCAAAAGGGCCATCTGAAAAAAGTGTAAAATCCAGAAAGGCAGCACAGGCCATGGAGAACAGGGAGCCTTGTTATGCTGATGGGCGGGATGTAAATTGCCAACAGCCACTCTGGAGAAGTGTATGGTGTTTCCTGAAACACCTAAAAAACAAAGCAACAGAGCCTACGGCACTTCCACTTATGGTCCTATCGCTTAGGGAAATTTAAATCAAAAACACACAGCCAAGCCAAAGTTTCAGATGGCTCTGTTTACAAGAACCTCTTCTACGGTACAAGTTAAATATCCCAGAAAGCGAAAAATGGATAAAGAAGTTGTGGTACGTACGTACAATGGAATATCAGTCACCAAGGAAAGCTATGTCATCTGGCCCGTCGTGGCGTAATGAGTGGATTCAGGTACGATGATTCTAAGTCAAATAAGTCACACAGAAAATGAAACATCATAAGATATCACTAACACACCGAATGTAATCTTGGCTACACATGAACTGAAATACAAAACAGAACAGGGTCTCAAATTTAGAAAACCAACTTATGTTTGCTTAAGGGGAAAGGTGAGTTGGGGTGCTGCATAAAACCAGAGATAGAAATTAGCACAGATACCATTCCATATGTCAAATATGTAATAGTCAAGACCTACCCCTTGCTCAACGAAATGGGCTAAACACCCTATATTCAACGCCTAGGAATACACCTGACTAGTAAGAATCTTCAAACCCATGGATTTATATGTCTCCATAAGAGAATCAAGCCTGTGTACAGCTGCATGAATGCAGCAGAGAAAATCCGATAAATCCTATTATCAAAATGAATTACAAAAACAAAACACAATGACAGTGAAATAGAGAGCAATTCTTAAATAATTCATTCAGGGCTTGTGATGCAACCTGGATTTACCTCATCTACACCCAGAGCTGAGTGAGACATAAGGTGGGACACTTCAGGCTGATAGCATTGGTGAGGTTCAATGAGCAAATGCAGACCATTTGAAGTCATACTGCATGGTACCCATTCCATGGGTCCCAACTCTCCAGGTTTAAGCGATTCTTCCTTCAGCTAAAGCATGCATGGGAAGCCCACAGTATGGTGCACCGTGTGACCGGGAAACATTTTCAAATGCATCTCAGTTTTTGTCCCCTTTTACTCGGGTTCACAATTCCAGACCCTTTACTAACACTCTCCCCACTTGGAGAGTCAGTGCCTTTAACCTCCTATTTGGCACAGTTTGCAATTTCTGCGCAAGATGAACAGGAATAGGGAGTACCAATGAGAGACTAGCTGTAGGTGTCTGCACGGGCAAATTTAACGCTCATTTCCAACCAGGAAGAGGAATTAACCAAACGCTCAGCATGCCGTGCCAGAACCAGATTAGGGCCTGAAGCAATCCTGCGGGTTTGCGGCCAGCTCAAAAGAAAGCGATTTGAAGAAAGGAGCTCAGGGGCACTCTAATTCACAAACCTGCAGAGTTATAAGTGACAGCTATCATCCAAAAATATATTGAAGGAAGGCTGTGAAGAGGACTTGAAAGCGGGGCAAAATTGCAGGAAAACGATTTCAGGGGGTAGACTGGAATTGCATTTAAAGCATAGGAAAAGAGGCAGAACGTCGACAATGATGCACTTGGCCAAAAAGGGCGTATGCGTTTTTTCCTGAATATATTCAGGAAAAAACGCATACGCCCTTTTTGGCCAACCAAGCAAGCATGTTAAAGAAATCTGCACTACAATGAAGTCTCACTGCCCCCCAGTCAAAAGGGCCATCTGAAAAACGTGTAAAATCCAGAAAGGCAGCACAGGCCATGGAGAACAGGGAGCCTTGTTATGCTGATGGGCGGGATGTGAACTGCCAACAGCCACTCTGGAGAAGTGTATGGTGTTTCCTGAAACACGTAGGAAACAAAGCAACACAGCCTATGGCACTTCCACTTATGGTCCTATAGCTTAGGGAAGTTTAAATCAAAAACACACAGCCACCCCAAAGTTTGGGTTGGCTCTGTTTACAAGAACCTCTTCTACGGTACAAGTTAAATATCCCAGAAAGCGAAAATGGATAAAGAAGTTGTGGTACATACGTACAATGGAAAATCACTCAGCAATGAAATCTATGTCATCTGGCCCTTAGCGGCATAATGAGTGGATTCAGGTACAATGATTCTACGTGAAATAAGTCACACAGAAAAAGGAACATCATAAGATATCACTAATACATGGAATGAAACTTGGCTACACATGAACTGAATTACAAAACAGAAGAGGGTCTCCAATTTAGAAAACCAACTGATGGTTGCTTATGGGGAAAGGTGAGTTGGGGTGCTGCATAAAACCAGAGATTGATATTAGTACAGAAACTGTTCCATAAACCAAATATGTAATAGAAAAGACCTACTCCTTGCTCAACGAAATGGAGTCAACACCCCATATTCAACGCCTAGGAATATACCTGACTAGTAAGGATCTTAAAACCCATGGATTTATATGTCTCCGTAAGAGAATCAAGCGTGTGTACAGCGGCCTAAACGCATCAGTGAAAATCCGATAAATCCCATTATCAAAATAAATTTCAAAAACAAAACACAATGACACTGAAATAGAGGGCAATTCTTAAATAATTCATTCAGGGCTTGTGATACAACCTGGATTTAGCACATCTTCAACCAGAGCTGGGTGAGACATAAGGCTGGACACTTCGGGCTGATAGCATTGGTGAGGTTCGGTGAGCAAATGCAGAACATTTGAAGTCATACTGCATGGTACCCATTCCATGGGTCCCAACTCTCCAGGTTTAAGGGATTCTTCCTTCAGCTAAAACATGCATGGGAAACCCAGAGTATGGTCCACCTTGTGATTTGGATTCGTTTTCAAATTCATCTCAGTTTTTTTCCCCTGGTACTAGGGTTCAATATTCCAGACCCGTCAATAACACTCTCCCCATATATATATTCAGGAAAAAACGCATACGCCCTTTTTGGCCAACCAAGCGAGCGTGTAAAGGAAATCTGCACTACAATGAAGCCTCACTGCCCCCCGGTCAAAAGGGCCATCTGAAAAAAGTGTAAAATCCAGAAAGACAGGACAGGCCATGGAGAACATGTAGCCTTGTTATGCTGATGGGCGGGATGTGAACCGCCAACAGCCACTCTGGAGAACTGTATGGTGTTTCCGGAAACACGTAGGAAACAAAGCAACACAGCCTATGGCACTTCCACTTATGGTCCTATAGCTTAGGGACATTAAAATGAAAAACACAGAGCCACCCCAAAGTTTGGGACGGCTCTGTTTACAAGAACCTCGTCTACGATACAAGTTAAATATCCCAGAAATCGAAATATGGATAAAGAAGATGTGGTACGTATGTACAATGGAATATCACTCAGCAATGATATCTATGTCATCAGGCCAGTAGTGGCATAATGAATGGATTCAGGTATGATGATTTTACGTGAAATAAGTCACACAGAAAAAGAAACATCATAAGTTATCACTAATACATGGAATGTAAACTTGGCTACACATGAACTGATCTACAAAACAGAACACGGTCTCAAATTTAGAAAACGAACTTACGCTTGCTTATGGGGAAAGGTGAGTTGGCGTGCTGCATAAAACCAGAGATTGAAATTAGCACAGATATCTTTCCATAAGCCAAATATATAATAGACAAGACCTACTCCTTGCTCAACGAAATGAACTCAACACCCCATATTCAACGCCTCGGAATATACCTGACTAGTAAGAATCTTAAAACCCATGGATTTATATGTCTCCGTAAGAGAATCAAGCGTGTGTACAGTGGCCTAAACGCAGCAGTGAAAATCGGATAACTTCCTTTATCAAAAAAAATTTCAAAAACAAAACACAATGACAGTGAAATAGAGAGCAATTCTTAAATAATTCATTCAGGGCTTGTGATGCAACCTGGATTTACCACATCTACACCCAGAGCTGGGTGAGACATAAGGCTGGACACTTCGCGCTGATACCATTGGTGAGGCTCGGTGAGCAAATGCAGACCGTTTGAAGGCATACTGCATGGTACCCATTCCATGGGTCCCAACTCTCCAGGTTTAAGGGATTCTTCCTTCAGCTAAAACATGCATGAGAAACGCAGAGTATATTCCACCATGTGATTGCGAAACGTTTTCAAATGCATCTCAGTTTTTGTGCCCTGGTACTCGGGTTCACCATTCCAGACGCTTTACTAACACTCTCCCCACTTGGAGAGTCAATGCCTTTAACATCCTGTTCAGCACAGTTTGCAATTTCTGAGCAAGATGAACAGGAATAGGGAGAACCAATGAGAGACTAGCTGTAGGTGCCTGCACGGGCAAGTGTAACGACCATTTCCCACCAGGAAGAGGAATTAACCAAAGGGTCAGCGTGCCCTGCCAGAAACAGATTAGCGCCTGAAGCATTCCTGCGGTTTTCGGCCAGCTCACAAGAAAGCGAGTTGAAGAAAGGAGCTCAGGGGCACTCTAATTCACAAACCTGCAGAGTTATGAATGACAGCTATCGTCCAAAAATATATTGAAGTAAGTCTGCGAAGAGGACTGGAAAGGGGGGCAGCATTTGAGGAAAACTATTTCAGGGGGTAGACTGGAATTGCACTTAAAGCATAGGAAATGAGGCAGAATGTCGACAATGATGCACTTTGCCAAAAAGGGCGTATGCATTTTTTCCTGAATATATTCAGGAAAAAACGCATACACCCTTGATGGCCAACCAAGCAAGCCTGTAAAGGAAATCTGCACCAAGGGCAGAAAGCTGTTGGGGGGATGGTGGTGTGAAGAGTTGAGAGATTGGGATTGACATGTATACATTTATATGTATAAAATAGATAACCAATAAGAACCTGCTGTATAAAAAATAAGATTAAAAATTAAAAAAAATAAAATTAAAAAGTAAAACAGAAAAAATATTCTTCCCTCCACATACATGTATTTATATGAATAAATTATTTCTATGCTTATATTTGTAAATGCAAAAAAGAGGAATGAAATCTACCTTGAACCAAAAACGAAAAATAGAAAAAACAAACAGAATCCACAAGTTACACAGAGGAAAACCGTATCAGGACACTTGCTCCAGTTGTAAACAATTCTGAAGTTGGTCAGTGGTGGGGAATCATCTCCCATACAGCCAGCAGGCCCCACGCAACAAGCGTCCTCATTGCAAAGCTGGGGGACCGTGCTGAGGCATCTGTGAGTAAACGTGGTCCGAGCCCCAGGCCAGCTGCTGCTGAAATGTTCCCACCCTTCCCAGATAAAACACCTGAATATGTTCAAGGACTTGAAAGCCTAGAGGAAGGGCAATGGAGCCACACGAGTGATTGCATGCCAGCCAACTTGGTGCCTGCAGGCCAGCCAGGATGGTCCTGGCCCTGGGTGCTCTTCTGGAAGCTTTCCATTTCCCTGCCTGAGATACCCCTCCTGTCCCGGCCCCCACTGATTTCTTCCTTCCTCACGTCTGCCCAGGGAGAAATTCCAGCGCCAGGTATGGGTGACACATCCTCTTCTTTAGCAGGTGGCATCTTGACAACTGCTGCAGAAAGTCCAGCAGAGCCCCACTCACACTGGGCCACCCACAACGCCGTGACCTGTCACTCCCTCCCACCAGCCCAGCCCCGAGACTGCTGACAGGGCAGAGAAAATGGCGTCAGGCACAGCTGCAGGGGTTCTTGCTGCCTGGAGCGGTGTTTATATTGATCTCAAAACAGGCACACCTGGGGAGGGCTGGCCGGCATGGTCAGGCTGCCCAGGTCAGCCAATCATCACCCCTCAGGGTCTCACAGTTGCAGAAAATGGAACTTGCTGAATCGGCCAGGTCCAAGGAACAGGTGTGGGCTCTTGAGAGTCAGGATAGACAATGGGCTGCAGCTCTGGCTTGTATTCTAATCATTTTATCTGGCCCATGAGTGGGAGACAGCTTCAAGAAAACCCTGGCCTAATAAGAGGACCCCAGGAGTCAGGGAGAGGAGGGGTGGGTGGTGGGTGGTGGGTGGAGACAGAGGCCTGGTGCCCCGGGTGCAGTGGAAGTCTCTGGAAGACCAGGTGGTGGCAGGCCGTACAGAGTGATGCCCAGGGTCACAGACCTGTCGGAGTTGCTATTTGTTAGTTCAAGTCCTGCTCTGAGGTGCTCTGTGTCAGATCTGAGTGACAGGTGAGCTGAGAGTGCTCTGCAATGAGGGCAATGTGCACGGTTCCTGTGTGCCCTGCCCTGCCACAGTACCTGCAAGTGTAGCTCTGTATCCTGGGAGGGAGCTGACCACGAGAGCCCCATGGGCTGCAGGGGACCTGCCCAGGGAACCCCATATCCTGGGATGGGCCTGACCATGAGAGCCCCATGGGCTGGTGTGGAGGTGGGGTACCTGCCCAGGTGAGCTCCATATCCTGAGATTGGCCTGACCACGAGAGCCCCATGGGCTGCCAGGGGCCTGGTAAAGATGTCAGGATCGTCAGTGAAGCCACCGAGTATATACCTCCAGTAGTTCCTAATTCCTACACCCTGCTGGTCATTCTACCAACCACCAGGAGACGGTATTCTGTATTAGTCTTCAATGATGCCTTCTTTTGTATGCCATTAGTCCCAGAGTCACAAGAAATTTTGGCTTGTAAGTGGCAGGACTCAACATACAACTAAAACAATACATCCAGGCCGTCTTGCCCCAAGTGTTCAAAAATTCCCACACCATCTTTGGGGAAAGCTTAGCTAAAGACGTAAAAGTTCTACCTCTGGAAAAGGAAACACTCCTTCAATATGCTGACGACATTCTGATCACCAGCCCTACTAAGGAGGCCTCTGAACTACCAAGCCAATAAAGGATAGAAGTTGTCCAAGAAAAAGCTCAAATATCACAGACTACGGTGACCTGCCTGGGCTTCATTCTCACAGAAGGTCGGAGAAGCTCATCCCAGGAAAGGGAAGAAACAATTTACAGCCTTACCCCTTTCTAAAACTAGAAGACAGCTTAGGGGTTCCTGGGGAGGCCAGAGTTTGCTGCTTCTGGATCCCTAACTACAGTCTACTAGCTGGGCCTCTATATGAAACACTGAAAGGAAAAGATGATGATCCTTTTGAATAGAATCCAGAAGTGGCCTTTCAAGAATGGAAAGAGCAGTCAATTCAGACCCTTGCCCTGGAACTCCCTAATTTAGCTAAACCCTTTGACCTTTACATTCCTGGTGAAAGGTGAATTGCCATTGGAGTATTAGTGCAAAACCTGGGACCACTTGAAATGGAACAATGCAAGAATGCCATCCAGGTAGGATAAACTATAGTCACCAAGGGGCTTGGCCCACTGCAACATCTGGCCAACATACTGGCGGTATCAAAAAACCTGGAAATCAGCAGCTCAAAAGGCCACCTCCCTCCTAAGGGAAAAGGACCCCACGTGGTGTTCCTAACCCCCAACCATGCCCTGAAGTTGCAGGGTTTGCTCCGTGGGCACACTGACCTCCAGTGAGGAAGCCCTCCTACTCCAACATCCAGAGAGATATCCGGGGGCAACGGGGCACCATGACGACACATGTGACCATCACTTGACCTGGAGTTTCTCTCATAAAACAACAAGAGTGTGTCACAAAAGAGTAGACTACTGCTTGCAGGACTTACTGCACCCAGAGGGGAGGTAATAATCTTGGCAGGGGAACCGTATATCACGCTGTCACCATAGAAAAGCCTACAGACACCGTGATGATGGTGACCAGTAAGACCGGCTGGACTCCTGTTTACTTCAAAAGGCTGTTGACTCAGTGGCCATCATGGTCCTTCATCACAACTGACCCTGGACTGTCCGGGAGTTGAGCAGGCAGGGTCCTGACACCTGGTGCTGTTTTTACGTTAATTCAGAGGCCTAATTGAAGAAAGTGCAGACTACTAGTCAGAGCATCTAGGCTGGCAGAAACGGTCAGCCTAAAGTGTCTGAACAAATGTGTGGCGGGGTGAAAGTGGACCTCACAGCGTCACTGCACATTTCCTTCCCGGACCCTTAAAGGTCATTAGAATCTATAACACTTCCAATGCTCGTGCTCAGGCAGATGAACAGGGAGGCTGGAGGCCTGGGGACAATCAACGTCACCTAGAGGCTGCTGGGGAGAAGTTCTGACCCTCGCCCACGGGTATAAGGGCTCCTAACTCAGCACTCAGCAGTTACAGAAGAAGGGTCTGCACCCTCAGCACTCCAAGAATGAGGAAGAGGACAAAAGGCAGAAGAGGGGTTTGTCCCAGGCAAAGCCCATTAAAAATCCCTGGGAGATAAAAATAGAATCTGGGCAATAAAATAAAGTCTAACCTTTTTTATCCTTTGTGCTTTGTCTAATTTCATGTGCTCCTAGGGTCCCGCATACAGAGGTTCCACACCCGGCACTTCAGACCAGATTTCCTAGTACAGAATGGCTGGGTCGACACATCAGGTCCTGGGGCCCAGTGCAGACTCCGCGATATAGAGCCTGAGCTGCAGCCAACAGGGCCCTCGAGAGCTCTGCCCCCTCCCTCCCACTGAATCTGACAGGATCTCTACACAGCAGCCCAGCCCACAGCCCACGGGGTAGCACATGCTCTCACCTCTCCATTCTCTGATCAAAATATAAAGTTTCCTTTGCTTCTGAACCAAACTCAGTCTCGATCTTTTGGCTCCAATGACACTGGGCGTGGGGACACTTGTTGGGGTCCACTCTGGAGGATCAGTAACAGAAATTGAGAACGTTGTAACTTCAATGAACAGATGTGTGAGCCAAACTATAATTAACATAGAACAGTGTATAAGGCTCGGGTAAAATAAGATGTTTCTAACACTTCCATTTGATATTTCCATCACTTTATTATAAGCAAGTTCAGTGAAAAGGTTTGTCTTATTTGTCAGGTCAATATTAGAGAAGCGAAGTGATTTCTTTCCAAGGATGTACATCTAATAATCTTGGTTAAAGCTTCAATCTTGTTTTAAATGCTTTTCCATTGAAAATGATACCTCTCATTCAGCTCCCCCATTTCTGAGAAGTATAAAATCTTATAAGTTATTATTACCAAAGTGGAAAGGTGGGAGGAGGGATAAATTAACAGTTTGGGATTAACACATACACACTGCTATGTATAAAATAGATCGTCAACAAGGAACTACTCTATAGCACAGGGAACTACACTCAATATTTTGCAATAACCTATAAGGGGAAATAATCTGAAAAAGAATAGATATTTTTATTGACATCATCTATCAATGACAGTTAAAATGGAACCTAAGGGAAGCCGGTGGTCAGTGCTTCTGACCCTGAAGACTTCAATCATCTAAAGTTTGGACTCTGCCTACTTCCCAAGGCCCTTAATGAACATATGTGTAGCCGTAGCTTAAAAAATTCCCCAGTTTGGGTAGCGGAGAGACACTGATTTTGAAAAAGCCCTGGTGTTCTCCTCACATGAACGGGACACTTCCTACAGCTAAAACATGCCTGTCACACCCAGAGGATGGTATATCGTCTGATCGGGAAGAGTTTGGAAAAGGCATCTCATCTCCTCATCTCCTGGTGCTCGGGTTCACCACTCCGGCGTCTTTACTAACAGTCTCCCCACTTGGAGATGTCAGCACTGTCAACATCCTGTTGCACACAGTTTGGAATTTGTCCAAGGATGAAGCAGAAGGAGGAGGAACAATGAGAGACAAGTCCTAGGTTTTCGGACAGACATATGTCACTCTAATTTCCAATCAGGAAGACGAATTGACCAAAGGCTAGGGTTGCCCATGGAAACAGAATAGGGCTTGAGGAAATCCCGCTGCTTTGTGGCCAGTTCCCATAAACACAAGTTGAAAAATGGAACTCAGGGACACTAAAATTCACGAAACTGCAGAGTTGAAAATATCTATCACTGAAAAATGTCTTGAGGAAAGTCAGAGAAAAGGACTTGTAAGCAACGGAGAATGGCAGGAAAGGGATTGGATGAGGTAGAAAGGACTCGCCATTAAGCACAAGAAAAGGGGCTGAACATTGCCAACATTGCAGTTGGCCAAAAAGGGTGTATGCATCTTTTTCTGTATATATTCAAGAAAAGGGCATACACTTTTTTAGCCAACCAAACAGGTGGGCACTGGAAATCAATACTACAAAACATATCACTTCGCATCAGTCAGAAGAGCCTTCCTCATAAAGTGTAAACACCAGAAATGCAGGACAGGGCAAGGAGAAAAGGGAGCCCTGTGAGGCTTATAGTGGAAATGTATATTGCCAACGGTCACTCTGGAAAAGTGTATTGTGATTACTAAAGCATCTAAAAAATGAGCTACAGAGCACAGGGCACTTGCACTCATGGACGTATATCTTGGGAAAAAGAAAAATCGAGAGGACACAGGCACCCCAATGTTTACCGCCTCTCTGTTTAATATATCCTCGATTAGGTTATAATTTATATGTCTCTGGAGGGAAAAAATGGACAGAGGTGTGGCACTTATGTAGAGTGGAATATTACTCAGCCTGAAAATCAATGAAACATGGCCAGTTGTAACAACCCCAGAGGAGTTACGTATGATCATTTGAAGTCACATAATTCAAAAAGACAAAGACATACGATATTACTAATACATGGAATGTAAACGTGGCTACAAATGAACTGAATTACAAAAGAGAACGGGGTCTCAAATTTAGAAAACCAACTTATGCTTGCTTAAGGATCAAGGAGAGTTGGGGTGCTGCATAAAACCAGAGATTGAAATTAGCACAGATACCGTTCCATAAGCCAAATATGTAATAGAAAAAACCTACTTCCTGGTCAACGAAATGGACTCAACACCCCATATTCAGTGCCTAGGAATATACAGGATGAGTAAGAGTCTTAATACCTATGGATTTATATGTCTCCATAAGAGAATCAAGCGTGTGTACAGTGACAAAAACGCAGCAGTGAAAATCAGCTAAATCCCATTATCAAAATAAATTTCAAAAACAAAAAAAATGACAGTGAAATAGAGAGCAATTCTTAAATAATTCATTCAGGGCTTGTGATGCAACCTGGATTTACCTCATCTACACCCAGAGCTGCGTGAGACATAAGTTTGGAGACATCGGGCTGATAGCATTGGTGAGGTTCAATGAGCAAATGCAGACCATTTGAAGTCATACTGTATGGTACCCTTTCCATGGGTCCCAACTCTCCAGGTTTAAGCGATTCTTCCTTCAGCTAAAACATGCATAGGAAACCCACAGTATGGTGCACCGTGTGACCGGGAAACATTTTCAAATGCATCTCAGTTTTCGTCCCCTTTTACTCGGGTTCACCATTCCAGACCCTTTACTAACACTCTCCCCACTTGGAGAGTCAGTGCCTTTAACCTCCTGTTTGGCACAGTTTGCAATTTCTGCGCAAGATGAACAGGAATAGGGAGAACCAATGAGAGACTAGTTGTAGGTGTATGCACGGGCAAATTTAACGCTCATTTCCCACCAGGAAGAGGAATTAACCAAACGCTCAGCATGCCGTGCCGGAACTAGATTAGGTCCTGAAGCAATCCTGCGGGTTTGCGGCCAGCTCACAAGAAAGCGATTTGAAGAAAGGAGCTCAGGGGCACTGTAATTCACAAACCTGCAGAGTTATAAATGACTGCTATCATCCAAAAATATATTGAAGGAAGGCTGCGAAGACGACTTGAAAGCGGGGCAGAATTGCAGGAAAACGATTTCAGGGGGTAGACTGGAATTGCATTTAAAGCATAGGAAAAGAGGCAGAACGTCGACAATGATGCACTTGGCCAAAAAGGGCGTATGCGAATTTTCCTGAATATATTCAGGAAAAAACGCATACGCCCTTTTTGGCCAACCAAGCAAGCATGTTAAAGAAATCTGCACTACAATGAATTCTCACTGCCCCCCGGTCAAAAGGGACATCTGAAAAAAGTGTAAAATGCAGAAATGCAGCACAGGCCATGGAGAACAGGGAGCCTTGTTATGCTGATGGGTGGGATGTAAATTGCCAACAGCCACTCTGGAGAAGTGTATGGTGTTTCCTGAAACACCTAAAAAACAAAGCAACGGAGCCTATGGCACTTCCACTTATGGTCCTATAGCTTAGGGAAATTAAAATCAAAAACACACAGCCACCCCAAAGCTTTAGACAGCTCTGTTTACAAGAACCTCGTCTACGGTACAAGTTAAATATCCCAGAAAGCAAAAAATGGATAAAGAAGTTGTGGTACGTACGTACAATTGAATATCACTCACGAATGAAATCTATGTCATCTGGCCCGTCGTGGCATAATGAGTGGATTCAGGTACGATGATTCTAAGAGAAATAAGTCACACAGAAAATGAAACATCATAAGATATCACTAATACATGGAATGTAAACTTGGCTACACATGAACTGAATTACAAAACAGAACAGGGTCTCAAATTTAGAAAACCAACTAATGTTTGCTTAAGGGGAAAGGTGAGTTGGGTTGCTGCATAAAACCAGAGATAGAAATTAGCACAGATACCATTCCATACGTCAAATATGTAATAGTCAAGACCTACCCCTTGCTCAACGAAATGGGCTAAACACCCTATATTCAACGCCTAGGAATACACCTGACTAGAAAGAATTTTCAAACCCATGGATTTATATGTCTCCATAAGAGAATCAAACATGTGTACAGCTGCATGAAGGCAGCAGAGAAAATCCGATAAATCCTATTATCAAAATGAATTACAAAAACAAAACACAATGACAGTGAAATAGAGAGCAATTCTTAAATAATTCATTCAGGGCTTGTGGTGCAACCTGGATTTACCTCATCTAAACCCAGAGCTGAGTGAGACATAAGGTTGGGCACTTCGGGCTGATAGCATTGGTGAGGTTCGATGAGCAAATGCAGACCCTTTGAAGTCATACAGCATGGTAACCATTCCATGGGTCCCAACACTCCAAGTTTAAGGGATTCTTCCTTCAGCTAAAACATGCATGGGAAACCCACAGTATGGTGCACCGTGTGACTGGCAAACGTTTTCAAATGCATCTCAGTTTTCGTCCCCTTTTACTCGGGTTCACCATTCTAGATCCTTTACAAACACTCTCCCCACTTGGAGAGTCAGTGCCTTTAACCTCCTGTAGGGCACAGTTTGCAATTTCTGCGCAAGATGAAAAGGAATAGGGAGAACGAATGAGAGACTAGCTCTAGGTGTCTGCACGGGCAAATTTAACGCTCATTTCCCACCAGGAAGAGGAATTAACCAAAGGCTCAGCATGCCGTGCCGGAACCAGATTAGGGCCTGAGGCAATCCTGCGAGTTTGCTGCCAGCTCACAAGATAGCGAGTTGAAGAAAGGAGCTCAGGGGCACTGTAACTCACAAACCTGCAGAGTTATAAATGCAGCTATCGTCCAAAAATATATTGAAGGAAGGCTGCGAAGCCGACTTGTACGCGGGACAGATTTGCAGGAAAACGATTTCAGGGGGTAGACGGGAATTGCATTTAAAGCATAGGAAAAGAGGCAGAACGTCGACAATGATGCTCTTGGCCAAAAAGGGCGTATGCGTTTTTTCCTGAATATATTCAGGAAAAAACGCATACGCACTTTTTGGCCAACCAAGCAAGCATGTTAAAGAAATCTGCACTACAATGAAGTCTCACTGCCCCCCGGTCAAAAGGGCCATCTGAAAAAAGTGTAAAATCCAGAAAGGCAGCACAGGCCATGGAGAACAGGGAGCCTTGTTATGCTGATGGGCGGGATGTAAATTGCCAACAGCCACTCTGGAGAAGTGTATGGTGTTTCCCGGAACACCGAAAAAACAAAGCTACGGAGCCTACGGCACTTCCACTTTTGGTCCTATAGCTTAGGGAAATTAAAATCAAAAACACACAGCCACCCCAAAGTGTCGGACGGCTCTGTTTACAAGAACCTCGTCTACGGTACAAGTTAAATATCCCAGAATGTGAAAAATGGAGAAAGAAGTTGTGGTACGTACGTACAATGGAATATCACTCAGCAATGTAATCTATGTCATCAGGCCCGTCGCGGCATAATGAGTGGATTCAGGTACGATGATTCTAAGTGAAATAAGTCACACAGAAAATGAAACATCATAAGATATCACTACTACACGGAATGTAAACTTGGCTACACATGAACTGAATTACAAAACAGAACAGGGTCTCAAATTTAGAAAACCAACTTATGCTTGCTTAAGGGGAAAGGTGAGTTGGGGTGCTGCATAAAACAAGAGATAGAAATTAGCACAGATACCTTTCCATAAGCCAAATATGTAATAGTCAAGACCTACCCCTTGCTCAACAAAATGGACTAAACACCCCATATTCAACGCCTAGGAATACACCTGACTAGTAAGAATCTTCAAACCCATGGATTTATATGTCTCCATAAGAGAATGAAGCGTGTGTACAGCGGCATGAATGCAGCAGAGAAAATCCGATAAATCCCATTATCAAAATGAATTACACAAACAAAACCCAAGGACAGTGAAATAGAGAGCAATTCTTAAATAATTCATTCAGGGCTTGTGATGCAACCTGGATTTACCACATCTACACCCAGAGCTGAGTGAGACATAAGGTTGGGCACTTCGGGCTGATAGCATTGGTGAGGTTCGATGAGCAAATGCAGACCCTTTGAAGTCATACAGCATGGTACCCATTCCATGGGTCCCAACTCTCCAAGTTTAAGGGATTCTTCCTTCAGATAAAACATGCATGGGAAACCCACAGTATGGTGCACCGTGTGACTGGCAAACGTTTTCAAATGCATCTCAGTTTTCGTCCCCTTTCACTCGGGTTCACCATTCCAGACCCTTTACGAACACTCTCCCCACCTGGAGAGTCAGTGCCTTTAACCTCCTGTTGGGCACAGTTTGCAATTTCTGCGCAAAATGAAAAGGAATAGGGAGAACCAATGAGAGACTAGCTCTAGGTGTCTGCACGGGCAAATTTAACGCTCATTTCCCACCAGGAAGAGGAATTAACCAAAGGCTCAGCATGCCGTGCAGGAACCAGATTAGGGCCTGAGGCAATCCTGTGGGTTTGCGGCCAGCTCACAAGATAGCGAGTTGAAGAAATGAGCTCAGGGGCACTGTAACTCACAAACCTGCAGAGTTATAAATGACAGCTATCGTCCAAAAATATATTGAAGGAAGGCTGCGAAGACGACTTGTAAGTGGGGCAGAATTGCAGGAAAACGATTTCAGGGGGTAGACGGGAATTGCATTTAAAGCATAGGAAAAGAGGCAGAACGTCCACAATGATGCTCTTGGCCAAAAAGGGCGTATGCGTTTTTTCCTGAATATATTCAGGAAAAAACGCATACGCCCTTTTTGGCCAACCAAGCAAGCATGTTAAAGAAATCTGCACTACAATGAAGTCTCACTGCCCCCCGGTCAAAAGGGCCATCTGAAAAAAGTGTAAAATCCAGAAAGGCAGCACAGGCCATGGAGAACAGGGAGCCTTGTTATGCTGATGGGCGGGATGTAAATTGCCAACAGCCACTCTGGAGAAGTGTATGGTGTTTCCCGGAACACTGAAAAAACAAAGCTACGGAGCCTACGGCACTTCCACTTATGGTCCTATAGCTTAGGGAAATTAAAATCAAAAACACACAGCCACCCAAAAGTGTCGGACGGCTCTGTTTACAAGAACCTCGTCTACGGTACAAGTTAAATATCCCAGAATGTGAAAAATGGAGAAAGAAGTTGTGGTACGTACGTACAATGGAATATCACTCAGCAATGAAATCTATGTCATCAGGCCCGTCGCGGCATAATAAGTGGATTCAGGTACGATGATTCTAAGTGAAATAAGTCACACAGAAAATGAAACATCATAAGATATCACTACTACACGGAATGTAAACTTGGCTACACATGAACTGAATTACAAAACAGAACAGGGTCTCAAATTTAGAAAACCAACTTATGCTTGCTTAAGGGGAAAGGTGAGTTGGGGTGCTGCATAAAACCAGAGATAGAAATTAGCACAGATACCTTTCCATAAGCCGAATATGTAATAGTCAAGACCTACCCCTTGCTCAACGAAATGGACTAAACACCCCATATTCAACGCCTAGGAATACACCTGACTAGTAAGAATCTTCAAACCCATGGATTTATATGTCTCCGTAAGAGAATGAAGCGTGTGTACAGCGGCATGAATGCAGCAGAGTAAATCCGATAAATCCCATTATCAAAATGAATTACACAAACAAACCCCAAGGACAGTGAAATAGAGAGCAATTCTTAAATAATTCATTCAGGGCTTGTGATGCAACCTGGATTTACCACATCTACACCCAGAGCTGAGTGAGACATAAGGTTGGGCACTTCGGGCTGATAGCATTGGTGAGGTTCGATGAGCAAATGCAGACCCTTTGAAGTCATACAGCATGGTACCCATTCCATGGGTCCCAACTCTCCAAGTTTAAGGGATTCTTCCTTCAGCTAAAACATGCATGGGAAACCCACAGTATGGTGCACCGTGTGACTGACAAACGTTTTCAAATGCATCTCAGTTTTCGTCCCCTTTTACTCGGGTTCACCATTCCAGACCCTTTACGAACACTCTCCCCACTTGGAGAGTCAGTGCCTTTAACCTCCTGTTGGGCACAGTTTGCAATTTCTGCGCAAGATGTAAAGGAATACGGAGAACGAATGAGAGACTAGTTCTAGGTGTCTGCACGGGCAAATTTAACGCTCATTTCCCACCAGGAAGAGGAATTAACCAAAGGCTCAGCATGCCGTGTAGGAACCAGATTAGGGCCTGAGGCAATCCTGTGGGTTTGCGGCCAGCTCACAAGATAGCAAGTTGAAGAAAGGAGCTCAGGGGCACTGTAACTCACAAACCTGCAGAGTTATAAATGACAGCTATCGTCCAAAAATATATTGAAGGAAGGCTGCGAAGACGACTTGTAAGCGGGACAGATTTGCAGGAAAACGATTTCAGGGGGTAGACTGGAATTGCATTTAAGGCATAGGAAAAGAGGCAGAACGTCGACAATGATGCTCTTGGCCAAAAAGGGCGTATGCGTTTTTTCCTGAATATATTCAGGAAAAAACGCATACGCCCTTTTTGGCCAACCAAGCAAGCATGTTAAAGAAATCTGCACTACAATGAAGTCTCACTGCCCCCCGGTCAAAAGGGCCATCTGAAAAAAGTGTAAAATCCAGAAAGGCAGCACAGGCCATGGAGAACAGGGAGCCTTGTTATGCTGATGGGCGGGATGTAAATTGCCAACAGCCAGTCTGGAAAAATGTATGGTGTTTCCCGGAACATCTAAAAAACAAAGCAACGGAGCCTACGGCAATTCCCCTTATGGTCCTATAGCTTAGGAAAATTAAAATCAAAAACACACAGCCACCCAAAAGTCTCGGGCGGCTCTGTTTACAAGAACCTCCTCTACGGTACCAGTTAAATATCCCAGAATATGAAAAATGGATAAAGAATTTGTGGTACGTACGTACAATGGAATATCACTCAGCAATGAAATCTATGTCATCAGGCCTGTCACGGCATAATGAGTGGATTCAGGTACGATGTTTCTAAGTGAAATAAGTCACACAGAAAATGAAACATCATAAGATATCACTAATACATGGAATGTAAACTTGGCTACACATGAACTGAATTACAAAACAGAACAGGGTCTCAAATTTAGAAAACCAACTTATGCTTGCTTAAGGGGAAAGGTGAGTTGGGGTGCTGCATAAAACCAGAGATAGAAATTAGCACAGATACCTTTCCATAAGCCAAATATGTAATACTCAAGACCTATCCCTTGCTCAACGAAATGGACTAAACACCCCATATTCAATGCCTAGGAATACACCTGACTAGTAAGAATCTTCAAACCCATGGATTTATATGTCTCCATAAGAGAATCAAGCGTGTGTACAGCTGCATGAAGGCAGCAGAGAAAATCCGATAAATCCTTTTATCAAAATGAATTACAAAAACAAAACACAATGACAGTGAAATAGAGAGCAATTCTTAAATAATTCATTCAGGGCTTGTGATGCAACCTGGATTTACCACATCTACACCCAGAGCTGAGTGAGACATAAGGTTGGGCACTTCGGGCTGATAGCATTGGTGAGGTTCGATGAGCAAATGCAGACCATTTGAAGTCATACTACATGGTACCCATTCCATGGGTCCCAAATCTCAAGGTTTAAGCGATTCTTCCTTCAGCTAAAGCATGCATCGGAAGCCCACAGTATGCTGCACCGTGTGACCGGGAAACATTTTCAAATGCATCTCAGTTTTTATGCCCTTTTACTCGGGTTCACAATTCCAGACCCTTTACTAACACTCTCCCCACTTGGAGAGTCAGTGCCTTTAACCTCCTGTTTGGCACAGTTTGCAATTTCTGCGCAAGATGAACAGGAATAGGGAGAACCAATGAGAGACTAGCTGTAGGTGTCTGCACAGGCAAATTTAATGCTCATTTCCAACCAGGAAGAGGAATTAACCAAACGCTTAGCATGCCGTGCCGGAACCAGATTAGGGCCTGAAGCAATCCTGCGGTTTTGCGGCCAGCTCAAAAGAAAGCGATTTGAAGAAAGGAACTCAGGGGCACTGTAATTCACAAACCTGCAGAGTTATAAATGACAGCTATCGTCCAAAAATATATTGAAAGAAGGCTGGGAAGAGGACTTGAAAGCGGGGCAAAATTGCAGGAAAACGATTTCAGGGGGTAGACTGGAATTGCATTTAAAGCATAGGAAAAGAGGCAGAACGTCGACAATGATGCTCTTGGCCAAAAAGGGCGTATGCGTTTTTTCCTGAATATATTCAGGAAAAAACGCATACGCCCTTTTTGGCCAACCAAGCAAGCACGTTAAAGAAATCTGCACTACAATGAAGTCTCACTGCCCCCCTGTCAAAAGGGCCATCTGAAAAAAGTGTAAAATCCAGAAAGGCAGCACAGGCCATGGAGAACAGGGAGCCTTGTTATGCTCATGGGTGGGATGTAAATTGCCAACAGCCACTCTGGAGAAGTGTATTGTGTTTCCTGAAACACCTAAAAAACAAAGCAACGGAGCCTATGGCACTTCCACTTATGGTCCTATAGCTTAGGGAAATGAAAATCAAAAACACACAGCCACCCCAAAGTTTCAGACGGCGCTGTTTACAAGAACCTCGTCTACGGTACAAGTTAAATATCCCAGAAAGCGAAAAATGGATAAAGAAGTTGTGGTACGTACGTACAATGGAGTATCACTCACCAATGAAATCTATGTCATCTGGCCCGTCGTGGCATAATGAGTGGATTCAGGTACGATGATTCTAAGAGAAATAAGTCACACAGAAAAACAAACATCATAAGTTATCTCTAATACACCGAATGTAATCTTGGCTACACATGAACTGAAATACAAAACAGAACAGGGTCTCAAATTTAGAAAACCAACTTATGTTTGCTTAAGGGGAAAGGTGAGTTGGGGTGCTGCATAAAACCAGAGATATAAATTAGCACAGATACCATCCCATACGTCAAATATGTAATAGTCAAGACCTACCCCTTGCTCAACGAAATGGGCTAAACACCCTATATTCAACGCCTAGGAATACACCTGACTAGTAAGAATCTTCAAACCCATGGATTTATATGTCTCCATAAGAGAATCAACCGTGTGTACAGCTGCATGAAGGCAGCAGAGAAAATCCGATAAATCCCATTATCAAAATGAATTACAAAAACAAAACACAATGACAGTGAAATAGAGAGCAATTCTTAAATAATTCATTCAGGTCTTGAGATGCAACCTGGATTTACCTCATCTACACCCAGAGCTGAGTGAGACATAAGGTTGGATACTTCGGGCTGATAGCGTTGGTGAGGTTCGATGAGCAAATGCAGACCATTTGAAGTCATACTGCATGGTACCCATTCCATGGGTCCTTACTCTCCAGGTTTAAGCGATTCTTCCTTCAGCTAAAACATGCATGGGAAACCCACAGTATGGTGCACCGTGTGACCGGGAAACGTTTTCAAATGCATCTCAGTTTTCGTCCCCTTTTACTCGGGTTCACAATTCCAGATCCTTTACTAACACTCTCCCCACTTGGAGAGTCAGTGCCTTTAACCTCCTGTTTGGCACAGTTTGCAATTTCTGCGCAAGATGAACAGGAATAGGGAGAACCAATGTGAGACTACCTGTAGGTGTCTGCACGGGCAAATTTAACGCTCATTTCCCACCAGGAAGAGGAATTAACCAAACGCTCAGCATGCCGTGCCGGAACCAGATTAGGGCCTGAAGCAACCCTGCGAGTTTGCGGCCAGCTCACAAGAAAGCGATTTGAAGAAAGGAGCTCCGGGGCACTCTAATTCACAAACCTGCAGACTTATAAATGACAGCTATCGTCCAAAAATATATTGAAGGAAGCCTGCGAAGAGGACTTGAAAGCGGGGCAGAATTGCAGGAAAACGATTTCAGGGGGTAGACTGGAATTGCATTTAAAGCATAGGAAAAGAGGCAGAACATCGACAATGATGCACTTGGCCAAAAAGGGCGTATGCGTTTTTTCCTGAATATATTCAGGAAAAAACGCATACGCCCTTTTTGGCCAACCAAGCAAGCATGTTAAAGAAATCTGCACTACAATGAAGTCTCACTGCCCCCCGGTCAAAAGGGCCATCTGAAAAAAGTGTAAAATCCAGAAAGGCAGCACAGGCCATGGAGAACAGGGAGCCTTGTTATGCTGATGGGCGGGATGTAAATTGCCAACAGCCACTCTGGAGAAGTGTATGGTGTTTCCTGAAACACCTAAAAAACAAAGCAACAGAGCCTACGGCACTTCCACTTATGGTCCTATCGCTTAGGGAAATTTAAATCAAAAACACACAGCCAAGCCAAAGTTTCAGATGGCTCTGTTTACAAGAACCTCTTCTACGGTACAAGTTAAATATCCCAGAAAGCGAAAAATGGATAAAGAAGTTGTGGTACGTACGTACAATGGAATATCAGTCACCAAGGAAAGCTATGTCATCTGGCCCGTCGTGGCGTAATGAGTGGATTCAGGTACGATGATTCTAAGTCAAATAAGTCACACAGAAAATGAAACATCATAAGATATCACTAACACACCGAATGTAATCTTGGCTACACATGAACTGAAATACAAAACAGAACAGGGTCTCAAATTTAGAAAACCAACTTATGTTTGCTTAAGGGGAAAGGTGAGTTGGGGTGCTGCATAAAACCAGAGATAGAAATTAGCACAGATACCATTCCATATGTCAAATATGTAATAGTCAAGACCTACCCCTTGCTCAACGAAATGGGCTAAACACCCTATATTCAACGCCTAGGAATACACCTGACTAGTAAGAATCTTCAAACCCATGGATTTATATGTCTCCATAAGAGAATCAAGCCTGTGTACAGCTGCATGAATGCAGCAGAGAAAATCCGATAAATCCTATTATCAAAATGAATTACAAAAACAAAACACAATGACAGTGAAATAGAGAGCAATTCTTAAATAATTCATTCAGGGCTTGTGATGCAACCTGGATTTACCTCATCTACACCCAGAGCTGAGTGAGACATAAGGTGGGACACTTCAGGCTGATAGCATTGGTGAGGTTCAATGAGCAAATGCAGACCATTTGAAGTCATACTGCATGGTACCCATTCCATGGGTCCCAACTCTCCAGGTTTAAGCGATTCTTCCTTCAGCTAAAGCATGCATGGGAAGCCCACAGTATGGTGCACCGTGTGACCGGGAAACATTTTCAAATGCATCTCAGTTTTTGTCCCCTTTTACTCGGGTTCACAATTCCAGACCCTTTACTAACACTCTCCCCACTTGGAGAGTCAGTGCCTTTAACCTCCTATTTGGCACAGTTTGCAATTTCTGCGCAAGATGAACAGGAATAGGGAGTACCAATGAGAGACTAGCTGTAGGTGTCTGCACGGGCAAATTTAACGCTCATTTCCAACCAGGAAGAGGAATTAACCAAACGCTCAGCATGCCGTGCCAGAACCAGATTAGGGCCTGAAGCAATCCTGCGGGTTTGCGGCCAGCTCAAAAGAAAGCGATTTGAAGAAAGGAGCTCAGGGGCACTCTAATTCACAAACCTGCAGAGTTATAAGTGACAGCTATCATCCAAAAATATATTGAAGGAAGGCTGTGAAGAGGACTTGAAAGCGGGGCAAAATTGCAGGAAAACGATTTCAGGGGGTAGACTGGAATTGCATTTAAAGCATAGGAAAAGAGGCAGAACGTCGACAATGATGCACTTGGCCAAAAAGGGCGTATGCGTTTTTTCCTGAATATATTCAGGAAAAAACGCATACGCCCTTTTTGGCCAACCAAGCAAGCATGTTAAAGAAATCTGCACTACAATGAAGTCTCACTGCCCCCCAGTCAAAAGGGCCATCTGAAAAACGTGTAAAATCCAGAAAGGCAGCACAGGCCATGGAGAACAGGGAGCCTTGTTATGCTGATGGGCGGGATGTGAACTGCCAACAGCCACTCTGGAGAAGTGTATGGTGTTTCCTGAAACACGTAGGAAACAAAGCAACACAGCCTATGGCACTTCCACTTATGGTCCTATAGCTTAGGGAAGTTTAAATCAAAAACACACAGCCACCCCAAAGTTTGGGTTGGCTCTGTTTACAAGAACCTCTTCTACGGTACAAGTTAAATATCCCAGAAAGCGAAAATGGATAAAGAAGTTGTGGTACATACGTACAATGGAAAATCACTCAGCAATGAAATCTATGTCATCTGGCCCTTAGCGGCATAATGAGTGGATTCAGGTACAATGATTCTACGTGAAATAAGTCACACAGAAAAAGGAACATCATAAGATATCACTAATACATGGAATGAAACTTGGCTACACATGAACTGAATTACAAAACAGAAGAGGGTCTCCAATTTAGAAAACCAACTGATGGTTGCTTATGGGGAAAGGTGAGTTGGGGTGCTGCATAAAACCAGAGATTGATATTAGTACAGAAACTGTTCCATAAACCAAATATGTAATAGAAAAGACCTACTCCTTGCTCAACGAAATGGAGTCAACACCCCATATTCAACGCCTAGGAATATACCTGACTAGTAAGGATCTTAAAACCCATGGATTTATATGTCTCCGTAAGAGAATCAAGCGTGTGTACAGCGGCCTAAACGCATCAGTGAAAATCCGATAAATCCCATTATCAAAATAAATTTCAAAAACAAAACACAATGACACTGAAATAGAGGGCAATTCTTAAATAATTCATTCAGGGCTTGTGATACAACCTGGATTTAGCACATCTTCAACCAGAGCTGGGTGAGACATAAGGCTGGACACTTCGGGCTGATAGCATTGGTGAGGTTCGGTGAGCAAATGCAGAACATTTGAAGTCATACTGCATGGTACCCATTCCATGGGTCCCAACTCTCCAGGTTTAAGGGATTCTTCCTTCAGCTAAAACATGCATGGGAAACCCAGAGTATGGTCCACCTTGTGATTTGGATTCGTTTTCAAATTCATCTCAGTTTTTTTCCCCTGGTACTAGGGTTCAATATTCCAGACCCGTCAATAACACTCTCCCCATATATATATTCAGGAAAAAACGCATACGCCCTTTTTGGCCAACCAAGCGAGCGTGTAAAGGAAATCTGCACTACAATGAAGCCTCACTGCCCCCCGGTCAAAAGGGCCATCTGAAAAAAGTGTAAAATCCAGAAAGACAGGACAGGCCATGGAGAACATGTAGCCTTGTTATGCTGATGGGCGGGATGTGAACCGCCAACAGCCACTCTGGAGAACTGTATGGTGTTTCCGGAAACACGTAGGAAACAAAGCAACACAGCCTATGGCACTTCCACTTATGGTCCTATAGCTTAGGGACATTAAAATGAAAAACACAGAGCCACCCCAAAGTTTAGGACGGCTCTGTTTACAAGAACCTCGTCTACGATACAAGTTAAATATCCCAGAAATCGAAATATGGATAAAGAAGATGTGGTACGTATGTACAATGGAATATCACTCAGCAATGATATCTATGTCATCAGGCCAGTAGTGGCATAATGAATGGATTCAGGTATGATGATTTTACGTGAAATAAGTCACACAGAAAAAGAAACATCATAAGTTATCACTAATACATGGAATGTAAACTTGGCTACACATGAACTGATCTACAAAACAGAACACGGTCTCAAATTTAGAAAACGAACTTACGCTTGCTTATGGGGAAAGGTGAGTTGGCGTGCTGCATAAAACCAGAGATTGAAATTAGCACAGATATCTTTCCATAAGCCAAATATATAATAGACAAGACCTACTCCTTGCTCAACGAAATGAACTCAACACCCCATATTCAACGCCTCGGAATATACCTGACTAGTAAGAATCTTAAAACCCATGGATTTATATGTCTCCGTAAGAGAATCAAGCGTGTGTACAGTGGCCTAAACGCAGCAGTGAAAATCGGATAACTTCCTTTATCAAAAAAAATTTCAAAAACAAAACACAATGACAGTGAAATAGAGAGCAATTCTTAAATAATTCATTCAGGGCTTGTGATGCAACCTGGATTTACCACATCTACACCCAGAGCTGGGTGAGACATAAGGCTGGACACTTCGCGCTGATACCATTGGTGAGGCTCGGTGAGCAAATGCAGACCGTTTGAAGGCATACTGCATGGTACCCATTCCATGGGTCCCAACTCTCCAGGTTTAAGGGATTCTTCCTTCAGCTAAAACATGCATGAGAAACGCAGAGTATATTCCACCATGTGATTGCGAAACGTTTTCAAATGCATCTCAGTTTTTGTGCCCTGGTACTCGGGTTCACCATTCCAGACGCTTTACTAACACTCTCCCCACTTGGAGAGTCAATGCCTTTAACATCCTGTTCAGCACAGTTTGCAATTTCTGAGCAAGATGAACAGGAATAGGGAGAACCAATGAGAGACTAGCTGTAGGTGCCTGCACGGGCAAGTGTAACGACCATTTCCCACCAGGAAGAGGAATTAACCAAAGGGTCAGCGTGCCCTGCCAGAAACAGATTAGCGCCTGAAGCATTCCTGCGGTTTTCGGCCAGCTCACAAGAAAGCGAGTTGAAGAAAGGAGCTCAGGGGCACTCTAATTCACAAACCTGCAGAGTTATGAATGACAGCTATCGTCCAAAAATATATTGAAGTAAGTCTGCGAAGAGGACTGGAAAGGGGGGCAGCATTTGAGGAAAACTATTTCAGGGGGTAGACTGGAATTGCACTTAAAGCATAGGAAATGAGGCAGAATGTCGACAATGATGCACTTTGCCAAAAAGGGCGTATGCATTTTTTCCTGAATATATTCAGGAAAAAACGCATACACCCTTGATGGCCAACCAAGCAAGCCTGTAAAGGAAATCTGCACCAAGGGCAGAAAGCTGTTGGGGGGATGGTGGTGTGAAGAGTTGAGAGATTGGGATTGACATGTATACATTTATATGTATAAAATAGATAACCAATAAGAACCTGCTGTATAAAAAATAAGATTAAAAATTAAAAAAAATAAAATTAAAAAGTAAAACAGAAAAAATATTCTTCCCTCCACATACATGTATTTATATGAATAAATTATTTCTATGCTTATATTTGTAAATGCAAAAAAGAGGAATGAAATCTACCTTGAACCAAAAACGAAAAATAGAAAAAACAAACAGAATCCACAAGTTACACAGAGGAAAACCGTATCAGGACACTTGCTCCAGTTGTAAACAATTCTGAAGTTGGTCAGTGGTGGGGAATCATCTCCCATACAGCCAGCAGGCCCCACGCAACAAGCGTCCTCATTGCAAAGCTGGGGGACCGTGCTGAGGCATCTGTGAGTAAACGTGGTCCGAGCCCCAGGCCAGCTGCTGCTGAAATGTTCCCACCCTTCCCAGATAAAACACCTGAATATGTTCAAGGACTTGAAAGCCTAGAGGAAGGGCAATGGAGCCACACGAGTGATTGCATGCCAGCCAACTTGGTGCCTGCAGGCCAGCCAGGATGGTCCTGGCCCTGGGTGCTCTTCTGGAAGCTTTCCATTTCCCTGCCTGAGATACCCCTCCTGTCCCGGCCCCCACTGATTTCTTCCTTCCTCACGTCTGCCCAGGGAGAAATTCCAGCGCCAGGTATGGGTGACACATCCTCTTCTTTAGCAGGTGGCATCTTGACAACTGCTGCAGAAAGTCCAGCAGAGCCCCACTCACACTGGGCCACCCACAACGCCGTGACCTGTCACTCCCTCCCACCAGCCCAGCCCCGAGACTGCTGACAGGGCAGAGAAAATGGCGTCAGGCACAGCTGCAGGGGTTCTTGCTGCCTGGAGCGGTGTTTATATTGATCTCAAAACAGGCACACCTGGGGAGGGCTGGCCGGCATGGTCAGGCTGCCCAGGTCAGCCAATCATCACCCCTCAGGGTCTCACAGTTGCAGAAAATGGAACTTGCTGAATCGGCCAGGTCCAAGGAACAGGTGTGGGCTCTTGAGAGTCAGGATAGACAATGGGCTGCAGCTCTGGCTTGTATTCTAATCATTTTATCTGGCCCATGAGTGGGAGACAGCTTCAAGAAAACCCTGGCCTAATAAGAGGACCCCAGGAGTCAGGGAGAGGAGGGGTGGGTGGTGGGTGGTGGGTGGAGACAGAGGCCTGGTGCCCCGGGTGCAGTGGAAGTCTCTGGAAGACCAGGTGGTGGCAGGCCGTACAGAGTGATGCCCAGGGTCACAGACCTGTCGGAGTTGCTATTTGTTAGTTCAAGTCCTGCTCTGAGGTGCTCTGTGTCAGATCTGAGTGACAGGTGAGCTGAGAGTGCTCTGCAATGAGGGCAATGTGCACGGTTCCTGTGTGCCCTGCCCTGCCACAGTACCTGCAAGTGTAGCTCTGTATCCTGGGAGGGAGCTGACCACGAGAGCCCCATGGGCTGCAGGGGACCTGCCCAGGGAACCCCATATCCTGGGATGGGCCTGACCATGAGAGCCCCATGGGCTGGTGTGGAGGTGGGGTACCTGCCCAGGTGAGCTCCATATCCTGAGATTGGCCTGACCACGAGAGCCCCATGGGCTGCCAGGGGCCTGGTAAAGATGTCAGGATCGTCAGTGAAGCCACCGAGTATATACCTCCAGTAGTTCCTAATTCCTACACCCTGCTGGTCATTCTACCAACCACCAGGAGACGGTATTCTGTATTAGTCTTCAATGATGCCTTCTTTTGTATGCCATTAGTCCCAGAGTCACAAGAAATTTTGGCTTGTAAGTGGCAGGACTCAACATACAACTAAAACAATACATCCAGGCCGTCTTGCCCCAAGTGTTCAAAAATTCCCACACCATCTTTGGGGAAAGCTTAGCTAAAGACGTAAAAGTTCTACCTCTGGAAAAGGAAACACTCCTTCAATATGCTGACGACATTCTGATCACCAGCCCTACTAAGGAGGCCTCTGAACTACCAAGCCAATAAAGGATAGAAGTTGTCCAAGAAAAAGCTCAAATATCACAGACTACGGTGACCTGCCTGGGCTTCATTCTCACAGAAGGTCGGAGAAGCTCATCCCAGGAAAGGGAAGAAACAATTTACAGCCTTACCCCTTTCTAAAACTAGAAGACAGCTTAGGGGTTCCTGGGGAGGCCAGAGTTTGCTGCTTCTGGATCCCTAACTACAGTCTACTAGCTGGGCCTCTATATGAAACACTGAAAGGAAAAGATGATGATCCTTTTGAATAGAATCCAGAAGTGGCCTTTCAAGAATGGAAAGAGCAGTCAATTCAGACCCTTGCCCTGGAACTCCCTAATTTAGCTAAACCCTTTGACCTTTACATTCCTGGTGAAAGGTGAATTGCCATTGGAGTATTAGTGCAAAACCTGGGACCACTTGAAATGGAACAATGCAAGAATGCCATCCAGGTAGGATAAACTATAGTCACCAAGGGGCTTGGCCCACTGCAACATCTGGCCAACATACTGGCGGTATCAAAATACCTGGAAATCAGCAGCTCAAAAGGCCACCTCCCTCCTAAGGGAAAAGGACCCCACGTGGTGTTCCTAACCCCCAACCATGCCCTGAAGTTGCAGGGTTTGCTCCGTGGGCACACTGACCTCCAGTGAGGAAGCCCTCCTACTCCAACATCCAGAGAGATATCCGGGGGCAACGGGGCACCATGACGACACATGTGACCATCACTTGACCTGGAGTTTCTCTCATAAAACAACAAGAGTGTGTCACAAAAGAGTAGACTACTGCTTGCAGGACTTACTGCACCCAGAGGGGAGGTAATAATCTTGGCAGGGGAACCGTATATCACGCTGTCACCATAGAAAAGCCTACAGACACCGTGATGATGGTGACCAGTAAGACCGGCTGGACTCCTGTTTACTTCAAAAGGCTGTTGACTCAGTGGCCATCATGGTCCTTCATCACAACTGACCCTGGACTGTCCGGGAGTTGAGCAGGCAGGGTCCTGACACCTGGTGCTGTTTTTACGTTAATTCAGAGGCCTAATTGAAGAAAGTGCAGACTACTAGTCAGAGCATCTAGGCTGGCAGAAACGGTCAGCCTAAAGTGTCTGAACAAATGTGTGGCGGGGTGAAAGTGGACCTCACAGCGTCACTGCACATTTCCTTCCCGGACCCTTAAAGGTCATTAGAATCTATAACACTTCCAATGCTCGTGCTCAGGCAGATGAACAGGGAGGCTGGAGGCCTGGGGACAATCAACGTCACCTAGAGGCTGCTGGGGAGAAGTTCTGACCCTCGCCCACGGGTATAAGGGCTCCTAACTCAGCACTCAGCAGTTACAGAAGAAGGGTCTGCACCCTCAGCACTCCAAGAATGAGGAAGAGGACAAAAGGCAGAAGAGGGGTTTGTCCCAGGCAAAGCCCATTAAAAATCCCTGGGAGATAAAAATAGAATCTGGGCAATAAAATAAAGTCTAACCTTTCTTATCCTTTGTGCTTTGTCTAATTTCATGTGCTCCTAGGGTCCCGCATACAGAGGTTCCACACCCGGCACTTCAGACCAGATTTCCTAGTACAGAATGGCTGGGTCGACACATCAGGTCCTGGGGCCCAGTGCAGACTCCGCGATATAGAGCCTGAGCTGCAGCCAACAGGGCCCTCGAGAGCTCTGCCCCCTCCCTCCCACTGAATCTGACAGGATCTCTACACAGCAGCCCAGCCCACAGCCCACGGGGTAGCACATGCTCTCACCTCTCCATTCTCTGATCAAAATATAAAGTTTCCTTTGCTTCTGAACCAAACTCAGTCTCGATCTTTTGGCTCCAATGACACTGGGCGTGGGGACACTTGTTGGGGTCCACTCTGGAGGATCAGTAACAGAAATTGAGAACGTTGTAACTTCAATGAACAGATGTGTGAGCCAAACTATAATTAACATAGAACAGTGTATAAGGCTCGGGTAAAATAAGATGTTTCTAACACTTCCATTTGATATTTCCATCACTTTATTATAAGCAAGTTCAGTGAAAAGGTTTGTCTTATTTGTCAGGTCAATATTAGAGAAGCGAAGTGATTTCTTTCCAAGGATGTACATCTAATAATCTTGGTTAAAGCTTCAATCTTGTTTTAAATGCTTTTCCATTGAAAATGATACCTCTCATTCAGCTCCCCCATTTCTGAGAAGTATAAAATCTTATAAGTTATTATTACCAAAGTGGAAAGGTGGGAGGAGGGATAAATTAACAGTTTGGGATTAACACATACACACTGCTATGTATAAAATAGATCGTCAACAAGGAACTACTCTATAGCACAGGGAACTACACTCAATATTTTGCAATAACCTATAAGGGGAAATAATCTGAAAAAGAATAGATATTTTTATTGACATCATCTATCAATGACAGTTAAAATGGAACCTAAGGGAAGCCGGTGGTCAGTGCTTCTGACCCTGAAGACTTCAATCATCTAAAGTTTGGACTCTGCCTACTTCCCAAGGCCCTTAATGAACATATGTGTAGCCGTAGCTTAAAAAATTCCCCAGTTTGGGTAGCGGAGAGACACTGATTTTGAAAAAGCCCTGGTGTTCTCCTCACATGAACGGGACACTTCCTACAGCTAAAACATGCCTGTCACACCCAGAGGATGGTATATCGTCTGATCGGGAAGAGTTTGGAAAAGGCATCTCATCTCCTCATCTCCTGGTGCTCGGGTTCACCACTCCGGCGTCTTTACTAACAGTCTCCCCACTTGGAGATGTCAGCACTGTCAACATCCTGTTGCACACAGTTTGGAATTTGTCCAAGGATGAAGCAGAAGGAGGAGGAACAATGAGAGACAAGTCCTAGGTTTTCGGACAGACATATGTCACTCTAATTTCCAATCAGGAAGACGAATTGACCAAAGGCTAGGGTTGCCCATGGAAACAGAATAGGGCTTGAGGAAATCCCGCTGCTTTGTGGCCAGTTCCCATAAACACAAGTTGAAAAATGGAACTCAGGGACACTAAAATTCACGAAACTGCAGAGTTGAAAATATCTATCACTGAAAAATGTCTTGAGGAAAGTCAGAGAAAAGGACTTGTAAGCAACGGAGAATGGCAGGAAAGGGATTGGATGAGGTAGAAAGGACTCGCCATTAAGCACAAGAAAAGGGGCTGAACATTGCCAACATTGCAGTTGGCCAAAAAGGGTGTATGCATCTTTTTCTGTATATATTCAAGAAAAGGGCATACACTTTTTTAGCCAACCAAACAGGTGGGCACTGGAAATCAATACTACAAAACATATCACTTCGCATCAGTCAGAAGAACCTTCCTCATAAAGTGTAAACACCAGAAATGCAGGACAGGGCAAGGAGAAAAGGGAGCCCTGTGAGGCTTATAGTGGAAATGTATATTGCCAACGGTCACTCTGGAAAAGTGTATTGTGATTACTAAAGCATCTAAAAAATGAGCTACAGAGCACAGGGCACTTGCACTCATGGACGTATATCTTGGGAAAAAGAAAAATCGAGAGGACACAGGCACCCCAATGTTTACCACCTCTCTGTTTAATATATCCTCGATTAGGTTATAATTTATATGTCTCTGGAGGGAAAAAATGGACAGAGGTGTGGCACTTATGTAGAGTGGAATATTACTCAGCCTGAAAATCAATGAAACATGGCCAGTTGTAACAACCCCAGAGGAGTTACGTATGATCATTTGAAGTCACATAATTCAAAAAGACAAAGACATACGATATTACTAATACATGGAATGTAAACGTGGCTACAAATGAACTGAATTACAAAAGAGAACGGGGTCTCAAATTTAGAAAACCAACTTATGCTTGCTTAAGGATCAAGGAGAGTTGGGGTGCTGCATAAAACCAGAGATTGAAATTAGCACAGATACCGTTCCATAAGCCAAATATGTAATAGAAAAAACCTACTTCCTGGTCAACGAAATGGACTCAACACCCCATATTCAGTGCCTAGGAATATACAGGATGAGTAAGAGTCTTAATACCTATGGATTTATATGTCTCCATAAGAGAATCAAGCGTGTGTACAGTGACAAAAACGCAGCAGTGAAAATCAGCTAAATCCCATTATCAAAATAAATTTCAAAAACAAAACACAATGACAGTGAAATAGAGAGCAATTCTTAAATAATTCATTCAGGGCTTGTGATGCAACCTGGATTTACCTCATCTACACCCAGAGCTGCGTGAGACATAAGTTTGGAGACATCGGGCTGATAGCATTGGTGAGGTTCAATGAGCAAATGCAGACCATTTGAAGTCATACTGTATGGTACCCTTTCCATGGGTCCCAACTCTCCAGGTTTAAGCGATTCTTCCTTCAGCTAAAACATGCATGGGAAACCCACAGTATGGTGCACCGTGTGACCGGGAAACATTTTCAAATGCATCTCAGTTTTCGTCCCCTTTTACTCGGGTTCACCATTCCAGACCCTTTACTAACACTCTCCCCACTTGGAGAGTCAGTGCCTTTAACCTCCTGTTTGGCACAGTTTGCAATTTCTGCGCAAGATGAACAGGAATAGGGAGAACCAATGAGAGACTAGTTGTAGGTGTATGCATGGGCAAATTTAACGCTCATTTCCCACCAGGAAGAGGAATTAACCGAAGGCTCAGCATGCTGTGCTGGAACCAGATTAGGGCCTGAAGCAATCCTGAGGGTTTGCGGCCATCTCACAAGAAAGCGATTTGAAGAAAGGAGCTCCAGGGCACTGTAATTCAAAACCTGCAGTGTTGTAAATGACAGCTATCATCCAAAAATATATTGAAGGAAGGCTGCGAAGAGGACTTGAAAGCGGGGCAGAATTGCAGGAAACCGATTTCAGGGGGTAGATTGGAATTGCATTTAAAGCATAGGAAAAGAGGCAGAACGTCGACAATGATGGACTTGGCAAAAAGGGCGTATGCGTTTTTTCCGGAATATACGCATACGCCCTTTTTGGCCAACCAAGCAAGCATGTTAAAGACATCTGCACTACAATGAAGTCTCACTGCCCCCCGGTCAAAAGGGCCATCTGAAAAAAGTGTAAAATCCAGAAAGGCAGCACAGGCCATGGAGAACAGGGAGCCTTGTTATGCTCATGGGTGGGATGTAAATTGCCAACAGCCACTCTGGAGAAGTGTATTGTGTTTCCTGAAACACCTAAAAAACAAAGCAACAGAGCCTACGGCACTTCCACTTATGGTCCTATAGCTTAGGGAAATTAAAATAAAAAACAGACAGCCACCCCAAAGTTTCAGACGGCTCTGTTTACAAGAACCTCGTCTACGGTACAATTTAAATATCCCAGAAAGCGAAAAATGGATAAAGAAGTTGTGGTACGTACGTACAATGGAATATCACTCACCAATGAAATCTATGTCATCTGGCCCGTCGTGGCATAATGAGTGGGTACAGGTACGATGATTCTAAGAGAAATAAGTCACACAGAAAATGAAACATCATAAGTTATCTCTAATACACCGAATATAATCTTGGCTACACATGAACTGAATTACAAAACAGAACAGGGTCTCAAATTTAGAAAACCAACTTATGTTTGCTTAGGGGGAAAGGTGAGTTGGGGTGCTGCATAAAACCAGAGATAGAAATTAGCACAGATACCATTCCATACGTCAAATATGTTATAGTCAAGACCTACCCCTTGCTCAACGAAATGGGCTAAACACCCTATATTCAACGCTTAGGAATACACCTGACTAGTAAGAATCTTCAAACCCATGGATTTATATGTCTCCATAAGAGAATCAAGCATGTGTACAGCTGCATGAAGGCAGCAGAGAAAATCCGATAAATCCTATTATCAAAATGAATTACAAAAACAAAACACAATGACTGTGAAATAGAGAGCAATTCTTAAATAATTCATTCAGGGCTTGTGATGCAACCTGGATTTACCTCATCTAAACCCAGAGCTGAGTGAGACATAAGGTTGGACACTTCGGGCTGATAGCATTGGTGAGGTTCGATGAGCAAATGCAGACCATTTGAAGTCATACTACATGGTACCCATTCCATGGGTCCCAAATCTCAAGGTTTAAGCGATTCTTCCTTCAGCTAAAGCATGCATCGGAAGCCCACAGTATGCTGCACCGTGTGACCGGGAAACATTTTCAAATGCATCTCAGTTTTTATGCCCTTTTACTCGGGTTCACAATTCCAGACCCTTTACTAACACTCTCCCCACTTGGAGAGTCAGTGCCTTTAACCTCCTGTTGGGCACAGTTTGCAATTTCTGCGCAAGATGAACAGGAATAGGGAGAACCAATGAGAGACTAGCTGTAGGTGTCTGCACGGGCAAATTTAACGCTCATTTCCCACCAGGAAGAGGAATTAACCAAACGCTCAGCATGCCGTGCCGGAACCAGATTAGGGCCTGAAGCAACCCTGCGAGTTTGCGGCCATCTCACAAGAAAGCGATTTGAAGAAAGGAGCTCCGGGGCACTCTAATTCACAAACCTGCAGAGTTATAAATGACAGCTATCGTCCAAAAATATATTGAAGGAAGCCTGCGAAGAGGACTTGAAAGTGGGGCAGAATTGCAGGAAAACGATTTCAGGGGGTAGACTGGAATTGCATTTAAAGCATAGGAAAAGAGGCAGAACGTCGACAATGATGCACTTGGCCAAAAAGGGCGTATGCGTTTTTTCCTGAATATATTCAGGAAAAAACGCATACGCCCTTTTTGGCCAACCAAGCAAGCATGTTAAAGAAATCTGCACTACAATGAAGTCTCACTGCCCCCCGGTCAAAAGGGCCATCTGAAAAAAGTGTAAAATCCAGAAAGGCAGCACAGGCCATGGAGAACAGGGAGCCTTGTTATGCTGATGGGCGGGATGTAAATTGCCAACAGCCACTCTGGAGAAGTGTATGGTGTTTCCTGAAACACCTAAAAAACAAAGCAACAGAGCCTACGGCACTTCCACTTATGGTCCTATAGCTTAGGGAAATTTAAATCAAAAACACACAGCCAAGCCAAAGTTTCAGATGGCTCTGTTTACAAGAACCTCTTCTACGGTACAAGTTAAATATCCCAGAAAGCGAAAAATGGATAAAGAAGTTGTGGTACGTACGTACAATGGAATATCAGTCACCAAGGAAAGCTATGTCATCTGGCCCGTCGTGGCGTAATGAGTGGATTCAGGTACGATGATTTTAAGTGAAATAAGTCACACAGAAAATGAAACATCATAAGATATCACTAACACACCGAATGTAATCTTGGCTACACATGAACTGAAATACAAAACAGAACAGGGTCTCAAATTTAGAAAACCAACTTATGTTTGCTTAAGGGGAAAGGTGAGTTGGGGTGCTGCATAAAACCAGAGATAGAAATTAGCACAGATACCATTCCATATGTCAAATATGTAATAGTCAAGACCTACCCCTTGCTCAACGAAATGGGCTAAACACCCTATATTCAACGCCTAGGAATACACCTGACTAGTAAGAATCTTCAAACCCATGGATTTATATGTCTCCATAAGAGAATCAAGCCTGTGTACAGCTGCATGAATGCAGCAGAGAAAATCCGATAAATCCTATTATCAAAATGATTACAAAAACAAAACACAATGACAGTGAAATAGAGAGCAATTCTTAAATAATTCATTCAGGGCTTGTGATGCAACCTGGATTTACCTCATCTACACCCAGAGCTGAGTGAGACATAAGGTTGGACACTTCGGGCTGATAGCATTGGTGAGGTTCGATGAGCAAATGCAGACCATTTGAAGTCATACTGCATGGTACCCATTCCATGGGTCCCAACTCTCCAGGTTTAAGCGATTCTTCCTTCAGCTAAAGCATGCATGGGAAGCCCACAGTATGGTGCACCGTGTGACCGGGAAACATTTTCAAATGCATCTCAGTTTTTGTCCCCTTTTACTCGGGTTCACAATTCCAGACCCTTTACTAACACTCTCCCCACTTGGAGAGTCAGTGCCTTTAACCTCCTATTTGGCACAGTTTGCAATTTCTGCGCAAGATGAACAGGAATAGGGAGTACCAATGAGAGACTAGCTGTAGGTGTCTGCACGGGCAAATTTAACGCTCATTTCCAACCAGGAAGAGGAATTAACCAAACGCTCAGCATGCCGTGCCAGAACCAGATTAGGGCCTGAAGCAATCCTGCGGGTTTGCGGCCAGCTCAAAAGAAAGCGATTTGAAGAAAGGAGCTCAGGGGCACTCTAATTCACAAACCTGCAGAGTTATAAGTGACAGCTATCATCCAAAAATATATTGAAGGAAGGCTGTGAAGAGGACTTGAAAGCGGGGCAAAATTGCAGGAAAACGATTTCAGGGGGTAGACTGGAATTGCATTTAAAGCATAGGAAAAGAGGCAGAACGTCGACAATGATGCACTTGGCCAAAAAGGTCGTATGCGTTTTTTCCTGAATATATTCAGGAAAAAACGCATACGCCCTTTTTGGCCAACCAAGCAAGCATGTTAAAGAAATCTGCACTACAATGAAGTCTCACTGCCCAACAGTCAAAAGGGCCATCTGAAAAACGTGTAAAATCCAGAAAGGCAGCACAGGCCATGGAGAACAGGGAGCCTTGTTATGCTGATGGGCGGGATGTGAACTGCCAACAGCCACTCTGGAGAAGTGTATGGTGTTTCCTGAAACACGTAGGAAACAAAGCAACACAGCCTATGGCACTTCCACTTATGGTCCTATAGCTTAGGGAAGTTTAAATCAAAAACACACAACCACCCCAAAGTTTGGGTCGGCTCTGTTTACAAGAACCTCTTCTACGGTACAAGTTAAATATCCCAGAAAGCGAAAATGGATAAAGAAGTTGTGGTACATACGTACAATGGAAAATCACTCAGCAATGAAATCTATGTCATCTGGCCCTTAGCGGCATAATGAGTGGATTCAGGTACAATGATTCTACGTGAAATAAGTCACACAGAAAAAGGAACATCATAAGATATCACTAATACATGGAATGAAACTTGGCTACACATGAACTGAATTACAAAACAGAAGAGGGTCTCCAATTTAGAAAACCAACTGATGGTTGCTTATGGGGAAAGGTGAGTTGGGGTGCTGCATAAAACCAGAGATTGATATTAGTACAGAAACTGTTCCATAAACCAAATATGTAATAGAAAAGACCTACTCCTTGCTCAACGAAATGGAGTCAACACCCCATATTCAATGCCTAGGAATATACCTGACTAGTAAGGATCTTAAAACCCATGGATTTATATGTCTCCGTAAGAGAATCAAGCGTGTGTACAGCGGCCTAAACGCATCAGTGAAAATCCGATAAATCCCATTATCAAAATAAATTTCAAAAACAAAACACAATGACACTGAAATAGAGGGCAATTCTTAAATAATTCATTCAGGGCTTGTGATACAACCTGGATTTAGCACATCTTCAACCAGAGCTGGGTGAGACATAAGGCTGGACACTTCGGGCTGATAGCATTGGTGAGGTTCGGTGAGCAAATGCAGAACATTTGAAGTCATACTGCATGGTACCCATTCCATGGGTCCCAACTCTCCAGGTTTAAGGGATTCTTCCTTCAGCTAAAACATGCATGGGAAACCCAGAGTATGGTCCACCTTGTGATTTGGATTCGTTTTCAAATTCATCTCAGTTTTTTTCCCCTGGTACTAGGGTTCAATATTCCAGACCCGTCAATAACACTCTCCCCATATATATATTCAGGAAAAAACGCATACGCCCTTTTTGGCCAACCAAGCGAGCGTGTAAAGGAAATCTGCACTACAATGAAGCCTCACTGCCCCCCGGTCAAAAGGGCCATCTGAAAAAAGTGTAAAATCCAGAAAGACAGGACAGGCCATGGAGAACATGTAGCCTTGTTATGCTGATGGGCGGGATGTGAACCGCCAACAGCCACTCTGGAGAACTGTATGGTGTTTCCGGAAACACGTAGGAAACAAAGCAACACAGCCTATGGCACTTCCACTTATGGTCCTATAGCTTAGGGACATTAAAATGAAAAACACAGAGCCACCCCAAAGTTTGGGACGGCTCTGTTTACAAGAACCTCGTCTACGATACAAGTTAAATATCCCAGAAATCGAAATATGGATAAAGAAGATGTGGTACGTATGTACAATGGAATATCACTCAGCAATGATATCTATGTCATCAGGCCAGTAGTGGCATAATGAATGGATTCAGGTATGATGATTTTACGTGAAATAAGTCACACAGAAAAAGAAACATCATAAGTTATCACTAATACATGGAATGTAAACTTGGCTACACATGAACTGATCTACAAAACAGAACACGGTCTCAAATTTAGAAAACGAACTTACGCTTGCTTATGGGGAAAGGTGAGTTGGCGTGCTGCATAAAACCAGAGATTGAAATTAGCACAGATATCTTTCCATAAGCCAAATATATAATAGACAAGACCTACTCCTTGCTCAACGAAATGAACTCAACACCCCATATTCAACGCCTCGGAATATACCTGACTAGTAAGAATCTTAAAACCCATGGATTTATATGTCTCCGTAAGAGAATCAAGCGTGTGTACAGTGGCCTAAACGCAGCAGTGAAAATCGGATAACTTCCTTTATCAAAAAAAATTTCAAAAACAAAACACAATGACAGTGAAATAGAGAGCAATTCTTAAATAATTCATTCAGGGCTTGTGATGCAACCTGGATTTACCACATCTACACCCAGAGCTGGGTGAGACATAAGGCTGGACACTTCGCGCTGATACCATTGGTGAGGCTCGGTGAGCAAATGCAGACCGTTTGAAGGCATACTGCATGGTACCCATTCCATGGGTCCCAACTCTCCAGGTTTAAGGGATTCTTCCTTCAGCTAAAACATGCATGAGAAACGCAGAGTATATTCCACCATGTGATTGCGAAACGTTTTCAAATGCATCTCAGTTTTTGTGCCCTGGTACTCGGGTTCACCATTCCAGACGCTTTACTAACACTCTCCCCACTTGGAGAGTCAATGCCTTTAACATCCTGTTCAGCACAGTTTGCAATTTCTGAGCAAGATGAACAGGAATAGGGAGAACCAATGAGAGACTAGCTGTAGGTGCCTGCACGGGCAAGTGTAACGACCATTTCCCACCAGGAAGAGGAATTAACCAAAGGGTCAGCGTGCCCTGCCAGAAACAGATTAGCGCCTGAAGCATTCCTGCGGTTTTCGGCCAGCTCACAAGAAAGCGAGTTGAAGAAAGGAGCTCAGGGGCACTCTAATTCACAAACCTGCAGAGTTATGAATGACAGCTATCGTCCAAAAATATATTGAAGTAAGTCTGCGAAGAGGACTGGAAAGGGGGGCAGCATTTGAGGAAAACTATTTCAGGGGGTAGACTGGAATTGCACTTAAAGCATAGGAAATGAGGCAGAATGTCGACAATGATGCACTTTGCCAAAAAGGGCGTATGCATTTTTTCCTGAATATATTCAGGAAAAAACGCATACACCCTTGATGGCCAACCAAGCAAGCCTGTAAAGGAAATCTGCACCAAGGGCAGAAAGCTGTTGGGGGGATGGTGGTGTGAAGAGTTGAGAGATTGGGATTGACATGTATACATTTATATGTATAAAATAGATAACCAATAAGAACCTGCTGTATAAAAAATAAGATTAAAAATTAAAAAAAATAAAATTAAAAAGTAAAACAGAAAAAATATTCTTCCCTCCACATACATGTATTTATATGAATAAATTATTTCTATGCTTATATTTGTAAATGCAAAAAAGAGGAATGAAATCTACCTTGAACCAAAAACGAAAAATAGAAAAAACAAACAGAATCCACAAGTTACACAGAGGAAAACCGTATCAGGACACTTGCTCCAGTTGTAAACAATTCTGAAGTTGGTCAGTGGTGGGGAATCATCTCCCATACAGCCAGCAGGCCCCACGCAACAAGCGTCCTCATTGCAAAGCTGGGGGACCGTGCTGAGGCATCTGTGAGTAAACGTGGTCCGAGCCCCAGGCCAGCTGCTGCTGAAATGTTCCCACCCTTCCCAGATAAAACACCTGAATATGTTCAAGGACTTGAAAGCCTAGAGGAAGGGCAATGGAGCCACACGAGTGATTGCATGCCAGCCAACTTGGTGCCTGCAGGCCAGCCAGGATGGTCCTGGCCCTGGGTGCTCTTCTGGAAGCTTTCCATTTCCCTGCCTGAGATACCCCTCCTGTCCCGGCCCCCACTGATTTCTTCCTTCCTCACGTCTGCCCAGGGAGAAATTCCAGCGCCAGGTATGGGTGACACATCCTCTTCTTTAGCAGGTGGCATCTTGACAACTGCTGCAGAAAGTCCAGCAGAGCCCCACTCACACTGGGCCACCCACAACGCCGTGACCTGTCACTCCCTCCCACCAGCCCAGCCCCGAGACTGCTGACAGGGCAGAGAAAATGGCGTCAGGCACAGCTGCAGGGGTTCTTGCTGCCTGGAGCGGTGTTTATATTGATCTCAAAACAGGCACACCTGGGGAGGGCTGGCCGGCATGGTCAGGCTGCCCAGGTCAGCCAATCATCACCCCTCAGGGTCTCACAGTTGCAGAAAATGGAACTTGCTGAATCGGCCAGGTCCAAGGAACAGGTGTGGGCTCTTGAGAGTCAGGATAGACAATGGGCTGCAGCTCTGGCTTGTATTCTAATCATTTTATCTGGCCCATGAGTGGGAGACAGCTTCAAGAAAACCCTGGCCTAATAAGAGGACCCCAGGAGTCAGGGAGAGGAGGGGTGGGTGGTGGGTGGTGGGTGGAGACAGAGGCCTGGTGCCCCGGGTGCAGTGGAAGTCTCTGGAAGACCAGGTGGTGGCAGGCCGTACAGAGTGATGCCCAGGGTCACAGACCTGTCGGAGTTGCTATTTGTTAGTTCAAGTCCTGCTCTGAGGTGCTCTGTGTCAGATCTGAGTGACAGGTGAGCTGAGAGTGCTCTGCAATGAGGGCAATGTGCACGGTTCCTGTGTGCCCTGCCCTGCCACAGTACCTGCAAGTGTAGCTCTGTATCCTGGGAGGGAGCTGACCACGAGAGCCCCATGGGCTGCAGGGGACCTGCCCAGGGAACCCCATATCCTGGGATGGGCCTGACCATGAGAGCCCCATGGGCTGGTGTGGAGGTGGGGTACCTGCCCAGGTGAGCTCCATATCCTGAGATTGGCCTGACCACGAGAGCCCCATGGGCTGCCAGGGGCCTGGTAAAGATGTCAGGATCGTCAGTGAAGCCACCGAGTATATACCTCCAGTAGTTCCTAATTCCTACACCCTGCTGGTCATTCTACCAACCACCAGGAGACGGTATTCTGTATTAGTCTTCAATGATGCCTTCTTTTGTATGCCATTAGTCCCAGAGTCACAAGAAATTTTGGCTTGTAAGTGGCAGGACTCAACATACAACTAAAACAATACATCCAGGCCGTCTTGCCCCAAGTGTTCAAAAATTCCCACACCATCTTTGGGGAAAGCTTAGCTAAAGACGTAAAAGTTCTACCTCTGGAAAAGGAAACACTCCTTCAATATGCTGACGACATTCTGATCACCAGCCCTACTAAGGAGGCCTCTGAACTACCAAGCCAATAAAGGATAGAAGTTGTCCAAGAAAAAGCTCAAATATCACAGACTACGGTGACCTGCCTGGGCTTCATTCTCACAGAAGGTCGGAGAAGCTCATCCCAGGAAAGGGAAGAAACAATTTACAGCCTTACCCCTTTCTAAAACTAGAAGACAGCTTAGGGGTTCCTGGGGAGGCCAGAGTTTGCTGCTTCTGGATCCCTAACTACAGTCTACTAGCTGGGCCTCTATATGAAACACTGAAAGGAAAAGATGATGATCCTTTTGAATAGAATCCAGAAGTGGCCTTTCAAGAATGGAAAGAGCAGTCAATTCAGACCCTTGCCCTGGAACTCCCTAATTTAGCTAAACCCTTTGACCTTTACATTCCTGGTGAAAGGTGAATTGCCATTGGAGTATTAGTGCAAAACCTGGGACCACTTGAAATGGAACAATGCAAGAATGCCATCCAGGTAGGATAAACTATAGTCACCAAGGGGCTTGGCCCACTGCAACATCTGGCCAACATACTGGCGGTATCAAAAAACCTGGAAATCAGCAGCTCAAAAGGCCACCTCCCTCCTAAGGGAAAAGGACCCCACGTGGTGTTCCTAACCCCCAACCATGCCCTGAAGTTGCAGGGTTTGCTCCGTGGGCACACTGACCTCCAGTGAGGAAGCCCTCCTACTCCAACATCCAGAGAGATATCCGGGGGCAACGGGGCACCATGACGACACATGTGACCATCACTTGACCTGGAGTTTCTCTCATAAAACAACAAGAGTGTGTCACAAAAGAGTAGACTACTGCTTGCAGGACTTACTGCACCCAGAGGGGAGGTAATAATCTTGGCAGGGGAACCGTATATCACGCTGTCACCATAGAAAAGCCTACAGACACCGTGATGATGGTGACCAGTAAGACCGGCTGGACTCCTGTTTACTTCAAAAGGCTGTTGACTCAGTGGCCATCATGGTCCTTCATCACAACTGACCCTGGACTGTCCGGGAGTTGAGCAGGCAGGGTCCTGACACCTGGTGCTGTTTTTACGTTAATTCAGAGGCCTAATTGAAGAAAGTGCAGACTACTAGTCAGAGCATCTAGGCTGGCAGAAACGGTCAGCCTAAAGTGTCTGAACAAATGTGTGGCGGGGTGAAAGTGGACCTCACAGCGTCACTGCACATTTCCTTCCCGGACCCTTAAAGGTCATTAGAATCTATAACACTTCCAATGCTCGTGCTCAGGCAGATGAACAGGGAGGCTGGAGGCCTGGGGACAATCAACGTCACCTAGAGGCTGCTGGGGAGAAGTTCTGACCCTCGCCCACGGGTATAAGGGCTCCTAACTCAGCACTCAGCAGTTACAGAAGAAGGGTCTGCACCCTCAGCACTCCAAGAATGAGGAAGAGGACAAAAGGCAGAAGAGGGGTTTGTCCCAGGCAAAGCCCATTAAAAATCCCTGGGAGATAAAAATAGAATCTGGGCAATAAAATAAAGTCTAACCTTTCTTATCCTTTGTGCTTTGTCTAATTTCATGTGCTCCTAGGGTCCCGCATACAGAGGTTCCACACCCGGCACTTCAGACCAGATTTCCTAGTACAGAATGGCTGGGTCGACACATCAGGTCCTGGGGCCCAGTGCAGACTCCGCGATATAGAGCCTGAGCTGCAGCCAACAGGGCCCTCGAGAGCTCTGCCCCCTCCCTCCCACTGAATCTGACAGGATCTCTACACAGCAGCCCAGCCCACAGCCCACGGGGTAGCACATGCTCTCACCTCTCCATTCTCTGATCAAAATATAAAGTTTCCTTTGCTTCTGAACCAAACTCAGTCTCGATCTTTTGGCTCCAATGACACTGGGCGTGGGGACACTTGTTGGGGTCCACTCTGGAGGATCAGTAACAGAAATTGAGAACGTTGTAACTTCAATGAACAGATGTGTGAGCCAAACTATAATTAACATAGAACAGTGTATAAGGCTCGGGTAAAATAAGATGTTTCTAACACTTCCATTTGATATTTCCATCACTTTATTATAAGCAAGTTCAGTGAAAAGGTTTGTCTTATTTGTCAGGTCAATATTAGAGAAGCGAAGTGATTTCTTTCCAAGGATGTACATCTAATAATCTTGGTTAAAGCTTCAATCTTGTTTTAAATGCTTTTCCATTGAAAATGATACCTCTCATTCAGCTCCCCCATTTCTGAGAAGTATAAAATCTTATAAGTTATTATTACCAAAGTGGAAAGGTGGGAGGAGGGATAAATTAACAGTTTGGGATTAACACATACACACTGCTATGTATAAAATAGATCGTCAACAAGGAACTACTCTATAGCACAGGGAACTACACTCAATATTTTGCAATAACCTATAAGGGGAAATAATCTGAAAAAGAATAGATATTTTTATTGACATCATCTATCAATGACAGTTAAAATGGAACCTAAGGGAAGCCGGTGGTCAGTGCTTCTGACCCTGAAGACTTCAATCATCTAAAGTTTGGACTCTGCCTACTTCCCAAGGCCCTTAATGAACATATGTGTAGCCGTAGCTTAAAAAATTCCCCAGTTTGGGTAGCGGAGAGACACTGATTTTGAAAAAGCCCTGGTGTTCTCCTCACATGAACGGGACACTTCCTACAGCTAAAACATGCCTGTCACACCCAGAGGATGGTATATCGTCTGATCGGGAAGAGTTTGGAAAAGGCATCTCATCTCCTCATCTCCTGGTGCTCGGGTTCACCACTCCGGCGTCCTTACTAACAGTCTCCCCACTTGGAGATGTCAGCACTGTCAACATCCTGTTGCACACAGTTTGGAATTTGTCCAAGGATGAAGCAGAAGGAGGAGGAACAATGAGAGACAAGTCCTAGGTTTTCGGACAGACATATGTCACTCTAATTTCCAATCAGGAAGACGAATTGACCAAAGGCTAGGGTTGCCCATGGAAACAGAATAGGGCTTGAGGAAATCCCGCTGCTTTGTGGCCAGTTCCCATAAACACAAGTTGAAAAATGGAACTCAGGGACACTAAAATTCACGAAACTGCAGAGTTGAAAATATCTATCACTGAAAAATGTCTTGAGGAAAGTCAGAGAAAAGGACTTGTAAGCAACGGAGAATGGCAGGAAAGGGATTGGATGAGGTAGAAAGGACTCGCCATTAAGCACAAGAAAAGGGGCTGAACATTGCCAACATTGCAGTTGGCCAAAAAGGGTGTATGCATCTTTTTCTGTATATATTCAAGAAAAGGGCATACACTTTTTTAGCCAACCAAACAGGTGGGCACTGGAAATCAATACTACAAAACATATCACTTTGCATCAGTCAGAAGAGCCTTCCTCATAAAGTGTAAACACCAGAAATGCAGGACAGGGCAAGGAGAAAAGGGAGCCCTGTGAGGCTTATAGTGGAAATGTATATTGCCAACGGTCACTCTGGAAAAGTGTATTGTGATTACTAAAGCATCTAAAAAATGAGCTACAGAGCACAGGGCACTTGCACTCATGGACGTATATCTTGGGAAAAAGAAAAATCGAGAGGACACAGGCACCCCAATGTTTACCGCCTCTCTGTTTAATATATCCTCGATTAGGTTATAATTTATATGTCTCTGGAGGGAAAAAATGGACAGAGGTGTGGCACTTATGTAGAGTGGAATATTACTCAGCCTGAAAATCAATGAAACATGGCCAGTTATAACAACCCCAGAGGAGTTACGTATGATCATTTGAAGTCACATAATTCAAAAAGACAAAGACATACGATATTACTAATACATGGAATGTAAACGTGGCTACAAATGAACTGAATTACAAAAGAGAACGAGGTCTCAAATTTAGAAAACCAACTTATGCTTGCTTAAGGATCAAGGAGAGTTGGGGTGCTGCATAAAACCAGAGATTGAAATTAGCACAGATACCGTTCCATAAGCCAAATATGTAATAGAAAAAACCTACTTCCTGGTCAACGAAATGGACACCCCATATTCAGTGCCTAGGAATATACAGGATGAGTAAGAGTCTTAATACCTATGGATTTATATGTCTCCATAACAGAATCAAGCGTGTGTACAGTGACAAAAACGCAGCAGTGAAAATCAGCTAAATCCCATTATCAAAATAAATTTCAAAAACAAAACACAATGACAGTGAAATAGAGAGCAATTCTTAAATAATTCATTCAGGGCTTGTGATGCAACCTGGATTTACCTCATCTACACCCAGAGCTGCGTGAGACATAAGTTTGGAGACATCGGGCTGATAGCATTGGTGAGGTTCAATGAGCAAATGCAGACCATTTGAAGTCATACTGTATGGTACCCTTTCCATGGGTCCCAACTCTCCAGGTTTAAGCGATTCTTCCTTCAGCTAAAACATGCATAGGAAACCCACAGTATGGTGCACCGTGTGACCGGGAAACATTTTCAAATGCATCTCAGTTTTCGTCCCCTTTTACTCGGGTGCACAATTCCAGACCCTTTACTAACACTCTCCCCACTTGGAGAGTCAGTGCCTTTAACCTCCTGTTTGGCACAGTTTGCAATTTCTGCGCAGATGAACAGGAATAGGGAGAACCAATGAGAGACTAGTTGTAGGTGTATGCACGGGCAAATTTAACGCTCATTTCCCACCAGGAAGAGGAATTAACCAAACGCTCAGCATGCCGTGCCGGAACTAGATTAGGTCCTGAAGCAATCCTGCGGGTTTGCGGCCAGCTCACAAGAAAGCGATTTGAAGAAAGGAGCTCAGGGGCACTGTAATTCACAAACCTGCAGAGTTATAAATGACTGCTATCATCCAAAAATATATTGAAGGAAGGCTGCGAAGACGACTTGAAAGCGGGGCAGAATTGCAGGAAAACGATTTCAGGGGGTAGACTGGAATTGCATTTAAAGCATAGGAAAAGAGGCAGAACGTCGACAATGATGCACTTGGCCAAAAAGGGCGTATGCGAATTTTCCTGAATATATTCAGGAAAAAACGCATACGCCCTTTTTGGCCAACCAAGCAAGCATGTTAAAGAAATCTGCACTACAATGAATTCTCACTGCCCCCCGGTCAAAAGGGACATTTGAAAAAAGTGTAAAATGCAGAAATGCAGCACAGGCCATGGAGAACAGGGAGCCTTGTTATGCTGATGGGTGGGATGTAAATTGCCAACAGCCACTCTGGAGAAGTGTATGGTGTTTCCTGAAACACCTAAAAAACAAAGCAACGGAGCCTATGGCACTTCCACTTATGGTCCTATAGCTTAGGGAAATTAAAATAAAAAACACACAGCCACCCCAAAGCTTTAGACAGCTCTGTTTACAAGAACCTCGTCTACGGTACAAGTTAAATATCCCAGAAAGCAAAAAATGGATAAAGAAGTTGTGGTACGTACGTACAATTGAATATCACTCACGAATGAAATCTATGTCATCTGGCCCGTCGTGGCATAATGAGTGGATTCAGGTACGATGATTCTAAGAGAAATAAGTCACACAGAAAATGAAACATCATAAGATATCACTAATACATGGAATGTAAACTTGGCTACACATGAACTGAATTACAAAACAGAACAGGGTCTCAAATTTAGAAAACCAACTAATGTTTGCTTAAGGGGAAAGGTGAGTTGGGTTGCTGCATAAAACCAGAGATAGAAATTAGCACAGATACCATTCCATACGTCAAATACGTAATAGTCAAGACCTACACCTTGCACAACGAAATGGGCTAAACACCCTATATTCAACGCCTAGGAATACACCTGACTAGTAAGAATCTTCAAACCAATGGATTTATATGTCTCCGTAAGAGAATGAAGCGTGTGTACAGCGGCATGAATGCAGCAGAGAAAATCCGATAAATCCCATTATCAAAATGAATTACACAAACAAAACCCAAGGACAGTGAAATAGAGAGCAATTCTTAAATAATTCATTCAGGGCTTGTGATGCAACCTGGATTTACCACATCTACACCCAGAGCTGAGTGAGACATAAGGTTGGGCACTTCGGGCTGATAGCATTGGTGAGGTTCGATGAGCAAATGCAGACCCTTTGAAGTCATACAGCATGGTACCCATTCCATGGGTCCCAACTCTCCAAGTTTAAGGGATTCTTCCTTCAGCTAAAACATGCATGGGAAACCCACAGTATGGTGCACCGTGTGACTGGCAAACGTTTTCAAATGCATCTCAGTTTTCGTCCCCTTTTACTCGGGTTCACCATTCCAGACCCTTTACGAACACTCTCCCCACTTGGAGAGTCAGTGCCTTTAACCTCCTGTTGGGCACAGTTTGCAATTTCTGCGAAAGATGAAAAGGAAGAGGGAGAACGAATGAGAGACTAGCTGTAGGTGTCTGCACGGGCAAATTTAATGCTCATTACCCAGCAGGAAGAGGAATTAACCAAAGGCTCAGCATGCCGTGCCGAAACCAGATTAGGGTCTGAGGCAATCCTGTGGGTTTGCGGCCAGCTCACAAGATAGCGAGTTGAAGAAATGAGCTCAGGGGCACGGTAACTCACAAACCTGCAGAGTTATAAATGACAGCTATCGTCCAAAAATATATTGAAGGAAGGCTGCGAAGACGACTTGTAAGTGGGGCAGAATTGCAGGAGAACGATTTCAGGGGTAGACGGGAATTGCATTTAAAGCATAGGAAAAGAGGCAGAACGTGGACAATGATGCTCTTGGCCAAAAAGGGCGTATGCGTTTTTTCCTGAATATATTCAGGAAAAAACGCATACGCCCTTTTTGGCCAACCAAGCAAGCATGTTAAAGAAATCTGCACTACAATGAAGTCTCACTGCCCCCCGGTCAAAAGGGCCATCTGAAAAAAGTGTAAAATCCAGAAAGGCAGCACAGGCCATGGAGAACAGGGAGCCTTGTTATGCTGATGGGCGGGATGTAAATTGCCAACAGCCACCCTGGAGAAGTGTATGGTGTTTCCCGGAACACCGAAAAAACAAAGCTACGGAGCCTACGGCACTTCCACTTATGGTCCTATAGCTTAGGGAAATTAAAATCAAAAACACACAGCCACCCCAAAGTGTCGGACGGCTCTGTTTACAAGAACCTCGTCTACGGTACAAGTTAAATATCCCAGAATGTGAAAAATGGATAAAGAAGTTGTGGTACGTACGTACAATGGAATATCACTCAGCAATGAAATCTATGTCATCAGGCCCGTCGCGGCATAATGAGTGGATTCAGGTACGATGATTCTAAGTGAAATAAGTCACACAGAAAATGAAACATCATAAGATATCACTAATACACGGAATGTAAACTTGGCTACACATGAACTGAATTACAAAACAGAACAGGGTCTCAAATTTAGAAAACCAACTTATGCTTGCTTAAGGGGAAAGGTGAGTTGGGGTGCTGCATAAAACCAGAGATAGAAATTAGCACAGATACCTTTCCATAAGCCAAATATGTAATAGTCAAGTCCTACCCCTTGCTCAACGAAATGGACTAAACACCCCATATTCAACGCCTAGGAATACACCTGACTAGTAAGAATCTTCAAACCCATGGATTTATATGTCTCCGTAAGAGAATGAAGCGTGTGTACAGCGGCATGAATGCAGCAGAGAAAATCCGATAAATCCCATTATCAAAATGAATTACAGAAACAAAACCCAAGGACAGTGAAATAGAGAGCAATTCTTAAATAATTCATTCAGGGCTTGTGATGCAACCTGGATTTACCACATGTACACCCAGAGCTGAGTGAGACATAAGGTTGGGCACTTCGGGCTGATAGCATTGGTGAGGTTCGATGAGCAAATGCAGACCCTTTGAAGTCATACAGCATGGTACCCATTCCATGGGTCCCAACTCTCCAAGTTTAAGGGATTCTTCCTTCAGCTAAAACATGCATGGGAAACCCACAGTATGGTGCACCGTGTGACTGGCAAACGTTTTCAAATGCATCTCAGTTTTCGTCCCCTTTTACTCGGGTTCACCATTCCAGACCCTTTACGAACACTCTCCCCACTTGGAGAGTCAGTGCCTTTAACCTCCTGTTGGGCACAGTTTGCAATTTCTGCGCAAGATGAAAAGGAATAGGGAGAACGAATGAGAGACTAGCTCTAGGTGTCTGCACGGGAAAATTTAACGCTCATTTCCCACCAGGAAGAGGAATTAACCAAAGGCTCAGCATGCCGTGCCAGAACCAGATTAGGGCCTGAGGCAATCCTGTGGGTTTGCGGCCAGCTCACAAGATAGCGAGTTGAAGAATTGAGCTCAGGGGCACTGTAACTCACAAACCTGCAGAGTTATAAATGACAGCTATCGTCCAAAAATATATTTAAGGGAGGCTGCGAAGACGACTTGTAAGTGGGGCAGAATCGCAGGAAAACGATTTCAGGGGGTAGACGGGAATTGCATTTAAAGCATAGGAAAAGAGGCAGAACGTCAAAAATGATGCTCTTGGCCAAAAAGGGCGTATGCGTTTTCTCCTGAATATATTCAGGAAAAAACGCATACGCCCTTTTTGGCCAACCAAGCAAGCATGTTAAAGAAATCTGCACTACAATGAAGTCTCACTGCCCCCCGGTCAAAAGGGCCATCTGAAAAAAGTGTAAAATCCAGAAAGGCAGCACAGGCCATGGAGAACAGGGAGCCTTGTTATGCTGATGGGCGGGATGTAAATTGCCAACAGCCACTCTGGAGAAGTGTATGGTGTTTCCCGGAACACCGAAAAAACAAAGCTACAGAGCCTACGGCACTTCCACTTATGGTCCTATAGCTTAGGGAAATTAAAATCAAAAACACACAGCCACCCCAAAGTGTCGGACGGCTCTGTTTACAAGAACCTCGTCTACGGTACAAGTTAAATATCCCAGAATGTGAAAAATGGAGAAAGAAGTTGTGGTACGTACGTACAATGGAATACCACTCACTAATGAAATCTATGTCATCAGGCCCGTCGCGGCATAATGAGTGAATTCAGGTACGATGATTCTAAGTGAAATAAGTCACACAGAAAATGAAACATCATAAGATATCACTACTACACGGAATGTAAACTTGGCTACACATGAACTGAATTACAAAACAGAACAGGGTCTCAAATTTAGAAAACCAACTTATGCTTGCTTAAGGGGAAAGGTGAGTTGCGGTGCTGCATAAAACCAGAGATAGAAATTAGCACAGATACCTTTCCATAAGCCAAATATGTAATAGTCAAGACCTACCCCTTGCTCAACGAAATGGACTAAACACCCCATATTCAACGCCTAGGAATACACCTGACTAGTAAGAATCTTCAAACCCATGGATTTATATGTCTCCGTAAGAGAATGAAGCGTGTGTACAGCGGCATGAATGCAGCAGAGAAAATCCGATAAATCCCATTATCAAAATGAATTACACAAACAAAACCCAAGGACAGTGAAATAGAGAGCAATTCTTAAATAATTCATTCAGGGCTTGTGATGCAACCTGGATTTACCACATCTACACCCAGAGCTGAGTGAGACATAAGGTTGGGCACTTCGGGCTGATAGCATTGGTGAGGTTCGATGAGCAAATGCAGACCCTTTGAAGTCATACAGCATGGTACCCATTCCATGGGTCCCAACTCTCCAAGTTTAAGGGATTCTTCCTTCAGCTAAAACATGCATGGGAAACCACAGTATGGTGCACCGTGTGACTGGCAAACGTTTTCAAATGCATCTCAGTTTTCGTCCCCTTTTACTCGGGTTCACCATTCCAGACCCTTTACGAACACTCTCCCCACTTGGAGAGTCAGTGCCTTTAACCTCCTGTTGGGCACAGTTTGCAATTTCTGCGCAAGATGAAAAGGAAGAGTGAGAACGAATGAGAGACTAGCTCTAGGTGTCTGCACGGGCAAATTTAACCCTCATTTCCCACCAGGAAGAGGAATTAACCAAAGTCTCAGCATGCCGTGCCGGAACCAGATTAGGGCCTTAAGCAATCTGTGGGTTTGCGGCCAGCTCACAATATAGCGAGTTGAAGAAAGGAGCTCAGGGGCACTGTAACTCACAAACCTGCAGAGTTATAAATGACAGCTATCGTCCAAAAATATATTGAAGGAAGGCTGCGAAGACGACTTGTAAGCGGGACAGATTTGCAGGAAAACGATTTCAGGGGGTAGACGGGAATTGCATTTAAAGCATAGAAAAAGAGGCAGAACGTCGACAATGATGCTCTTGGCCAAAAAGTGCGTATGCGTTTTTTCCTGAATATATTCAGGAAAAAACGTATACGCCCTTTTTGGCCAACCAAGCAAGCATGTTAAAGAAATCTGCACTACAATGATGTCTCACAGCCCCCCGGTCAAAAGGGCCATCTGAAAAAAGTGTAAAATCCAGAAAGGCAGCACAGGCCATGGAGAACAGGGAGCCTTGTTATGCTGATGGGCGGGATGTAAATTGCCAACAGCCACTCTGGAGAAGTGTATGGTGTTTCCCGGAACACCGAAAAAACAAAGCTACGGAGCCTACGGCACTTCCACTTATGGTCCTATAGCTTAGGGAAATTAAAATCAAAAACACACAGCCACCCCAAAGTGTCGGACGGCTCTGTTTACAAGAACCTCGTCTACGGTACAAGTTAAATATCCCAGAATGTGAAAAATGGATAAAGAAGTTGTGGTACGTACGTACAATGTAATATCACTCAGCAATGAAATCTATGTCATCAGGCCCGTCGCGGCATAATGAGTGGATTCAGGTACGATGATTCTAAGTGAAATAAGTCACACAGAAAATGAAACATCATAAGATATCACTACTACACGGAATGTAAACTTGGCTACACATGAACTGAATTACAAAACAGAACAGGGTCTCAAATTTAGAAAACCAACTTATGCTTGCTTAAGGGGAAAGGTGAGTTGGGGTGCTGCATAAAACCAGAGATAGAAATTAGCACAGATACCTTTCCATAAGCCAAATATGTAATAGTCAAGACCTACCCCTTGCTCAACGAAATGGACTAAACACCCCATATTCAACGCCTAGGAATACACCTGACTAGTAAGAATCTTCAAACCCATGGATTTATATGTCTCCGTAAGAGAATGAAGCGTGTGTACAGCAGCATGAATGCAGCAGAGAAAATCCGATAAATCCCATTATCAAAATTAATTACACAAACAAAACCCAAGGACAGTGAAATAGAGAGCAATTCTTAAATAATTCATTCAGGGCTTGTGATGCAACCTGGATTTACCAAATGTACACCCAGAGCTGAGTGAGACATAAGGTTGGGCACTTCGGGCTGATAGCATTGGTGAGGTTCGATGAGCAAATGCAGACCCTTTGAAGTCATACAGCATGGTACCCATTCCATGGGTCCCAACTCTCCAAGTTTAAGGGATTCTTCCTTCAGCTAAAACATGCATGGGAAACCACAGTATGGTGCACCGTGTGACTGGCAAACGTTTTCAAATGCATCTCAGTTTTCGTCCCCTTTTACTCGGGTTCACCATTCCAGACCCTTTACGAACACTCTCCCCACTTGGAGAGTCAGTGCCTTTAACCTCCTGTTGGGCACAGTTTGCAATTTCTGCCCAAGATGAAAAGGAAGAGGGAGAACGAATGAGAGACTAGCTCTAGGTGTCTGCACGGGCAAATTTAACCCTCATTTCCCACCAGGAAGAGGAATTAACCAAAGGCTCAGCATGCCGTGCCGGAACCAGATTAGGGCCTTAAGCAATCCTGTGGGTTTGCGGCCAGCTCACAAGATAGCGAGTTGAAGAAAGGAGCTCAGGGGCACTGTAACTCACAAACCTGCAGAGTTATAAATGACAGCTATCGTCCAAAAATATATTGAAGGAAGGCTGAGAAGACGATGTGTAAGCGGGACAGATTTGCAGGAAAACGATTTCAGGGGGTAGACGGGAATTGCATTTAAAGCATAGGAAAAGAGGCAGAACGTCGACAATGATGCTCTTGGCCAAAAAGTGCGTATGCGTTTTTTCCTGAATATATTCAGGAAAAAACGCATACGCCCTTTTTGGCCAACCAAGCAAGCATGTTCAAGAAATCTGCACTACAAAGATGTCTCACTGCCCCCCGGTCAAAAGGGCCATCTGAAAAAAGTGTAAAATCCAGAAAGGCAGCACAGGCCATGGAGAACAGGGAGCCTTGTTATGCTGATTGGCGGGATGTAAATTGCCAACAGCCACTCTGGAGAAGTGTATGGTGTTTCCCGGAACACCGAAAAAACAAAGCTACGGAGCCTACGGCACTTCCACTTATGGTCCTATAGCTTAGGGAAATTAAAATCAAAAACACACAGCCACCCCAAAGTGTCGGACGGCTCTGTTTACAAGAACCTCGTCTACGGTACAAGTTAAATATCCCAGAATGTGAAAAATGGATAAAGAAGTTGTGGTACGTAGGTACAATGGAATATCACTCAGCAATGAAATCTATGTCATCAGGCCCGTCGCGGCATAATGAGTGGATTCAGGTACGATGATTCTAAGTGAAATAAGTCACACAGAAAATGAAACATCATAAGATATCACTACTACACGGAATGTAAACTTGGCTACACATGAACTGAATTACAAAACAGAACAGGGTCTCAAATTTAGAAAACCAACTTATGCTTGCTTAAGGGGAAAGGTGAGTTGGGGTGCTGCATAAAACCAGAGATAGAAATTAGCACAGATACCTTTCCATAAGCCAAATATGTAATAGTCAAGACCTACCCCTTGCTCAACGAAATGGACTAAACACCCCATATTCAACGCCTAGGAATACACCTGACTAGTAAGAATCTTCAAACCCATGGATTTATATGTCTCCGTAAGAGAATGAATCGTGTGTACAGCAGCATGAATGCAGCAGAGAAAATCCGATAAATCCCATTATCAAAATGAATTACACAAACAAAACCCAAGGACAGTGAAATAGAGAGCAATTCTTAAATAATTCATTCAGGGCTTGTGATGCAACCTGGATTTACCACATGTACACCCAGAGCTGAGTGAGACATAAGGTTGGGCACTTCGGGCTGATAGCATTGGTGAGGTTCGATGAGCAAATGCAGACCCTTTGAAGTCATACAGCATGGTACCCATTCCATGGGTCCCAACTCTCCAAGTTTAAGGGATTCTTCCTTCAGCTAAAACATGCATGGGAAACCCACAGTATGGTGCACCATGTGACTGGCAAACGTTTTCAAATGCATCTCAGTTTTCGTCCCCTTTTACTCGGGTTCACCATTCCAGACGCTTTACGAACACTCTCCCCACTTGGAGAGTCAGTGCCTTTAACCTCCTGTTGGGCACAGTTTGCAATTTCTGCGCAAGATGAAAAGGAATAGGGAGAACGAATGAGAGACTAACTCTAGGTGTCTGCACGGGCAAATTTAATGCTCATTTCCCACCAGGAAGAGGAATTAACCAAAGGCTCAGCATGCCGTGCCAGAACCAGATTAGGGCCTGAGGCAATCCTGTGGGTTTGCGGCCAGCTCCCAAGATAGCGAGTTGAAGAAATGAGCTCAGGGGCACTGTAACTCATAAACCTGCAGAGTTATAAATGACAGCTATCGTCCAAAAATATATTGAAGGAAGGCTACGAAGACGACTTGTAAGTGGGGCAGAATTGCAGGAAAACGATTTCAGGGGGTAGACGGGATTTGCATTTAAAGCATAGGAAAAGAGGCAGAACGTCGACAATGATGCTCTTGGCCAAAAAGGGCGTATGCGTATTTTCCTGAATATATTCAGGAAAAAACGCATACGCCCTTTTTGGCCAACCAAGCAAGCATGTTAAAGAAATCTGCACTACAATGAAGTCTCACTGCCCCCCGGTCAAAAGGGCCATCTGAAAAAAGTGTAAAATCCAAAAAGGCAGCACAGGCCATGGAGAACAGGGAGCCTTGTTATGCTGATGGGCGGGATGTAAATTGCCAACAGCCACTCTGGAGAAGTGTATGGTGTTTCCCGGAACACCGAAAAAACAAAGCTACGGAGCCTACGGCACTTCCACTTATGGTCCTATAGCTTAGGGAAATTAAAATCAAAAACACACAGCCACCCCAAAGTGTCGGACGGCTCTGTTTACAAGAACCTCGTCTACGGTACAAGTTAAATATCCCAGAATGTGAAAAATGGATAAAGAAGTTGTGGTACGTACGTACAATGGAATATCACTCAGCAATGAAATCTATGTCATCAGGCCCATCGCGGCATAATGAGTGGATTCAGGTACGATGATTCTAAGTGAAATAAGTCACACAGAAAATGAAACATCATAAGATATCACTACTACACGGAATGTAAACTTGGCTACACATGAACTGAATTACAAAACAGAACAGGGTCTCAAATTTAGAAAACCAACTTATGCTTGCTTAAGGGGAAAGGTGAGTTGGGGTGCTGCATAAAACCAGAGATAGAAATTAGCACAGATACCTTTCCATAAGCCAAATATGTAATAGTCAAGACCTACCCCTTGCTCAACGAAATGGACTAAACACCCCATATTCAACGCCTAGGAATACACCTGACTAGTAAGAATCTTCAAACCCATGGATTTATATGTCTCCATAAGAGAATGATGCGTGTGTACAACGGCATGAATGCAGCAGAGAAATTCTGATAAATCCCATTATCAAAATGAATTACACAAACAAAACCCAAGGACAGTGAAATAGAGAGCAATTCTTAAATAATTCATTCAGGGCTTGTGATGCAACCTGGATTTACCACATCTACACCCAGAGCTGAGTGAGACATAAGGTTGGGCACTTCGGGCTGATAGCATTGGTGAGGTTCGATGAGCAAATGCAGACCCTGTGAAGTCATACAGCATGGTACCCATTCCATGGGTCCCAACTCTCCAAGTTTAAGGGATTCTTCCTTCAGCTAAAACATGCATGGGAAACCCACAGTATGGTGCACCGTGTGACTGGCAAACGTTTTCAAATGATTCTCAGTTTTCGTCCCCTTTTACTCGGGTTCACCATTCCAGACCCTTTATGAACACTCTCCCCACTTGGAGAGTCAGTGCCTTTAACCTCCTGTTGGGCACAGTTTGCAATTTCTGCGCAAGATGAAAAGGAATAGGGAGAACCAATGAGAGACTAGCTCTAGGTGTCTGCACGGGCAAATTTAACGCTCATTTCCCACCAGGAAGAGGAATTAACCAAAGGCTCAGCATGCCGTGCCGGAACCAGATTACGGCCTGAGGCAATCCTGTGGGTTTGCGGCCAGCTCACAAGATAGCGAGTTGAAGAAAGGAGCTCAGGGGCACTGTAACTCACAAACCTGCAGAGTTATAAATGACAGCTATCGTCCAAAAATATATTGAAGGAAGGCTGCGAAGACGACTTGTAAGTGGGGCAGAATTGCAGGAAAACGATTTCAGGGGGTAGACGGGAATTGCATTTAAAGCATAGGAAAAGAGGCAGAACGTCGACAATGATGCTCTTGGCCAAAAAGGGCGTATGCGTTTTTTCCTGAATATATTCAGGAAAAAACGCATACGCCCTTTTTGGCCAACCAAGCAAGCATGTTAAAGAAATCTGCACTACAATGAAGTCTCACTGCCCCCCGGTCAAAAGGGCCATCTGAAAAAAGTGTAAAATCCAGAAAGGCAGCACAGGCCATGGAGAACAGGGAGCCTTGTTATGCTGATGGGCGGGATGTAAATTGCCAAGAGCCACCCTGGAGAAGTGTATGGTGTTTCCCGGAACACCGAAAAAACAAAGCTACGGAGCCTACGGCACTTCCACTTATGGTCCTATAGCTTAGGGAAATTAAAATCAAAAACACACAGCCACCCCAAAGTGTCGGACGGCTCTGTTTACAAGAACCTCGTCTACGGTACAAGTTAAATATCCCAGAATGTGAAAAATGGATAAAGAAGTTGTTGTACGTACGTACAATGGAATATCACTCAGCAATGAAATCTATGTCATCAGGCCCGTCGCGGCATAATGAGTGGATTCAGGTACGATGATTCTAAGTGAAATAAGTCACACAGAAAATGAAACATCATAAGATATCACTAATACACGGAATGTAAACTTGGCTACACATGAACTGAATTACAAAACAGAACAGGGTCTCAAATTTAGAAAACCAACTTATGCTTGCTTAAGGGGAAAGGTGAGTTGGGGTGCTGCATAAAACCAGAGATAGAAATTAGCACAGATACCTTCACATAAGCCAAATATGTAATAGTAAAGGCCTACCCTTTGCGCAATGAAATGGACTAAATACCCCATATTCAACACCTAGGAATACACCTGACTGGTAAGAATCTTCAAACCCATGGATTTATATGTCTCCGTTAGGGAATGAAGCGTGTGTACAGCAACATGAATGCAGCAGAGAAAATCCGATAAATCCCATTATCAAAATGAATTACAAAAACCAAACACAAGGACAGTGAAATAGAGAGCAATTCTTAAATAATTCATTCAGGCTTGTGATGCAACCTGGATTTACCACATCTACACCCAGAGCTGAGTGTGACATAAGGTTGGGCACTTCGGGCTGATAGCACTGGTGAGGTTCGATGAGCAAATGCAGACCCTTTGAAGACATACTGCATGGTACCCATTCCATGGGTCCCAAATCTCCAGTTATAAGGGATTCTTCCTTCAGCTCAAAACATGCATGGGAAACCCACAGTATGGTGGACCGTGTGACCGGCAAACGTTTTCAAATGCATCTCAGTTTTCCTCCCCTTTTACACAGGTTCACCATTCCAGACCCTTTACTCACACTCTCCCCACTTGGAGAGTCAGTGCCTTTAACCTCCTGTTGGGCACAGTTTGCAATTTCTGCACAAGATGAACAGGAATAGGGAGAACCAATGAGAGACTAGCTGTAGGTGTCTGTACGGGCAAATTTAACGCTCATTTCCCACCAGGAAGAGGAATTAACCAAAGGCTCAGCATGCCGTGCCGGAACCAGATTAGGGCCTGAGGCAATCCTGTGGGTTTGCGGCCAGCTCACAAGATAGCGAGTTGAAGAAATGAGCTCAGGGGCACTGTAACTCACAAACTTGCAGAGTTATAAATGACAGCTATCGTCCAAAAATATATTGAAGGAAGGCTGCGAAGACGACTTGTAAGTGGGGCAGAATTGCAGGAAAACGATTTCAGGGGGTAGACTGGAATTGCACTTAAAGCCTAGGAAAAGACGGAGAACAGCGACAATGATGCACTTGGCCAAAAAGGGCGTATGCGTTTTTTCCTGAATATAATCAGGAAAAAACGCATATGCCCTTTTTGGCCAACCAAGCAAGCGTGTAAAGAAATCTGCACTAAAATGAAGTCTCTCTGCCCCCCGGTCAAAAGGGCCATCTGAAAAAAGTGTAAAATCCAGAAAGGCAGGACAGGCCATGGAGAAGAGGGAGCATTGTTATCCTGATGGTCGGCATGTGAATTGCCAACAGCCACTCTGGAGAAGTGTATGGTATTTCCTGAAACACATAAGAAACAAAGCAACACAGCCTATGGCACTTCCACTTATGGTCCTATAGCTTAGGGAAATTAAAATCAAAACCACACAGGCACCCCAAAGTTTGGAACGCCTCTGTTTACGAGAACCTCTTGTACGGTACAAGTTAAATATCCCAGAGGGCGAAAAATGGATAAAGAAATTGTGGTTCTTACGTACAATGGAATATCACTCAGCAATGAAATCTATGTCATCAGGCCCGTAGCGGCATAATGAGTGGATTCAGGTACGATGATTCTACGTGCAATAGGTCACACAGAAAAAGAAACATCATAAGATATCACTAATACAAGGAATGTAAACTTGGCTACACATGAAATGAATTACAAAACAGAACAGTGTCTCAAATTTAGAAAACCAACTTATGCTTGCTTTTTGGGAAAGGTGAGTTCGGGTGCTGCATAAAAACAGAGATTGAAATTCGCACTGATACCGTTCCATAAGCCAAATATGTAATAGACAAGACCTACTGCTTGCTCAACGAAATGGGCTCAACACCCCATATTCAACGCCTAGGAATATACCTGCCTAGCAAGAATCTTAAAACCCATGGATTTATATGTGTCCATAAGAGAATCCAGCGTGTGTTCAGTGGCCTAAAGGCAACAGTGAAAATCCGATAAATCACATTATCAAAATAAATTTCAAAAACAAAACACAATGACAGTGAAATAGAGAGCAATTCTTAAATAATTCACTCAGGGCTTCTGATGCAACCTGGATTTACCACATGTACACCCAGTGCTGGGGAGACATAAGGCCGGACACTTCGCCCTGATAGTATTGTTGAGGTTCGGTGAGCAATTGCAGACCCTTTGAAGTCATACTGCATGGTACCCATTCCAAGGGTCCCAACTCTCCAGGTTTAAGGGATTCTTCCTTCCGCTACATCATGTATGGGAAACCCAGAGTATGGTCCACCATGTGATTGGGAAACGTTTTCAAATGCATCTCAGTTTTCGTCCCTTTATACTCGGGTTCACCATTCCAGATGCTTAACTAACACTCTCCCCACTTGGAGAGTCAGTGCCTTTAACCTCCTGTTTGTCACAGTTTGCAATTTCTGCGCAAGATGAACAGGAATAGGGAGAACCAATGAGAGACTAGCTGTAGGTGTCTGCACGGGCAATTTAATGCTCATTTCTCACCAGGAAGTGGAATTAACCAAAGGCTCAGAATGCCGTGCCGGAACCAGATTAGGGCCTGAAGCAATACTGCGGGTGTGCAGGCAGCTCACAAGATAGCGAGTTGAACAAAGGAGCTCAGGGGCACTGTAATTCACAAACCTGCAGAGTTATAAATGACAGCTATCGTCCAAAAATATATTGAAGGAAGGCTGCGAAGAGGACTTGAAAGCGGGGCAGAATTCCAGGAAAACGATTTCAGGAGGTAGACGGGAAATGCACTGAAAGCATAGGAGAAGAGGCAGAACCTCGACAATGATGCACTTGTTCAAAAAGTGCATATGCGTTTTTTCCAAAGCCCTCCTTAAAGAGGGTAGGGGGCTCCCAGCATGCTTCAGTGGCCAACAGAAGGCCCACATCGCCAAGGTGACGTGAGCCAGCCAGGCAGGAGTGACCTCACATCAGAGGGCCCACCTCACAGAAGGGTAAGGGACCCAGCCATTATCAGACTCTCACCAGAGGGCCCACATCAGCAAGGGGCTGGGAACCAGGCAGGAGTGTCTTCACACCCGTGGGGCCACATCATCGCAAGTTGAGGTACCCAGCACATGTGGCCTCAAACCAGAGGACCCACATCTCCATGGGTCTCGGAGCGAGGCAGGCAGGATGAACCTCAAAACACGTGGCCCATTGTATAAAAAAGGTGAGGAATCCAGCAGTTGGAACATCCCAGCAGGCGGCCCAGAGCACCGAGGCTATGGGATCCAGGCAATGATGAACTCACAACAGAGGGCCCTCATCATGAAACTGTGAGCAACCTAGCCATTGTGACCTCAGAGCACAAGGCCCACATCCCCATGGGGAAGCGAACCAAGCAGGAGTGTCATCGCACCAGTGGGCACACATCAGAAAATGTGGGGAGCCCAGCAGTTAGGGCCTGATGCCAGAGGGCCCTCATCACCGAGGAGAGGAGGCTACCAGCAGGCTCCAACTGCTACAAGAGGGCCAACGTCGCCAATGCAGGGTGTGCCAGCCAGGCAGGAGTGACCTCAGAGCAGAGGGCCAACCTCAAAAAAGTGTGAGGAACCCAAAGAGGATTAGACTCTCACCAGAGGGCCCACATCACCAAGAGGATCAGAACCAGGCAGGACTGTCTTCACACCAGGGTGACCACATCATAGAAAGGTGAGGAACCCAGCACATGTGGCCTAAACCAGAAGACCCACATCTCCAAGGGGCTCGGAGTGAGGCATGCAGGAGTAGCCTCACAACACAGGGCCCATAGAATAAAAAAGCTGAGGAATCCTGCAGTGGGAACCTCCCAGCAGGCGGCCCAGAGCACCGAGTCTATGCGATCCAGGCTGCAGTGAACTCACAGCAGAGGGCCCATATCATGAAACTGTGAGCAACCCAGCCATTGGGACCTCACAGCAGAAGGCCCACATCCCCATGGGGTTGGGAACATGGCAAGAGTGTCCTCGCACCACTTAGCACGTATCAGAAAAAGTGGGTACCCAGCAGTTACGGCCTGACGCTAGAGAGCCCTCATCACCGAGGGGAGGTGGCTCCCAGCAGGCTCCAACTGCCACAAGAGGGCCGATGTCGCCAAGGCGGGGTGTGCCAGCCAGTCAGTAGTGACCTCACAGCAGAGGGCCCACCTCACAGAAGGGTGAGGAACCCAGCCAGGATCAGACTCTCACCAGAGGGCCCACATCACCAAGGGGATAGAAACCAGGCAGGAGTGTCCTCACACCAGCGGGGCCACATCATCGAAAGGTGAGGGACCCAGCACACGTGGCCTCAAACCAGAGGACACACATCACCAAGGGGCTGGGAGTGAGTCAGGCAGGAGGAGTCTCCAAACAGAGGGCCCATAGAAGAGAAAAGGTGAGGAATCCCGCAGTTGGAACCTCCCCGCAGGCGGCCAGGAGCAGCGAGGCTATGGGATCCAGGCCGGAGTGAACTCACACCAGAGGGCCCTCATCATGAAACTGAGCCACCCACCGTTGGGACCTCAGAGCAGAAGGCCCATATTCCCATGGGGTTGGAAACCTGGCAGGAGTGTACTCACACCACAGGGCGCACATCAGAAAATTTTGGGAGCCCAGGAGTTAGAGCCTGACGCCAGAGGGCCCTCATTACCGAGGGGAGGAGACTCCCAGCAGGCACCAACTCCCACCTGAGGGCCCACGTCGCCAAGGTGACGTGTGCCAGTCAGGCAGGAGTGACCTCACAGCAGAGGGCCTACCTCACAGAAGGGTGAGGAAACCAGCCAGGATAAGACTCTCACCAGAGAGCCCACATCACCAAGGGGACCGGAACAAGGCAGGAGTGTCCTCACACCAGTGTGGCCACATTATAGAAAGGAGACGAACCCAGCACATGTGGTCTAAACCAGAGGACCCACATTTCCAAGGTGCTCCGAGTGAGGCAGGCAGGAGTAGCCTAACAACACAGGGCCCACAGAATAAAAAATGTGAGGAATCCAGCAGTTGGAACCCCCCAGCAGGTGGCCCAGAGTACGGAGCCTATGTGATCCAGGCCACAGTGAACTCACAGCAGAGGGCTCACATCATGACACTGTGAGCAACCCAGCTGGTGGGACCTCAGAGCAGAAGGCCCACATCCCCATGGGGATGGGAACGTGGCAGGAGTGTACTCGCACGACAGGGCACATATCAGAAAAATTTGGGAGCCCATGAGTTAGGGCCTGACGCCAGAGGGCCCTCATTACCGAGGGGAGGAGACTCCCAGCAGGCACCAACTCCCAACTGAGGACCCACATCGCCAAGGTGATGTGTGCCAGCCAGGCAGGAGTGACCTCACAGCAGAGGGCCCACCTCCCAGAAGGGTGAGGAATCCAGCCAGGATCAGACTCTCACCAGAGGGCCCCCATCACCAAGGGGATGGGAACCAGGCAGGAGTGTCCTCACACCAGTGGGGCCACATCAATAAAGGTGAGGAAACCGGCACATGTGGCCTCAAACCAGAGGACCCACATCACAAAGGGGCTGGGAGTGAGTCAGGAAGGAGGAGCATGAAAACACAGGACCCAAAGAATAAAAATGGTAAGGAATCCAGCAGTAGGAACCTCCCAGCAGGCGGCTCAGAGCACAGAGTCTATGGGATCTAGGCCTGAGTGAACTAACACCAGAGAGCCAACATCCTGAAACTGTGAACAACACAGGTGTTGGGACCATAGAGCAGAAGGCACATGGGGATGGGAACCTGGCAGGAGTGCCCTCACACCACTTAGCACGTATCAGAAAATGTGGGTAACCAGCAGTTAGGGCCTGATGCCAGAGGGTCTCATCACTGAGGGGAGGAGGCTCCCAGCGGGCTCCAACTGCCACCAGAGGGCCGACGTCGCCAAGGCGGGGTGTGTCAGCCAGGCAGGAGTGACCTCAGAGAAGAGGGCCCACCTCACAGAAGTGTGAGGAGCCCAACCAGGATCAGACTCTCACTGGAGGGCTCACATCACCAAGGGGATGGGAACCAGGCAGGAGTGTCCGCACACCAGTGGGGCCACATCTGCGAAAGGTGAGGAACCCAGCACATGTGGCCTCAAACCAGAGGACACACATCACCAAGGGGCTGGGAGTGAGGCAGGTGTCTGGAGGGGCACATTTAACTCTAATTTCCCACCAGGAAGAGGAATTAACCAAAGGCTCAGAGTGCCGTGCGGGACCCTGATTACGGCCTGAAGCAAACCTGCGGTTCTGTGGCCAGCTTTCAAGGAAACGAGTTAAGAAAGGAAATCACAGGCACTGTAATTCACAAACCTGCAGAGTTATAAATGACAGCTATTGGCAAAAATATATTGAAGTAAGTCTGCACAGAGGACTTGAAAACGAGGCAGAATTGCAGGAATCATATTTCAGGAGGTAGATTGGAATTGCATTTAAAGCATGTGAAAAGCGGCAGATCTTTGACAGTGATGCACTTGGACAAAAAGTGCGTATACATTTTTTCCTGAATATATTCAGGAAAAAACGCATATGCCCTTTGTGGCCAACCAAGAATTCGAGCAATGGAAATCCGCACTACAATGAACTCTCATTTCCCATTCGTCAAAAGAGCCATCTGAAAAAAGTGTAAAACCCAGAAACACAGGACAGGCCATGGAGAACAGGGAGCCTTGTTATGCTGATGGACGGATTGTAAATTGCCAACAGACACTCTGGTGATGTTTATAGTGTATGCTGAAACATCTAAAAAACAAAGCTACAGAGCCTAGGGCACTTCCACTTTTGGCCCTATAGCTTAGGAAAATTAAAATCAACAAGACACAGCCAACACAATATCCAGGGCTGCTGTGTTTACAAGAACCTTGAGTCCAGTACAAATTAAATATCCCAGAAAGAAAAAAATGGATAAAGGAGTTGTCCTACTTACGTACAACGGAATATCACTCAGCAATGAAATCAATGTCATCAGGCCTGTAGCAGCAAATTGAGTGGATTTAAGTATGATGATTCTAAGAGAAATATGTCACACAGAGAAACATAATTATCATAAGATATCACAAATAGAGGGAGTGTAAACTTGGCTACACATAAACTGAATTACAAAACCGAGCAGAGTCTCACATTTAGATAAAAACTTATGCTTGCTTAACGGGAAAGTTGAGTTGGGGTGCTGTATAAAACCAGAGATTGAAATGAGCACACATACCGTTCCATAAGCCAAATATGTAATAGACAAGACCTACTCTTTGCTCAACGAAATAGACTAATCCATGGTGTATCACCTCACACCTGTTAGAATGGGCATCATCAGAAAATCTACAAACAACAAATGCTGGAAAGGGTGCGGAGATAAGGAACCCTCTTCCACTATTGTTGGGAATGTAAATTGATGCAGTCACTGTGGAGAACATTATGGAGTTTCTTATAAAACTAAGAATAGAATTACCATATAATACAGCAATCCCACTACTGGGCATATACCCAGACAAAACCATAAAACGAAAAGAGACATTCACCGCAATGTTCATTGCATCACTATTTACAATATCCAGGTAATGGAAGCAACCTAAATGCCCACAGACAGACGAATGCATAAAGATGAGGTACATATATAAAATGGAATATTACTAAGCCATAAAAAGGAATGAAATTGGGTCATTTGTAGAGACGTTGATGGATCTAGAGACTGTCATACAGAGTGAAGTAAGTCAGAAAGAGAAAAACAAATCCTGTATATAAATGCATATATGTGGAACCTAGAAAAGTTGTACAGATGAAGGGTTTTGCAAGGCAGAAATAGAGCAACAGATGTAGACAACAAACGTATGGACACCAAGGGGGGAAAGCTGTTAGGGGGGTGGTGGTGGGAGGAGTTGAGAGATTGGGATTGGCATGTATACATTTCTATGTATAAAATAGGTAACCAAAAAGAACCTGCTGTATAAAAAAATAAAATAAAATTCAAAATTACAAAAAGTAAAACAGAAAAAATATTCTTCCCTTCACATACATGTATTTATATGAATAAATTATTTCCATGCTTATATCTGTAAATACAAAAAAGAGGAATAAAATCTACCTTGAACCAAAAACGAAAAAAAGAAAAAAAAACAGAACCCACCAGTTACACAGAGGAAAACCGTATCAGGGCCCTTGCTCCAGTTGTAAACAATTCTGAAGTTGGTCAGTGGTGGGGAATCATCTCCCATTCAGCCAGCATGCCCCACGCAACAAGCGTCCTCATTGCAAAGCTGGGGGCCCGTGCCGAGGCATCTGTGAGTAAACGTGGGCCGAGCCCCAGGCCAGCTGCTGCTGAAATGTTCCCACCCTTCCCAGGTAAAACACCTGAATATGTACAAGGACTTGAAAGCCTAGAGGAAGGGCCATGGAGCCACATGAGCGACAGCATGCCAGCCGACTTGGTGCCTGCAGGCCAGACAGGATGGTCCTGGCCCTGGGTGCTCTTCTGGAAGCTTTCCATTTCCCTGCCTGAGATACCCCTCCTGTCCCGGCCCCCACTGCTTTCTTCCTTACTCACATCTGCCCAGGGAGAAATTCCAGCAGAAGGTATGGGTGGCACATCCTCTTCTTTAGCAGGTGGCATCTTGGCAACTGCTGCAGAAAGTCCAGCAGAGCCCCACTCACACTGGGCAACCCACAAAGCCGTGGCCTCTCACTCCCTCCCACCAGTCCAGCCCCGAGACTGCTGACAGGGCAGAAAATGGCGTCAGGCACAGCTGCAGGTGCTCTTGCTGCCTGGAGCGGTGTTTATATTGATCTCAACCCAGGCACACCTGGGGAGGTCTGGCCGGCACGGTCGGGCTTCCCAGGCCAGCCAATAATCACCCCTCAGGGGCTCACAGTTGCAGAAACTGGAACTTGCTGAATCGGCCAGGTCCAAGGAACAGGTGTGGGCTCCTGAGAGTCAGGATAGACAAGGGGCTGCAGCTCTGGCTTGTTTTCTAATTATATTATCTGGCCCATGAGTGGGAGACAACTTCAAGAAAACCCTCTCCTAATGAGAGGAACCCAGGAGTCAGGGAGAGGAGGGGTGGGTGGTGGGTGGAGACAGAGGCCTGGTGCCCCGGGTGCAGTGGAAGTCTCTGGAAGACCAGGTGGAGGGAGGCCACACAGAGTGATGCCCAGGGTCACAGACCTGTCGGAGCTGCTGTTTGTTAGTTCAAGTCCTGCTCTGAGGTGCTCTGTGTCAGATCTGAGTGACAGGTGAGCTGGGAGTGCTCTGCAATGAGGGCGATGTGCATGGCTCCTGTGTGCCCAGCCCTGCCACGGTACCTGAAAGGGTTGCTCTGTATCCTGGGAGGGGCCTGACCACGAGAGCCCCGTGGGCTGGGGTGGGGGTGGGGTACCTGCCCAGGTGAGCTCCATATCCTGGGATTGGCCTGACCTCGAGAGCCCCATGGGCTGCTGGAGTCCTGGTAAAAGATGTCAGGACAGTCAGTGAAGCCACCGAGGATATACCTCCAGTAGTTCCTAAACCCTACACCCTGCTGGTCATTCTACTAACCACCAGGACATGGTATTCTGTATTATTCTTCAATGAAGCCTTCTTTTGTATTCTATTAGTCCCAGAGTCACAAGAAATTTTGGCTTGTGAGTGGCAGGACTCAACATACAACTAAAACAATACTTCCGGGCCGTGTTGCCCCAAGGGTTCAAAAATTCCCACACCATCTTTGGGGAAAGCTCAGCTAAAGACCTAAAAGTTCTACCTCTGGAAAAGGAAACACTCCTTCAATATGCAGACGACATTCTGATCGCCAGCCCTACTAAGGAGACCTCTGAACTACCAAGCCAATAAAGGATACAAGTTGTCCAAGAAAAAGCTCAAATATCACAGACTATGGTGACCTGCGTGGGCTGCATTCTCACAGAAGGTCGGAGAAGCCCATCCCAGGAAAGGGAAGAAACAATTTACAGCCTTACCCATTTCTAAAACTAGAAGACAGCTTAGGGGTTCCTGGGGAGGCCAGGGTTTGCTGCTTCTGGATCCCTAACTACAGTCTACTAGCTGGGCCTCTATATGAAACACTGAAAGAAAAAGATGATGATCCTTTTGAATAGATTCCAGAAGTGGCCTTTCAAGAATGGAAAGAGCAGTCAATTCAGACCCTTGCCCTGGAACTCCCTAATTTAGCTAAACCCTTTGACCTTTACATTCCTAGTGAAATTTGAATGGCCATTGGAGTATTAGTGCAAAACCTGGGACCACTTGAAATGGAACAATGCAAGAATGCCATCCAGGTAGGATAAACTACGGTCACCAAGGGGCTTGGCCCACCGCCACATCTGGCCAAGATACTGGCAGTATCTGAAAACCTGGAAATCAGCAGCCCAAAAGGCCACCTCCCTCCTAAGGGAAAAGGACCCCACGTGGTGATCCTAACCCCCAACTATGCCCTGAAGTTGCAGGGTTTGCTCCGTGGGCACACTGACCTTGAGTGAGGAGGTCCTCCAACTCCAACCTCCAGAGAGATAACTGGGGCAAAGGGGCACCATGACGACTCGTGTGACCATCACTTGACCTGGAGTTTCTCTCATAAAACAACAAGAGTGTGTCCCAAAAGAGTAGACTACTGCTTGCAGGACTTACTGCACCCAGAGGGGAGGTAATAATCTTGGCAGGGGAACAGTATATCACGCTGTCACCATAGAAAAGCCTACAGACACTGTGATGATGGTGGCCAATAAGACCGGCTGGACTCCTGTTTACTTCAAAAGGCTGTTGACTCAGTGGCCATCATGGTCCTTCATCACCACTGACCCTGGACTGTCTGGGAGTTGAGCAGTCAGGGTGCTGACACCTGGTGCTGTTTTTACGTTAATTCAGGGGCCTAACTGAAGAAAGCACAGACTACTGGTCAGAGCATCAAGGCTGGCAGAAACGGTCAGCCTAAGGTGGCCGAACAAATGTGGGGCGGGGTGAAACTGGACCTCACAGCGTCACTGCACATCTCCTTCCTGGACCCTTAAAGGTCATTAGAATCTATAACACTACCAATACTTGTGCTCAGGCGGACGAGCAGGGAGGCAGGAGGCCTGCGGACAAACAACGTCACCTGGAGGCTGCTGGGGAGAAGTTCAGACCCTCTCCCACAGGTATGAGGGCTCCTAACTCAGCACTCAGCAGTTACAGATGAAGGGTCTGCACCCTCAGCACTCTAAGAATGAGGAAGGGGACAAAATGCAGAAGAGGGGTTTGTCCCAGGCAAAGCCCCTTAAAAATCCCTGGGAGATAAAAATAGAATCTGGGCAATAAAATAAAGTCTAACCTTTTTTATCCTTTGTGCTTTGTCTAATTTCACGTGCTCCTAGGGTCCCGCATACAGAGGTTCAAGAGCCGGCACTTCAGACCAGATTTCCTAGTGCAGAATGGCTGGGTCGACACTTCAGCTCCTGGAGCACAGTGCAGACTCCGCGATATAGAGCCTGAGCTGCAGCCAACCGGGCCCTCGAGAGCTCTGCCCCCTCCCTCCCACTGACTCTGACAGGATCTCTACACAGCAGCCCAGCCCACAGCCCACGGGGTAGCACATGCTCTCACCTCTGCATTCTCTGATCAAAATATAAAGTTTCCTTTGCTTCTGAACCAAACTCAGTCTCGATCTGTTGGCTCCAATGACACTGGGCAGGGGGACACTTGTTGGGGTCCACTCTGGAGGATCAGTAACAGAAATTGAGAACATTGTAACTTCAATGAACAGATGTGTGAGCCAAACTGTAATTAACATAGAACAGTGTATAAGGCTCGGGTAAAATAAGATGTTTCTAACACTTCCATTTGATATTTCCATCACTTTATTATAAGCAAGTTCAGTGAAAGGTTTGTCTTATTTGTCAGGTCAATACTAGAGAAACGAAGTGATTTCTTTCCAAGGATGTACATCTAATAATCTTGGTTAAAGCTTCAATCTTGTTTTAAATGCTTTTCCATTGAAAATGATACCTCTCTTTCAGCTCCCCCATTTCTGAGAAGTATAAAATCTTATAATTTATTATTACCAAAGGGGAAAGGTGGGAGGAGGGATAAATTAACAGTTTGGGATTAACACATACACACTGCTATGTATAAAATCGATCATCAACAAGGAACTACTGTACAGCACAGGGAACTACACTCAATATTTTGCAATAACCTATAAGGGGAAATAATCTGAAAAAAGAATAGATATTTTTATTGACATCATCTATTAATGACAGTTAAAATGGAACCTAACGGAAGCCAGTGGTGAGTGCTTCTGACCCTGAAGACTTCAATCATCTAAAGTTTGGACTCTGCCTACTTCCCAAGGCCCTTAATGAACATATGTGTAGCCGTAGCTTAAAAAATTCCCCAGTTTGGGTTGTGGAGAGACAGTGATTTTGAAAAAGCCCTGGTGTTCTCCTCACATGAATGGGACACTTCCTACAGCTAAAATATGCCTGTCACACCCAGAAGATGGTATACCGTCTGATCGGGAAGAGTTTGGAAAAGGCATCTCATCTCCTCATCTCCTGGTGCTCGGGTTCACCCCTCCAGCGTCTTTACGAACAGTCTTCCCACTTGGAGATGTCAGCACTGTCAACATCCTGTTGCATACCGTTTGGAATTTGTCCAGAGAATGAAGCAGAAGGAGGAGGAACAATGAGAGACAAGTCCTAGGTGTTCGGACAGGCACATGTCACTCTAATTTCCAATCAGGAAGACGAATTGACTAAAAGCTAGGGTTGCCCATGGAAACAGAATAGGGCTTGAGGAAATCCCGCTGTTTTGTGGCCAGTTCCCATAAACACAAGTTGAAAAATGGAACTCAGGGCCACTAAAATTCACGAAACTGCAGAGTTGAAAATATCTCTCACTGAAAAATGTCTTGAGGAAAGTCAGAGAAAAGGACTTGTAAGCAACGGAGAATGGCAGGAAAGGGATTGGAAGAGGTAGAAAGGACTCGCCATTAAGCACAAGAAAAGGGGCTGAACATTGCCAACATTGCAGTTGGCCAAAAAGGGTGTATGCGTCTTTTTCTGTATATATTCAAGAAAACGGCATACACTTTTTTAGCCAACCAAACAGGTGGGCACTGGAAATCAGTACTACAAAACATATCACTTCGCATCAGTCAGAAGAGCCTTCCTCATAAAGTGTAAACACCAGAAATGCAGGACAGGGCAAGGAGAAAAGGGAGCCCTGTGAGGCTTATAGTGGAAACGTATATTGCCAATGGTCACTCTTGAGAAGTGTATTGTGTTTACTAAAGCATCTAAAAAATGAGCTACAGAGCACAGGGCACTTGCACTCATGGACGTATATCTTGGGAAAGACAAAAATGGAGAGGACACAGGCACCCCAATGTTTACCGCCTCTCTGTTTCAAAGATCCTCGACTAGGATATAATTTATATGTCTCTGGAGGGAAAAAATGGATAGAGGTGTGGCACTTATGTAGAGTGGAATATTACTCAGCCTGAAAATCAGTGAAATATGGCCAGTTGTAACAACCCCAGAGTAGTTACGTATGATCATTCAAAGTCACATAATTCAAAAAGAAAAAGACATACGATATTACTAATACATGGAATGTAAACGTGGCTACAAAGTACCTGAATTACAAAACAGAATGGGGTCTCAAATTTAGAAGACCAACTTATGTTTGCTTAAGGAAAAAGGAGAGTTGGGGAGCTGCATAAAACCAGAGATTGAAATTAGCACAGATACCGTTCGATAAGCCAAATATGTAATAGAAAAAACCTACTCCCTGGTCAACGAAATGGACTCAACACGCCATATTCAACACCTACGAATACACCTGACTAGTAAGAACCTTCAAACTCATGGATTTATATGTGTCCGTAAGAGAATCAAGCGTGAGTACAGCGGCATGAACACAGCAGTGAAAATGCGATAAATCCCATTATGAAAATAAATTACAAAAACAAAACACAATGAGAGTGAAATAGAGAGCAATTCTTAAATAATTCATTCAGGGCTTGTGATGCAACCTGGATTTACCACATCTACACCCAGAGCTGAGTGAGACATAAGGTTGGGCACTTCGGGCTGATAGCATTGTTGAGGTTCGATGAGCAAATGCAGACCCTTTGAAGTCATACAGCATGGTACCCATTCCATGGGTCCCAACTCTCCAGGATTAAGAGATTCTTTCTTCAGCTAAAACATGCATGGGAAACCCACAGTATGGTGCACCGTGTGACCAGGAAAGGTTTTCAAATGCATCTCAGTTTTCGTCCCCTTTTACTCGGGTTCACCATTCCAGAACGTTTACTAACACTCTCCCCACTTGGAGAGTCAGTGCCTTTAACCTCCTGTTTGGCACAGTTTGCAATTTCTGCGCAAGATGAACAGGAATAGGGAGAACCAATGAGAGACTAGCAGTAAGTGTCTGCACGGGCAAATTTAATGCTCATTTCCCACCAGGAAGAGGAATTAACCAAAGGATCAGCATGCCGTGCCGGAACCAGATTAGGGCCTGAATCAATCCTGCGGGTTTGCGCCCAGCTCACAAGTTGCGAGTTGAAGAAAGGAGCTCAGGGGCACTGTAACTCACAAACATGCAGAGTTATAAATGACAACTATCGTCCAAAAATATATTGAAGGAAGGCTGCGAAGACGACTTGTAAGTGGGGCAGAATTGCAGGAAAACGATTTCAGGGGGTAGACGGGAATTGCATTTAAAGCATAGGAAAAGAGGCAGAACGTCGACAATGATGCTCTTGGCCAAAAAGGGTGTATGCGTTTTTTCCTGAATTTATTGAGGAAAAAAAGCATATGCGCTTTTTGGCCAACCAAGCAAGCATGTTAAAGAAATCTGCACTACAATGAAGTCTCACTGCCCCCCGGTCAAAAGGGACATGTGAAACAAGTGTAAAATCCACAAAGACAGGACAGGCCAAGGAGAACAGGGAGCCTTGTTATGCTGATGGTCGGGATGTAAATTGCAAACAGCCACTCTGGAGAAGTGTATGGTGTTTCCTGAAACCCCTGAAAAACAAAGCAACGGAGCCTACGGCACTTCCATTTATGGTCCTATAGCTTAGGGAAATTAAAATCAAAAACACACAGCCACCCCAAAGTGTCGGACGGCTCTGTTTACAAGAACCTCTTCTACGGTACAAGTTAAATATCCCAGAATGTGAAAAATGGATAAAGAAGTTGTGGTACGTACGTACAATGGAATATCACTCAGCAATGAAAGCTATGTCATCAGGCCCATCGCGGCATAATGAGTGGATTCAGGTACGATGATTCTAAGTGAAATAAGTCACACAGAAAATGAAACATCATAAGATATCACTAATATACGGAATGTAAACTTTGCTACACATGAACTGAATTATAAAACAGAACAGGGTTTCAAATTTAGAAAACAAACTTATGCTTGCTTAAGGGGAAAGGTGAGTTGGGGTGCTGCATAAAACCAGAGATAGAAATTAGCACAGATACCTTTCCATAAGCCAAATATGTAATAGCCCAGACCTACCCCTTGCTCAACGAAATGGACTAAACACCCTATATTCAACGCCTAGTAATACACCTGACTAGTAAGAATCTTCAAACCCATGGATTTATATGTCTCCGTAAGAGAATGAAGCGTGTGTACAGTGGCATGAACGCAGCAGAGAAAATCCGATAAATCCCATTATCAAAATGAATTACACAAACAAAACCCAAGGACAGTGAAATAGAGAGCAATTCTTAAATAATTCATTCAGGGCTTGTGATGCAACCTGGATTTACCACATCTACACCCAGAGCTGAGTGAGACATAAGGTTGGGCACTTCGGGCTGATAGCATTGGTGAGGTTCGATGAGCAAATGCAGACCCTTTGAAGTCATACTGCATGGTACCCATTCCATGGTTCCCACCTCTCCAGATTTAAGGGATTCTTCCTTCAGCTAAAACATGCATGGGAAACCCACAGTATGGTGCACCGTGTGACCGACAAACGTTTTCAAATGCATCTCAGTTTTCGTCCCCTTTTACTCGGGTTCACCATTCCAGACCCTTTACGAACACTCTCCCCACTTGGAGAGTCAGTGCCTTTAACCTCCTGTTGGGCACAGTTTGCAATTTCTGCGCAAGATGAAAAGGAATAGGGAGAACCAATTAGAGACTAGCTCTAGGTGTCTGCACGGGCAAATTTAACGCTCATTTCCCACCAGGAAGAGGAATTAACCAAAGGCTCAGCATGCCGTGCCGGAACAAGATTAGGGCCTGAAGCAATCCTGTGGTTTTGCCGCCAGCTCACAAGATAGCGAGTTGAAGAAAGGAGCTCAGGGGCACTGTAACTCACAAAACTGCAGAGTTATAAATGACAGCTATCGTCCAAAAATATATTGAAGGAAGGCTGCGAAGACGACTTGTAATCGGGACAGATTTGCAGGAAAACGATTTCAGGGGGTAGACGGGAATTGCATTTAAAGCATAGGAAAAGAGGCAGAACGTCGACAATGATGCTCTTGGCCAAAAAGGGCGTATGCGTTATTTCCTGAATATATTCAGGAAAAAACGCATACGCCCTTTTTGGCCAACCAAGCAAGCATGTTAAAGAAATCTGCACTACAATGAAGTCTCACTGCCCCCCGGTCAAAAGGGCCATCTGAAAAAAGTGTAAAATCCAGAAAGGCAGCACAGGCCTTGGAGAACAGGGAGCCTTGTTATGCTGATGGGCGGGATGTAAATTGCCAACAGCCACTCTGGAGAAGTGTATGGTGTTTCCCGGAACATCTAAAAAACAAAGCTACGGAGCCTACGGCACTTCCCCTTATGGTCCTATAGCTTAGGGAAATTAAAATCAAAAACACACAGCCACCCCAAAGTTTCAGACGGCTCTGTTTACAAGAACCTCGTCTACAGTACAAGTTAAATATCCCAGAAAGCGAAAAATGGATAAAGAAGTTGTGGTACATATGTACAATGGAATATCACTCAGCAATGAAATCTATGTCATCAGGCCCGTCGCGGCATAATGAGTGGATTCAGGTACGATGATTCTAAGTGAAATAAGTCACACAGAAAATGAAACATCATAAGATATCACTAATACACGGAATGTAAACTTGGCTACACATGAACTGAATTACAAAACAGAACAGGGTCTCAAATTTAGAAAACCAACTTATGCTTGCTTAAGGGGAAAGGTGAGTTGGGGTGCTGCATAAAACCAGAGATAGAAATTAGCACAGATACCTTTCCATAAGCCAAATATGTAATAGTCAAGACCTACCCCTTGCTCAATGAAATGGACTAAACACCCCATATTCAACGCCTAGGAATACACCTGACTAGTAAGAATCTTCAAACCCATGGATTTATATGTCTCCGTAAGAGAATGAAGCGTGTGTACAGCGGCATGAAGGCAGCAGATGAAATCCGATAAATCCCATTATCAAAATGAATTACACAAACAAAACCCAAGGACAGAGAAATAGAGAGCAATTCTTAAATAATTCATTCAGGGCTTGTGATGCAACCTGGATTTACCACATCTACACCCAGAGCTGAGTGAGACATAAGGTTGGGCACTTCGGGCTGATAGCATTGGTGAGGTTCGATGAGCAAATGCAGACCCTTTGAAGTCATACAGCATGGTACCCATTCCATGGGTCCCAACTCTCCAACTTTAAGGGATTCTTCCTTCAGCTAAAACATGCATGGGAAACCCACAGTATGGTGCACCGTGTGACTGGCAAACGTTTTCAAATGCATCTCAGTTTTCGTCCCCTTTTACTCGGGTTCACCATTCCAGACCCTTTACGAACACTCTCCCCACTTGGAGAGTCAGTGCCTTTAAACTCCTGTTGGGCACAGTTTGCAATTTCTGCGCAAGATGTAAAGGAATAGGGAGAACCAATGAGAGACTAGCTCTAGGTGTCTGCACAGGCAAATTTAACGCGCATTTCCCACCAGGAAGAGGAATTAACCAAAGGCTCAGCATGCCGTGTCGGAACCAGATTAGAGCCTGAAGCAATAATGTGGGTTTGCGGCCAGCTCACAAGATAGCGAGTTGAAGAAATGAGCTCAGAGGCACTGTAACTCACAAACCTGCAGAGTTATAAATGACAGCTTTCGTCCAAAAATATATTGAAGGAAGGCTGCGAAGACGACTTGAAAGTGGGGCAGAATTGCAGGAAAACGATTTCAGGGGGTAGACGGGAATTGCATTTAAAGCATAGGAAAAGAGGCAGAACGTCGACAATGATGCTCTTGGCCAAAAAGGGCGTATGCGTTTTTTCCTGAATATATTCAGGAAAAAAGGCATACGCCCTTTTTGGCCAACAAAGCAAGCATGTTAAAGAAATCTGCACTACAATGAAGTCTCACTGCCCCCCGGTCAAAAGGGCCATCTGAAAAAAGTGTAAAATCCAGAAAGGCAGCAAGGCCATGGAGAACAGCGAGCCTTGTTATGCTGATGGGCGGGATGTAAATTGCCAACAGCCACTCTGGAGAAGTGTATGGTGTTTCCCGGAACATCTAAAAACAAAGCAACGGAGCCTACGGCACTTCCCCTTATGGTCCTATAGCTTAGGGAAATTAAAATCAAAAACACACAGCCACCCAAAAGTCTCTGGCGGTTCTGTTTACAAGAACCTCGTGTATGGTACAACTTAAATATCCCAGAATGTGAAAAATGGATAAAGAAGTTGTGGTACGTACGTACAGTGGAATATCACACAGCAATGAAATCTATGTCATCAGGCCCGTCGCGGCATAATGAGTGGATTCAGGTACGATGATTCTAAGTGAAATAAGTCACACAGAAAATGAAACATCATAAGATATCACTAATACACGTAATATAAACTTGGCTACACATGAACTGAATTACAAAACAGAACAGGGTCTCAAATTTAGAAAACCAACTTATGCTTGCTTAAGGGGAAAGGTGAGTTGGGGTGCTGCATAAAACCAGAGATAGAAATTAGCACAGATACCTTTCCATAAGCCAAATATATAATAGTCAAGACCTACACCTTGCTCAACGAAATGGACTAAACACCCCATATTCAACGCCTAGGAATACACCTGACTAGTAAGAATCTTCAAACCCATGGATTTATATGTCTCCGTAAGAGAATGAAGCGTGTGTACAGCGGCATGAATGCAGCAGAGAAAATCCGATAAATCCCATTATCAAAATGAATTACACAAACAAAACCCAAGGACAGTGAAATAGAGAGCAATTCTTAAATAATTCATTCAGGGCTTGTGATGCAACCTGGATTTACCACATCTACACCCAGAGCTGTGTGAGACATAAGGTTGGGCGCTTCGGGCTGATAGCATTGGTGAGGTTCGATGAGCAAATGCAGACCCTGTGAAGACATACTGCATGGTACCCATTCCATGGGTCCCAACTCTCCAAGTTTAAGGGATTCTTCCTTCAGCTAAAACATGCATGGGAAACCCACAGTATGGTGCACCGTGTGACTGGCAAACGTTTTCAAATGATTCTCAGTTTTCGTCCCCTTTTACTCGGGTTCACCATTCCAGACCCTTTACGAACACTCTCCCCACTTGGAGAGTCAGTGCCTTTAACCTCCTGTTGGGCACAGTTTGCAATTTCTGCGCAAGATGAAAAGGAATAGGGAGAACCAATGAGAGACTAGCTCTAGGTGTCTGCACGGGCAAATTTAACGCTCATTTCCCACCAGGAAGAGGAATTAACCAAAGGCTCAACATGCCGTGCCGGAACCAGATTAGGGCCTGAGGCAATCCTGTGGGTTTGCGGCCAGCTCACAAGATAGCGAGTTGAAGAAATGAGCTCAGGGGCACTGTAACTCACAAACTTGCAGAGTTATAAATGACAGCTATCGTCCAAAAATATATTGAAGGAAGGCTGCGAAGACGACTTGTAAGTGGGGCAGAATTGCAGGAAAACTATCTCAGGGGGTACACGGGAATTGCATTTAAAGCATAGGAAAAGAGGCAGAACGTCGACAATGATGCTCTTGGCCAAAAAGGGCGTATGCGTTTTTTCTTGAATATATTCAGGAAAAAACGCATACGCCCTTTTTGGCCAACCAAGCAAGCATGTTAAAGAAATCTGCACTACAATGAAGTCTCACTGCCCCCCGGTCAAAAGGGCCATCTGAAAAAAGTGTAAAATCCAGAAAGGCAGCACAGGCCATGGAGAACAGGGAGCCTTGTTATGCTGATGGGTGGGATGTAAATTGCCAAAAGCCACCCTGGAGAAGTGTATGGTGTTTCCCGGAACACTGAAAAAACAAAGCTACGGAGCCTACGGCACTTCCACTTATGGTCCTATAGCTTAGGGAAATTAAAATCAAAAACACACAGCCACCCCAAAGTGTCGGACGGTTCTGTTTACAAGAACCTCGTCTACGGTACAAGTTAAATATCCCAGAATGTGAAAAATGGATAAAGAAGTTGTGGTACGTACGTACAATGGAATATCACTCAGCAATGAAATCTATGTCATCAGGCCCGTCGCGGCATAATGAGTGGATTCAGGTACGATGATTCTAAGTGAAATAAGTCACACAGAAAATGAAACATCATAAGATATCACTAATACACGTAATATAAACTTGGCTACACATGAACTGAATTACAAAACAGAACAGGGTCTCAAATTTAGAAAACCAACTTATGCTTGCTTAAGGGGAAAGGTGAGTTGGGGTGCTGCATAAAACCAGAGATAGAAATTAGCACAGATACCTTTCCATAAGCCAAATATGTAATAGTCAAGACCTACCCCTTGCTCAACGAAATGGACTAAACACCCCATATTCAACGCCTAGGAATACACCTGACTAGTAAGAATCTTCAAACCCATGGATTTATATGTCTCCGTAAGAGAATGAAGCGTGTGTACAGCGGCATGAATGCAGCAGAGAAAATCCGATAAATCCCATTATCAAAATGAATTACACAAACAAAACCCAAGGACAGTGAAATAGAGAGCAATTCTTAAATAATTCATTCAGGGCTTGTGATGCAACCTGGATTTACCACATCTACACCCAGAGCTGAGTGAGACATAAGGTTGGGCACTTTGGGCTGATAGCATTGGTGAGGTTCGATGAGCAAATGCAGACCCTTTGAAGTCATACAGCATGATACCCATTCCATGTGTCCCAACTCTCCAAGTTTAAGGGATTCTTCCTTCAGCTAAAACATGCATGGGAAACCCACAGTATGGTGCACCGTGTGACTGGCAAACGTTTTCAAATACATCTCAGTTTTCGTCCCCTTTTACTCGGGTTCACCATTCCAGACCCTTTACGAACACTCTCCCCACTTGGAGAGTCAGTGCCTTTAACCTCCTGTTGGGCACAGTTTGCAATTTCTGCGCAAGATGTAAAGGAATAGGGAGAACGAATGAGAGACTAGCTCTAGGTGTCTGCACGGGCAAATTTAACGCTCATTTCCCACCAGGAAGAGGAATTAACCAAAGGCTCAGCATGCCGTGCCGGAACCAGATTAGGGCCTGAGGCAATCCTGTGGGTTTGCGGCCAGCTCACAAGATAGCGAGTTGAAGAAATGAGCTCAGGGGCACTGTAACTCATAAACCTGCAGAGTTATAAATGACAGCTATCGTCCAAAAATATTTTGAAGGAAGGCTGCGAAGACGACTTGTAAGTGGGGCAGAATTGCAGGAAAACGATTTCAGGGGGTAGACGGGAATTGCATTTAAAGCATAGGAAAAGAGGCAGAACGTCGACAATGATGCTCTTGGCCAAAAAGGGCGTATGCGTTTTTTCCTGAATATATTCAGGAAAAAACGCATACGCCCTTTTTGGCCAACCAAGCAAGCATGTTAAAGAAATCTGCACTACAATGAAGTCTCACTGCCCCCCGGTCAAAAGGGCCATCTGAAAAAAGTGTAAAATCCAGAAAGGCAACACAGGCCACGGAGAACAGGGAGCCTTGTTATGCTGATGGGCGGGATGTAAATTGCCAACAGCCACTGTGGAGAAGTGTATGGTGTTTCCCGGAACACCGAAAAAACAAAGCTACGGAGCCTACGGCACTTCCACTTATGGTCCTATAGCTTAGGGAAATTAAAATCAAAAACACACAGCCACCCCAAAGTGTCGGACGGCTCTGTTTACAAGAACCTCGTCTACGGTACAAGTTAAATATCCCAGAATGTGAAAAATGGATAAAGAAGTTGTGGTACGTACGTACAATGGAATATCACTCAGCAATGAAATCTATGTCATCAGGCCCGTCGCGGCATAATGAGTGGATTCAGGTACGATGATTCTAAGTGAAATAAGTCACACAGAAAATGAAACATCATAAGATATCACTACTACACGTAATGTAAACTTGGCTACACATGAACTAAATTACAAAACAGAACAGGGTCTCAAATTTAGAAAACCAACTTATGCTTGCTTAAGGGGAAAGGTGAGTTGGGGTGCTGCATAAAACCAGAGATAGAAATTAGCACAGATACCTTTCCATAAGCCAAATATGTAATAGTCAAGACCTACCCCTTGCTCAACGAAATGGACTAAACACCCCATATTCAACGCCTAGGAATACACCTGACTAGTAAGAATCTTCAAACCCATGGATTTATATGTCTCCGTAAGAGAATGAAGCGTGTGTACAGCGGCATGAATGCAGCAGAGAAAATCCGATAAATCCCATTATCAAAATGAATTACACAAACAAAACCCAAGGACAGTGAAATAGAGAGCAATTCTTAAATAATTCATTCAGGGCTTGTGATGCAACCTGGATTTACCACATCTACACCCAGAGCTGAGTGAGACATAAGGTTGGGCACTTCGGGCTGATAGCATTGGTGAGGTTCGATGAGCAAATGCAGACCCTTTGAAGTCATACAGCATGGTACCCATTCCATGGGTCCCAACTCTCCAAGTTTAAGGGATTCTTATTTCAGCTAAAACATGCATGGGAAACCCACAGTACGGTGCACCGTGTGACTGGCAAACGTTTTCAAATGATTCTCAGTTTTCGTCCCCTTTTACTCGGGTTCACCATTCCAGACCCTTTACGAACACTCTCCCCACTTGGAGAGTCAGTGCCTTTAACCTCCTGTTGGGCACAGTTTACAAATTCTGCGCAAGATGAAAAGGAATAGGGAGAACCAATGAGAGACTAGCTCTAGGTGTCTGCACGGGCAAATTTAACGCTCATTTCCCACCAGGAAGAGGAATTAACCAAAGGCTCAGCATGCCGTGCCGGAACCAGATTAGGGCCTGAGGCAATCCTGTGGGTTTGCAGCCAGCTCACAAGATAGCGAGTTGAAGAAAGGAGCTCAGGGGCACTGTAACTCACAAACCTGCAGAGTTATAAATGACAGCTATCGTCCAAAAATATATTGAAGGAAGGCTGCGAAGACGACTTGTAAGCGGGACAGATTTGCAGGAAAACGATTTCAGGGGGTAGACGGGAATTGCATTTAAAGCATAGGAAAAGAGGCAGAACGTCGACAATGATGCTCTTGGACAAAAAGGGCGTATGCGTTTTTTCCTGAATATATATTCAGGAAAATATATATTCAGGAATATATATTCAGGAAAAAACGCATACGCCCTTTTTGGCCAACCAAGCAAGCATGTTAAAGAAATCTGCACTACAATGAAGTCTCACTGCCCCCCGGTCAAAAGGGCCATCTGAAAAAAGTGTAAAATCCAAAAAGGCAGCACAGGCCATGGAGAACAGGGAGCCTTGTTATGCTGATGGGCGGGATGTAAATTGCCAACAGCCACTCTGGAGAAGTGTATGGTGGTTCCCGGAACACCGAAAAAACAAAGCTACGGAGCCTACGGCACTTCCACTTATGGTCCTATAGCTTAGGGAAATTAAAATCAAAAACACACAGCCACCCCAAAGTGTCGGACGGCTCTGTTTACAAGAACCTCGTCTACGGTACAAGTTAAATATCCCAGAATGTGAAAAATGGATAAAGAAGTTGTGGTACGTACGTACAATGGAATATCACTCAGCAATGAAATCTATGTCATCAGGCCCGTCGCGGCATAATGAGTGGATTCAGGTACGATGATTCTAAGTGAAATAAGTCACACAGAAAATGAAACATCATAAGATATCACTAATACACGTAATATAAACTTGGTTACACATGAACTGAATTACAAAACAGAACAGGGTCTCAAATTTAGAAAACCAACTTATGCTTGCTTAAGGGGAAAGGTGAGTTGGGGTGCTGCATAAAACCAGAGATAGAAATTAGCACAGATACCTTTCCATAAGCCAAATATGTAATAGTCAAGACCTACACCTTGCTCAACGAAATGGACTAAACACACCATATTCAACGCCTAGGAATACACCTGACTAGTAAGAATCTTCAAACCCATGGATTTATATGTCTCCGTAAGAGAATGAAGCGTGTGTACAGCGGCATGAATGCAGCAGAGAAAATCCGATAAATCCCATTATCAAAATGAATTACACAAACAAAACCCAAGGACAGTGAAATAGAGAGCAATTCTTAAATAATTCATTCAGGGCTTGTGATGCAACCTGGATTTACCACATCTACACCCAGAGCTGAGTGAGACATAAGTTTGGGCTGTTCGGGTTGATAGCATTGGTGAGGTTCGATGAGCAAATGCAGACCCTTTGAAGTCATACAGCATGGTACCCATTCCATGGGTCCCAACTCTCCAAGTTTAAGGGATTCTTCCTTCAGCTAAAACATGCATGGGAAACCCACAGTATGGTGCACCGTGTGACTGGCAAACGTTTTCAAATGCATCTCAGTTTTCGTCCCCTTTTACTCGGGTTCACCATTCCAGACCCTTTACGAACACTCTCCCCACTTGGAGAGTCAGGGTCTTTAACCTCCTGTTGGGCACAGTTTGCAATTTCTGCGCAAGATGTAAAGGAATAGGGAGAACGAATGAGAGACTAGCTCTAGGTGTCTGCACGGGCAAATTTAACGCTCATTTCCCACCAGGAAGAGGAATTAACCAAAGGCTCAGCATGCCGTGCCGGAACCAGATTAGGGCCTGAGGCAATCCTGTGGGTTTGCGGCCAGCTCACAAGATAGCGAGTTGAAGAAATGAGCTCAGGGACACTGTAACTCATAAACCTGCAGAGTTATAAATGACAGCTATCGTCCAAAAATATATTGAAGGAAGGCTGCGAAGACGACTTGTAAGTGGGACAGAATTTCAGGAAAACGATTTCAGGGGGTAGACGGGAATTGCATTTAAAGCATAGGAAAAGAGGCAGAACGTTGACAATGATGCTCTTGGCCAAAAAGGGCGTATGCGTTTTTTCCTGAATATATTCAGGAAAAAACGCATACGCCCTTTTTGGCCAACCAAGCAAGCATGTTAAAGAAATCTGCACTACAATGAAGTCTCACTGCCCCCCGGTCAAAAGGGCCATCTGAAGAAAGTGTAAAATCCAGAAAGGCAGCACAGGCCATGGAGAACAGGGAGCCTTGTTATGCTGATGGGCGGGATGTAAATTGCCAACAGCCACTGTGGAGAAGTGTATGGTGTTTCCCGGAACACCGAAAAAACAAAGCTACGGAGCCTACGGCACTTCCACTTATGGTCCTATACCTTAGGGAAATTAAAATCAAAAACACACAGCCACCCCAAAGTGTCGGACGGCTCTGTTTACAAGAACCTCGTCTACGGTACAAGTTAAATATCCCAGAATGTGAAAAATGGATAAAGAAGTTGTGGTACGTACGTACAATGGAATATCACTCAGCAATGAAATCTATGTCATCAGGCCCGTCGCGGCATAATGAGTGGATTCGGGTACGATGATTCTAAGTGAAATAAGTCACACAGAAAATGAAACATCATAAGATATCACTAATACACGGAATGTGAACTTGGCTACACATGAACTGAATTACAAAACAGAACAGGGTCTCAAATTTAGAAAACCAACTTATGCTTGCTTAAGGGGAAAGGTGAGTTGGGGTGCTGCATAAAACCAGAGATAGAAATTAGCACAGATACCTTTCCATAAGCCAAATATGTAATAGTCAAGACCTACCCCTTGCTCAACGAAATGAACTAAACACCCCATATTCAACGCCTAGGAATACACCTGAGTAGTAAGAATCTTCAAACCCATGGATTTATATGTCTCCGTAAGAGAATGAAGCGTGTGTACAGCGGCATGAATGCAGCAGAGAAAATCCGATAAATCCCATTATCAAAATGAATTACACAAACAAATCCCAAGGACAGTGAAATAGAGAGCAATTCTTAAATAATTCATTCAGGGCTTGTGATGCAACCTGGATTTACCACATCTACACCCAGAGCTGAGTGAGACATAAGGTTGGGCACTTCGGGCTGATAGCATTGGTGAGGTTCGATGAGCAAATGCAGACCCTTTGAAGTCATACAGCATGGTACCCATTCCATGTGTCCCAACTCTCCAAGTTTAAGGGATTCTTCCTTCAGCTAAAACATGCATGGGAAACCACAGTATGGTGCACCGTGTGACTGGCAAACGTTTTCAAATGCATCTCAGTTTTCGTCCCCTTTTGCTCGGGTTCACCATTCCAGACCCTTTACGAACACTCTCCCCACTTGGAGAGTCAGTGCCTTTAACCTCCTGTTTGGCACAGTGTGCAATTTCTGCGCAAGATGAACAGGAAGAGGGAGAACCAATGAGAGACTACCTGTAGGTGTCTGCACGGGCAAATTTAACGCTCATTTCCCACCAGGAAGAGGAATTAACCAAAGGCTCAGCATGCCGTGCCGGAACAAGATTAGGGCCTGAAGCAATCCTGCGGCTTTTCGGCCAGCTCAAATGAAAGTAATTTGAAGAAAGGAGCTCAGGGTCACTGTAATTCAGAAACCTGCAGAGTTATAAATGACAGCTCTCGTCCAAAAATATATTGAAGGAAGGCTGCGAAGAGGACTTGAAAGCGGGGCAGAATTGCAGGAAAACGATTTCAGGGGGTAGACTGGAATTGCATTTAAAGCATAGGAAAAGAGGCAGAACGTCGACAATGATGCACTTGGCCAACAAGGGCGTATGCGTTTTTTCCTGAACATATTAAGGAAAAAACGCATACGCCCTTTTTGGACAACCAAGCAAGCATGTTAAAGAAATCTGCACTACAATGAAGTCTCACTGCCCCCCGGTCAAAAGGGCCATCTGAAAAAAGTGTAAAATCCAGAAAGGCAGCACAGGCCATGGAGAACAGCGAGCCTTGTTATGCTGATGTGCGGGATGTAAATTGCCAACAGCCAGTCTGGAAAAATGTATGGTGTTTCCCGGAACATCTAAAAAACAAAGCAACGGAGCCTATGGCACTTCCCCTTATGGTCCTATAGCTTAGGAAAATTAAAATCAAAAACACACAGCCACCCAAAAGTCTCGGGCGGCTCTGTTTACAAGAACCTCGTCTACGGTACAAGTTAAATATCCCAGAATGTGAAAAATGGATAAAGAAGTTGTGGTACGTACGTACAATGGAATATCACACAGCAATGAAATCTATGTCATCAGGCCCGTCGTGGCATAATGAGTGGATTCAGGTACGATGATTCTAAGTGAAATAAGTCACACAGAAAATGAAACATCATAAGATATCACTAATACACGGAATGTAAACTTGGCTACACATGAACTAAATTACAAAACAGAACAGGGTCTCAAATTTAGAAAACCAACTTATGCTTGCTTAAGGGGAAAGGTGAGTTGGGGTGCTGCATAAAACCAGAGATAGAAATTAGCACAGATACCTTTCCATAAGCCAAATATGTAATAGTCAAGACCTACCCCTTGCTCAACGAAATGGACTAAACACCCCATATTCAACGCCTAGGAATACACCTGAGTAGTAAGAATCTTCAAACCCATGGATTTATATGTCTCCGTAAGAGAATGAAGCGTGTGTACAGCGGCATGAATGCAGCAGAGAAAATCCGATAAATCCCATTATCAAAATGAATTACACAAACAAAACCCAAGGACAGTGAAATAGAGAGCAATTCTTAAATAATTCATTCAGGGCTTGTGATGCAACCTGGATTTACCACATCTACACCCAGAGCTGAGTGAGACATAAGGTTGGGCACTTCGGGCTGATAGCATTGGTGAGGTTCGATGAGCAAATGCAGACCCTTTGAAGTCATACAGCATGGTACCCATTCCATGGGTCCCAACTCTCCAAGTTTAAGGGATTCTTCCTTCAGCTAAAACATGCATGGGAAACCACAGTATGGTGCACCGTGTGACTGGCAAACGTTTTCAAATGCATCTCAGTTTTCGTCCCCTTTTGCTCGGGTTCACCATTCCAGACCCTTTACGAACACTCTCCCCACTTGGAGAGTCAGTGCCTTTAACCTCCTGTTTGGCACAGTGTGCAATTTCTGCGCAAGATGAACAGGAAGAGGGAGAACCAATGAGAGACTACCTGTAGGTGTCTGCACGGGCAAATTTAACGCTCATTTCCCACCAGGAAGAGGAATTAACCAAAGGCTCAGCATGCCGTGCCGGAACAAGATTAGGGCCTGAAGCAATCCTGCGGCTTTTCGGCCAGCTCAAATGAAAGTAATTTGAAGAAAGGAGCTCAGGGTCACTGTAATTCAGAAACCTGCAGAGTTATAAATGACAGCTCTCGTCCAAAAATATATTGAAGGAAGGCTGCGAAGAGGACTTGAAAGCGGGGCAGAATTGCAGGAAAACGATTTCAGGGGGTAGACTGGAATTGCATTTAAAGCATAGGAAAAGAGGCAGAACGTCGACAATGATGCACTTGGCCAACAAGGGCGTATGCGTTTTTTCCTGAACATATTAAGGAAAAAACGCATACGCCCTTTTTGGACAACCAAGCAAGCATGTTAAAGAAATCTGCACTACAATGAAGTCTCACTGCCCCCCGGTCAAAAGGGCCATCTGAAAAAAGTGTAAAATCCAGAAAGGCAGCACAGGCCATGGAGAACAGCGAGCCTTGTTATGCTGATGTGCGGGATGTAAATTGCCAACAGCCAGTCTGGAAAAATGTATGGTGTTTCCCGGAACATCTAAAAAACAAAGCAACGGAGCCTATGGCACTTCCCCTTATGGTCCTATAGCTTAGGAAAATTAAAATCAAAAACACACAGCCACCCAAAAGTCTCGGGCGGCTCTGTTTACAAGAACCTCGTCTACGGTACAAGTTAAATATCCCAGAATGTGAAAAATGGATAAAGAAGTTGTGGTACGTACGTACAATGGAATATCACACAGCAATGAAATCTATGTCATCAGGCCCGTCGCGGCATAATGAGTGGATTCAGGTACGATGATTCTAAGTGAAATAAGTCACACAGAAAATGAAACATCATAAGATATCACTAATACACGGAATGTAAACTTGGCTACACATGAACTGAATTACAAAACAGAACAGGGTCTCAAATTTAGAAAACCAACTTATGCTTGCTTAAGGGGAAAGGTGAGTTGGGGTGCTGCATAAAACCAGAGATAGAAATTAGCACAGATACCTTTCCATAAGCCAAATATATAATAGTCAAGACCTAACCCTTGCTCAACGAAATGGACTAAACACCTCATATTCAACGCCTAGGAATACACCTGACTAGTAAGAATCTTCAAACCCATGGATTTATATGTCTCCGTAAGAGAATGAAGCGTGTGTACAGCGGCATGAATGCAGCAGAGAAAATCCGATAAATCCCATTATCAAAATGAATTACACAAACAAAACCCAAGGACAGTGAAATAGAGAGCAATTCTTAAATAATTCATTCAGGGCTTGTGATGCAACCTGGATTTACCACATCTACACCCAGAGCTGTGTGAGACATAAGGTTGGGCGCTTCGGGCTGATAGCATTGGTGAGGTTCGATGAGCAAATGCAGACCCTGTGAAGACATACTGCATGGTACCCATTCCATGGGTCCCAACTCTCCAAGTTTAAGGGATTCTTCCTTCAGCTAAAACATGCATGGGAAACCCACAGTATGGTGCACCATGTGACTGGCAAACGTTTTCAAATGATTCTCAGTTTTCGTCCCCTTTTACTCGGGTTCACCATTCCAGACCCTTTACGAACACTCTCCCCACTTGGAGAGTCAGTGCCTTTAACCTCCTGTTGGGCACAGTTTGCAATTTCTGCGCAAGATGAAAAGGAATAGGGAGAACGAATGAGAGACTAGCTCTAGGTGTCTGCACGGGCAAATTTAACGCTCATTTCCCACCAGGAAGAGGAATTAACCAAAGGCTCAGCATGCCGTGCCGGAACCAGATTAGGGCCTGAGGCAATCCTGTGGGTTTGCGGCCAGCTCACAAGATAGCGAGTTGAAGAAATGAGCTCAGGGGCACTGTAACTCACAAACTTGCAGAGTTATAAATGACAGCTATCGTCCAAAAACATATTGAAGGAAGGCTGCGAAGACGACTTGTAAGTGGGGCAGAATTGCAGGAAAACTATTTCAGGGGGTACACGGGAATTGCATTTAAAGCATAGGAAAAGAGGCAGAACGTCGACAATGATGCTCTTGGCCAAAAAGGGCGTATGCGTTTTTTCCTCAATATATTCAGGAAAAAACGCATACGCACTTTTTGGCCAACCAAGCAAGCATGTTAAAGAAATCTGCACTACAATGAAGTCTCACTGCCCCCCGGTCAAAAGGGCCATCTGAAAAAAGTGTAAAATCCAGAAAGGCAGCACAGGCCATGGAGAACAGGGAGCCTTGTTATGCTGATGGGCGGGATGTAAATTGCCAAAAGCCACCCTGGAGAAGTGTATGGTGTTTCCCGGAACACTGAGAAAACAAAGCTACGGAGCCTACGGCACTTCCACTTATGGTCCTATAGCTTAGGGAAATTAAAATCAAAAACACACAGCCACCCCACAGTGTCGGACGGCTCTGTTTACAAGAACCTCGTCTACGGTACAAGTTAAATATCCCAGAATGTGAAAAATGGATAAAGAAGTTGTGGTACGTACGTACAATGGAATATCACTCAGCAATGAAATCTATGTCATCAGGCCCGTCGCGGCATAATGAGTGGATTCAGGTACGATGATTCTATGTGAAATAAGTCACACAGAAAATGAAACATCATGAGATATCACTACTACACGGAATGTGAACTTGGGTACACATGAACTGAATTACAAAACAGAACAGGGTCTCAAATTTAGAAAACCAACTTATGCTTGCTTAATGGGAAAGGTGAGTTGGGGTGCTGCATAAAACCAGAGATAGAAATTAGCACAGATACCTTTCCATAAGCCAAATATGTAATAGTCAAGACCTACCCCTTGCTCAATGAAATGGACTAAACACCCCATATTCAACGCCTAGGAATACACCTGACTAGTAAGAATCTTCAAACCCATGGATTTATATGTCTCCGTAAGAGAATGAAGCATGTGTACAGCGGCATGAATGCAGCAGAGAAAATCCGATAAATCCCATTATCAAAATGAATTACACAAACAAAACCCAAGGACAGTGAAATAGAGAGCAATTCTTAAATAATTCATTCAGGGCTTGTGATGCAATCTGGATTTACCACATCTACACCCAGAGCTGAGTGAGACATAAGGTTGGGCACTTCGAGCTGATAGCATTGGTGAGGTTCGATGAGCAAATGCAGACCCTTTGAAGTCATACAGCATGGTGCCCATTCCATGGGTCCCAACTCTCCAAGTTTAAGGGATTCTTCCTTCAGCTAAAACATGCATGGGAAACCCACAGTACGGTGCACCGTGTGACTGGCAAACGTTTTCAAATGATTCTCAGTTTTCGTCCCCTTTTACTCGGGTTCACCATTCCAGACCCTTTACGAACACTCTCCCCACTTGGAGAGTCAGTGCCTTTAACCTCCTGTTGGGCACAGTTTGCAATTTCTGCGCAAGATGAAAAGGAAAAGGGAGAACCAATGAGAGACTAGCTCTAGGTGTCTGCACGGGCAAATTTAACGCTCATTTCCCACCAGGAAGAGGAATTAACCAAAGGCTCAGCATGCCGTGCCGGAACCAGATTAGGGCCTGAGGCAATCCTGTGGGTTTGCGGCCAGCTCAAAAGATAGCGAGTTGAAGAAAGGAGCTCAGGGGCACTGTAACTCACAAACCTGCAGAGTTATAAATGACAGCTATCGTCCAAAAGTATATTGAAGGAAGGCTGCGAAGACGACTTGTAAGCGGGACAGATTTGCAGGAAAACGATTTCAGGGGGTAGACGGGAATTGCATTTAAAGCATAGGAAAAGAGGCAGAACGTCGACAATGATGCTCTTGGCCAAAAAGGGCGTATGCGTTTTTTCCTGAATATATTGAGGAAAAAACGCATACGCACTTTTTGGCCAACCAAGCAAGCATGTTAAAGAAATCTGCACTACAATGAAGTCTCACTGTCCCCCGGTCAAAAGGGCCATCTGAAAAAAGTGTAAAATCCAAAAAGGCAGCACAGGCCATGGAGAACAGGGAGCCTTGTTATGCTGATGGGCGGGATGTAAATTGCCAACAGCCACCCTGGAGAAGTGTATGGTGTTTCCCGGAACACCGAAAAAACAAAGCTACGGAGCCTACGGCACTTCCACTTATGGTCCTATAGCTTAGGGAAATTAAAATCAAAAACACACAGCCACCCCAAAGTGTCGGACGGCTCTGTTTACAAGAACCTCGTCTACGGTACAAGTTAAATATCCCAGAATGTGAAAAATGGATAAAGAAGTTGTGGTACGTACATACAATGGAATATCACTCAGCAATGAAATCTATGTCATCAGGCCCGTCGCGGCATAATGAGTGGATTCAGGTACGATGATTCTAAGTGAAATAAGTCACACAGAAAATGAAACATCATAAGATATCACTACTACACGGAATGTAAACTTGGCTACACATGAACTGAATTACAAAACAGAACAGGGTCTCAAATTTAGAAAACCAACTTATGCTTGCTTAAGGGGAAAGGTGAGTTGGGGTGCTGCATAAAACCAGAGATAGAAATTAGCACAGATAACTTTCCATAAGCCAAATATGTAATAGTCAAGACCTACCCCTTGCTCAACGAAATGGACTAAACACCCCATATTCAACGCCTAGGAATACACCTGACTAGTAAGAATCTTCAAACCCATGGATTTATATGTCTCCGTAAGAGAATGAAGCGTGTGTACAGCGGCATGAATGCAGCAGAGAAAATCCGATAAATCCCATTATCAAAATGAATTACACAAACAAAACCCAAGGACAGTGAAATAGAGAGCAATTCTTAAATAATTCATTCAGGGCTTGTGATGCAACCTGGATTTACCACATCTACACCCAGAGCTGAGTGAGACATAAGGTTGGGCACTTCGGGCTGATAGCATTGGTGAGGTTCGATGAGCAAATGCAGACCCTTTGAAGTCATACAGCATGGTACCCATTCCATGGGTCCCAACTCTCCAAGTTTAAGGGATTCTTCCTTCAGCTAAAACATGCATGGGAAACCCACAGTACGGTGCACCGTGTGACTGGCAAACGTTTTCAAATGATTCTCAGTTTTCGTCCCCTTTTACTCGGGTTCAACATTCCAGACCCTTTATGAACACTCTCCCCACTTGGAGAGTCAGTGCCTTTAACCTCCTGTTGGGCACAGTTTGCAATTTCTGCGCAAGATGAAAAGGAATAGGGAGAACCAATGAGAGACTAGCTCTAGGTGTCTGCACGGGCAAATTTAACGCTCATTTCCCACCAGGAAGAGGAATTAACCAAAGGCTCAGCATGCCATGCCGGAACCAGATTAGGGCCTGAGGCAATCCTGTGGGTTTGCGGCCAGCTCACAAGATAGCGAGTTGAAGAAAGGAGCTCAGGGGCACTGTAACTGACAAACCTGCAGAGTTATAAATGACAGCTATCGTCCAAAAATATATTGAAGGAAGGCTGCGAAGACGACTTGTAAGCGGGACAGATTTGAAGGAAAACGATTTCAGGGGGTAGACGGGAATTTAATTTAAAGCATAGGAAAAGAGGCAGAACATCGACAATGATGCTCTTGGCCAAAAAGGGCGTATGCGTTTTTTCCTGAATATATTCAGGAAAAAACGCATACGCCCTTTTTGGCCAACCAAGCAAGCATGTTAAAGAAATCTTCACTACAGTGAAGTCTCACTGCCCCCCGGTCAAAAGGGCCATCTGAAAAAAGTGTAAAATCCAAAAAGGCAGCACAGGCCACGGAGAACAGGGAGCCTTGTTATGCTGATGGGCGGGATGTAAATTGCCAACAGCCACTCTGGAGAAGTGTATGGTGTTTCCCGGAACACCGAAAAAACAAAGCTACGGAGCCTACGGCACTTCCACTTATGGTCCTATAGCTTAGGGAAATTAAAATCAAAAACACACAGCCACCCCAAAGTGTCGGACGGCTCTGTTTACAAGAACCTCGTCTACGGTACAACTTAAATATCCCAGAATGTGAAAAATGGATAAAGAAGTTGTGGTACGTACGTACAATGGAATATCACTCAGCAATGAAATCTATGTCATCAGGCCCGTCGCGGCATAATGAGTGGATTCAGGTACGATGATTCTAAGTGAAATAAGTCACACAGAAAATGAAACATCATAAGATATCACTAATACACGGAATGTAAACTTGGCTACACATGAACTGAATTACAAAACAGAACAGGGTCTCAAATTTAGAAAACCAACTTATGCTTGCTTAAGGGGAAAGGTGAGTTGGGGTGCTGCATAAAACCAGAGATAGAAATTAGCACAGATACCTTTCCATAAGCCAAATATATAATAGTCAAGACCTACACCTTGCTCAACGAAATGGACTAAACACCCCATATTCAACGCCTAGGAATACATCTGACTTGTAAGAATCTTCAAACCCATGGATTTATATGTCTCCGTAAGAGAATGATGCGTGTGTACAGCGGCATGAATGCAGCAGAGAAAATCCGATAAATCCCATTATCAAAATGAATTACACAAACAAAACCCAAGGACAGTGAAATAGAGAGCAATTCTTAAATAATTCATTCAGGGCTTGTGATGCAACCTGGATTTACCACATCTACACCCAGAGCTGAGTGAGACATAAGGTTGGGCACTTCGGGCTGATAGCATTGGTGAGGTTCGATGAGCAAATGCAGACCCTGTGAAGTCATACAGCATGGTACCCATTCCATGGGTCCCAACTCTCCAAGTTTAAGGGATTCTTCCTTCAGGTAAAACATGCATGGGAAACCCACAGTATGCTGCACCGTGTGACTGGCAAACGTTTTCAAATGATTCTCAGTTTTCGTCCCCTTTTACTCGGGTTCACCATTCCAGACCCTTTATGAACACTCTCCCCACTTGGAGAGTCAGTGCCTTTAACCTCCTGTTGGGCACAGTTTGCAATTTCTGCGCAAGATGAAAAAGAATAGGGAGAACCAATGAGAGACTAGCTCTAGGTGTCTGCACGGGCAAATTTAATGCTCATTTCCCACCAGGAAGAGGAATGAACCAAAGGCTCAGCATGCCGTGCCGGAACCAGATTAGGGCCTGAGGCAATCCTGTGGGTTTGCGGCCAGCTCACAAGATAGCGAGTTGAAGAAAGGAGCTCAGGGGCACTGTAACTCACAAACCTGCAGAGTTATAAATGACAGCTATCGTCCAAAAATATATTGAAGGAAGGCTGCGAAGACGACTTGTAAGTGGGGCAGAATTGCAGGAAAACGATTTCAGGGGGTAGACGGGAATTGCATTTAAAGCATAGGAAAAGAGGCAGAACGTCGACAATGATGCTCTTGGCCAAAAAGGGCGTATGCGTTTTTTCCTGAATATATTCAGGAAAAAACGCATACGCCCTTTTTGGCCAACCAAGCAAGCATGTTAAAGAAATCTGCACTACAATGAAGTCTCACTGCCCCCCGGTCAAAAGGGCCATCTGAAAAAAGTGTAAAATCCAGAAAGGCAGCACAGTCCATGGAGAACAGGGAGACTTGTTATGCTGATGGGCGGGATGTAAATTGCCAACAGCCACCCTGGAGAAGTGTATGGTGTTTCCCGGAACACCGAAAAAACAAAGCTACGGAGCCTACGGCACTTCCCCTTATGGTCCTATAGCTTAGGGAAATTAAAATCAAAAACACACAGCCACCCCAAGTGTCGGACGGCTCTGTTTACAAGAACCTCGTCTACGGTACAAGTTAAATGTCCCAGAATGTGAAAAATGGATAAAGAAGTTGTGGTACGTACGTACAATGGAATATCACTCAGCAATGAAATCTATGTCATCAGGCCCGTCGCGGCATAATGAGTGGATTCAGGTACGATGATTCTAAGTGAAATAAGTCACACAGAAAATGAAACATCATAAGATATCACTACTACACGGAATGTAAACTTGGCTACACATGAACTGAATTACAAAACAGAACAGGGTCTCAAATTTAGAAAACCAACTTATGCTTGCTTAAGGGGAAAGGTGAGTTGGGGTGCTGCATAAAACCAGAGATAGAAATTAGCACAGATACCTTTCCATAAGCCAAATATATAATAGTCTAGACCTACCCCTTGCTCAACGAAATGGACTAAACACCCCATATTCAACGCCTAGGAATACACCTGACTTGTAAGAATCTTCAAACCCATGGATTTATATGTCTCCGTAAGAGAATGAAGCGTGTGTACAGCGGCATGAATGCAGCAGAGAAAATCCGATAAATCCCATTATCAAAATGAATTACACAAACAAAACCCAAGGACAGAGAAATAGAGAGCAATTCTTAAATAATTCATTCAGGGCTTGTGATGCAACCTGGATTTACCACATCTACACCCAGAGCTGAGTGAGACATAAGGTTGGGCACTTCGGGCTGATAGCATTGGTGAGGTTCGATGAGCAAATGCAGACCCTTTGAAGTCATACAGCATGGTACCCATTCCATGGGTCCCAACTCTCCAACTTTAAGGGATTCTTCCTTCAGCTAAAACATGCATGGGAAACCCACAGTATGGTGCACCGTGTGACTGGCAAACGTTTTCAAATGCATCTCAGTTTTCGTCCCCTTTTACTCGGGTTCACCATTCCAGACCCTTTACGAACACTCTCCCCACTTGGAGAGTCAGTGCCTTTAAACTCCTGTTGGGCACAGTTTGCAATTTCTGCGCAAGATGTAAAGGAATAGGGAGAACCAATGAGAGACTAGCTCTAGGTGTCTGCACAGGCAAATTTAACGCGCATTTCCCACCAGGAAGAGGAATTAACCAAAGGCTCAGCATGCCGTGTCGGAACCAGATTAGAGCCTGAAGCAATAATGTGGGTTTGCGGCCAGCTCACAAGATAGCGAGTTGAAGAAATGAGCTCAGAGGCACTGTAACTCACAAACCTGCAGAGTTATAAATGACAGCTTTCGTCCAAAAATATATTGAAGGAAGGCTGCGAAGACGACTTGAAAGTGGGGCAGAATTGCAGGAAAACGATTTCAGGGGGTAGACGGGAATTGCATTTAAAGCATAGGAAAAGAGGCAGAACGTCGACAATGATGCTCTTGGCCAAAAAGGGCGTATGCGTTTTTTCCTGAATATATTCAGGAAAAAAGGCATACGCCCTTTTTGGCCAACAAAGCAAGCATGTTAAAGAAATCTGCACTACAATGAAGTCTCACTGCCCCCCGGTCAAAAGGGCCATCTGAAAAAAGTGTAAAATCCAGAAAGGCAGCAAGGCCATGGAGAACAGCGAGCCTTGTTATGCTGATGGGCGGGATGTAAATTGCCAACAGCCACTCTGGAGAAGTGTATGGTGTTTCCCGGAACATCTAAAAACAAAGCAACGGAGCCTACGGCACTTCCCCTTATGGTCCTATAGCTTAGGGAAATTAAAATCAAAAACACACAGCCACCCAAAAGTCTCTGGCGGTTCTGTTTACAAGAACCTCGTGTATGGTACAACTTAAATATCCCAGAATGTGAAAAATGGATAAAGAAGTTGTGGTACGTACGTACAGTGGAATATCACACAGCAATGAAATCTATGTCATCAGGCCCGTCGCGGCATAATGAGTGGATTCAGGTACGATGATTCTAAGTGAAATAAGTCACACAGAAAATGAAACATCATAAGATATCACTAATACACGTAATATAAACTTGGCTACACATGAACTGAATTACAAAACAGAACAGGGTCTCAAATTTAGAAAACCAACTTATGCTTGCTTAAGGGGAAAGGTGAGTTGGGGTGCTGCATAAAACCAGAGATAGAAATTAGCACAGATACCTTTCCATAAGCCAAATATATAATAGTCAAGACCTACACCTTGCTCAACGAAATGGACTAAACACCCCATATTCAACGCCTAGGAATACACCTGACTAGTAAGAATCTTCAAACCCATGGATTTATATGTCTCCGTAAGAGAATGAAGCGTGTGTACAGCGGCATGAATGCAGCAGAGAAAATCCGATAAATCCCATTATCAAAATGAATTACACAAACAAAACCCAAGGACAGTGAAATAGAGAGCAATTCTTAAATAATTCATTCAGGGCTTGTGATGCAACCTGGATTTACCACATCTACACCCAGAGCTGTGTGAGACATAAGGTTGGGCGCTTCGGGCTGATAGCATTGGTGAGGTTCGATGAGCAAATGCAGACCCTGTGAAGACATACTGCATGGTACCCATTCCATGGGTCCCAACTCTCCAAGTTTAAGGGATTCTTCCTTCAGCTAAAACATGCATGGGAAACCCACAGTATGGTGCACCGTGTGACTGGCAAACGTTTTCAAATGATTCTCAGTTTTCGTCCCCTTTTACTCGGGTTCACCATTCCAGACCCTTTACGAACACTCTCCCCACTTGGAGAGTCAGTGCCTTTAACCTCCTGTTGGGCACAGTTTGCAATTTCTGCGCAAGATGAAAAGGAATAGGGAGAACCAATGAGAGACTAGCTCTAGGTGTCTGCACGGGCAAATTTAACGCTCATTTCCCACCAGGAAGAGGAATTAACCAAAGGCTCAACATGCCGTGCCGGAACCAGATTAGGGCCTGAGGCAATCCTGTGGGTTTGCGGCCAGCTCACAAGATAGCGAGTTGAAGAAATGAGCTCAGGGGCACTGTAACTCACAAACTTGCAGAGTTATAAATGACAGCTATCGTCCAAAAATATATTGAAGGAAGGCTGCGAAGACGACTTGTAAGTGGGGCAGAATTGCAGGAAAACTATCTCAGGGGGTACACGGGAATTGCATTTAAAGCATAGGAAAAGAGGCAGAACGTCGACAATGATGCTCTTGGCCAAAAAGGGCGTATGCGTTTTTTCTTGAATATATTCAGGAAAAAACGCATACGCCCTTTTTGGCCAACCAAGCAAGCATGTTAAAGAAATCTGCACTACAATGAAGTCTCACTGCCCCCCGGTCAAAAGGGCCATCTGAAAAAAGTGTAAAATCCAGAAAGGCAGCACAGGCCATGGAGAACAGGGAGCCTTGTTATGCTGATGGGTGGGATGTAAATTGCCAAAAGCCACCCTGGAGAAGTGTATGGTGTTTCCCGGAACACTGAAAAAACAAAGCTACGGAGCCTACGGCACTTCCACTTATGGTCCTATAGCTTAGGGAAATTAAAATCAAAAACACACAGCCACCCCAAAGTGTCGGACGGTTCTGTTTACAAGAACCTCGTCTACGGTACAAGTTAAATATCCCAGAATGTGAAAAATGGATAAAGAAGTTGTGGTACGTACGTACAATGGAATATCACTCAGCAATGAAATCTATGTCATCAGGCCCGTCGCGGCATAATGAGTGGATTCAGGTACGATGATTCTAAGTGAAATAAGTCACACAGAAAATGAAACATCATAAGATATCACTAATACACGTAATATAAACTTGGCTACACATGAACTGAATTACAAAACAGAACAGGGTCTCAAATTTAGAAAACCAACTTATGCTTGCTTAAGGGGAAAGGTGAGTTGGGGTGCTGCATAAAACCAGAGATAGAAATTAGCACAGATACCTTTCCATAAGCCAAATATGTAATAGTCAAGACCTACCCCTTGCTCAACGAAATGGACTAAACACCCCATATTCAACGCCTAGGAATACACCTGACTAGTAAGAATCTTCAAACCCATGGATTTATATGTCTCCGTAAGAGAATGAAGCGTGTGTACAGCGGCATGAATGCAGCAGAGAAAATCCGATAAATCCCATTATCAAAATGAATTACACAAACAAAACCCAAGGACAGTGAAATAGAGAGCAATTCTTAAATAATTCATTCAGGGCTTGTGATGCAACCTGGATTTACCACATCTACACCCAGAGCTGAGTGAGACATAAGGTTGGGCACTTTGGGCTGATAGCATTGGTGAGGTTCGATGAGCAAATGCAGACCCTTTGAAGTCATACAGCATGATACCCATTCCATGTGTCCCAACTCTCCAAGTTTAAGGGATTCTTCCTTCAGCTAAAACATGCATGGGAAACCCACAGTATGGTGCACCGTGTGACTGGCAAACGTTTTCAAATACATCTCAGTTTTCGTCCCCTTTTACTCGGGTTCACCATTCCAGACCCTTTACGAACACTCTCCCCACTTGGAGAGTCAGTGCCTTTAACCTCCTGTTGGGCACAGTTTGCAATTTCTGCGCAAGATGTAAAGGAATAGGGAGAACGAATGAGAGACTAGCTCTAGGTGTCTGCACGGGCAAATTTAACGCTCATTTCCCACCAGGAAGAGGAATTAACCAAAGGCTCAGCATGCCGTGCCGGAACCAGATTAGGGCCTGAGGCAATCCTGTGGGTTTGCGGCCAGCTCACAAGATAGCGAGTTGAAGAAATGAGCTCAGGGGCACTGTAACTCATAAACCTGCAGAGTTATAAATGACAGCTATCGTCCAAAAATATTTTGAAGGAAGGCTGCGAAGACGACTTGTAAGTGGGGCAGAATTGCAGGAAAACGATTTCAGGGGGTAGACGGGAATTGCATTTAAAGCATAGGAAAAGAGGCAGAACGTCGACAATGATGCTCTTGGCCAAAAAGGGCGTATGCGTTTTTTCCTGAATATATTCAGGAAAAAACGCATACGCCCTTTTTGGCCAACCAAGCAAGCATGTTAAAGAAATCTGCACTACAATGAAGTCTCACTGCCCCCCGGTCAAAAGGGCCATCTGAAAAAAGTGTAAAATCCAGAAAGGCAACACAGGCCACGGAGAACAGGGAGCCTTGTTATGCTGATGGGCGGGATGTAAATTGCCAACAGCCACTGTGGAGAAGTGTATGGTGTTTCCCGGAACACCGAAAAAACAAAGCTACGGAGCCTACGGCACTTCCACTTATGGTCCTATAGCTTAGGGAAATTAAAATCAAAAACACACAGCCACCCCAAAGTGTCGGACGGCTCTGTTTACAAGAACCTCGTCTACGGTACAAGTTAAATATCCCAGAATGTGAAAAATGGATAAAGAAGTTGTGGTACGTACGTACAATGGAATATCACTCAGCAATGAAATCTATGTCATCAGGCCCGTCGCGGCATAATGAGTGGATTCAGGTACGATGATTCTAAGTGAAATAAGTCACACAGAAAATGAAACATCATAAGATATCACTACTACACGTAATGTAAACTTGGCTACACATGAACTAAATTACAAAACAGAACAGGGTCTCAAATTTAGAAAACCAACTTATGCTTGCTTAAGGGGAAAGGTGAGTTGGGGTGCTGCATAAAACCAGAGATAGAAATTAGCACAGATACCTTTCCATAAGCCAAATATGTAATAGTCAAGACCTACCCCTTGCTCAACGAAATGGACTAAACACCCCATATTCAACGCCTAGGAATACACCTGACTAGTAAGAATCTTCAAACCCATGGATTTATATGTCTCCGTAAGAGAATGAAGCGTGTGTACAGCGGCATGAATGCAGCAGAGAAAATCCGATAAATCCCATTATCAAAATGAATTACACAAACAAAACCCAAGGACAGTGAAATAGAGAGCAATTCTTAAATAATTCATTCAGGGCTTGTGATGCAACCTGGATTTACCACATCTACACCCAGAGCTGAGTGAGACATAAGGTTGGGCACTTCGGGCTGATAGCATTGGTGAGGTTCGATGAGCAAATGCAGACCCTTTGAAGTCATACAGCATGGTACCCATTCCATGGGTCCCAACTCTCCAAGTTTAAGGGATTCTTATTTCAGCTAAAACATGCATGGGAAACCCACAGTACGGTGCACCGTGTGACTGGCAAACGTTTTCAAATGATTCTCAGTTTTCGTCCCCTTTTACTCGGGTTCACCATTCCAGACCCTTTACGAACACTCTCCCCACTTGGAGAGTCAGTGCCTTTAACCTCCTGTTGGGCACAGTTTACAAATTCTGCGCAAGATGAAAAGGAATAGGGAGAACCAATGAGAGACTAGCTCTAGGTGTCTGCACGGGCAAATTTAACGCTCATTTCCCACCAGGAAGAGGAATTAACCAAAGGCTCAGCATGCCGTGCCGGAACCAGATTAGGGCCTGAGGCAATCCTGTGGGTTTGCAGCCAGCTCACAAGATAGCGAGTTGAAGAAAGGAGCTCAGGGGCACTGTAACTCACAAACCTGCAGAGTTATAAATGACAGCTATCGTCCAAAAATATATTGAAGGAAGGCTGCGAAGACGACTTGTAAGCGGGACAGATTTGCAGGAAAACGATTTCAGGGGGTAGACGGGAATTGCATTTAAAGCATAGGAAAAGAGGCAGAACGTCGACAATGATGCTCTTGGACAAAAAGGGCGTATGCGTTTTTTCCTGAATATATATTCAGGAAAATATATATTCAGGAATATATATTCAGGAAAAAACGCATACGCCCTTTTTGGCCAACCAAGCAAGCATGTTAAAGAAATCTGCACTACAATGAAGTCTCACTGCCCCCCGGTCAAAAGGGCCATCTGAAAAAAGTGTAAAATCCAAAAAGGCAGCACAGGCCATGGAGAACAGGGAGCCTTGTTATGCTGATGGGCGGGATGTAAATTGCCAACAGCCACTCTGGAGAAGTGTATGGTGGTTCCCGGAACACCGAAAAAACAAAGCTACGGAGCCTACGGCACTTCCACTTATGGTCCTATAGCTTAGGGAAATTAAAATCAAAAACACACAGCCACCCCAAAGTGTCGGACGGCTCTGTTTACAAGAACCTCGTCTACGGTACAAGTTAAATATCCCAGAATGTGAAAAATGGATAAAGAAGTTGTGGTACGTACGTACAATGGAATATCACTCAGCAATGAAATCTATGTCATCAGGCCCGTCGCGGCATAATGAGTGGATTCAGGTACGATGATTCTAAGTGAAATAAGTCACACAGAAAATGAAACATCATAAGATATCACTAATACACGTAATATAAACTTGGTTACACATGAACTGAATTACAAAACAGAACAGGGTCTCAAATTTAGAAAACCAACTTATGCTTGCTTAAGGGGAAAGGTGAGTTGGGGTGCTGCATAAAACCAGAGATAGAAATTAGCACAGATACCTTTCCATAAGCCAAATATGTAATAGTCAAGACCTACACCTTGCTCAACGAAATGGACTAAACACACCATATTCAACGCCTAGGAATACACCTGACTAGTAAGAATCTTCAAACCCATGGATTTATATGTCTCCGTAAGAGAATGAAGCGTGTGTACAGCGGCATGAATGCAGCAGAGAAAATCCGATAAATCCCATTATCAAAATGAATTACACAAACAAAACCCAAGGACAGTGAAATAGAGAGCAATTCTTAAATAATTCATTCAGGGCTTGTGATGCAACCTGGATTTACCACATCTACACCCAGAGCTGAGTGAGACATAAGTTTGGGCTGTTCGGGTTGATAGCATTGGTGAGGTTCGATGAGCAAATGCAGACCCTTTGAAGTCATACAGCATGGTACCCATTCCATGGGTCCCAACTCTCCAAGTTTAAGGGATTCTTCCTTCAGCTAAAACATGCATGGGAAACCCACAGTATGGTGCACCGTGTGACTGGCAAACGTTTTCAAATGCATCTCAGTTTTCGTCCCCTTTTACTCGGGTTCACCATTCCAGACCCTTTACGAACACTCTCCCCACTTGGAGAGTCAGGGTCTTTAACCTCCTGTTGGGCACAGTTTGCAATTTCTGCGCAAGATGTAAAGGAATAGGGAGAACGAATGAGAGACTAGCTCTAGGTGTCTGCACGGGCAAATTTAACGCTCATTTCCCACCAGGAAGAGGAATTAACCAAAGGCTCAGCATGCCGTGCCGGAACCAGATTAGGGCCTGAGGCAATCCTGTGGGTTTGCGGCCAGCTCACAAGATAGCGAGTTGAAGAAATGAGCTCAGGGACACTGTAACTCATAAACCTGCAGAGTTATAAATGACAGCTATCGTCCAAAAATATATTGAAGGAAGGCTGCGAAGACGACTTGTAAGTGGGACAGAATTTCAGGAAAACGATTTCAGGGGGTAGACGGGAATTGCATTTAAAGCATAGGAAAAGAGGCAGAACGTTGACAATGATGCTCTTGGCCAAAAAGGGCGTATGCGTTTTTTCCTGAATATATTCAGGAAAAAACGCATACGCCCTTTTTGGCCAACCAAGCAAGCATGTTAAAGAAATCTGCACTACAATGAAGTCTCACTGCCCCCCGGTCAAAAGGGCCATCTGAAGAAAGTGTAAAATCCAGAAAGGCAGCACAGGCCATGGAGAACAGGGAGCCTTGTTATGCTGATGGGCGGGATGTAAATTGCCAACAGCCACTGTGGAGAAGTGTATGGTGTTTCCCGGAACACCGAAAAAACAAAGCTACGGAGCCTACGGCACTTCCACTTATGGTCCTATACCTTAGGGAAATTAAAATCAAAAACACACAGCCACCCCAAAGTGTCGGACGGCTCTGTTTACAAGAACCTCGTCTACGGTACAAGTTAAATATCCCAGAATGTGAAAAATGGATAAAGAAGTTGTGGTACGTACGTACAATGGAATATCACTCAGCAATGAAATCTATGTCATCAGGCCCGTCGCGGCATAATGAGTGGATTCGGGTACGATGATTCTAAGTGAAATAAGTCACACAGAAAATGAAACATCATAAGATATCACTAATACACGGAATGTGAACTTGGCTACACATGAACTGAATTACAAAACAGAACAGGGTCTCAAATTTAGAAAACCAACTTATGCTTGCTTAAGGGGAAAGGTGAGTTGGGGTGCTGCATAAAACCAGAGATAGAAATTAGCACAGATACCTTTCCATAAGCCAAATATGTAATAGTCAAGACCTACCCCTTGCTCAACGAAATGAACTAAACACCCCATATTCAACGCCTAGGAATACACCTGAGTAGTAAGAATCTTCAAACCCATGGATTTATATGTCTCCGTAAGAGAATGAAGCGTGTGTACAGCGGCATGAATGCAGCAGAGAAAATCCGATAAATCCCATTATCAAAATGAATTACACAAACAAATCCCAAGGACAGTGAAATAGAGAGCAATTCTTAAATAATTCATTCAGGGCTTGTGATGCAACCTGGATTTACCACATCTACACCCAGAGCTGAGTGAGACATAAGGTTGGGCACTTCGGGCTGATAGCATTGGTGAGGTTCGATGAGCAAATGCAGACCCTTTGAAGTCATACAGCATGGTACCCATTCCATGTGTCCCAACTCTCCAAGTTTAAGGGATTCTTCCTTCAGCTAAAACATGCATGGGAAACCACAGTATGGTGCACCGTGTGACTGGCAAACGTTTTCAAATGCATCTCAGTTTTCGTCCCCTTTTGCTCGGGTTCACCATTCCAGACCCTTTACGAACACTCTCCCCACTTGGAGAGTCAGTGCCTTTAACCTCCTGTTTGGCACAGTGTGCAATTTCTGCGCAAGATGAACAGGAAGAGGGAGAACCAATGAGAGACTACCTGTAGGTGTCTGCACGGGCAAATTTAACGCTCATTTCCCACCAGGAAGAGGAATTAACCAAAGGCTCAGCATGCCGTGCCGGAACAAGATTAGGGCCTGAAGCAATCCTGCGGCTTTTCGGCCAGCTCAAATGAAAGTAATTTGAAGAAAGGAGCTCAGGGTCACTGTAATTCAGAAACCTGCAGAGTTATAAATGACAGCTCTCGTCCAAAAATATATTGAAGGAAGGCTGCGAAGAGGACTTGAAAGCGGGGCAGAATTGCAGGAAAACGATTTCAGGGGGTAGACTGGAATTGCATTTAAAGCATAGGAAAAGAGGCAGAACGTCGACAATGATGCACTTGGCCAACAAGGGCGTATGCGTTTTTTCCTGAACATATTAAGGAAAAAACGCATACGCCCTTTTTGGACAACCAAGCAAGCATGTTAAAGAAATCTGCACTACAATGAAGTCTCACTGCCCCCCGGTCAAAAGGGCCATCTGAAAAAAGTGTAAAATCCAGAAAGGCAGCACAGGCCATGGAGAACAGCGAGCCTTGTTATGCTGATGTGCGGGATGTAAATTGCCAACAGCCAGTCTGGAAAAATGTATGGTGTTTCCCGGAACATCTAAAAAACAAAGCAACGGAGCCTATGGCACTTCCCCTTATGGTCCTATAGCTTAGGAAAATTAAAATCAAAAACACACAGCCACCCAAAAGTCTCGGGCGGCTCTGTTTACAAGAACCTTGTCTACGGTACAAGTTAAATATCCCAGAATGTGAAAAATGGATAAAGAAGTTGTGGTACGTACGTACAATGGAATATCACACAGCAATGAAATCTATGTCATCAGGCCCGTCGTGGCATAATGAGTGGATTCAGGTACGATGATTCTAAGTGAAATAAGTCACACAGAAAATGAAACATCATAAGATATCACTAATACACGGAATGTAAACTTGGCTACACATGAACTAAATTACAAAACAGAACAGGGTCTCAAATTTAGAAAACCAACTTATGCTTGCTTAAGGGGAAAGGTGAGTTGGGGTGCTGCATAAAACCAGAGATAGAAATTAGCACAGATACCTTTCCATAAGCCAAATATGTAATAGTCAAGACCTACCCCTTGCTCAACGAAATGGACTAAACACCCCATATTCAACGCCTAGGAATACACCTGAGTAGTAAGAATCTTCAAACCCATGGATTTATATGTCTCCGTAAGAGAATGAAGCGTGTGTACAGCGGCATGAATGCAGCAGAGAAAATCCGATAAATCCCATTATCAAAATGAATTACACAAACAAAACCCAAGGACAGTGAAATAGAGAGCAATTCTTAAATAATTCATTCAGGGCTTGTGATGCAACCTGGATTTACCACATCTACACCCAGAGCTGAGTGAGACATAAGGTTGGGCACTTCGGGCTGATAGCATTGGTGAGGTTCGATGAGCAAATGCAGACCCTTTGAAGTCATACAGCATGGTACCCATTCCATGGGTCCCAACTCTCCAAGTTTAAGGGATTCTTCCTTCAGCTAAAACATGCATGGGAAACCACAGTATGGTGCACCGTGTGACTGGCAAACGTTTTCAAATGCATCTCAGTTTTCGTCCCCTTTTGCTCGGGTTCACCATTCCAGACCCTTTACGAACACTCTCCCCACTTGGAGAGTCAGTGCCTTTAACCTCCTGTTTGGCACAGTGTGCAATTTCTGCGCAAGATGAACAGGAAGAGGGAGAACCAATGAGAGACTACCTGTAGGTGTCTGCACGGGCAAATTTAACGCTCATTTCCCACCAGGAAGAGGAATTAACCAAAGGCTCAGCATGCCGTGCCGGAACAAGATTAGGGCCTGAAGCAATCCTGCGGCTTTTCGGCCAGCTCAAATGAAAGTAATTTGAAGAAAGGAGCTCAGGGTCACTGTAATTCAGAAACCTGCAGAGTTATAAATGACAGCTCTCGTCCAAAAATATATTGAAGGAAGGCTGCGAAGAGGACTTGAAAGCGGGGCAGAATTGCAGGAAAACGATTTCAGGGGGTAGACTGGAATTGCATTTAAAGCATAGGAAAAGAGGCAGAACGTCGACAATGATGCACTTGGCCAACAAGGGCGTATGCGTTTTTTCCTGAACATATTAAGGAAAAAACGCATACGCCCTTTTTGGACAACCAAGCAAGCATGTTAAAGAAATCTGCACTACAATGAAGTCTCACTGCCCCCCGGTCAAAAGGGCCATCTGAAAAAAGTGTAAAATCCAGAAAGGCAGCACAGGCCATGGAGAACAGCGAGCCTTGTTATGCTGATGTGCGGGATGTAAATTGCCAACAGCCAGTCTGGAAAAATGTATGGTGTTTCCCGGAACATCTAAAAAACAAAGCAACGGAGCCTATGGCACTTCCCCTTATGGTCCTATAGCTTAGGAAAATTAAAATCAAAAACACACAGCCACCCAAAAGTCTCGGGCGGCTCTGTTTACAAGAACCTCGTCTACGGTACAAGTTAAATATCCCAGAATGTGAAAAATGGATAAAGAAGTTGTGGTACGTACGTACAATGGAATATCACACAGCAATGAAATCTATGTCATCAGGCCCGTCGCGGCATAATGAGTGGATTCAGGTACGATGATTCTAAGTGAAATAAGTCACACAGAAAATGAAACATCATAAGATATCACTAATACACGGAATGTAAACTTGGCTACACATGAACTGAATTACAAAACAGAACAGGGTCTCAAATTTAGAAAACCAACTTATGCTTGCTTAAGGGGAAAGGTGAGTTGGGGTGCTGCATAAAACCAGAGATAGAAATTAGCACAGATACCTTTCCATAAGCCAAATATATAATAGTCAAGACCTAACCCTTGCTCAACGAAATGGACTAAACACCTCATATTCAACGCCTAGGAATACACCTGACTAGTAAGAATCTTCAAACCCATGGATTTATATGTCTCCGTAAGAGAATGAAGCGTGTGTACAGCGGCATGAATGCAGCAGAGAAAATCCGATAAATCCCATTATCAAAATGAATTACACAAACAAAACCCAAGGACAGTGAAATAGAGAGCAATTCTTAAATAATTCATTCAGGGCTTGTGATGCAACCTGGATTTACCACATCTACACCCAGAGCTGTGTGAGACATAAGGTTGGGCGCTTCGGGCTGATAGCATTGGTGAGGTTCGATGAGCAAATGCAGACCCTGTGAAGACATACTGCATGGTACCCATTCCATGGGTCCCAACTCTCCAAGTTTAAGGGATTCTTCCTTCAGCTAAAACATGCATGGGAAACCCACAGTATGGTGCACCATGTGACTGGCAAACGTTTTCAAATGATTCTCAGTTTTCGTCCCCTTTTACTCGGGTTCACCATTCCAGACCCTTTACGAACACTCTCCCCACTTGGAGAGTCAGTGCCTTTAACCTCCTGTTGGGCACAGTTTGCAATTTCTGCGCAAGATGAAAAGGAATAGGGAGAACGAATGAGAGACTAGCTCTAGGTGTCTGCACGGGCAAATTTAACGCTCATTTCCCACCAGGAAGAGGAATTAACCAAAGGCTCAGCATGCCGTGCCGGAACCAGATTAGGGCCTGAGGCAATCCTGTGGGTTTGCGGCCAGCTCACAAGATAGCGAGTTGAAGAAATGAGCTCAGGGGCACTGTAACTCACAAACTTGCAGAGTTATAAATGACAGCTATCGTCCAAAAACATATTGAAGGAAGGCTGCGAAGACGACTTGTAAGTGGGGCAGAATTGCAGGAAAACTATTTCAGGGGGTACACGGGAATTGCATTTAAAGCATAGGAAAAGAGGCAGAACGTCGACAATGATGCTCTTGGCCAAAAAGGGCGTATGCGTTTTTTCCTCAATATATTCAGGAAAAAACGCATACGCACTTTTTGGCCAACCAAGCAAGCATGTTAAAGAAATCTGCACTACAATGAAGTCTCACTGCCCCCCGGTCAAAAGGGCCATCTGAAAAAAGTGTAAAATCCAGAAAGGCAGCACAGGCCATGGAGAACAGGGAGCCTTGTTATGCTGATGGGCGGGATGTAAATTGCCAAAAGCCACCCTGGAGAAGTGTATGGTGTTTCCCGGAACACTGAGAAAACAAAGCTACGGAGCCTACGGCACTTCCACTTATGGTCCTATAGCTTAGGGAAATTAAAATCAAAAACACACAGCCACCCCACAGTGTCGGACGGCTCTGTTTACAAGAACCTCGTCTACGGTACAAGTTAAATATCCCAGAATGTGAAAAATGGATAAAGAAGTTGTGGTACGTACGTACAATGGAATATCACTCAGCAATGAAATCTATGTCATCAGGCCCGTCGCGGCATAATGAGTGGATTCAGGTACGATGATTCTATGTGAAATAAGTCACACAGAAAATGAAACATCATGAGATATCACTACTACACGGAATGTGAACTTGGGTACACATGAACTGAATTACAAAACAGAACAGGGTCTCAAATTTAGAAAACCAACTTATGCTTGCTTAATGGGAAAGGTGAGTTGGGGTGCTGCATAAAACCAGAGATAGAAATTAGCACAGATACCTTTCCATAAGCCAAATATGTAATAGTCAAGACCTACCCCTTGCTCAATGAAATGGACTAAACACCCCATATTCAACGCCTAGGAATACACCTGACTAGTAAGAATCTTCAAACCCATGGATTTATATGTCTCCGTAAGAGAATGAAGCGTGTGTACAGCGGCATGAATGCAGCAGAGAAAATCCGATAAATCCCATTATCAAAATGAATTACACAAACAAAACCCAAGGACAGTGAAATAGAGAGCAATTCTTAAATAATTCATTCAGGGCTTGTGATGCAATCTGGATTTACCACATCTACACCCAGAGCTGAGTGAGACATAAGGTTGGGCACTTCGAGCTGATAGCATTGGTGAGGTTCGATGAGCAAATGCAGACCCTTTGAAGTCATACAGCATGGTGCCCATTCCATGGGTCCCAACTCTCCAAGTTTAAGGGATTCTTCCTTCAGCTAAAACATGCATGGGAAACCCACAGTACGGTGCACCGTGTGACTGGCAAACGTTTTCAAATGATTCTCAGTTTTCGTCCCCTTTTACTCGGGTTCACCATTCCAGACCCTTTACGAACACTCTCCCCACTTGGAGAGTCAGTGCCTTTAACCTCCTGTTGGGCACAGTTTGCAATTTCTGCGCAAGATGAAAAGGAAAAGGGAGAACCAATGAGAGACTAGCTCTAGGTGTCTGCACGGGCAAATTTAACGCTCATTTCCCACCAGGAAGAGGAATTAACCAAAGGCTCAGCATGCCGTGCCGGAACCAGATTAGGGCCTGAGGCAATCCTGTGGGTTTGCGGCCAGCTCAAAAGATAGCGAGTTGAAGAAAGGAGCTCAGGGGCACTGTAACTCACAAACCTGCAGAGTTATAAATGACAGCTATCGTCCAAAAGTATATTGAAGGAAGGCTGCGAAGACGACTTGTAAGCGGGACAGATTTGCAGGAAAACGATTTCAGGGGGTAGACGGGAATTGCATTTAAAGCATAGGAAAAGAGGCAGAACGTCGACAATGATGCTCTTGGCCAAAAAGGGCGTATGCGTTTTTTCCTGAATATATTGAGGAAAAAACGCATACGCACTTTTTGGCCAACCAAGCAAGCATGTTAAAGAAATCTGCACTACAATGAAGTCTCACTGTCCCCCGGTCAAAAGGGCCATCTGAAAAAAGTGTAAAATCCAAAAAGGCAGCACAGGCCATGGAGAACAGGGAGCCTTGTTATGCTGATGGGCGGGATGTAAATTGCCAACAGCCACCCTGGAGAAGTGTATGGTGTTTCCCGGAACACCGAAAAAACAAAGCTACGGAGCCTACGGCACTTCCACTTATGGTCCTATAGCTTAGGGAAATTAAAATCAAAAACACACAGCCACCCCAAAGTGTCGGACGGCTCTGTTTACAAGAACCTCGTCTACGGTACAAGTTAAATATCCCAGAATGTGAAAAATGGATAAAGAAGTTGTGGTACGTACATACAATGGAATATCACTCAGCAATGAAATCTATGTCATCAGGCCCGTCGCGGCATAATGAGTGGATTCAGGTACGATGATTCTAAGTGAAATAAGTCACACAGAAAATGAAACATCATAAGATATCACTACTACACGGAATGTAAACTTGGCTACACATGAACTGAATTACAAAACAGAACAGGGTCTCAAATTTAGAAAACCAACTTATGCTTGCTTAAGGGGAAAGGTGAGTTGGGGTGCTGCATAAAACCAGAGATAGAAATTAGCACAGATAACTTTCCATAAGCCAAATATGTAATAGTCAAGACCTACCCCTTGCTCAACGAAATGGACTAAACACCCCATATTCAACGCCTAGGAATACACCTGACTAGTAAGAATCTTCAAACCCATGGATTTATATGTCTCCGTAAGAGAATGAAGCGTGTGTACAGCGGCATGAATGCAGCAGAGAAAATCCGATAAATCCCATTATCAAAATGAATTACACAAACAAAACCCAAGGACAGTGAAATAGAGAGCAATTCTTAAATAATTCATTCAGGGCTTGTGATGCAACCTGGATTTACCACATCTACACCCAGAGCTGAGTGAGACATAAGGTTGGGCACTTCGGGCTGATAGCATTGGTGAGGTTCGATGAGCAAATGCAGACCCTTTGAAGTCATACAGCATGGTACCCATTCCATGGGTCCCAACTCTCCAAGTTTAAGGGATTCTTCCTTCAGCTAAAACATGCATGGGAAACCCACAGTACGGTGCACCGTGTGACTGGCAAACGTTTTCAAATGATTCTCAGTTTTCGTCCCCTTTTACTCGGGTTCAACATTCCAGACCCTTTATGAACACTCTCCCCACTTGGAGAGTCAGTGCCTTTAACCTCCTGTTGGGCACAGTTTGCAATTTCTGCGCAAGATGAAAAGGAATAGGGAGAACCAATGAGAGACTAGCTCTAGGTGTCTGCACGGGCAAATTTAACGCTCATTTCCCACCAGGAAGAGGAATTAACCAAAGGCTCAGCATGCCATGCCGGAACCAGATTAGGGCCTGAGGCAATCCTGTGGGTTTGCGGCCAGCTCACAAGATAGCGAGTTGAAGAAAGGAGCTCAGGGGCACTGTAACTGACAAACCTGCAGAGTTATAAATGACAGCTATCGTCCAAAAATATATTGAAGGAAGGCTGCGAAGACGACTTGTAAGCGGGACAGATTTGAAGGAAAACGATTTCAGGGGGTAGACGGGAATTTAATTTAAAGCATAGGAAAAGAGGCAGAACATCGACAATGATGCTCTTGGCCAAAAAGGGCGTATGCGTTTTTTCCTGAATATATTCAGGAAAAAACGCATACGCCCTTTTTGGCCAACCAAGCAAGCATGTTAAAGAAATCTTCACTACAGTGAAGTCTCACTGCCCCCCGGTCAAAAGGGCCATCTGAAAAAAGTGTAAAATCCAAAAAGGCAGCACAGGCCACGGAGAACAGGGAGCCTTGTTATGCTGATGGGCGGGATGTAAATTGCCAACAGCCACTCTGGAGAAGTGTATGGTGTTTCCCGGAACACCGAAAAAACAAAGCTACGGAGCCTACGGCACTTCCACTTATGGTCCTATAGCTTAGGGAAATTAAAATCAAAAACACACAGCCACCCCAAAGTGTCGGACGGCTCTGTTTACAAGAACCTCGTCTACGGTACAACTTAAATATCCCAGAATGTGAAAAATGGATAAAGAAGTTGTGGTACGTACGTACAATGGAATATCACTCAGCAATGAAATCTATGTCATCAGGCCCGTCGCGGCATAATGAGTGGATTCAGGTACGATGATTCTAAGTGAAATAAGTCACACAGAAAATGAAACATCATAAGATATCACTAATACACGGAATGTAAACTTGGCTACACATGAACTGAATTACAAAACAGAACAGGGTCTCAAATTTAGAAAACCAACTTATGCTTGCTTAAGGGGAAAGGTGAGTTGGGGTGCTGCATAAAACCAGAGATAGAAATTAGCACAGATACCTTTCCATAAGCCAAATATATAATAGTCAAGACCTACACCTTGCTCAACGAAATGGACTAAACACCCCATATTCAACGCCTAGGAATACATCTGACTTGTAAGAATCTTCAAACCCATGGATTTATATGTCTCCGTAAGAGAATGATGCGTGTGTACAGCGGCATGAATGCAGCAGAGAAAATCCGATAAATCCCATTATCAAAATGAATTACACAAACAAAACCCAAGGACAGTGAAATAGAGAGCAATTCTTAAATAATTCATTCAGGGCTTGTGATGCAACCTGGATTTACCACATCTACACCCAGAGCTGAGTGAGACATAAGGTTGGGCACTTCGGGCTGATAGCATTGGTGAGGTTCGATGAGCAAATGCAGACCCTGTGAAGTCATACAGCATGGTACCCATTCCATGGGTCCCAACTCTCCAAGTTTAAGGGATTCTTCCTTCAGGTAAAACATGCATGGGAAACCCACAGTATGCTGCACCGTGTGACTGGCAAACGTTTTCAAATGATTCTCAGTTTTCGTCCCCTTTTACTCGGGTTCACCATTCCAGACCCTTTATGAACACTCTCCCCACTTGGAGAGTCAGTGCCTTTAACCTCCTGTTGGGCACAGTTTGCAATTTCTGCGCAAGATGAAAAAGAATAGGGAGAACCAATGAGAGACTAGCTCTAGGTGTCTGCACGGGCAAATTTAATGCTCATTTCCCACCAGGAAGAGGAATGAACCAAAGGCTCAGCATGCCGTGCCGGAACCAGATTAGGGCCTGAGGCAATCCTGTGGGTTTGCGGCCAGCTCACAAGATAGCGAGTTGAAGAAAGGAGCTCAGGGGCACTGTAACTCACAAACCTGCAGAGTTATAAATGACAGCTATCGTCCAAAAATATATTGAAGGAAGGCTGCGAAGACGACTTGTAAGTGGGGCAGAATTGCAGGAAAACGATTTCAGGGGGTAGACGGGAATTGCATTTAAAGCATAGGAAAAGAGGCAGAACGTCGACAATGATGCTCTTGGCCAAAAAGGGCGTATGCGTTTTTTCCTGAATATATTCAGGAAAAAACGCATACGCCCTTTTTGGCCAACCAAGCAAGCATGTTAAAGAAATCTGCACTACAATGAAGTCTCACTGCCCCCCGGTCAAAAGGGCCATCTGAAAAAAGTGTAAAATCCAGAAAGGCAGCACAGTCCATGGAGAACAGGGAGACTTGTTATGCTGATGGGCGGGATGTAAATTGCCAACAGCCACCCTGGAGAAGTGTATGGTGTTTCCCGGAACACCGAAAAAACAAAGCTACGGAGCCTACGGCACTTCCCCTTATGGTCCTATAGCTTAGGGAAATTAAAATCAAAAACACACAGCCACCCCAAGTGTCGGACGGCTCTGTTTACAAGAACCTCGTCTACGGTACAAGTTAAATGTCCCAGAATGTGAAAAATGGATAAAGAAGTTGTGGTACGTACGTACAATGGAATATCACTCAGCAATGAAATCTATGTCATCAGGCCCGTCGCGGCATAATGAGTGGATTCAGGTACGATGATTCTAAGTGAAATAAGTCACACAGAAAATGAAACATCATAAGATATCACTACTACACGGAATGTAAACTTGGCTACACATGAACTGAATTACAAAACAGAACAGGGTCTCAAATTTAGAAAACCAACTTATGCTTGCTTAAGGGGAAAGGTGAGTTGGGGTGCTGCATAAAACCAGAGATAGAAATTAGCACAGATACCTTTCCATAAGCCAAATATATAATAGTCTAGACCTACCCCTTGCTCAACGAAATGGACTAAACACCCCATATTCAACGCCTAGGAATACACCTGACTTGTAAGAATCTTCAAACCCATGGATTTATATGTCTCCGTAAGAGAATGAAGCGTGTGTACAGCGGCATGAATGCAGCAGAGAAAATCCGATAAATCCCATTATCAAAATGAATTACACAAACAAAACCCAAGGACAGTGAAATAGAGAGCAATTCTTAAATAATTCATTCAGGGCTTGTGACGCAACCTGGATTTACCTCATCTACACCCAGAGCTGAGTGAGACATAAGGTTGGACACTTCGGGCTGATAGCATTGGTGAGGTTCGATGAGCAAATGAAGACCCTTTGAAGTCATACTGCATGGTACCCATTCCATGGGTCCCAACTCTCCAGGTTTAAGCGATTCTTCCTTCAGCTAAAACATGCATGGGAAACCCACAGTATGGTGCACCGTGTGACTGGCAAACCTTTTCAAATGCATCTCAGTTTTCGTCCCCTTTTACTCGGGTTCACCATTCCAGAACGTTTACTAACACTCTCCCCACTTGGAGAGTCAGTGCCTTTAACCTCCTGTTTGGCACAGTTTGCAATTTCTGCGCAAGATGAACAGGAATAGGGAGAACCAATGAGAGACTAGCAGTAAGTGTCTGCACGGGCAAATTTAATGCTCATTTCCCACCAGGAAGAGGAATTAACCAAAGGATCAGCATGCCGTGCCGGAAACAGATTAGGGCCTGAAGCAATCCTGTGGGTTTGCGCCCAGCTCACAAGTTGCAAGGTGAAGAAAGGAGCTCAGGGACACTGTAACTCACAAACATGCAGAGTTATAAATGACAGCTATCGTCCAAAAATATATTGAAGGAAGGCTGCGAAGACGACTTGTAAGCGGGGCAGAATTGCAGGAAAACGATTTCAGGGGGTAGACGGGAATTGCATTTAAAGCATAGGAAAAGAGGCAGAACGTCGACAATGATGCTCTTGGCCAAAAAGGGTGTATGCGTTTTTTCCTGAATTTATTCAGGAAATAAAGCATATGCGCTTTTTGGCCAACCAAGCAAGCATGTTAAAGAAATCTGCACTGCAATGAAGTCTCACTGCCCCCCGGTCAAAAGGGCCACCTGAAAAAAGTGTAAAATCCAGAAAGGCAGCACAGGCCATGGAGAACAGCGAGCCTTGTTATGCTGATGGTCGGGATGTAAATTGCCAACAGCCAGTCTGGAAAAATGTGTGGTGTTTCCCGGAACATCTAAAAAACAAAGCAACGGAGCCTATGGCACTTCCCCTTATGGTCCTATAGCTTAGGAAAGTTAAAATCAAAAACACACAGCCACCCCAAAATGTCGGACGGCTCTGTTTACAAGAACCTCGTCTACGGTACAAGTTAAATATCCCAGAATGTGAAAAATGGATAAAGAAGTTGTGGTACGTACGTACAATGGATTATCACTCAGCAATGAAATCTATGTCATCAGGCCCGTCGCGGCATAATGAGTGGATTCAGGTACGATGATTCTAAGTGAAATAAGTCACACAGAAAATGAAACATCATAAGATATCACTACTACATGGAATGTAAACTTGGCTACACATGAACTGAATTACAAAACAGAACAGGGTCTCAAATTTAGAAAACCAACTTATGCTTGCTTAAGGGGAAAGGTGAGTTGGGGTGCTGCATAAAACCAGAGATAGAAATTAGCACAGATACCTTCACATAAGCCAAATATGTAATAGTCAAGGCCTACCCTTTGCGCAATAAAATGGACTAAATACCCCATATTCAACGCCTAGGAATACACCTGACTGGTAAGAATCTTCAAACCCATGGATTTATATGTCTCCGTTAGGGAATGAAGCGTGTGTACAGCAACATGAATGCAGCAGAGAAAATCCGATAAATCCCATTATCAAAATGAATTACAAAAACCAAACACAAGGACAGTGAAATAGAGAGCAATTCTTAAATAATTCATTCAGGCTTGTGATGCAACCTGGATTTACCACATCTACACCCAGAGCTGAGTGTGACATAAGGTTGGGCACTTCGGGCTGATAGCACTGGTGAGGTTCGATGAGAAAATGCAGACCCTTTGAAGACATACTGCATGGTACCCATTCCATGGGTCCCAAATCTCCAGTTATAAGGGATTCTTCCTTCAGCTGAAAACATGCATGGGAAACCCACAGTATGGTGGACCGTGTGACCGGCAAACGTTTTCAAATGCATCTCAGTTTTCCTCCCCTTTTACACGGGTTCACCATTCCAGACCCTTTACTCACACTCTCCCCACTTGGAGAGTCAGTGCCTTTAACCTCCTGTTGGGCACAGTTTGCAATTTCTGCGCAAGATGAAAAAGAATGGGAGAACCAATGAGAGACTAGCTCTAGGTGTCTGCACGGGCAAATTTAACGCTCATTTCCCACCAGGAAGAGGAATTAACCAAAGGCTCAGCATGCCAGGCCGGAACCAGATTAGGGCCTGAGGCAATCCTGTGGGTTTGCGGCCAGCTCACAAGATAGCAAGTTGAAGAAATGAGCTCAGGGGCACTGTAACTCACAAACCTGCAGAGTTATAAATGACAGCTATCGTCCAAAAATATATTGAAGGAAGGCTGCGAAGACGACTTGTAAGCGGGACACATTTGCAGGAAAACGATTTCAGGGGGTAGACGGGAATTGCATTTAAGGCATAGGAAAAGAGGCAGAACGTCGACAATGATGCTCTTGGCCAAAAAGGGCGTATGCGTTTTTTCCTGAATATATTCAGGAAAAAACGCATACGCCCTTTTTGGCCAACCAAGCAAGCATGTTAAAGAAATCTGCACTACAATGAAGTCTCACTGCCCCCCGGTCAAAAGGGCCATCTGAAAAAAGTGTAAAATCCAGAAAGGCAGCACAGGCCATGGAGAACAGGGAGCCTTGTTATGCTGATGTGCGGGATGTAAATTGCCAACAGCCAGTCTGGAAAAATGTATGGTGTTTCCCGGAACATCTAAAAAACAAAGCAACGGAGCCTACGGCAATTCCCCTTATGGTCCTATAGCTTAGGAAAATTAAAATCAAAAACACACAGCCACCCAAAAGTCTCGGGCGGCTCTGTTTACAAGAACCTCGTCTACGGTACCAGTTAAATATCCCAGAATGTGAAAAATGGATAAAGAAGTTGTGGTACGTACGTACAATGGAATATCACTCAGCAATGAAATCTATGTCATCAGGCCTGTCACGGCATAATGAGTGGATTCAGGTACGATGATTCTAAGTGAAATAAGTCACACAGAAAATGAAACATCATAAGATATCACTAATACATGGAATGTAAACTTGGCTACACATGAACTGAATTACAAAACAGAACAGGGTCTCAAATTTAGAAAACCAACTTATGCTTGCTTAAGGGGAAAGGTGAGTTGGGGTGCTGCATAAAACCAGAGATAGAAATTAGCACAGATACCTTTCCATAAGCCAAATATGTAATACTCAAGACCTATCCCTTGCTCAACGAAATGGACTAAACACCCCATATTCAATGCCTAGGAATACACCTGACTAGTAAGAATCTTCAAACCCATGGATTTATATGTCTCCATAAGAGAATCAAGCGTGTGTACAGCTGCATGAAGGCAGCAGAGAAAATCCGATAAATCCTATTATCAAAATGAATTACAAAAACAAAACACAATGACAGTGAAATAGAGAGCAATTCTTACATAATTCATTCAGGGCTTGTGATGCAACCTGGATTTACCTCATCTACACCCAGAGCTGAGTGAGACATAAAGTTGGACACTTCGGGCTGATAGCATTGGTGAGGTTCGATGAGCAAATGCAGACCATTTGAAGTCATACTGCATGGTACCCATTCCATGGGTCCCAACTCTCCAGGTTTAAGGGATTCTTTCTTCAGCTAAAACATGCATGGGAAACCCACAGTATGGTGCACCGTGTGACCGGGAAACGTTTTCAAATGTATCTCAGTTTTCGTCCCCTTTAACTCGGGTTCACAATTCCAGACCTTTTACTAACACTCTCCCCACTTGGAGAGTCAGTGCCTTTAACCTGCTGTTTGGCACAGTTTGCAATTTCTGCGCAAGATGAACAGGAATAGGGAGAACCAATGAGAGACTAGCTGTAGGTGTCTGCGTAGGCAAATTTAACGCTCATTTCCCACCAGGAAGAGGAATTAACCAAACGCTCAGCATGCCGTGCCGGAACCAGATTAGGGCCTGAAGCAACCCTGCGAGTTTGCGGACAGCTCACAAGAAAGCGATTTGAAGAAAGGAGTTCCGGGGCACTCTAATTCACAAACCTGCAGAGTTATAAATGACAGCTATCGTCCAAAAATATATTGAAGGTAGCCTGCGAAGAGGACTTGAAAGCGGGGCAGAATTGCAGGAAAACGATTTCAGAGGGTAGACTGGAATTGGATTTAAAGCTTAGGAAAAGAGGCAGAACGTCGACAATGATGCTCTTGGCCAAAAAGGGCGTATGCGTTTTTTCCTGAATATATTCAGGAAAAAACGCATACGCCCTTTTTGGCCAACCAAGCAAGCATGTTAAAGAAATCTGCACTACAATGAAGTCTCACTGCCCCCCGGTCAAAAGGGCCATCTGAAAAAAGTGTAAAATCCAGAAATGTAGCACAGGCCATGGAGAACAGGGAGCCTTGTCATGCTGATGGGTGGGATGTAAATTGCCAACAGCCACTCTGGAGAAGTGTATGGTGTTTCCTGAAACACCTAAAAAACAAAGCAACGGAGCCTACGGCACTTCCACTTATGGTCCTATAGCTTAGGGAAATTAAAATCAAAAACACACAGCCACCTCAAAGTTTCAGACGGCTCTGTTTACAAAACCCCGTCTACGGTACAAGTTAAATATCCCAGAAAGCGAAAAATCGATAAAGAAGTTGTGGTACGTATGTACAAAGGAATATCACTCACCAATGAAATCTATGTCACCTGGCCCGTCGTGGCATAATGAGTGGATTCAGGTACGATGATTCTAAGAGAAATAAGTCACACAGAAAATGAAACATCATAAGATATCTCTAATACACCGAATGTAATCTTGGCTACACAATAACTGAATTACAAAACAGAACAGGGTCTCAAATTTAGAAAACCAACTTATGTTTGCTTAAGGGGAAAGGTGAGTTGGGGTGCTGCATAAAACCAGAGATAGAAATTAGCACAGATACCATTCCATACGTCAAATATGTAATAGTCAAGACCTACACCTTGCTCAACGAAATGGGCTAAACACCCTATATTCAACGCCTAGGAATACACCTGACTAGTAAGAATCTTCAAACCCATGGATTTATATGTCTCCATAAGAGAATCAAACGTGTGTACAGCTGCATGAAGGCAGCAGAGAAAATCCGATAAATCCCATTATCAAAATCAATTACAAAAACAAAACACAATGACAGTGAAATAGAGAGCAATTCTTAAATAATTCATTCAGGACTTGTGATGCAACCTGGATTTACCTCATCTAAACCCAGAGCTGAGTGAGACATAAAGTTGGACACTTCGGGCTGATAGCATTGGTGAGGTTCGATGAGCCAATGCACACCATTTGAAGTCATACTGCATGGTAACCATTCCATGGGTCCCAACTCTCCAGGTTTAAGGGATTCTTCCTTCAGCTAAAACATGCATGGGAAACCCACAGTGTGGTCCACCTTGTGATTTGGATTCGTTTTCAAATGCATCTCAGTTTTTTTCCCCTGGTACTAGGGTTCAATATTCCAGACCCGTCAATAACACTCTCCCCATATATATATTCAGGAAAAAACGCATACGCCCTTTTTGGCCAACCAAGCAAGCGTGTAAAGAAAATCTGCACTACAATGAAGCCTCACTGCCCCCCGGTCAAAAGGGCCATCTGAAAAAAGTGTAAAATCCAGAAAGGCAGGACAGGCCATGGGGAACATGTAGCCTTGTTATGCTGATGGGCGGGATGTGAACCACCAACAGCCACTCTGGAGAACTGTATGGTGTTTCCAGAAACACGTAGGAAACAAAGCAACACAGCCTATGGCACTTCCACTTATGGTCCTATAGTTTAGGGACATTAAAATGAAAAACACAGAGCCACCCCAAAGTTTGGGACGGCTCTGTTTACAAGAACCTCGTCTACGATACAAGTTAAATATCCCAGAAATCGAAATATGGATAAAGAAGATGTGGTACATATGTACAATGGAATATCACTCAGCAATGATATCTATGTCATCAGGCCAGTAGTGGCATAATGAATGGATTCAGGTATGATGATTTTACGTGAAATAAGTCACACAGAAAAAGAAACATCATAAGTTATCACTAATACATGGAATGTAAACTTGGCTACACATGAACTGATCTACAAAACAGAACACAGTCTCAAATTTAGAAAACGAACTTACGCTTGCTTATGGGGAAAGGTGAGTTGGCGTGCTGCATAAAACCAGAGATTGAAATTAGCACAGATATCTTTCCATAAGCCAAATATATAATAGACAAGACCTACTCCTTGCTCAACGAAATGAACTCAACACCCCATATTCAACGCCTCGGAATATACCTGACAATAAGAATCTTAAAACCCATGGATTTATATGTCTCCGTAAGAGAATCAAGCGTGTGTACAGTGGCCTAAACGCAGCAGTGAAAATCGGATAACTTCCTTTATCAAAAAAAATTTCAAAAACAAAACACAATGACAGTGAAATAGAGAGCAATTCTTAAATAATTCATTCAGGGCTTGTGATGCAACCTGGATTTACCACATCTACACCCAGAGCTGGGTGAGACATAAGGCTGGACCCTTCGCGCTGATACCATTGGTGAGGCTCGGTGAGCAAATGCAGACCGTTTGAAGGCATACTGCATGGTACCCATTCCATGGGTCCCAACTCTCCAGGTTTAAGGGATTCTTCCTTCAGCTAAAACATGCATGAGAAACGCAGAGTATATTCCACCATGTGATTGCGAAACGTTTTCAAATGCATCTCAGTTTTTGTGCCCTGGTACTCGGGTTCACCATTCCAGAGGCTTTACTAACACTCTCCCCACTTGGAGAGTCAATGCCTTTAACATCCTGTTCAGCACAGTTTGCAATTTCTGAGCAAGATGAACAGGAATAGGGAGAACCAATGAGAGACTAGCTGTAGGTGCCTGCACGGGCAAGTGTAACGACCATTTCCCACCAGGAAGAGGAATTAACCAAAGGGTCAGCGTGCCCTGCCAGAAACAGATTAGCGCCTGAAGCATTCCTGCGGTTTTCGGCCAGCTCACAAGAAAGCGAGTTGAAGAAAGGAGCTCAGGGGCACTCTAATTCACAAACCTGCAGAGTTATGAATGACAGCTATCGTCCAAAAATATATTGAAGTAAGTCTGCGAAGAGGACTGGAAAGGGGGGCAGCATTTGAGGAAAACTATTTCAGGGGGTAGACTGGAATTGCACTTAAAGCATAGGAAATGAGGCAGAATGTCGACAATGATGCACTTTGCCAAAAAGGGCGTATGCATTTTTTCCTGAATATATTCAGGAAAAAACGCATACACCCTTGATGGCCAACCAAGCAAGCCTGTAAAGGAAATCTGCACCAAGGGCAGAAAGCTGTTGGGGGGATGGTGGTGTGAAGAGTTGAGAGATTGGGATTGACATGTATACATTTATATGTATAAAATAGATAACCAATAAGAACCTGCTGTATAAAAAATAAGATTAAAAATTAAAAAAAATAAAATTAAAAAGTAAAACAGAAAAAATATTCTTCCCTCCACATACATGTATTTATATGAATAAATTATTTCTATGCTTATATTTGTAAATGCAAAAAAGAGGAATGAAATCTACCTTGAACCAAAAACGAAAAATAGAAAAAACAAACAGAATCCACAAGTTACACAGAGGAAAACCGTATCAGGACACTTGCTCCAGTTGTAAACAATTCTGAAGTTGGTCAGTGGTGGGGAATCATCTCCCATACAGCCAGCAGGCCCCACGCAACAAGCGTCCTCATTGCAAAGCTGGGGGACCGTGCTGAGGCATCTGTGAGTAAACGTGGTCCGAGCCCCAGGCCAGCTGCTGCTGAAATGTTCCCACCCTTCCCAGATAAAACACCTGAATATGTTCAAGGACTTGAAAGCCTAGAGGAAGGGCAATGGAGCCACACGAGTGATTGCATGCCAGCCAACTTGGTGCCTGCAGGCCAGCCAGGATGGTCCTGGCCCTCGGTGCTCTTCTGGAAGCTTTCCATTTCCCTGCCTGAGATACCCCTCCTGTCCCGGCCCCCACTGATTTCTTCCTTCCTCACGTCTGCCCAGGGAGAAATTCCAGCGCCAGGTATGGGTGACACATCCTCTTCTTTAGCAGGTGGCATCTTGACAACTGCTGCAGAAAGTCCAGCAGAGCCCCACTCACACTGGGCCACCCACAACGCCGTGACCTGTCACTCCCTCCCACCAGCCCAGCCCCGAGACTGCTGACAGGGCAGAGAAAATGGCGTCAGGCACAGCTGCAGGGGTTCTTGCTGCCTGGAGCGGTGTTTATATTGATCTCAAAACAGGCACACCTGGGGAGGGCTGGCCGGCATGGTCAGGCTGCCCAGGTCAGCCAATCATCACCCCTCAGGGTCTCACAGTTGCAGAAAATGGAACTTGCTGAATCGGCCAGGTCCAAGGAACAGGTGTGGGCTCTTGAGAGTCAGGATAGACAATGGGCTGCAGCTCTGGCTTGTATTCTAATCATTTTATCTGGCCCATGAGTGGGAGACAGCTTCAAGAAAACCCTGGCCTAATAAGAGGACCCCAGGAGTCAGGGAGAGGAGGGGTGGGTGGTGGGTGGTGGGTGGAGACAGAGGCCTGGTGCCCCGGGTGCAGTGGAAGTCTCTGGAAGACCAGGTGGTGGCAGGCCGTACAGAGTGATGCCCAGGGTCACAGACCTGTCGGAGTTGCTATTTGTTAGTTCAAGTCCTGCTCTGAGGTGCTCTGTGTCAGATCTGAGTGACAGGTGAGCTGAGAGTGCTCTGCAATGAGGGCAATGTGCACGGTTCCTGTGTGCCCTGCCCTGCCACAGTACCTGCAAGTGTAGCTCTGTATCCTGGGAGGGAGCTGACCACGAGAGCCCCATGGGCTGCAGGGGACCTGCCCAGGGAACCCCATATCCTGGGATGGGCCTGACCATGAGAGCCCCATGGGCTGGTGTGGAGGTGGGGTACCTGCCCAGGTGAGCTCCATATCCTGAGATTGGCCTGACCACGAGAGCCCCATGGGCTGCCAGGGGCCTGGTAAAGATGTCAGGATCGTCAGTGAAGCCACCGAGTATATACCTCCAGTAGTTCCTAATTCCTACACCCTGCTGGTCATTCTACCAACCACCAGGAGACGGTATTCTGTATTAGTCTTCAATGATGCCTTCTTTTGTATGCCATTAGTCCCAGAGTCACAAGAAATTTTGGCTTGTAAGTGGCAGGACTCAACATACAACTAAAACAATACATCCAGGCCGTCTTGCCCCAAGTGTTCAAAAATTCCCACACCATCTTTGGGGAAAGCTTAGCTAAAGACGTAAAAGTTCTACCTCTGGAAAAGGAAACACTCCTTCAATATGCTGACGACATTCTGATCACCAGCCCTACTAAGGAGGCCTCTGAACTACCAAGCCAATAAAGGATAGAAGTTGTCCAAGAAAAAGCTCAAATATCACAGACTACGGTGACCTGCCTGGGCTTCATTCTCACAGAAGGTCGGAGAAGCTCATCCCAGGAAAGGGAAGAAACAATTTACAGCCTTACCCCTTTCTAAAACTAGAAGACAGCTTAGGGGTTCCTGGGGAGGCCAGAGTTTGCTGCTTCTGGATCCCTAACTACAGTCTACTAGCTGGGCCTCTATATGAAACACTGAAAGGAAAAGATGATGATCCTTTTGAATAGAATCCAGAAGTGGCCTTTCAAGAATGGAAAGAGCAGTCAATTCAGACCCTTGCCCTGGAACTCCCTAATTTAGCTAAACCCTTTGACCTTTACATTCCTGGTGAAAGGTGAATTGCCATTGGAGTATTAGTGCAAAACCTGGGACCACTTGAAATGGAACAATGCAAGAATGCCATCCAGGTAGGATAAACTATAGTCACCAAGGGGCTTGGCCCACTGCAACATCTGGCCAACATACTGGCGGTATCTAAAAACCTGGAAATCAGCAGCCCAAAAGGCCACCTCCCTCCTAAGGGAAAAGGACCCCACGTGGTGTTCCTAACCCCCAACCATGCCCTGAAGTTGCAGGGTTTGCTCCGTGGGCACACTGACCTCCAGTGAGGAAGCCCTCCTACTCCAACATCCAGAGAGATATCCGGGGGCAACGGGGCACCATGACGACACATGTGACCATCACTTGACCTGGAGTTTCTCTCATAAAACAACAAGAGTGTGTCCCAAAAGAGTAGACTACTGCTTGCAGGACTTACTGCACCCAGAGGGGAGGTAATAATCTTGGCAGGGGAACCGTATATCACGCTGTCACCATAGAAAAGCCTACAGACACCGTGATGATGGTGACCAGTAAGACCGGCTGGACTCCTGTTTACTTCAAAAGGCTGTTGACTCAGTGGCCATCATGGTCCTTCATCACAACTGACCCTGGACTGTCCGGGAGTTGAGCAGGCAGGGTCCTGACACCTGGTGCTGTTTTTACGTTAATTCAGAGGCCTAATTGAAGAAAGTGCAGACTACTAGTCAGAGCATCTAGGCTGGCAGAAACGGTCAGCCTAAAGTGTCTGAACAAATGTGTGGCGGGGTGAAAGTGGACCTCACAGCGTCACTGCACATTTCCTTCCCGGACCCTTAAAGGTCATTAGAATCTATAACACTTCCAATGCTCATGCTCAGGCAGATGAACAGGGAGGCTGGAGGCCTGGGGACAATCAACGTCACCTAGAGGCTGCTGGGGAGAAGTTCTGACCCTCGCCCACGGGTATAAGGGCTCCTAACTCAGCACTCAGCAGTTACAGAAGAAGGGTCTGCACCCTCAGCACTCCAAGAATGAGGAAGAGGACAAAAGGCAGAAGAGGGGTTTGTCCCAGGCAAAGCCCATTAAAAATCCCTGGGAGATAAAAATAGAATCTGGGCAATAAAATAAAGTCTAACCTTTTTTATCCTTTGTGCTTTGTCTAATTTCATGTGCTCCTAGGGTCCCGCATACAGAGGTTCCACACCCGGCACTTCAGACCAGATTTCCTAGTACAGAATGGCTGGGTCGACACATCAGGTCCTGGGGCCCAGTGCAGACTCCGCGATATAGAGCCTGAGCTGCAGCCAACAGGGCCCTCGAGAGCTCTGCCCCCTCCCTCCCACTGAATCTGACAGGATCTCTACACAGCAGCCCAGCCCACAGCCCACGGGGTAGCACATGCTCTCACCTCTCCATTCTCTGATCAAAATATAAAGTTTCCTTTGCTTCTGAACCAAACTCAGTCTCGATCTTTTGGCTCCAATGACACTGGGCCTGGGGACACTTGTTGGGGTCCACTCTGGAGGATCAGTAACAGAAATTGAGAACGCTGTAACTTCAATGAACAGATGTGTGAGCCAAACTATAATTAACATAGAACAGTGTATAAGGCTCGGGTAAAATAAGATGTTTCTAACACTTCCATTTGATATTTCCATCACTTTATTATAAGCAAGTTCAGTGAAAAGGTTTGTCTTATTTGTCAGGTCAATATTAGAGAAGCGAAGTGATTTCTTTCCAAGGATGTACATCTAATAATCTTGGTTAAAGCTTCAATCTTGTTTTAAATGCTTTTCCATTGAAAATGATACCTCTCATTCAGCTCCCCCATTTCTGAGAAGTATAAAATCTTATAAGTTATTATTACCAAAGTGGAAAGGTGGGAGGAGGGATAAATTAACAGTTTGGGATTAACACATACACACTGCTATGTATAAAATAGATCGTCAACAAGGAACTACTCTATAGCACAGGGAACTACACTCAATATTTTGCAATAACCTATAAGGGGAAATAATCTGAAAAAGAATAGATATTTTTATTGACATCATCTATCAATGACAGTTAAAATGGAACCTAAGGGAAGCCGGTGGTCAGTGCTTCTGACCCTGAAGACTTCAATCATCTAAAGTTTGGACTCTGCCTACTTCCCAAGGCCCTTAATGAACATATGTGTAGCCGTAGCTTAAAAAATTCCCCAGTTTGGGTAGCGGAGAGACACTGATTTTGAAAAAGCCCTGGTGTTCTCCTCACATGAACGGGACACTTCCTACAGCTAAAACATGCCTGTCACACCCAGAGGATGGTATATCGTCTGATCGGGAAGAGTTTGGAAAAGGCATCTCATCTCCTCATCTCCTGGTGCTCGGGTTCACCACTCCGGCGTCTTTACTAACAGTCTCCCCACTTGGAGATGTCAGCACTGTCAACATCCTGTTGCACACAGTTTGGAATTTGTCCAAGGATGAAGCAGAAGGAGGAGGAACAATGAGAGACAAGTCCTAGGTTTTCGGACAGACATATGTCACTCTAATTTCCAATCAGGAAGACGAATTGACCAAAGGCTAGGGTTGCCCATGGAAACAGAATAGGGCTTGAGGAAATCCCGCTGCTTTGTGGCCAGTTCCCATAAACACAAGTTGAAAAATGGAACTCAGGGACACTAAAATTCACGAAACTGCAGAGTTGAAAATATCTATCACTGAAAAATGTCTTGAGGAAAGTCAGAGAAAAGGACTTGTAAGCAACGGAGAATGGCAGGAAAGGGATTGGATGAGGTAGAAAGGACTCGCCATTAAGCACAAGAAAAGGGGCTGAACATTGCCAACATTGCAGTTGGCCAAAAAGGGTGTATGCATCTTTTTCTGTATATATTCAAGAAAAGGGCATACACTTTTTTAGCCAACCAAACAGGTGGGCACTGGAAATCAATACTACAAAACATATCACTTCGCATCAGTCAGAAGAGCCTTCCTCATAAAGTGTAAACACCAGAAATGCAGGACAGGGCAAGGAGAAAAGGGAGCCCTGTGAGGCTTATAGTGGAAATGTATATTGCCAACGGTCACTCTGGAAAAGTGTATTGTGATTACTAAAGCATCTAAAAAATGAGCTACAGAGCACAGGGCACTTGCACTCATGGACGTATATCTTGGGAAAAAGAAAAATCGAGAGGACACAGGCACCCCAATGTTTACCGCCTCTCTGTTTAATATATCCTCGATTAGGATATAATTTATATGTCACTGGAGGGAAAAAATGGACAGAGGTGTGGCACTTATGTAGAGTGGAATATTACTCAGCCTGAAAATCAATGAAACATGGCCAGTTGTAACAACCCCAGAGGAGTTACGTATGATCATTTGAAGTCACATAATTCAAAAAGACAAAGACATACGATATTACTAATACATGGAATGTAAACGTGGCTACAAATGAACTGAATTACAAAAGAGAACGGGGTCTCAAATTTAGAAAACCAACTTATGCTTGCTTAAGGATCAAGGAGAGTTGGGGTGCTGCATAAAACCAGAGATTGAAATTAGCACAGATACCGTTCCATAAGCCAAATATGTAATAGAAAAAACCTACTTCCTGGTCAACGAAATGGACTCAACACCCCATATTCAGTGCCTAGGAATATACAGGATGAGTAAGAGTCTTAATACCTATGGATTTATATGTCTCCATAAGAGAATCAAGCGTGTGTACAGTGACAAAAACGCAGCAGTGAAAATCAGCTAAATCCCATTATCAAAATAAATTTCAAAAACAAAAAAAATGACAGTGAAATAGAGAGCAATTCTTAAATAATTCATTCAGGGCTTGTGATGCAACCTGGATTTACCTCATCTACACCCAGAGCTGAGTGAGACATAAGGTTGGACACTTCGGGCTGACAGCATGGATGAGGTTCGATGAGCAAATGCAGACCATTTGTAGTCATACTGCATAGTACCCATTCCATGGGTCCCAACTCTCCAGGTTTAAGGGATTCTTCCTTCAGCTAAAACATGCATGGGAAACCCACAGTATGGTGCACCGTGTGACCGGAAAACGTTTTCAAATGAATCTCAGTTTTCGTCCCCTTTTACTCGGGTTCACCATTCCAGACCCTTTACTAACACTCTCCCCACTTGGAGAGTCAGTGCCTTTAACCTCCTGTTTGGCACAGTTTGCAATTTCTGCGCAAGATGTACAGGAATAGGGAGAACCAATGAGAGACTAGCTGTAGGTGTCTGCAGGGGCAAATTTAACGCTCATTTCCCACCAGGAAGAGGAATTAACCAAAGGCTCAGCATGCCGTTCCGGAATCAGATTAGGGCCTGAAGCAATCCCCCGGGTTTGTGGCCAGCTCACAAGAAAGCGATTTGAAGAAAGGAGCTCAGGGGCACTGTAATTCACAAACCTGCAGAGTTATGAATGACAGCTATCGTCCAAAAATATATTGAAGGAAGGCTGCGAAGAGGACTTGAAAGCGGGACAAAATTGCAGGAAAACGATTTCAGGGGGTAGACTGGAATTGCATTTAAAGCATAGGAAAAGAGGGAGAACGTCGACAATGATGCACTTGGCCAAAAGGGCGTATGCGTTTTTTCCTGAATATATTCAGGAAAAAACGCATACGCCCTTTTTGGCCAACCAAGCAAGCATGTTAAAGAAATCTGCACTACAATGAAGTCTCACTGCCGCCCGATCAAAAGGGCCATCTGAAAAAAGTGTAAAATCCAGAAATGCAGCACAGGCCATGGAGAACAGGGAGCCTTGTTATGCTGATGGGTGGGATATAAATTGCCAAGAGCCACTCTGGAGAAGTGTATGGTGTTTCCTGAAACACCTAAGAAACAAAGCAACGGAGCCTACGGCACTTCCACTTATGGTCCTATAGCTTAGGGAAATTAAAATCAAAAACAAACAGCCACCCCAAAGTTTCAGACGGCTCTGTTTACAAGAACCTCGTCTACGGTACAAGTTAAATATCCCAGAAAGCGAAAAATGGATAAACAAGTTGTGGTACGTACGTACAATGGTATATCACTCACCAATGAAGTCTATGTCATCTGGCCCGTCATGGCATAATGAGTGGATTCAGGTACAATGATTCTAAGTGAAATAAGTCACACAGAAAATGAAACATCATAAGATATCACTAATACACCGAATGTAATCTTGGCTACACATGAACTGAATTACAAAACAGAACAGGGTCTCAAATTTAGAAAACCAACTTATGTTTGCTTAAGGGGAAAGGTGAGTTGGGGTGCTGCATAAAACCAGAGATAGAAATTAGCACAGATACCTTTCCATACGTCAAATACGTAATAGACAAACCTACCCCTTGCTCAACAAAATGGGCTAAGCACCCTATATTCAACGCCTAGGAATACACCTGACTAGTAAGAATCTTCAAACCAATGGATTTATATGTCTCTATAAGAGAATCAAGCGTGTGTACAGCTGCATGAAGGCAGCAGAGAAAATCCGATAAAAACCATTATCAAAATGAATTAAAAAACAAAACACAATGACAGTGAAATAGAGAGCAATTCTTAAATAATTCATTCAGGGCTTGTGATGCAACCTGGATTTACCTCATCTACACCCAGAGCTGAGTGAGACATAAGGTTGGACACTTCGGGCTGATAGCATTGGTGAGGTTCGATGAGCAAATGAAGACCATTTGAAGTCATACTGCATGGTACCCATTCCATGGGTCCCAACTCTCCAGGTTTAAGCGATTCTTCCTTCAGCTAAAACATGCATGGGAATCCCACAGTATGGTGCACCGTGTGACTGGGAAACGTTTTCAAATGCATCCCAGTTTTCGTCCCCTTTTACTCGGGTTCACCATTCCAGACCCTTTACGAACACTCTCCCCACTTGGAGAGTCAGTGCCTTTAACCTCCTGTTGGGCACAGTTTGCAATTTCTGCGCAAGATGAAAAGGAATAGGGAGAACCAATGAGAGACTAGCTCTAGGTGTCTGCACGGGCAAATTTAACGCTCATTTCCCACCAGGAAGAGGAATTAACCAAAGGCTCAGCATGCCGTGCCGGAACCAGATTAGGGCCTGAGGCAATCCTGTGGGTTTGCGGCCAGCTCACAAGATAGCAAGTTGAAGAAATGAGCTCAGGGGCACTGTAACTCACAAACCTGCAGAGTTATAAATGACAGCTATGGTCCAAAAATATATTGAAGGAAGGCTGCGAAGGCGGCTTGTAAGCGGGACAGATTTGCAGGAAAACGATTTCAGGGGGTAGACGGGAATTCCATTTAAGGCATATTAAAAGAGGCAGAACGTCGACAATGATGCTCTTGGCCAAAAAGGGCGTATGCGTTTTTTCCTGAATATATTCAGGAAAAAATAATACGTCCCTTTTGGCCAACCAAGCAAGCATGTTAAAGAAATCTGCACTTCAATGAAGTCTCACTGCCCCCCGGTCAAAAGGGCCATCTGAAAAAAGTGTAAAATCCAGAAAGGCAGCACAGGCCATGGAGAACAGGGAGCCTTGTTATGCTGATGGGTGAGATGTAAATTGCAAACAGCCACTCTGGAGAAGTGTATGGTGTTTCCCGGAACACCGAAAAAACAAAGCTACGGAGCCTATGGCACTTCCACTTATGGTCCTATAGCTTAGGGAAATTAAAATCAAAAACACACAGCCACCCCAAAGTGTCGGACGGCTCTGTTTACAAGAACCTCGTCTACGGTACAAGTTAACTATCCCAGAATGTGAAAAATGGATAAAGAAGTTGTGGTACGTACATACAATGGAATATCACTCAGCAATGAAATCTATGTCATCAGGCCCGTCACGGCATAATGAGTGGATTCAGGTACGATGATTCTAAGTGAAATAAGTCACACAGAAAATGAAACATCATAAGATATCACTACTACACGGAATGTAAACTTGGCTACACATGAACTGAATTACAAAACAGAACAGGGTCTCAAATTTAGAAAACCAACTTATGCTTGCTTAAGGGGAAAGGTGAGTTGGGGTGCTGCATAAAACCAGAGATAGAAATTAGCACAGATACCTTTCCATAAGCCAAATATGTAATAGTCAAGACCTACCCCTTGCTCAACGAAATGGACTAAACACCCCATATTCAACGCCTAGGAATACACCTGACTAGTAAGAATCTTCAAACCCCTGGATTTATATGTCTCCGTAAGAGAATGAAGCGTGTGTACAGTGGCATGAATGCAGCAGAGAAAATCCGATAAATCCCATTATCAAAATGAATTACACGAACAAAACCCAAGGACAGTGAAATGGAGAGCAATTCTTAAATAATTCATTCAGGGCTTGTGATGCAACCTGGATTTACCACATCTACACCCAGAGCTGAGTGAGACATAAGGTTGGGCACTTCGGGCTGATAGCATTGGTGAGGTTCGATGAGCAAATGCAGACCCTTTGAAGTCATACAGCATGGTACCCATTCCATGGGTCCCAAATCTCCAAGTTAAAGGGATTCTTCCTTCAGCTAAAACATGCATGGGAAACCCACAGTATGGTACACCGTGTGACTGGCAAACGTTTTCAAATGCATCTCAGTTTTCGTCCCCTTTTACTCGGGTTCACCATTCCAGACCCTTTACGAACACTCTCCCCACTTGGAGAGTCAGTGCCTTTAACCTCCAGTTGGGCACAGTTTGCAATTTATGCGCAAGATGAAAAGGAATAGGGAGAACCAATGAGAGACTAGCTCTAGGTGTCTGCACGGGCAAATTTAACGCTCATTTCCCACCAGGAAGAGGAATTAACCAAAGGCTCAGCATGCCGTGCCAGAACCAGATTAGGGCCTGAGGCAATCCTGTGGGTTTGCGGCCAGCTCACAAGATAGCGAGTTGAAGAAATGAGCTCAGGGGCACTGTAACTCACAAACCTGCAGAGTTATAAATGACAGCTATCGTCCAAAAATATATTGAAGGAAGGCTGCGAAGACGACTTGTAAGTGGGGCAGAATTGCAGGAAAACGATTTCAGGGGGTAGACGGGAATTGCATTTAAAGCATAGGAAAAGAGGCAGAACGTCGACAATGATGCTCTTGGCCACAAAGGGCGTATGGGTTTTTTCCTGAATATATTCAGGAAAAAACGCATACGCCCTTTTTGGCCAACCAAGCAAGCATGTTAAAGAAATCTGCACTACAATGAAGTCTCACTGCCCCCCGGTCAAAAGGGCCATCTGAAAAAAGTGTAAAATCCAGAAAGGCAGCACAGGCCATGGAGAACAGGGAGCCTTGTTATGCTGATGGGCGGGATGTAAATTGCCAACAGCCACTCTGGAGAAGTGTATGGTGTTTCCCGGAACACTGAAAAAACAAAGCTACGGAGCCTATGGCATTTCCACTTATGGTCCTATAGCTTAGGGAAATTAAAATCAAAAACACACAGTCACCCCAAAGTGTCGGACGGCTCTGTTTACAAGAACCTCGTCTACGGTACAAGTTAAATATCCCAGAATGTGAAAAATGGATAAAGAAGTTGTGGTACGTACGTACAATGGAATATCACTCAGCAATGAAATCTATGTCATCAGGCCCGTCACGGCATAATGAGTGGATTCAGGTACGATGATTCTAAGTGAAATAAGTCACACAGAAAATGAAACATCATAAGATATCACTAATACACGGAATGTAAACTTGGCTACACATGAACTGAATTACAAAACAGAACAGGGTCTCAAATTTAGAAAACCAACTTATGCTTGCTTAAGGGGAAAGGTGAGTTGCGGTGCTGCATAAAACCAGAGATAGAAATTAGCACAGATACCTTTCCTTAAGCCAAATATGTAATAGTCAAGACCTACCCCTTGCTCAACGAAATGGACTAAACACCCCATATTCAACGCCTAGGAATACACCTGACTAGTAAGTATCTTCAAACCCCTGGATTTATATGTCTCCGAAAGAGAATGAAGCGTGTGTACAGCGGCATGAATGCAGCAGAGAAAATCCGATAAATCCCATTATCAAAATGAATTACACAAACAAAACCCAAGGACAGTGAAATAGAGAGCAATTCTTAAATAATTCATTCAGGGCTTGTGATGCAACCTGGATTTACCACATCTACACCCAGAGCTGAGTGAGACATAAGGTTGGGCACTTCGGGCTGATAGCATTGGTGAGGTTCGATGAGCAAATGCAGACCCTTTGAAGTCATACAGCATGGTACCCATTCCATGGGTCCCAACTCTCCAAGTTTAAGGGATTCTTCCTTCAGCTAAAACATGCATGGGAAATCCACAGTATGGTGCACCGTGTGACTGGCAAACGTTTTCAAATGCATCTCAGTTTTCGTCCCCTTTTACTTGGGTTCACCATTCCAGACCCTTTACGAACACTCTCCCCATTTGGAGAGTCAGTGCCTTTAACCTCCTGTTGGGCACAGTTTGCAATTTCTGCGCAAGATGAAAAGGAATAGGGAGAACCAATGAGAGACTAGCTCTAGGTGTCTGCACGGGCAAATTTAACGCTCATTTCCCACCAGGAAGAGGAATTAACCAAAGGCTCAGCATGCCGTGCCGGAACCAGATTAGAGCCTGAGGCAATCCTGTGGGTTTGCGGCAAGCTCACAAGATAGCGAGTTGAAGAAATGAGCTCAGGGGCACTGTAACTCACAAACCTGCAGAGTTATAAATGACAGCTATCGTCCAAAAATATATTGAAGGAAGGCTGCGAAGACGACTTGTAAGTGGGGCAGAATTGCAGGAAAACGATTTCAGGGGGTAGACGGGAATTGCATTTAAAGCATAGGAAAAGAGGCAGAACGTCGACAATGATGCTCTTGGCCACAAAGGGCGTATGGGTTTTTTCCTGAATATATTCAGGAAAAAACGCATACGCCCTTTTTGGCCAACCAAGCAAGCATGTTAAAGAAATCTGCACTACAATGAAGTCTCACTGCCCCCCGGTCAAAAGGGCCATCTGAAAAAAGTGTAAAATCCAGAAAGGCAGCACAGGCCATGGAGAACAGGGAGCCTTGTTATGCTGATGGGCGGGATGTAAATTGCCAACAGCCACTCTGGAGAAGTGTATGGTGTTTCCCGGAACACTGAAAAAACAAAGCTACGGAGCCTACGGCATTTCCACTTATGGTCCTATAGCTTAGGGAAATTAAAATCAAAAACACACAGTCACCCCAAAGTGTCGGACGGCTCTGTTTACAAGAACCTCGTCTACGGTACCAGTTAAATATCCCAGAATGTGAAAAATGGATAAAGAAGTTGTGGTACGTACGTACAATGGAATATCACTCAGCAATGAAATCTATGTCATCAGGCCCGTCACGGCATAATGAGTGGATTCAGGTACGATGATTCTAAGTGAAATAAGTCACACAGAAAATGAAACATCATAAGATATCACTAATACACGGAATGTAAACTTGGCTACACATGAACTGAATTACAAAACAGAACAGGGTCTCAAATTTAGAAAACCAACTTATGCTTGCTTAAGGGGAAAGGTGAGTTGGGGTGCTGCATAAAACCAGAGATAGAAATTAGCACAGATACCTTTCCTTAAGCCAAATATGTAATAGTCAAGACCTACCCCTTGCTCAACGAAATGGACTAAACACCCCATATTCAACGCCTAGGAATACACCTGACTAGTAAGTATCTTCAAACCCCTGGATTTATATGTCTCCGTAAGAGAATGAAGCGTGTGTACAGCGGCATGAATGCAGCAGAGAAAATCCGATAAATCCCATTATCAAAATGAATTACACAAACAAAACCCAAGGACAGTGAAATAGAGAGCAATTCTTAAATAATTCATTCAGGGCTTGTGATGCAACCTGGATTTACCACATCTACACCCAGAGCTGAGTGAGACATAAGGTTGGGCACTTCGGGCTGATAGCATTGGTGAGGTTCGATGAGCAAATGCAGACCCTTTGAAGTCATACAGCATGGTACCCATTCCATGGGTCCCAACTCTCCAAGTTTAAGGGATTCTTCCTTCAGCTAAAACATGCATGGGAAACCCACAGTATGGTGCACCGTGTGACTGGCAAACGTTTTCAAATGCATCTCAGTTTTCGTCACCTTTTACTCGGGTTCACCATTCCAGACCCTTTACGAACACTCTCCCCATTTGGAGAGTCAGTGCCTTTAACCTCCTGTTGGGCACAGTTTGCAATTTCTGCGCAAGGTGAAAAGGAATAGGGAGAACCAATGAGAGACTAGCTCTAGGTGTCTGCACGGGCAAATTTAACGCTCATTTCCCAGCAGGAAGAGGAATTAACCAAAGGCTCAGCATGCCCTGCCGGAACCAGATTAGGGCCTGAGGCAATCCTGTGGGTTTGCGGCCAGCTCACAAGATAGCAAGTTGAAGAAATGAGCTCAGGGGCACTGTAACTCACAAACCTGCAGAGTTATAAATGACAGCTATCGTCCAAAAATATATTGAAGGAAGGCTGCGAAAGCGGCTTGTAAGCGGGACAGATTTGCAGGAAAACGATTTCAGGGGGTAGACGGGAATTGCATTTAAGGCATAGGAAAAGAGGCAGAACGTCGACAATGATGCTCTTGGCCAAAAAGTGCGTATGCGTTTTTTCCTGAATATATTCAGGAAAAAACGCATACGCCCTTTTTGGCCAACCAAGCAAGCATGTTAAAGAAATCTGCACTACAATGAAGTCTCACTGCCCCCCGGTCAAAAGGGCCATCTGAAAAAAGTGTAAAATCCAGAAAGGCAGCACAGGCCATGGAGAACAGCGAGCCTTGTTATGCTGATGGGCGGGATGTAAATTGCCAACAGCCACTCTGGAGAAGTGTATGGTGTTTCCCGGAACACCGAAAAAACAAAGCTACGGAGCCTACGGCACTTCCACTTATGGTCCTATAGCTTAGGGAAATTAAAATCAAAAACACACAGCCACCCCAAAGTGTCGGACGGCTCTGTTTACAAGAACCTCGTCTACAGTACAAGTTAAATATCCCAGAATGTGAAAAATGGATAAAGAAGTTGTGGTACGTACGTACAATGGAATATCACTCAGCAATGAAATCTATGTCATCAGGCCCGTCGCGGCATAATGAGTGGATTCAGGTACGATGATTCTAAGTGAAATAAGTCACACAGAAAATGAAACATCATAAGATATCACTACTACACGGAATGTAAACTTGGCTACACATGAACTGAATTACAAAACAGAACAGGGTCTCTAATTTAGAAAACCAACTTATGCTTGCTTAAGGGGAAAGGTGAGTTGGGGTGCTGCATAAAACCAGAGATAGAAATTAGCACAGATACCTTTCCATAAGCCAAATATGTAATAGTCAAGACCTACCCCTTGCTCAACGAAATGGACTAAACACCCCATATTCAACGCCTAGGAATACACCTGACTAGTAAGAATCTTCAAACCCATGGATTTATATGTCTCCGTAAGAGAATGAAGCGTGTGTACAGCGGCATGAATGAAGCAGAGAAAATCCGATAAATCCCATTATCAAAATGAATTACACAAACAAAACCCAAGGACAGTGAAATAGAGAGCAATTCTTAAATAATTCATTCAGGGCTTGTGATGCAACCTGGATTTACCACATCTACACCCAGAGCTGAGTGAGACATAAGGTTGGGCACTTCGGGCTGATAGCATTGGTGAGGTTCGATGAGCAAATGCAGACCCTTTGAAGTCATACAGCATGGTACCCATTCCATGGGTCCCAACTCTCCAAGTTAAGGGATTCTTCCTTCAGCTAAAACATGCATGGGAAACCCACAGTATGGTGCACCGTGTGACTGGCAAACGTTTTCAAATGCATCTCAGTTTTCGTCCCCTTTTACTCGGGTTCACCATTCCAGACCCTTTACGAACACTCTCCCCACTTGGAGAGTCAGTGCCTTTAACCTCCTGTTGGGCACAGTTTGCAATTTCTGCGCAAGATGAAAAGGAATAGGGAGAACCAATGAGAGACTAGCTCTAGGTGTCTGCACGGGCAAATTTAACGCTCATTTCCCACCAGGAAGAGGAATTAACCAAAGGCTCAGCATGCCGTGCCGGAACCAGATTAGGGCCTGAGGCAATCCTGTGGGTTTGCGGCCAGCTCACAAGATAGCGAGTTGAAGAAATGAGCTCAGGGGCACTGTAACTCACAAACCTGCAGAGTTATAAATGACAGCTATCGTCCAAAAATATATTGAAGGAAGGCTGCGAAGACGACTTGTAAGAGGGGCAGAATTGCAGGAAAACGATTTCAGGGGGTAGACGGGAATTGCATTTAAAGCATAGGAAAAGAGGCAGAACATCGACAATGATGCTCTTGGCCAAAAAGGGCGTATGCGTTTTTTCCTGAATATATTCAGGAAAAAACGCATACGCCCTTTTTGGCCAACCAAGCAAGCATGTTAAAGAAATCTGCACTACAATGAAGTCTCACTGCCCCCCGGTCAAAAGGGCCATCTGAAAAAAGTGTAAAATCCAGAAAGGCAGCACAGGCCATGGAGAACAGGGAGCCTTGTTATGCTGATGGGCGGGATGTAAATTGCCAACAGCCACTCTGGTGAAGTGTATGGTGTTCCCGGAACACCGAGAAAACAAATCTACGGAGCCTACGGCACTTCCACTTATGGTCCTATAGCTTAGGGAAATTAAAATCAAAAACACACAGCCACCCCAAAGTGTCGGACGGCTCTGTTTACAAGAACCTCGTCTACGGTACAAGTTAAATATCCCAGAATGTGAAAAATGGATAAAGAAGTTGTGGTACGTACGTACAATGGAATATCACTCAGCAATGAAATCTATGTCATCAGGCCCGTCACGGCATAATGAGTGGATTCAGGTACGATGATTCTAAGTGAAATAAGTCACACAGAAAATGAAACATCATAAGATATCACTAATACATGGAATGTAAACTTGGCTACACATGAACTGAATTACAAAACAGAACAGGGTCTCAAATTTAGAAAACCAACTTATGCTTGCTTAAGGGGAAAGGTGAGTTGCGGTGCTGCATAAAACCAGAGATAGAAATTAGCACAGATACCTTTCCTTAAGCCAAATATGTAATAGTCAAGACCTACCCCTTGCTCAACGAAATGGACTAAACACCCCATATTCAACGCCTAGGAATACACCTGACTAGTAAGTATCTTCAAACCCCTGGATTTATATGTCTCCGAAAGAGAATGAAGCGTGTGTACAGCGGCATGAATGCAGCAGAGAAAATCCGATAAATCCCATTATCAAAATGAATTACACAAACAAAACCCAAGGACAGTGAAATAGAGAGCAATTCTTAAATAATTCATTCAGGGCTTGTGATGCAACCTGGATTTACCACATCTACACCCAGAGCTGAGTGAGACATAAGGTTGGGCACTTCGGGCTGATAGCATTGGTGAGGTTCGATGAGCAAATGCAGACCCTTTGAAGTCATACAGCATGGTACCCATTCCATGGGTCCCAACTCTCCAAGTTTAAGGGATTCTTCCTTCAGCTAAAACATGCATGGGAAACCCACAGTATGGTGCACCGTGTGACTGGCAAACGTTTTCAAATGCATCTCAGGTTTCGTCCCCTTTTACTCGGGTTCACCATTCCAGACCCTTTACGAACACTCTCCCCACTTGGAGAGTCAGTGCCTTTAACCTCCTGTTGGGCACAGTTTGCAATTTCTGCGCAAGATGAAAAGGAATAGGGAGAACGAATGAGAGACTAGCTCTAGGTGTCTGCACGGGCAAATTTAACGCTCATTTCCCACCAGGAAGAGGAATTAACCAAAGGCTCAGCATGCCGTGCAGGAACCAGATTAGGGCCTGAAGCAATCCTGTGGGTTTGCGGCCAGCTCATAAGATAGCAAGTTGAAGAAAGGAGCTCAGGGACACTGTAACTCACAAACCTGCACAGTTATAAATGACAGCTATTGTCCAAAAATATATTGAAGGAAGGCTGCGAAGGCGGCTTGTAAGCGGGACAGATTTGCAGGAAAACGATTTCAGGGGGTAGACGGGAATTGCATTTAAGGCATAGGAAAAGAGGCAGAACGTCGACAATGATGCTCTTGGCCAAAAAGGGCATATGCGTTTTTTCCTGAATATATTCAGGAAAAAACGCATATGCCCTTTTTGGCCAACCAAGCAAACATGTTAAAGAAATCTGCACTACAATGAAGTCTCACTGCCCCCCGGTCAAAAGGGCCATCTGAAAAAAGTGTAAAATCCAGAAAGGCAACACAGGCCATGGAGAACAGCGAGCCTTGTTATGCTGATGGGCGGGATGTAAATTGCTAACAGCCACTCTGGAGAAGTGTATGGTGTTTCCCGGAACACCGAAAAAACAAAGCTACGGAGCCTACGGCACTTCCACTTATGGTCCTATAGCTTAGGGAAATTAAAATCAAAAACACACAGCCACCCCAAAGTGTCGGATGGCTCTGTTTACAAGAACCTCATCTACAGTACAAGTTAAATATCCCAGAATGTGAAAAATGGATAAAGAAGTTGTGGTACGTACGTACAATGGAATATCACTCAGCCATGAAATCTATGTCATCAGGCCCGTCACGGCATAATGAGTGGATTCAGGTACGATGATTCTAAGTGAAATAAGTCACACAGAAAATGAAACATCATAAGATATCACTACTACACGGAATGTAAACTTGGCTACACATGAACTGAATTACAAAACAGAACAGGGTCTCTAATTTAGAAAACCAACTTATGCTTGCTTAAGGGGAAAGGTGAGTTGGGGTGCTGCATAAAACCAGAGATAGAAATTAGCACAGATACCTTTCCATAAGCCAAATATGTAATAGTCAAGACCTACCCCTTGCTCAACGAAATGGACTAAACACCCCATATTCAACGCCTAGGAATACACCTGACTAGTAAGAATCTTCAAACCCATGGATTTATATGTCTCTGTAAGAGAATGAAGCGTGTGTACAGCGGCATGAATGCAGCAGAGAAAATCCGATAAATCCCATTATCAAAATGAATTACACAAACAAAACCCAAGGACAGTGAAATAGAGAGCAATTCTTAAATAATTCATTCAGGGCTTGTGATGCAACCTGGATTTACCACATCTACACCCAGAGCTGAGTGAGACATAAGGTTGGGCACTTCGGGCTGATAGCATTGGTGAGGTTCGATGAGCAAATGCAGACCCTTTGAAGTCATACAGCATGGTACCCATTCCATGGGTCCCAACTCTCCAAGTTTAAGGGATTCTTCCTTCAGCTAAAACATGCATAGGAAACCCACAGTATGGTGCACCGTGTGACTGGCAAACGTTTTCAAATGCATCTCAGCTTTCGTCCCCTTTTACTCGGGTTCACCATTCCAGACCCTTTACGAACACTCTCCCCACTTGGAGAGTCAGTGCCTTTAACCTCCTGTTGGGCACAGTTTGCAATTTCTGCGCAAGATGAAAAGGAATAGGGAGAACGAATGAGAGACTAGCTCTAGGTGTCTGCACGGGCAAATTTAACGCTCATTTCCCACCAGGAAGAGGAATTAACCAAAGGCTCAGCATGCCGTGCCGGAACCAGATTAGGGCCTGAGGCAATCCTGTGGGTATGCGGCCAGCTCACAGATAGCGAGTTGAAGAAATTAGCTCAGGGGCACTGTAACTCACAAACCTGCAGAGTTATAAATGACAGCTATCGTACAAAAATATATTGAAGGAAGGCTGCGAAGACGACTTGTATGTGGGGCAGAATTGCAGGAAAACGATTTCAGGGGGTAGACGGGAATTGCATTTAAAGCATAGGAAAAGAGGCAGAACGTCGACAATGATGCTCTTGGCCAAAAAGAGCGTATGGGTTTTTTCCTGAATATATTCAGGAAAAAACGCATACACACTTTTTGGCCAACCAAGCAAGCATGTTAAAGAAATCTGCACTACAATGAAGTCTCACTGCCCCCCGGTCAAAAGGGCCATCTGAAAAAAGTGTAAAATTCAGAAAGGCAGCACAGGCCATGGAGAACAGGGAGCCTTGTTATGCTGATGGGCGGGATGTAAATTGCCAACAGCCACTCTGGAGAAGTGTATGGTGTTTCCCGGAACACCGAAAAAACAAATCTACGGAGCCTTCGGCACTTCCACTTATGGTCCTATAGCTTAGGGAAATTAAAATCAAAAACACACAGCCACCCCAAAGTGTCGGACGGCTCTGTATACAAGAATCTCGTCTACGGTACAAGTTAAATATCGCAGAATGTGAAAAATGGATAAAGAAGTTCTGGTACGTACGTACAATGGAATATCACTCAGCAATGAAATCTATGTCATCAGGCCCGTCGCGCCATAATGAGTGGATTCAGGTACGATGATTCTAAGTGAAATAAGTCACACAGAAAATGAAACATCATAAGATATCACTAATACACGGAACCTAAACTTGGCTACACATGAACTGAATTACAAAATACAACAGGGTCTCAAATTTAGAAAACCAACTTATGCTTGCTTAAGGGGAATGGTGAGTTGGGGTGCTGCATAAAACCAGAGATAGAAATTAGCACAGATACCTTTCCATAAGCCAAATATGTAATAGTCAAGACCTATCCCTTGCTCAACGAAATGGACTAAACACCCAATATTCAACGCCTAGGAATACACCTGACTAGTAAGAATCTTCAAACCCATGGATTTATATGTCTCCGTAAGAGAATGAAGCGTGTGTACAGCGGCATGAATGCAGCAGAGAAAATCCGATAAATCCCATTACCAAAATGAATTACACAAACAAAACCCAAGGACAGTGAAATAGAGAGCAATTCTTAAATAATTCATTCAGGGCTTGTGATGCAACCTGGATTTACCACGTCTACACCCAGAGCTGAGTGAGACATAAGGTTGGGCACTTCGGGCTGATAGCATTGGTGAGGTTCGATGAACAAATGCAGACCCTTTGAAGTCATACTGCATGGTACCCATTCTATGGGTCCCAAATCTCCAGGTTTAAGGGATTCTTCTTTCAGCTAAAACATGCATGGGAAACGCACAGTATGGTGCACCGTGTGACAGACAAACGTTTTGAAATGCATCTCAGTTTTCGTCCCCTTTTACTCGGGTTCACCATTCCAGACCCTTTACTAACACTCTCCCCACTTGGAGAGTCAGTGCCTTTAACCTCCTGTTGGGCACAGTTTGCAATTTCTGCACAAGATGAACAGGAAGAAGGAGAACCAGTGAGAGACTAGCTCTAGGTGTCTGCACGGGCAAACTTAACGCTCATTTCACACCAGGAAAAGGAATTAACCAAAGGCTCAGCATGCCGTGCAGGAACCAGATTAGGGCCTGAAGCAATCCTGCGGGTTTGCGGCCAGCTCACAAGATAGCGAGTTGAAGAAAGGAGCTCAGGGGCACTGTAACTCACAAACCTGCAGAGTTATAAATGACAGCTATCGTCCAAAAATATATTGAGGGAAGGCTGCGAAGACGACTTGTAAGCGGGGCAGAATTGCAGGAAAACGATTTCAGGGGGTATACGGGATTGCATTTAAAGCATAGGAAAAGGGGCAGAACGTCGTAAATGATGCTCTTGGGCAAAAAGGGCCTTTGCGTTTTTTCCTGAATATATTCAGGAAAAATCGCATACGCCCTTTTTGGCCAACCAAGCAAGCATGTTAAAGAAATCTGCACTACAATGAAGTCTCACTGCCCCCCGGTCAAAAGGGTCATCTGAAAAAAGTGTAAAATCCAGAAATGCAGCACAGGCCATGGAGAACAGGGAGCCTTGCTATGCTGATGGGTGGGATGTAAATTGCCAAGAGCCACTCTGGAGAAGTGTACGGTGTTTCTTAAAACACCTAAAAAACAAAGCAACGGAGCCTACGGCACTTCCACTTATGGTCCTATAGGTTAGGGAAATTAAAATCAAAAACACACAGCCACCCCAAAGTTTCAGACGGCTCTGTTTACAAGAACCTCGTCTACGGTACAAGTTAAATATCCCAGAAAGCGAAAAATGGATAAAGAAGTTGTGATACGTACGTACAATGGAATATCACTCAGCAATGAAATCTATGTCATCTGGCCCGTCGTGGCATAATGAGTGGATTCAGGTACGATGATTCTAAGTGAAATAAGTCACACAGAAAATGAAACATCATAAGATATCACTAATACGCGGATTGTAATCTTGGCTACACATGAACTGAATTACAAAACAGAACAGGGTCTCAAATTTAGAAAACCAACTTATGTTTGCTTAAGGGGAAAGGTGAGTTGGGGTGCTGCATAAAACCAGAGATAGAAATTAGCACAGATACCATTCCATACGTCAAGTATGTAATAGTCAAGACCTACCCCTTTCTCAACGAAATGGGCTAAACACCCTATATTTAACGACTAGAAATTCACCGGACTAGTAAGAATCTTCAAACCCATGGATTTATATGTCTCCGTAAGAGAATGAAGCGTGTGTACAGCGGCATGAATGCAGCAGAGAAAATCCGATAAATCCCATTATCAAAATGAATTACACAAACAAAACCCAAGGACAGTGAAATAGAGAGCAATTCTTAAATAATTCATTCAGGGCTTGTGATGCAACCTGGATTTACCACATCTACACCCAGAGCTGAGTGAGACATAAGGTTGGGCACTTCCGGCTGATAGCATTGGTGAGGTTCGATGAGCAAATGCAGACCCTTTGAAGTCATACTGCATGGTACCCATTCTATGGGTCCCAAATCTCCAGGTTTAATGGATTCTTCTTTCAGCTAAAACATGCATGGGAAACCCACAGTATGGTGCACCGTGTGACAGACAAACGTTTTCAAATGCATCTCAGTTTTTGTCCCCTTTTACTCGGGTTCACCATTCCAGACACTTTACTAACACTCTCCACACTTGGAGAGTCAGTGCCTTTAACCTCCTGTTGGGCACAGTTTGCAAATTCTGCGCAAGATGAACAGGAAGAGGGAGAACCAGTGAGAGACTAGCTGTAGGTGTCTGCACGGGCAATCTTAACGCTCATTTCACACTGGGAAAAGGAATTAACCAAAGGCTCAGCATGCCGTGCCGGAACCAGATTAGGGCCTGAAGCAATCCTGCGGGTTTGTGGCCAGCTCACAAGATAGCAAGTTGAAGAAAGGAGCTCAGGGGCACTGTAACTCACAAACCTGCAGAGTTATAAATGACAGCTATCGTCCAAAAATATATTGAAGGAAGTCTGCAAAGACGACTTGTAAGCAGGACAGATTTGCAGGAAAACGATTTCAGGGGGTAGATGGGAATTGCATTTAAAGCATAGGAAAAGAGGCAGAACGTCGACAATGATGCTCTTGGTCAAAAAGGGCATATGCGTTTTTTCTTGAATATATTCAGGAAAAAACGCATACGCCCTTTTTGGCCAACCAAGCAAGCATGTTCAAGAAATCTGCACTACAATGAAGTCTCACTGCTCCCCGGTCATAAGGGCCATCTGATAAAAGTGTAAAATCCAGAATGGCAGCACAGGCCATGGAGATCAGGGAGCCTTGTTATGCTGATGGGCGGGATGTAAATTGCCAACTGTCACTCTGGAGAAGTGTATGGTGTTTCCCGGAACACCGAAAAAACAAAGGTATGGAGCCTACGGCACTTCCACTTTTGGTCCTATAGCTTAGGGAAATTAAAATCAAAAACACACAGCCACCCCAAAGTGTCGGACGGCTCTGTTTACAAGAACCTCGTCTACGGTACGAGTTAAATATCGCAGAATGTGAAAAATGGATAAAGAAGTTCTGGTACGTACGTACAATGGAATATCACTCAGCAATGAAATCTATGTCATCAGGCCCGTCACGGCATAATGAGTGGATTCAGGTACGATGATTCTAAGTGAAATAATCACACAGGAAATGAAACATCATAAGATATCACTAATACACGGAACGTAAACCTGGCTACACATGAACTGAATTACAAAATACAACAGGGTCTCAAATTTAGAAAACCAACTTATGCTTGCTTAAGGGGAAAGGTGAGTTGGGGTGCTGCATAAAACCAGAGATAGAAATTAGCACAGATACCTTTCCATAAGCCAAATATGTAATAGTCAAGACCTACCCCTTGCTCAACGAAATGGACTAAACACCCAATATTCAACGCCTAGGAATACACCTGACTAGTAAGAATCTTCAAACCCATGGATTTATATGTCTCCGTAAGAGAATGAAGCGTGTGTACAGCGGCATGAATGCAGCAGAGAAAATCCGATAAATCCCGTTACCAAAATGAATTACACAAACAAAACCCAAGGACAGTGAAATAGAGAGCAATTCTTAAATAATTCATTCAGGGCTTGTGATGCAACCTGGATTTACCACATCTACACCCAGAGCTGAGTGAGACATAAGGTTGGGCACTTCGGGCTGATAGCATTGGTGAGGTTCGATGAGCAAATGCAGACCCTTTGAAGTCATACAGCATGGTACCCATTCCATGGGTCCCAACTCTCCAAGTTTAAGGGATTCTTCCTTCAGATAAAACATGCATGGGAAACCCACAGTATGGTGCACCGTGTGACTGGCAAACGTTTTCAAATGCATCTCCGTTTTCATCCCCTTTTACTCGGGTTCACAATTCCAGACCCTTTACTAACACTCTCCCCACTTGGAGAGTCAGTGCCTTTAACCTCCTGTTTGGGACAGTTTGCAATTTCTGCGCTAGATCAACAGGAATAGGGAGAACCAATGAGAGACTAGCTGTAGGTGTCTGCACGGGCAATTTAATGCTCATTTCTCACCAGGATGTGGAATTAACCAAAGGCTCAGAATGCCGTGCCGGAACCAGATTAGGGCCTGAAGCAATACTGCGGGTGTGCAGGCAGCTCACAAGATAGCGAGTTGAACAAAGGAGCTCAGGGACACTGTAATTCACAAACCTGCAGAGTTATAAATGACAGCTATCGTCCAAAAATATATTGAAGGAAGGCTGCGAAGAGGACTTGAAAGGGGAGCAGAATTCCAGGAAAACGATTTCAGGAGGTAGACGGGAAGTGCACTGAAAGCATAGGAGAAGAGGCAGTACCTCGACAATGATGCACTTGTTCAAAAAGTACATATGCGTTTTTTCCAAGGCCCTCCTTAATGAGGGTAGGGGGCTCCCAGCATGCTTCAGTGGCCAACAGAGGGCCCACATCGCCAAGGTGACGTGAGCCAGCCAGGCAGGAGTGACCTCACATCAGAGGGCCCACCTCACAGAAGGGTAAGGGACCCAGCCATTATCAGACTCTCACCAGAGGGCCCACATCAGCAAGGGGCTGGGAACCAGGCAGGAGTGTCTTCACACCCATGGGGCCACATCATTGCAAGTTGAGGTACCCAGCACATGTGGCCTCAAACCAGAGAACCCACATCTCCATGGGTTGCGGAGCGAGGCAGGCAGGATGAACCTCAAAACACGTGGCCCATTGTATAAAAAAGGTGAGGAATCCAGCAGTTGGAACATCCCAGCAGGCGGCCCCAAAGCACCGAGGCTATGGGATCCAGGCAATGATGAACTCACAACAGAGGGCCCTCATCATGAAACTGTGAGCAACCTAGCCATTGTGACCTCAGAGGACAAGGCCCACATCCCCATGGGGAAGCGAACCAAGCAGGAGTGTCATCGCACCAGTGGGCACACATCAGAAAATGTGGGGAGCCCAGCAGTTAGGGCCTGATGCCAGAGGGCCCTCATCACCGAGGAGAGGAGGCTCCCAGCAGGCTCCAACTGCTACAAGAGGGCCAACGTCGCCAATGCGGGGTGTGCCAGCCAGGCAGGAGTGACCTCAGAGCAGAGGGCCAACCTCAAAAAAGTGTGAGGAACCCAAAGAGGATTAGACTCTCACCAGAGGGCCCACATCACCAAGAGGATCAGAACCAGGCAGGACTGTCTTCACACCAGGGTGACCACATCATAGAAAGGTGAGGAACCCAGCACATGTGGCCTAAACCAGAAGACCCACATCTCCAAGGGGCTCGGAGTGAGGCATGCAGGAGTAGCCTCACAACACAGGGCCCATAGAATAAAAAAGCTGAGGAATCCTGCAGTGGGAACCTCCCAGCAGGCGGCCCAGAGCACCGAGTCTATGCGATCCAGGCTGCAGTGAACTCACAGCAGAGGGCCCATATCATGAAACTGTGAGCAACCCAGCCATTGGGACCTCACAGCAGAAGGCCCACATCCCCATGGGGTTGGGAACATGGCAAGAGTGTCCTCGCACCACTTAGCACGTATCAGAAAAAGTGGGTACCCAGCAGTTACGGCCTGACGCTAGAGAGCCCTCATCACCGAGGGGAGGTGGCTCCCAGCAGGCTCCAACTGCCACAAGAGGGCCGATGTCGCCAAGGCGGGGTGTGCCAGCCAGTCAGTAGTGACCTCACAACAGAGGGCCCACCTCACAGAAGGGTGAGGAACCCAGCCAGGATCAGACTCACACCAGAGGGCCCACATCACCAAGGGGATAGAAACCAGGCAGGAGTGTCCTCACACCAGTGGGGCCACATCATCGAAAGGTGAGGGACCCAGCACACGTGGCCTCTAACCAGAGGACACACATCACCAAGGGGCTGGGAGTGAGTCAGGCAGGAGGAGTCTCCAAACAGAGGGCCCATAGAAGAAAAAAGGTGAGGAATCCCGCAGTTGGAACCTCCACGCAGGCGGCCAGGAGCAGCGAGGCTATGGGATCCAGGCCGGAGTGAACTCACACCAGAGGGCCCTCATCATGAAACTGAGCCACCCACCGTTGGGACCTCAGAGCAGAAGGCCCATATTCCCATGGGGTTGGAAACCTGGCAGGAGTGTACTCACACCACAGGGCGCACATCAGAAAATTTTGGGAGCCCAGGAGTTAGAGCCTGACGCCAGAGGGCCCTAATTACCGAGGGGAGGAGACTCCCAGCAGGCACCAACTCCCAACTGAGGGCCCACGTCGCCAAGGTGACGTGTGCCAGTCAGGCAGGAGTGACCTCACAGCAGAGGGCCTACCTCACAGAAGGGTGAGGAAACCAGCCAGGATAAGACTCTCACCAGAGAGCCCACATCACCAAGAGGACCGGAACAAGGCAGGAGTGTCCTCACACCAGTGGGGCCACATTATAGAAAGGTGACGAACCCAGCACATGTGGCCTAAACCAGAGGACCCACATTTCCAAGGTGCTCCGAGTGAGGCAGGCAGGAGTAGCCTAACAACACAGGGCCCACAGAATAAAAAATGTGAGGAATCCAGCAGTTGGAACCCCCCAGCAGGTGGCCCAGAGTATGGAGTCTATGGGATCCAGGCCACAGTGAACTCACAGCAGAGGGCTCACATCATGATACTGTGAGCAACCCAGCTGGTGGGACCTCAGAGCAGAAGGCCCACATCCCCATGGGGATGGGAACGTGGCAGGAGTGTACTCGCACGACAGGGCACATATCAGAAAATTTTGGGAGCCCATGAGTTAGGGCCTGACGCCAGAGGGCCCTCATTACCGAGGGGAGGAGACTCCCAGCAGGCACCAACTCCCAACTGAGGGCCCACATCGCCACGGTGATGTGTGCCAGCCAGGCAGGAGTGACCTCACAGCAGAGGGCCCACCTCCCAGAAGGGTGAGGAATCCAGCCAGGATCAGACTCTCACCAGAGGGCCCCCATCACCAAGGGGATGGGAACCAGGCAGGAGTGTCCTCACACCAGTGGGGCCACATCAATAAAGGTGAGGAAACCGGCACATGTGGCCTCAAACCAGAGGACCTACATCACAAAAGGGCTGGGAGTGAGTCAGGAAGGAGGAGCATGAAAACACAGGACCCAAAGAATAAAAATGGTAAGGAATCCAGCAGTAGGAACCTCCCAGCAGGCGGCTCAGAGCACAGAGTCTATGGGATCTAGGCCTGAGTGAACTAACACCAGAGAGCCAACATCCTGAAACTGTGAACAACACAGGTGTTGGGACCATAGAGCAGAAGGCACATGGGGATGGGAACCTGGCAGGAGTGCCCTCACACCACTTAGCACGTATCAGAAAATGTGGGTAACCAGCAGTTAGGGCCTGATGCCAGAGGGCCTCATCACTGAGGGGAGGAGGCTCCCAGCGGGCTCCAACTGCCACCAGAGGGCCGACGTCGCCAAGGCGGGGTGTGTCAGCCAGGCAGGAGTGACCTCAGAGAAGAGGGCCCACCTCACAGAAGTGTGAGGAGCCCAACCAGGATCAGACTCTCACTGGAGGGCTCACATCACCAAGGGGATGGGAACCAGGCAGGAGTGTCCGCACACCAGTGGGGCCACATCTGCGAAAGGTGAGGAACCCAGCACATGTGGCCTCAAACCAGAGGACACACATCACCAAGGGGCTGGGAGTGAGGCAGGTGTCTGGAGGGGCACATTTAACTCTAATTTCCCACCAGGAAGAGGAATTAACCAAAGGCTCAGAGTGCCGTGCGGGACCCTGATTACGGCCTGAAGCAAACCTGCGGTTCTGTGGCCAGCTTTCAAGGAAACGAGTTAAGAAAGGAAACCACAGGCACTGTAATTCACAAACCTGCAGAGTTATAAATGACAGCTATTGGCAAAAATATATTGAAGTAAGTCTGCACAGAGGACTTGAAAACGAGGCAGAATTGCAGGAATCATATTTCAGGAGGTAGATTGGAATTGCATTTAAAGCATGTGAAAAGTGGCAGATCTTTGACAGTGATGCACTTGGACAAAAAGTGCGTATACATTTTTTCCTGAATATATTCAGGAAAAAACGCATATGCCCTTTGTGGCCAACCAAGAATTCGAGCAATGGAAATCCGCACTACAATGAACTCTCATTTCCCATTCGTCAAAAGAGCCATCTAAAAAAAGTGTAAAACCCAGAAACACAGGACAGGCCATGGAGAACAGGGAGCCTTGTTATGCTGATGGACGGGATGTAAATTGCCAACAGACACTCTGGTGATGTTTATGGTGTATGCTGAAACATCTAAAAAACAAAGCTACAGAGCCTAGGGCACTTCCACTTTTGGCCCTATAGCTTAGGAAAATTAAAATCAACAAGACACAGCCAACACAATATCCAGGGCTGCTGTGTTTACAAGAAGCTCGAGTCCAGTACAAATTAAATATCCCAGAAAGAAAAAAATGGATAAAGGCGTTGTCCTACTTACGTACAACGGAATATCACTCAGCAATGAAATCAATGTCATCAGGCCTGTAGCAGCAAATTGAGTGGATTTAAGTATGATGATTCTAAGAGAAATATGTCACACAGAGAAACATAATTATCATAAGATATCACAAAGAGAGGGAGTGTAAACTTGGCTACACATAAACTGAATTTCAAAACCGAACAGAGTCTCACATTTAGATAAAAACGTATGCTTGCTTAAGGGGAAAGTTGAGTTGGGGTGCTGTATAAAACCAGAGATTGAAATGAGCACACATACCGTTCCATAAGCCAAATATGTAATAGACAAGACCTACTCTTTGCTCAACGAAATAGACTAATCCATGGTGTATCACCTCACACCTGTTAGAATGGGCATCATCAGAAAATCTACAAACAACAAATGCTGGAAAGGGTGCGGAGATAAGGAACCCTCTTCCACTATTGTTGGGAATGTAAATTGATGCAGTCACTGTGGAGAACATTATGGAGTTTCTTATAAAACTAAGAATAGAATTACCATATAATACAGCAATCCCACTACTGGGCATATACCCAGACAAAACCATAAAACGAAAAGAGACATTCACCGCAATGTTCATTGCATCACTATTTACAATATCCAGGTAATGGAAGCAACCTAAATGCCCACAGACAGACGAATGCATAAAGATGAGGTACATATATAAAATGGAATATTACTAAGTCATAAAACGGAATGAAATTGGGTCATTTGTAGAGACGTTGATGGATCTAGAGAATGTCATACAGAGTGAAGTAAGTCAGAAAGAGAAAAACAAATCCTGTATATAAATGCATATATGTGGAACCTAGAAAAGTTGTACAGATGAAGCGTTTTGCAAGGCAGAAATAGAGCAACAGATGTAGACAACAAACGTATGGACACCAAGGGGGGAAAGCTGTTAGGGGGGTGGTGGTGGGAGGAGTTGAGAGATTGGGATTGGCATGTATACATTTCTATGTATAAAATAGGTAACCAAAAAGAACCTGCTGTATAAAAAAATAAAATAAAATTCAAAATTACAAAAAGTAAAACAGAAAAAATATCCTTCCCTTCACATACATGTATTTATATGAATAAATTATTTCCATGCTTATATCTGTAAATACAAAAAAGAGGAATAAAATCTACCTTGAACCAAAAACGAAAAAAAGAAAAAAAAACAGAACCCACCAGTTACACAGAGGAAAACCGTATCAGGGCCCTTGCTCCAGTTGTAAACAATTCTGAAGTTGGTCAGTGGTGGGGAATCATCTCCCATTCAGCCAGCATGCCCCACGCAACAAGCGTCCTCATTGCAAAGCTGGGGGCCCGTGCCGAGGCATCTGTGAGTAAACGTGGGCCGAGCCCCAGGCCAGCTGCTGCTGAAATGTTCCCACCCTTCCCAGGTAAAACACCTGAATATGTACAAGGACTTGAAAGCCTAGAGGAAGGGCCATGGAGCCACATGAGCGACAGCATGCCAGCCGACTTGGTGCCTGCAGGCCAGCCAGGATGGTCCTGGCCCTGGGTGCTCTTCTGGAAGCTTTCCATTTCCCTGCCTGAGATACCCCTCCTGTCCCGGCCCCCACTGCTTTCTTCCTTACTCACCTCTGCCCAGGGAGAAATTCCAGCGGCAGGTATGGGTGACACATGCTCTTCTTTAGCAGGTGGCATCTTGGCAACTGCTGCAGAAAGTCCAGCAGAGCCCCACTCACACTGGGCCACCCACAAAGCCGTGGCCTCTCACTCCCTCCCACCAGTCCAGCCCCGAGACTGCTGACAGGGCAGAAAATGGCGTCAGACACAGCTGCAGGTGCTCTTGCTGCCTGGAGCGGTGTTTATATTGATCTCAACCCAGGCACACCTGGGGAGGGATGGCCGGCACGGTCAGGCTTCCCAGGCCAGCCAATAATCACCCCTCAGGGTCTCACAGTTGCAGAAACTGGAACTTGCTGAATCGGCCAGGTCCAAGGAACAGGTGTGGGCTCCTGAGAGTCAGGATAGACAAGGGGCTGCAGCTCTGGCTTGTTTTCTAATTATATTATCTGGCCCATGAGTGGGAGACAACTTCAAGAAAACCCTCTCCTAATGAGAAGTACCCAGGAGTCAGGGAGAGCAGGGGTGGGTGGTGGGTGGAGACAGAGGCCTGGTGCCCCGGGTGCAGTGGAAGTCTCTGGAAGACCAGGTGGAGGGAGGCCACACAGAGTGATGCCCAGGGTCACAGACCTGTCAGAGCTGCTGTTTGTTAGTTCAAGTCCTGCTCTGAGGTGCTCTGTGTCAGATCTGAGTGACAGGTGAGCTGGGAGTGCTCTGCAATGAGGGCGATGTGCATGGCTCCTGTGTGCCCAGCCCTGCCACGGTACCTGAAAGGGTAGCTCTGTATCCTGGGAGGGGCCTGACCACGAGAGCCCCATGGGCTGCAGGGGAACCTGCCCAGGGAGCCCCATATCCTGGGAGGGGCCTGAACACGAGAGCCCCGTGGGCTGGGGTGGGGGTGGGGTACCTGCCCAGGTGAGCTCCATATCCTGGGATTGGCCTGACCTAGAGAGTCCCATGGGCTGCTGGAGTCTTGGTAAAAGATGTCAGAACAGTCAGTGAAGCCACCGAGGATATACCTCCAGTAGTTCCTAAACCCTACACCCTGCTGGTCATTCTACTAACCACCAGGACATGGTATTCTGTATTAGTCTTCAATGAAGCCTTCTTTTGTATTCTATTAGTCCCAGAGTCACAAGAAATTTTGGCTTGTGAGTGGCAGGACTCAACATACAACTAAAACAATACTTCCGGGCCGTCTTGCCCCAAGGGTTCAAAAATTCCCACACCATCTTTGGGGAAAGCTCAGCTAAAGACCTAAAAGTTCTACCTCTGGAAAAGGAAACACTCCTTCAATATGCAGACGACATTCTGATCGCCAGCCCTACTAAGGAGACCTCTGAACTACCAAGCCAATAAAGGATACAAGTTGTCCAAGAAAAAGCTCAAATATCACAGACTATGGTGACCTGCGTTGGCTGCATTCTCACAGAAGGTCGGAGAAGCCCATCCCAGGAAAGGGAAGAAACAATTTACAGCCTTACCCATTTCTAAAACTAGAAGACAGCTTAGGGGTTCCTGGGGAGGCCAGGGTTTGCTGCTTCTGGATCCCTAACTACAGTCTACTAGCTGGGCCTCTATATGAAACACTGAAAGAAAAAGATGATGATCCTTTTGAATAGAATCCAGAAGTGGCCTTTCAAGAATGGAAAGAGCAGTCAATTCAGACCCTTGCCCTGGAACTCCCTAATTTAGCTAAACCCTTTGACCTTTACATTCCTAGTGAAATTTGAATGGCCATTGGAGTATTAGTGCAAAACCTGGGACCACTTGAAATGGAACAATGCAAGAATGCCATCCAGGTAGGATAAACTACAGTCACCAAGGGGCTTGGCCCACCGCCACATCTGGCCAAGATACTGGCAGTATCTGAAAACCTGGAAATCAGCAGCCCAAAAGGCCACCTCCCTCCTAAGGGAAAAGGACCCCACGTGGTGATCCTAACCCCCAACCATGCCCTGAAGTTGCAGGGTTTGCTCCGTGGGCACACTGACCTTGAGTGAGGAGGTCCTCCAACTCCAACCTCCAGAGAGATAACTGGGGCAAAGGGGCACCATGACGACTCGTGTGACCATCAATTGACCTGGAGTTTCTCTCATAAAACAACAAGAGTGTGTCCCAAAAGAGTAGACTACTGCTTGCAGGACTTACTGCACCCAGAGGGGAGGTAATAATCTTGGCAGGGGAACCGTATATCACGCTGTCACCATAGAAAAGCCTACAGACACTGTGATGATGGTGGCCAATAAGACCGGCTGGACTCCTGTTTACTTCAAAAGGCTGTTGACTCAGTGGCCATCATGGTCCTTCATCACCACTGACCCTGGACTGTCTGGGAGTTGAGCAGTCAGGGTCCTGACACCTGGTGCTGTTTTTACGTTAATTCAGGGGCCTAACTGAAGAAAGCACAGACTACTAGTCAGAGCATCTAGGCTGGCAGAAACGGTCAGCCTAAGGTGGCCGAACAAATGTGGGGCGGGGTGAAACTGGACCTCACAGTGTCACTGCACATCTCCTTCCTGGACCCTTAAAGGTCATTAGAATCTATAACACTACCAATACTTGTGCTCAGGCGGACGAGCAGGGAGGCAGGAGGCCTGCGGACAATCAACGTCACCTGGAGGCTGCTGGGGAGAAGTTCTGACCCTCGCCCACGGGTATGAGGGCTCCTAACTCAGCACTCAGCAGTTACAGATGAAGGGTCTGCACCCTCAGCACTCTAAGAATGAGGAAGGGGACAAAATGCAGAAGAGGGGTTTGTCCCAGGCAAAGCCCATTAAAAATCCCTGGGAGATAAAAATAGAATCTGGGCAATAAAATAAAGTCTAACCTTTTTTATCCTTTGTGCTTTGTCTAATTTCACGTGCTCCTAGGGTCCCGCATACAGAGGTTCAACAGCCGGCACTTCAGACCAGATTTCCTACTGCAGAATAGATGGGTCGACACCTCAGCTCCTGGGGCACGGTGCAGACTCCGCGATATAGAGCCTGAGCTGCAGCCAACCGGGCCCTCGAGTGCTCCGCCCCCTCCCTCCCACTGACTCTGACAGGATCTCTACACAGCAGCCCAGCCCACAGCCCACGGGGTAGCACATGCTCTCACCTCTCCATTCTCTGATCAAAATATAAAGTTTCCTTTGCTTCTGAACCAAACTCAGTCTCGATCTGTTGGCTCCAATGACACTGGGCAGGGGGACACTTGTTGGGGTCCACTCTGGAGGATCAGTAACAGAAATTGAGAACATTGTAACTTCAGTGAACAGATGTGTGAGCCAAACTGTAATTAACATAGAACAGTGTATAAGGCTCGGGTAAAATAAGATGTTTCTAACACTTCCATTTGATATTTCCATCACTTTATTATAAGCAAGTTCAGTGAAAGGTTTGTCTTATTTGTCAGGTCAATACTAGAGAAACGAAGTGATTTCTTTCCAAGGATGTACATCTAATAATCTTGGTTAAAGATTCAATCTTGTTTTAAATGCTTTTCCATTGAAAATGATACCTCTCTTTCAGCTCCCCGATTTCTGAGAAGTATAAAATCTTATAATTTATTATTACCAAAGGAGAAAGGTGGGAGGAGGGATAAATTAACAGTTTGGGATTAACACATACACACTGCTATGTATAAAATCGATCATCAACAAGGAACTACTGTACAGCACAGGGAACTACACTCAATATTTTGCAATAACCTATAAGGGGAAATAATCTGAAAAAAGAATAGATATTTTTATTGACATCATCTATTAATGACAGTTAAAATGGAACCTAAGGGAAGCCGGTGGTGAGTGCTTCTGACCCTGAAGTCGTCAATCATCTAAAGTTTGGACTCTGCCTACTTCCCAAGGCCCTTAATGAACATATGTGAAGCCGTAGCTTAAAAAATTCCCCAGTTTGGGTTGTGGAGAGACAGTGATTTTGAAAAAGCCCTGGTGTTCTCCTCACATGAATGGGACACTTCCTACAGCTAAAATATGCCTGTCACACCCAGAAGATGGTATACCGTCTGATCGGGAAGAGTTTGGAAAAGGCATCTCATCTCCTCATCTCCTGGTGCTCGGGTTCTCCCCTCCAGCGTCTTTACGAACAGTCTCCCCACTTGGAGATGTCAGCACTGTCAACATCCTGTTGCATACAGTTTGGAATTTGTCCAGAGGATGAAGCAGAAGGAGGAGGAGCAATGAGAGACAAGTCCTAGGTGTTCGGACAGGCACATGTCACTCTAATTTCCAATCAGGAAGACGAATTGACTAAAAGCTAGGGTTGCCCATGGAAACAGAATAGGGCTTGAGGAAATCCCGCTGTTTTGTGGCCAGTTCCCATAAACACAAGTTGAAAAATGTCGCTAAAATTCACGAAACTGCAGAGTTGAAAATATCTCTCACTGAAAAATGTCTTGAGGAAAGTCAGAGAAAAGGACTTGTAAGCAACGGAGAATGGCAGGAAAGGGATTGGAAGAGGTAGAAAGGACTCGCCATTAAGCACAAGAAAAGGGGCTGAACATTGCCAACATTGCAGTTGGCCAAAAAGGGTGTATGCGTCTTTTTCTGTATATATTCAAGAAAAGGGCATACACTTTTTTAACCAACCAAACATTTGGGCACTGGAAATCAGTACTACAAAACATATCACTTCGCATCAGTCAGAAGAGCCTTCTTAATAAACTGTAAACACCAGAAATGCAGGACAGGGCAAGGAGAAAAGGGAGCCCTGTGAGGCTTATAGTGGAAATGTATATTGCCAATGGTCACTCTTGAGAAGTGTATTGTGTTTACTAAAGCATCTAAAAAATGAGCTACAGAGCACAGGGCACTTGCACTCATGGACGTATATCTTGGGAAAGACAAAAATGGAGAGGACACAGGCACCCCAATGTTTACCGCCTCTCTGTTTCAAAGATCCTCGACTAGGATATAATTTATATGTCTCTGGAGGGAAAAAATGGATAGAGGTGTGGCACTTATGTAGAGTGGAATATTACTCAGCCTGAAAATCAGTGAAATATGGCCAGTTGTAACAACCCCAGAGTAGTTACATATGATCATTCAAAGTCACATAATTCAAAAAGAAAAAGACATACGATATTACTAATACATGGAATGTAAACGTGGCTACAAATGACCTGAATTACAAAACAGAATGGGGTCTCAAATTTAGAAGACCAACTTATGTTTGCTTAAGGAAAAAGGAGAGTTGGGGAGCTGCATAAAACCAGAGATTGAAATTAGCACAGATACCGTTCCATAAGCCAAATATGTAATAGAAAAAACCTACTCCCTGGTCAACGAAATGGACTCAACACGCCATATTCAACACCTACGAATACACCTGACTAGTAAGAATCTTCAAACTCATGGATTTATATGTCTCCGTAAGAGAATCAAGCGTGAGTACAGCGGCATGAACGCAGCAGTGAAAATGCGATAAATCCCATTATCAAAATGAATTAAAAAAACAAAACACAAGGACAGTGAAATAGAGAGCAATTCTTAAATAATTCATTCAGGGCTTGTGATGCAACCTGGATTTATCACATCTACACCCAGAGCTGAGTGAGACATAAGGTTGGGCACTTCGGGCTGATAGCATTGGTGAGGTTCGATGAGCAAATGCAGACCCTTTGAAGTCATACTGCATGGTACCCATTCCATGGGTGCCAACTCTCCAGGTTTAAGGGATTCTTTCTTCAGCTAAAACATGCATGGGAAACCCACTGTATAGTGCACCGTGTGACCAGGAAAGGTTTTCAAATGCATCTCAGTTTTCGTCCCCTTTTACTCGGGTTCACCATTCCAGACCCTTTACTAACACTCTCCCCACTTGGAGAGACAGTGCCTTTAAACTCCTGTTTGGCACAGTTTGCCATTTCTGCGCAAGATGAACAGGAATAGGGAAAACCAATGAGAGACTAGCTGTAGGTTTCTGCATGGGCAAATTTAACGCTCATTTCCCACAAGGAAGAGGAATTAACCAAAGCCTCAGCAAACAGTGCCGGAACCAGATTAGGGCCTGAAGCAATCCTGCGGGTTTGCGGCCAGCTCACAAGAAAGCGAGTTGAAGAAATGACCTCAGGGGCACTGTAATTCACAAGGCTGCAGAGTTATAAATGACAGCTATCGTCCAAAAATATATTGAAGGAAGGCTGCGAAGAGGAATTTTAAGCGGGACAGATTTGCAGGAAAACGATTTCAGGGGGTAGACGGGAATTTCATTTAAAGCATAGGAAAAGAGGCAGAACGTCGACAATGATGCTCTTGGCCAAAAAGGGCGTATGCGTTTTTTCCTGAATATATTCAGGAAAAAACGCATACGCCCTTTTTGGCCAACCAAGCAAGCATGTTAAAGAAATCTGCACTACAATGAAGTCTCACTGCCCCCCGGTCAAAAGGGCCATCTGAAAAAAGTGTAAAATCCAGAAACGCAGCACAGGCCATGGAGAACAGGGAGCCTTGTTATGCTGATGGGTGGGATGTAAATTGCCAACAGCCACTCTGGAGAAGTGTATGGTGTTTCCTGAAACACCTAAAAAACAAAGCAACGGAGCCTACATCACTTCCACTTATGGTCCTATAGCTTAGGGAAATTAAAATCACAAAAACAGCCACCCCAAAGTTTCAGACGGCTCTGTTTACAAGAACCTCTTCTACAGTACAAGTTAAATATCACAGAATGTGAAAAATAGATAAAGAAGTTGTGGTACGTACGTACAATGGAATATCAGTCACCAATGAAAGCTATGTCATCAGGCCCGTCGCGGCATAATGAGTGGATTCAGGTACGATGATTCTAAGTGAAATAAGTCACACAGAAAATGAAACATCATAAGATATCACTACTACACGGAATGTAAACTTGGCTACACATGAACTGAATTACAAAACAGAACAGGGTCTCAAATTTAGAAAACCAACTTATGCTTGCTTAAGGGGAAAGGTGAGTTGGGGTGCTGCATAAAACCAGAGATAGAAATTAGCACAGATACCTTTCCATAAGCCAAATATGTAATAGTCAAGACCTACCCCTTGCTCAACGAAATGGACTAAACACCCCATATTCAACGCCTAGGAATACACCTGACTAGTAAGTATCTTCAAACCCCTGGATTTATATGTCTCCGTAAGAGAATGAAGCGTGTGTACAGCGGCATGAATGCAGCAGAGAAAATCCGATAAATCCCATTATCAAAATGAATTACACAAACAAAACCCAAGGACAGTGAAATAGAGAGCAATTCTTAAATAATTCATTCAGGGCTTGTGATGCAACCTGGATTTACCACATCTACACCCAGAGCTGAGTGAGACATAAGGTTGGGCACTTCGGGCTGATAGCATTGGTGAGCTTCGATGAGCAAATGCAGACCCTTTGAAGTCATACAGCATGGTACCCATTCCATGGGTCCCAACTCTCCAAGTTTAAGGGATTCTTCCTTCAGCTAAAACATGCATGGGAAACCCACAGTATGGTGCACCATGTGACTGGCAAACGTTTTCAAATGCATCTCAGTTTTCGTCCCCTTTTACTCGGGTTCACCATTCCAGAACCGTTACGAACACTCTCCCCACTTGGAGAGTCAGTGCCTTTAACCTCCTGTTGGGCACAGTGTGCAATTTCTGCGCAAGATGAAAAGGAATAGGGAGAACCAATGAGAGACTAGCTCTAGGTGTCTGCACGGGCAAATTTAACGCTCATTTCCCACCAGGAAGAGGAATTAACCAAAGGCTCAGCATGCCGTGCCGGAACCAGATTAGGGCCTGAAGCAATCCTGTGGGTTTGCGGCCAGCTCACAAGATAGCGAGTTGAAGAAAGGAGCTCAGGGGCACTGTAACTCACAAATCTGCAGAGTTATAAATGACAGCTATCGTCCAAAAATATATTGAAGGAAGGCTGCGAAGACGACTTGTAAGCGGGACAGATTTGCAGGAAAACGATTTCAGGGGGTAGAAGGGAATTGCATTTAAAGCATAGGAAAAGAGGCAGAACGTCGACAATGATGCTCTTGGCCAAAAAGGGCGTATGCGTTTTTTCCTGAATATATTCAGGAAAAAACGCATACGCCCTTTTTGGCCAACCAAGCAAGCATGTTAAAGAAATCTGCACTACAATGAAGTCTCACTGCCCCCCGGTCAAAAGGGCCATCTGGAAAAAGTGTAAAATCCAGAAAGGCAGCACAGGCCATGGAGAACAGGGAGCCTTGTTATGCTGATGGGCGGGATGTAAATTGCCAACAGCCACTCTGGAGAAGTGTATGGTGTTTCCCGGAACACCGAAAAAACAAAGCTACGGAGCCTTCGGCACTTCCACTTATGGTCCTATAGCTTAGGGAAATTAAAATCAAAAACACACAGCCACCCCAAAGTGTCGGACGGCTCTGTTTACAAGAACCTCGTCTACGGTACAAGTTAAATATCCCAGAATGTGAAAAATGGATAAAGAAGTTGTGGTACGTACGTACAATGGAATATCACTCAGCAATGAAATCTATGTCATCAGGCCCGTCGCGGCATAATGAGTGGATTCAGGTACGATGATTCTAAGTGAAATAAGTCACACAGAAAATGAAACATCATAAGATATCACTACTACACGGAATGTAAACTTGGCTACACATGAACTGAATTACAAAACAGAACAGGGTCTCAAATTTAGAAAACCAACTTATGCTTGCTTAAGGGGAAAGGTGAGTTGGGGTGCTGCATAAAACCAGAGATAGAAATTAGCACAGATACCTTTCCATAAGCCAAATATGTAATAGTCAAGACCTACCCCTTGCTCAACGAAATGGACTAAACACCCCATATTCAACGCCTAGGAATACACCTGACTAGTAAGAATCTTCAAACCCATGGATTTATAGGTCTCCGTAAGAGAATGAAGCGTGTGTACAGCGGCATGAATGCAGCAGAGAAAATCCGATAAATCCCATTATCAAAATGAATTAAAAAAACAAAACCCAAGGACAGTGAAATAGAGAGCAATTCTTAAATAATTCATTCAGGGCTTGTGATGCAACCCGGATTTACCACATCTACACCCAGAGCTGAGTGAGACATAAGGTTGGGCACTTTGGGCTGATAGCATTGGTGAGGTTCGATGAGCAAATGCAGACCCTTTGAAGTCATACAGCATGGTACCCATTCTATGGGTCCCAACTCTCCAAGTTTAAGGGATTCTTCCTTCAGCTAAAACCTGCATGGGAAACCCACAGTATGGTGCACCGTGTGACTGGCAAACGTTTTCAAATGCATCTCAGTTTTCGTCCCCTTTTACTCGGGTTCACCATTCCAGACCCTTTACGAACACTCTCCCCACTTGGAGAGTCAGTGCCTTTAACCTCCTGTTGGGCACAGTTTGCAATTTCTGCGCAAGATGAAAAGGAATAGGGAGAGCCAATGAGAGACTAGCTCTAGGTGTTTGCACGGGCAAATTTAACGCTCATTTCCCACCAGGAAGAGGAATTAACCAAAGGCTCAGCATGCCGTGCCGGAACCAGATTAGGACCTGAAGCAATCCTGCGGGTTGGCGGCCAGCTCACAAGATAGCGAGTTGAAGAAAGGAGCTCAGGGGCACTGTAACTCACAAACCTGCAGAGTTATAAATGACAGCTATCGTCCAAAAATATATTGAAGGAAGGCTGCGAAGACAACTTGTAAGCGGGGCAGATTTGCAGGAAAACGACTTCAGGGGGCAGACGGGAATTTCATTTAAAGCATAGGAAAAGAGGCAGAACGTCGACAATGATGCTCTTGGCCAAAAAGGGCGTATGCGTTTTTTCCTGAATATATTCAGGAAAAAACGCATACGCCCTTTTTGGCCAACCAAGCAAGCATGTTAAAGAAATCTGCACTACAATGAAGTCTCACTGCCCCCCGGTCAAAAGGGCCATCTGGAAAAAGTGTAAAATCCAGAAAGGCAGCACAGGCCATGGAGAACAGGGAGCCTTGTTATGCTGATGGGCGGGATGTAAATTGCCAACAGCCACTCTGGAGAAGTGTATGGTGTTTCCCGGAACACCGAAAAAACAAAGCTACGGAGCCTACGGCACTTCCACTTCTGGTCCTATAGCTTAGGGAAATTAAAATCAAAAACACACAGCCACCCCAAAGTGTCGGACGGCTCTGTTTACAAGAACCTCGTCTACGGTACAAGTTAAATATCCCAGAATGTGAAAAATGGATAAAGAAGTTGTGGTACGTACGTACAATGGAATATCACTCAGCAATGAAATCTATGTCATCAGGCCCGTCGCGGCATAATGAGTGGATTCAGGTACGATGATTCTAAGTGAAATAAGTCACACAGAAAATGAAACATCATAAGATATCACTACTACACGGAATGTAAACTTGGCTACACATGAACTGAATTACAAAACAGAACAGGGTCTCAAATTTAGAAAACCAACTTATGCTTGCTTAAGGGGAAAGGTGAGTTGGGGTGCTGCATAAAACCAGAGATAGAAATTAGCACAGATACCTTTCCATAAGCCAAATATGTAATAGTCAAGACCTACCCCTTGCTCAACGAAATGGACTAAACACCCCATATTCAACGCCTAGGAATACACCTGACTAGTAAGAATCTTCAAACCCATGGATTTATAGGTCTCCGTAAGAGAATGAAGCGTGTGTACAGCGGCATGAATGCAGCAGAGAAAATCCGATAAATCCCATTATCAAAATGAATTAAAAAAACAAAACACAAGGACAGTGAAATAGAGAGCAATTCTTAAATAATTCATTCAGGGCTTGTGATGCAACCTGGATTTACCACATGTACACCCAGAGCTGAGTGAGACATAAGGTTGGGCACTTCGGGCTGATAGCATTGGTGAGGTTCGATGAGCAAATGCAGACCCTTTGAAGTCATACAGCATGGTACCCATTCCATGGGTCCCAACTGTCCAGGTTTAAGGGATTCTTCCTTCAGCTAAAACATGCATGGGAAACCCACAGTATGGTGTACCGTGTGACCCGCAAACCTTTTCAAATGCATCTCAGTTTTCAGCACCTTTTACTCGGGTTAACCATTCCAGAACCTTTACGAACACTCTCCCCACTTGGAGAGTCAGTGCCTTTAACCTGCTGTTTGGCACAGTTTGCAATTTCTGCGCAAGATGAACAGGAATAGGGAGAACCAATGAGAGACTAGCTGTAGGTGTCTGCGTAGGCAAATTTAACACTCATTTCCCTCCAGGAAGAGGAATTAACCAAACGCTCAGCATGCCGTGCCGGAACCAGATTAGGGCCTGAAGCAACCCTGCGAGTTTGCGGCCAGCTCACAAGAAAGCGATTTGAAGAAAGGAGCTCCGGGGCACTCTAAATCACAAACCTGCAGAGTTATAAATGACAGCTATCGTCCAAAAATATATTGAAGGAAGCCTGCGAAGAGGACTTGAAAGCGGGGCAGAATTGCAGGAAAACGATTTCAGAGGGTAGACTGGAATTGCATTTAAAGCATAGGAAAAGAGGCAGAACGTCGACAATGATGCACTTGGCCAAAAAGGGCGTATGCGTTTTTTCCTGAATATATTCAGGAAAAATCGCATACGCCCTTTTTGGCTAACCAAGCAAGCATGTTAAAGAAATCTGCACTACAATGAAGTCTCACTGCCCCCCGGTCAAAAGGGCCATCTGAAAAAAGTGTAAAATCCAGAAACGCAGCACAGGCCATGGAGAACAGGGAGCCTTGTTATGCTGATGGGTGGGATGTAAATTGCCAACAGCCACTCTGGAGAAGTGTATGGTGTTTCCTGAAACACCTAAAAAACAAAGCAACGGAGCCTACATCACTTCCACTTATGGTCCTATAGCTTAGGGAAATTAAAATCACAAAAACAGCCACCCCAAAGTTTCAGACGGCTCTGTTTACAAGAACCTCTTCTACAGTACAAGTTAAATATCACAGAATGTGAAAAATAGATAAAGAAGTTGTGGTACGTACGTACAATGGAATATCAGTCACCAATGAAAGCTATGTCATCAGGCCCGTCGCGGCATAATGAGTGGATTCAGGTACGATGATTCTAAGTGAAATAAGTCACACAGAAAATGAAACATCATAAGATATCACTACTACACGGAATGTAAACTTGGCTACACATGAACTGAATTACAAAACAGAACAGGGTCTCAAATTTAGAAAACCAACTTATGCTTGCTTAAGGGGAAAGGTGAGTTGGGGTGCTGCATAAAACCAGAGATAGAAATTAGCACAGATACCTTTCCATAAGCCAAATATGTAATAGTCAAGACCTACCCCTTGCTCAACGAAATGGACTAAACACCCCATATTCAACGCCTAGGAATACACCTGACTAGTAAGAATCTTCAAACCCATGGATTTATATGTCTCCGTAAGAGAATGAAGCGTGTGTACAGTGGCATGAATGCAGCAGAGAAAATCCGATAAATCCCATTATCAAAATGAATTACACAAACAAAACCCAAGGACAGTGAAATAGAGAGCAATTCTTAAATAATTCATTCAGGGCTTGTGATGCAACCTGGATTTACCACATCTACACCCAGAGCTGAGTGAGACATAAGGTTGGGCACTTCGGGCTGATAGCATTGGTGAGCTTCGATGAGCAAATGCAGACCCTTTGAAGTCATACAGCATGGTACCCTTTCCATGGGTCCCAACTCTCCAAGTTTAAGGGATTCTTCCTTCAGCTAAAACATGCATGGGAAACCCACAGTATGGTGCACCGTGTGACTGGCAAACGTTTTCAAATGCATCTCAGTTTTCGTCCCCTTTTACTCGGGTTCACCATTCCAGACCCTTTACGAACACTCTCCCCACTTGGAGAGTCAGTGCCTTTAACCTCCTGTTGGGCACAGTTTGCAATTTCTGCGCAAGATGAAAAGGAATAGGGAGAACCAATGAGAGACTAGCTCTAGGTGTCTGCACGGGCAAATTTAACGCTCATTTCCCACCAGGAAGAGGAATTAACCAAAGGCTCAGCATGCCGTGCCGGAACCAGATTAGGGCCTGAAGCAATCCTGTGGGTTTGCGGCCAGCTCACAAGATAGCGAGTTGAAGAAAGGAGCTCAGGGGCACTGTAACTCACAAATCTGCAGAGTTATAAATGACAGCTATCGTCCAAAAATATATTGAAGGAAGGCTGCGAAGACGACTTGTAAGCGGGACAGATTTGCAGGAAAACGATTTCAGGGGGTAGAAGGGAATTGCATTTAAAGCATAGGAAAAGAGGCAGAACGTCGACAATGATGCTCTTGGCCAAAAAGGGCGTATGCGTTTTTTCCTGAATATATTCAGGAAAAAACGCATACGCCCTTTTTGGCCAACCAAGCAAGCATGTTAAAGAAATCTGCACTACAATGAAGTCTCACTGCCCCCCGGTCAAAAGGGCCATCTGGAAAAAGTGTAAAATCCAGAAAGGCAGCACAGGCCATGGAGAACAGGGAGCCTTGTTATGCTGATGGGCGGGATGTAAATTGCCAACAGCCACTCTGGAGAAGTGTATGGTGTTTCCCGGAACACCGAAAAAACAAAGCTACGGAGCCTTCGGCACTTCCACTTATGGTCCTATAGCTTAGGGAAATTAAAATCAAAAACACACAGCCACCCCAAAGTGTCGGACGGCTCTGTTTACAAGAACCTCGTCTACGGTACAAGTTAAATATCCCAGAATGTGAAAAATGGATAAAGAAGTTGTGGTACGTACGTACAATGGAATATCACTCAGCAATGAAATCTATGTCATCAGGCCCGTCGCGGCATAATGAGTGGATTCAGGTACGATGATTCTAAGTGAAATAAGTCACACAGAAAATGAAACATCATAAGATATCACTACTACACGGAATGTAAACTTGGCTACACATGAACTGAATTACAAAACAGAACAGGGTCTCAAATTTAGAAAACCAACTTATGCTTGCTTAAGGGGAAAGGTGAGTTGGGGTGCTGCATAAAACCAGAGATAGAAATTAGCACAGATACCTTTCCATAAGCCAAATATGTAATAGTCAAGACCTACCCCTTGCTCAACGAAATGGACTAAACACCCCATATTCAACGCCTAGGAATACACCTGACTAGTAAGAATCTTCAAACCCATGGATTTATAGGTCTCCGTAAGAGAATGAAGCGTGTGTACAGCGGCATGAATGCAGCAGAGAAAATCCGATAAATCCCATTATCAAAATGAATTAAAAAAACAAAACCCAAGGACAGTGAAATAGAGAGCAATTCTTAAATAATTCATTCAGGGCTTGTGATGCAACCCGGATTTACCACATCTACACCCAGAGCTGAGTGAGACATAAGGTTGGGCACTTTGGGCTGATAGCATTGGTGAGGTTCGATGAGCAAATGCAGACCCTTTGAAGTCATACAGCATGGTACCCATTCTATGGGTCCCAACTCTCCAAGTTTAAGGGATTCTTCCTTCAGCTAAAACCTGCATGGGAAACCCACAGTATGGTGCACCGTGTGACTGGCAAACGTTTTCAAATGCATCTCAGTTTTCGTCCCCTTTTACTCGGGTTCACCATTCCAGACCCTTTACGAACACTCTCCCCACTTGGAGAGTCAGTGCCTTTAACCTCCTGTTGGGCACAGTTTGCAATTTCTGCGCAAGATGAAAAGGAATAGGGAGAGCCAATGAGAGACTAGCTCTAGGTGTTTGCACGGGCAAATTTAACGCTCATTTCCCACCAGGAAGAGGAATTAACCAAAGGCTCAGCATGCCGTGCCGGAACCAGATTAGGACCTGAAGCAATCCTGCGGGTTGGCGGCCAGCTCACAAGATAGCGAGTTGAAGAAAGGAGCTCAGGGGCACTGTAACTCACAAACCTGCAGAGTTATAAATGACAGCTATCGTCCAAAAATATATTGAAGGAAGGCTGCGAAGACAACTTGTAAGCGGGGCAGATTTGCAGGAAAACGACTTCAGGGGGCAGACGGGAATTTCATTTAAAGCATAGGAAAAGAGGCAGAACGTCGACAATGATGCTCTTGGCCAAAAAGGGCGTATGCGTTTTTTCCTGAATATATTCAGGAAAAAACGCATACGCCCTTTTTGGCCAACCAAGCAAGCATGTTAAAGAAATCTGCACTACAATGAAGTCTCACTGCCCCCCGGTCAAAAGGGCCATCTGGAAAAAGTGTAAAATCCAGAAAGGCAGCACAGGCCATGGAGAACAGGGAGCCTTGTTATGCTGATGGGCGGGATGTAAATTGCCAACAGCCACTCTGGAGAAGTGTATGGTGTTTCCCGGAACACCGAAAAAACAAAGCTACGGAGCCTACGGCACTTCCACTTCTGGTCCTATAGCTTAGGGAAATTAAAATCAAAAACACACAGCCACCCCAAAGTGTCGGACGGCTCTGTTTACAAGAACCTCGTCTACGGTACAAGTTAAATATCCCAGAATGTGAAAAATGGATAAAGAAGTTGTGGTACGTACGTACAATGGAATATCACTCAGCAATGAAATCTATGTCATCAGGCCCGTCGCGGCATAATGAGTGGATTCAGGTACGATGATTCTAAGTGAAATAAGTCACACAGAAAATGAAACATCATAAGATATCACTACTACACGGAATGTAAACTTGGCTACACATGAACTGAATTACAAAACAGAACAGGGTCTCAAATTTAGAAAACCAACTTATGCTTGCTTAAGGGGAAAGGTGAGTTGGGGTGCTGCATAAAACCAGAGATAGAAATTAGCACAGATACCTTTCCATAAGCCAAATATGTAATAGTCAAGACCTACCCCTTGCTCAACGAAATGGACTAAACACCCCATATTCAACGCCTAGGAATACACCTGACTAGTAAGAATCTTCAAACCCATGGATTTATAGGTCTCCGTAAGAGAATGAAGCGTGTGTACAGCGGCATGAATGCAGCAGAGAAAATCCGATAAATCCCATTATCAAAATGAATTAAAAAAACAAAACACAAGGACAGTGAAATAGAGAGCAATTCTTAAATAATTCATTCAGGGCTTGTGATGCAACCTGGATTTACCACATGTACACCCAGAGCTGAGTGAGACATAAGGTTGGGCACTTCGGGCTGATAGCATTGGTGAGGTTCGATGAGCAAATGCAGACCCTTTGAAGTCATACAGCATGGTACCCATTCCATGGGTCCCAACTGTCCAGGTTTAAGGGATTCTTCCTTCAGCTAAAACATGCATGGGAAACCCACAGTATGGTGTACCGTGTGACCCGCAAACCTTTTCAAATGCATCTCAGTTTTCAGCACCTTTTACTCGGGTTAACCATTCCAGAACCTTTACGAACACTCTCCCCACTTGGAGAGTCAGTGCCTTTAACCTGCTGTTTGGCACAGTTTGCAATTTCTGCGCAAGATGAACAGGAATAGGGAGAACCAATGAGAGACTAGCTGTAGGTGTCTGCGTAGGCAAATTTAACACTCATTTCCCTCCAGGAAGAGGAATTAACCAAACGCTCAGCATGCCGTGCCGGAACCAGATTAGGGCCTGAAGCAACCCTGCGAGTTTGCGGCCAGCTCACAAGAAAGCGATTTGAAGAAAGGAGCTCCGGGGCACTCTAAATCACAAACCTGCAGAGTTATAAATGACAGCTATCGTCCAAAAATATATTGAAGGAAGCCTGCGAAGAGGACTTGAAAGCGGGGCAGAATTGCAGGAAAACGATTTCAGAGGGTAGACTGGAATTGCATTTAAAGCATAGGAAAAGAGGCAGAACGTCGACAATGATGCACTTGGCCAAAAAGGGCGTATGCGTTTTTTCCTGAATATATTCAGGAAAAATCGCATACGCCCTTTTTGGCTAACCAAGCAAGCATGTTAAAGAAATCTGCACTACAATGAAGTCTCACTGCCCCCCGGTCAAAAGGGCCATCTGAAAAAAGTGTAAAATCCAGAAACGCAGCACAGGCCATGGAGAACAGGGAGCCTTGTTATGCTGATGGGTGGGATGTAAATTGCCAACAGCCACTCTGGAGAAGTGTATGGTGTTTCCTGAAACACCTAAAAAACAAAGCAACGGAGCCTACATCACTTCCACTTATGGTCCTATAGCTTAGGGAAATTAAAATCACAAAAACAGCCACCCCAAAGTTTCAGACGGCTCTGTTTACAAGAACCTCTTCTACAGTACAAGTTAAATATCACAGAATGTGAAAAATAGATAAAGAAGTTGTGGTACGTACGTACAATGGAATATCAGTCACCAATGAAAGCTATGTCATCAGGCCCGTCGCGGCATAATGAGTGGATTCAGGTACGATGATTCTAAGTGAAATAAGTCACACAGAAAATGAAACATCATAAGATATCACTACTACACGGAATGTAAACTTGGCTACACATGAACTGAATTACAAAACAGAACAGGGTCTCAAATTTAGAAAACCAACTTATGCTTGCTTAAGGGGAAAGGTGAGTTGGGGTGCTGCATAAAACCAGAGATAGAAATTAGCACAGATACCTTTCCATAAGCCAAATATGTAATAGTCAAGACCTACCCCTTGCTCAACGAAATGGACTAAACACCCCATATTCAACGCCTAGGAATACACCTGACTAGTAAGAATCTTCAAACCCATGGATTTATATGTCTCCGTAAGAGAATGAAGCGTGTGTACAGTGGCATGAATGCAGCAGAGAAAATCCGATAAATCCCATTATCAAAATGAATTACACAAACAAAACCCAAGGACAGTGAAATAGAGAGCAATTCTTAAATAATTCATTCAGGGCTTGTGATGCAACCTGGATTTACCACATCTACACCCAGAGCTGAGTGAGACATAAGGTTGGGCACTTCGGGCTGATAGCATTGGTGAGCTTCGATGAGCAAATGCAGACCCTTTGAAGTCATACAGCATGGTACCCTTTCCATGGGTCCCAACTCTCCAAGTTTAAGGGATTCTTCCTTCAGCTAAAACATGCATGGGAAACCCACAGTATGGTGCACCGTGTGACTGGCAAACGTTTTCAAATGCATCTCAGTTTTCGTCCCCTTTTACTCGGGTTCACCATTCCAGACCCTTTACGAACACTCTCCCCACTTGGAGAGTCAGTGCCTTTAACCTCCTGTTGGGCACAGTTTGCAATTTCTGCGCAAGATGAAAAGGAATAGGGAGAACGAATGAGAGACTAGCTCTAGGTGTCTGCACGGGCAAATTTAATGCTCATTTCCCACCAGGAAGAGGAATTAACCAAAGGCTCAGCATGCCGTGCCGGAACCAGATTAGGGCCTGAGGCAATCCTGTGGGTTTGCGGCCAGCTCACAAGATAGCGAGTTGAAGAAAGGAGCTCAGGGGCACTGTAACTCACAAACCTGCAGAGTTATAAATGACAGCTATCGTCCAAAAATATATTGAAGGAAGGCTGCGAAGACGACTTGTAAGCGGGACAGATTTGCAGGAAAACGATTTCAGGGGGTAGACGGGAATTGCATTTAAAGCATAGGAAAAGAGGCAGAACGTCGACAATGATGCTCTTGGCCAAAAAGGGCGTATGCGTTTTTTCCTGAATATATTCAGGAAAAAACGCATACGCCCTTTTTGGCCAACCAAGCAAGCATGTTAAAGAAATCTGCACTACAATGAAGTCTCACTGCCCCCCGGTCAAAAGGGCCATCTGAAAAAAGTGTAAAATCCAGAAAGGCAGCACAGGCCATGGAGAACAGGGAGGCTTGTTATGCTGATGGGCGGGATGTAAATTGCCAACAGCCACTCTGGAGAAGTGTATGGTGTTTCCCGGAACACCGAAAAAACAAAGCTACGGAGCCTACGGCACTTCCACTTCTGGTCCTATAGCTTAGGGAAATTAAAATCAAAAACACACAGCCACCCCAAAGTGTCGGACGGCTCTGTTTACAAGAACCTCGTCTACGGTACAAGTTAAATATCCCAGAATGTGAAAAATGGATAAAGAAGTTGTGGTACGTACGTACAATGGAATATCACTCAGCAATGAAATCTATGTCATCAGGCCCGTCGCGGCATAATGAGTGGATTCAGGTACGATGATTCTAAGTGAAATAAGTCACACAGAAAATGAAACATCATAAGATATCACTACTACACGGAATGTAAACTTGGCTACACATGAACTGAATTACAAAACAGAACAGGGTCTCAAATTTAGAAAACCAACTTATGCTTGCTTAAGGGGAAAGGTGAGTTGGGGTGCTGCATAAAACCAGAGATAGAAATTAGCACAGATACCTTTCCATAAGCCAAATATGTAATAGTCAAGACCTACCCCTTGCTCAACGAAATGGACTAAACACCCCATATTCAACGCCTAGGAATACACCTGACTAGTAAGAATCTTCAAACCCATGGATTTATATGTCTCCATAAGAGAATGAAGCGTGTGTACAGCGGCATGAATGCAGCAGCGAAAATCCGATAAATCCCATTATCAAAATGAATTACACAAACAAAACCCAAGGACAGTGAAATAGAGAGCAATTCTTAAATAATTCATTCAGGGCTTGTGATGCAACCTGGATTTACCACATCTACACCCAGAGCTGAGTGAGACATAAGGTTGGGCACTTCGGGCTGATAGCATTGGTGAGGTTCGATGAGCAAATGCAGACCCTTTGAAGTCATACAGCATGGTACCCTTTCCATGGGTCCCAACTCTCCAAGTTTAAGGGATTCTTCCTTCAGCAAAAACATGCATGGGAAACCCACAGTATGGTGCACCGTGTGACTGGCAAACGTTTTCAAATGCATCTCAGTTTTCGTCCCCTTTGACTCGGGTTCACCATTCCAGACCCTTTACGAACACTCTCCCCACTTGGAGAGTCAGTGCCTTTAACCTCCTGTTGGGCACAGTTTGCAATTTCTGCGCAAGATGAAAAGGAATAGGGAGAACCAATGAGAGACTAGCTGTAGGTGTCTGCACGGGCAAATTTAACGCTCATTTCCCACCAGGAAGAGGAATTAACCAAAGGCTCAGCATGCCGTGCCGGAACCAGATTAGGGCCTGAAGCAATCCTGTGGGTTTGCCGCCAGCTCACAAGATAGCGAGTTGAAGAAAGGATCTCAGGGGCAATGTAACTCACAAACCTGCAGAGTTATAAATGACAGCTATCGTCCAAAAATATATTGAAGGAAGGCTGCGAAGACGACTTGTAAGCGGGACAGATTTGCAGGAAAACGATTTCAGGGGGTAGACGGGAATTGCATTTAAAGCATAGGAAAAGAGGCAGAACGTTGACAATGATGCTCTTGGCCAAAAAGGGCGTATGCGTTTTTTCCTGAATATATTCAGGAAAAAACGCATACGCCCTTTTTGGCCAACCAAGCAGGCATGTTAAAGAAATCTGCACTACAATGAAGTCTCACTGCCCCCCGGTCAAAAGGGCCATCTAAAAAAAGTGTAAAATCCAGAAAGGCAGCACAGGCCATGGAGAACAGGGAGCCTTGTTATGCTGATGGGCGGGATGTAAATTGCCAACAGCCACTCTGGAGAAGTGTATGGTGTTTCCCGGAATACCGAAAAAACAAAGCTACGGAGCCTACGGCACTTCTATTTATGGTCCTATAGCTTAGGGTAATTAAAATCAAAAACACACAGCCACCCCAAAGTGTCGGACGGCTCTGTTTACAAGAACCTCGTCTACGGTACAAGTTAAATATCCCAGAATGTGAAAAATGGATAAAGAAGTTGTGGTACGTACGTACAATGGAATATCACTCAGCAATGAAATCTATGTCATCAGGCCCGTCGCGGCATAATGAGTGGATTCAGGTACGATGATTCTAAGTGAAATAAGTCACACAGAAAATGAAACATCATAAGATATCACTACTACACGGAATGTAAACTTGGCTACACATGAACTGAATTACAAAACAGAACAGGGTCTCAAATTTAGAAAACCAACTTATGCTTGCTTAAGGGGAAAGGTGAGTTGGGGTGCTGCATAAAACCAGAGATAGAAATTAGCACAGATACCTTTCCATAAGCCAAATATGTAATAGTCAAGACCTACCCCTTGCTCAACGAAATGGACTAAACACCCCATATTCAACGCCTAGGAATACACCTGACTAGTAAGAATCTTCAAACCCATGGATTTATATGTCTCCGTAAGAGAATGAAGCGTGTGTACAGCGGCATGAATGCAGCAGAGAAAATCCGATAAATCCCATTATCAAAATGAATTACACAAACAAAACCCAAGGACCGTGAAATAGACAGCAATTCTTAAATAATTCATTCAGGGCTTGTGATGCAACCTGGATTTACCACATCTACACCCAGAGCTGAGTGAGACATAAGGTTGGGCACTTCGGGCTGATAGCATTGGTGAGGTTCGATGAGCAAATGCAGACCCTTTGAAGTCATACAGCATGGTACCCATTCCATGGGTCCCAACTCTCCAAGTTTAAGGGATTCTTCCTTCAGCTAAAACATGCATGGGAAACCCACAGTATGGTGCACCGTGTGAGTGGCAAGCGTTTTCAAATGCATCTCAGTTTTCGTCCCCTTTTACTCGGGTTCACCATTCCAGACCCTTTACGAACACTCTCCCCATTTGGAGAGTCAGTGCCTTTAACCTCCTGTTGGGCACAGTTTGCAATTTCTGCGCAAGATGAAAAGGAATAGGGAGAACGAATGAGAGACTAGCTCTAGGTGTCTGCACGGGCAAATTTAACGCTCATTTCCCACCAGGAAGAGGAATTAACCAAAGGCTCAGCATGCCGTGCCGGAACCAGATTAGGGCCTGAAGCAATCCTGTGGGTTTGCGGCCAGCTTACAAGATAGCGAGTTGAAGAAAGGAGCTCAGGGGCACTGTAACTCACAAACCTGCAGAGTTATAAATGACAGCTATCGTCCAAAAATATATTGAAGGAAGGCTGCGAAGACGACTTGTAAGCGGGACAGATTTGCAGGAAAACGATTTCAGGGGGTAGACGGGAATTGCATTTAAAGCATAGGAAAAGAGGCAGAACGTCGACAATGATGCTCTTGGCCAAAAAGGGCGTATGCGTTTTTTCCTGAATATATTCAGGAAAAAACGCATACGCCCTTTTTGGCCAACCAAGCAAGCATGTTAAAGAAATCTGCACTACAATGAAGTCTCACTGCCCCCCGGTCAAAAGGGCCATCTGAAAAAAGTGTAAAATCCAGAAAGGCAGCACAGGCCATGGAGAACAGGGAGGCTTGTTATGCTGATGGGCGGGATGTAAATTGCCAACAGCCACTCTGGAGAAGTGTATGGTGTTTCCCGGAACACCGAAAAAACAAAGCTACGGAGCCTACGGCACTTCCACTTCTGGTCCTATAGCTTAGGGAAATTAAAATCAAAAACACACAGCCACCCCAAAGTGTCGGACGGCTCTGTTTACAAGAACCTCGTCTACGGTACAAGTTAAATATCCCAGAATGTGAAAAATGGATAAAGAAGTTGTGGTACGTACGTACAATGGAATATCACTCAGCAATGAAATCTATGTCATCAGGCCCGTCGCGGCATAATGAGTGGATTCAGGTACGATGATTCTAAGTGAAATAAGTCACACAGAAAATGAAACATCATAAGATATCACTACTACACGGAATGTAAACTTGGCTACACATGAACTGAATTACAAAACAGAACAGGGTCTCAAATTTAGAAAACCAACTTATGCTTGCTTAAGGGGAAAGGTGAGTTGGGGTGCTGCATAAAACCAGAGATAGAAATTAGCACAGATACCTTTCCATAAGCCAAATATGTAATAGTCAAGACCTACCCCTTGCTCAACGAAATGGACTAAACACCCCATATTCAACGCCTAGGAATACACCTGACTAGTAAGAATCTTCAAACCCATGGATTTATATGTCTCCATAAGAGAATGAAGCGTGTGTACAGCGGCATGAATGCAGCAGCGAAAATCCGATAAATCCCATTATCAAAATGAATTACACAAACAAAACCCAAGGACAGTGAAATAGAGAGCAATTCTTAAATAATTCATTCAGGGCTTGTGATGCAACCTGGATTTACCACATCTACACCCAGAGCTGAGTGAGACATAAGGTTGGGCACTTCGGGCTGATAGCATTGGTGAGGTTCGATGAGCAAATGCAGACCCTTTGAAGTCATACAGCATGGTACCCTTTCCATGGGTCCCAACTCTCCAAGTTTAAGGGATTCTTCCTTCAGCAAAAACATGCATGGGAAACCCACAGTATGGTGCACCGTGTGACTGGCAAACGTTTTCAAATGCATCTCAGTTTTCGTCCCCTTTGACTCGGGTTCACCATTCCAGACCCTTTACGAACACTCTCCCCACTTGGAGAGTCAGTGCCTTTAACCTCCTGTTGGGCACAGTTTGCAATTTCTGCGCAAGATGAAAAGGAATAGGGAGAACCAATGAGAGACTAGCTGTAGGTGTCTGCACGGGCAAATTTAACGCTCATTTCCCACCAGGAAGAGGAATTAACCAAAGGCTCAGCATGCCGTGCCGGAACCAGATTAGGGCCTGAAGCAATCCTGTGGGTTTGCCGCCAGCTCACAAGATAGCGAGTTGAAGAAAGGATCTCAGGGGCAATGTAACTCACAAACCTGCAGAGTTATAAATGACAGCTATCGTCCAAAAATATATTGAAGGAAGGCTGCGAAGACGACTTGTAAGCGGGACAGATTTGCAGGAAAACGATTTCAGGGGGTAGACGGGAATTGCATTTAAAGCATAGGAAAAGAGGCAGAACGTTGACAATGATGCTCTTGGCCAAAAAGGGCGTATGCGTTTTTTCCTGAATATATTCAGGAAAAAACGCATACGCCCTTTTTGGCCAACCAAGCAGGCATGTTAAAGAAATCTGCACTACAATGAAGTCTCACTGCCCCCCGGTCAAAAGGGCCATCTAAAAAAAGTGTAAAATCCAGAAAGGCAGCACAGGCCATGGAGAACAGGGAGCCTTGTTATGCTGATGGGCGGGATGTAAATTGCCAACAGCCACTCTGGAGAAGTGTATGGTGTTTCCCGGAATACCGAAAAAACAAAGCTACGGAGCCTACGGCACTTCTATTTATGGTCCTATAGCTTAGGGTAATTAAAATCAAAAACACACAGCCACCCCAAAGTGTCGGACGGCTCTGTTTACAAGAACCTCGTCTACGGTACAAGTTAAATATCCCAGAATGTGAAAAATGGATAAAGAAGTTGTGGTACGTACGTACAATGGAATATCACTCAGCAATGAAATCTATGTCATCAGGCCCGTCGCGGCATAATGAGTGGATTCAGGTACGATGATTCTAAGTGAAATAAGTCACACAGAAAATGAAACATCATAAGATATCACTACTACACGGAATGTAAACTTGGCTACACATGAACTGAATTACAAAACAGAACAGGGTCTCAAATTTAGAAAACCAACTTATGCTTGCTTAAGGGGAAAGGTGAGTTGGGGTGCTGCATAAAACCAGAGATAGAAATTAGCACAGATACCTTTCCATAAGCCAAATATGTAATAGTCAAGACCTACCCCTTGCTCAACGAAATGGACTAAACACCCCATATTCAACGCCTAGGAATACACCTGACTAGTAAGAATCTTCAAACCCATGGATTTATATGTCTCCGTAAGAGAATGAAGCGTGTGTACAGCGGCATGAATGCAGCAGAGAAAATCCGATAAATCCCATTATCAAAATGAATTACACAAACAAAACCCAAGGACCGTGAAATAGACAGCAATTCTTAAATAATTCATTCAGGGCTTGTGATGCAACCTGGATTTACCACATCTACACCCAGAGCTGAGTGAGACATAAGGTTGGGCACTTCGGGCTGATAGCATTGGTGAGGTTCGATGAGCAAATGCAGACCCTTTGAAGTCATACAGCATGGTACCCATTCCATGGGTCCCAACTCTCCAAGTTTAAGGGATTCTTCCTTCAGCTAAAACATGCATGGGAAACCCACAGTATGGTGCACCGTGTGAGTGGCAAGCGTTTTCAAATGCATCTCAGTTTTCGTCCCCTTTTACTCGGGTTCACCATTCCAGACCCTTTACGAACACTCTCCCCATTTGGAGAGTCAGTGCCTTTAACCTCCTGTTGGGCACAGTTTGCAATTTCTGCGCAAGATGAAAAGGAATAGGGAGAACGAATGAGAGACTAGCTCTAGGTGTCTGCACGGGCAAATTTAACGCTCATTTCCCACCAGGAAGAGGAATTAACCAAAGGCTCAGCATGCCGTGCCGGAACCAGATTAGGGCCTGAAGCAATCCTGTGGGTTTGCGGCCAGCTTACAAGATAGCGAGTTGAAGAAAGGAGCTCAGGGGCACTGTAACTCACAAACCTGCAGAGTTATAAATGACAGCTATCGTCCAAAAATATATTGAAGGAAGGCTGCGAAGACGACTTGTAAGCGGGACAGATTTGCAGGAAAACGATTTCAGGGGGTAGACGGGAATTGCATTTAAAGCATAGGAAAAGAGGCAGAACGTCGACAATGATGCTCTTGGCCAAAAAGGGCGTATGCGTTTTTTCCTGAATATATTCAGGAAAAAACGCATACGCCCTTTTTGGCCAACCAAGCATGCATGTTAAAGAAATCTGCACTACAATGAAGTCTCACTGCCCCCCGGTCAAAAGGGCCATCTGAAAAAAGTGTAAAATCCAGAAAGGCAGCACAGGCCATGGAGAACCGGGAGCCTTGTTATGCTGATGGGCGGGATGTAAATTGCCAACAGCCACTCTGGAGAAGTGTATGGTGTTTCCCGGAACACCGAAAAAACAAAGCTACGGAGCCTACGGCACTTCCACTTAAGGTCCTATAGCTTAGGGAAATTAAAATCAAAAACACACAGCCACCCCAAAGTGTCGGACGGCTCTGTTTACAAGAACCTCGTCTACGGTACAAGTTAAATATCCCAGAATGTGAAAAATGGATAAAGAAGTTGTGGTACGTACGTACAATGGAATATCACTCAGCAATGAAATCTATGTCATCAGGCCCGTCGCGGCATAATGAGTGGATTCAGATACGATGATTCTAAGTGAAATAAGTCACACAGAAAATGAAACATCGTAAGATATCACTACTACACGGAATGTAAACTTGGCTACACATGAACTGAATTACAAAACAGAAGAGGGTCTCAAATTTAGAAAACCAACTTATGCTTGCTTAAGGGGAAAGGTGAGTTGGGGTGCTGCATAAAACCAGAGATAGAAATTAGCACAGATACCTTTCCATAAGCCAAATATGTAATAGTCAAGACCTACCCCTTGCTCAACGAAATGGACTAAACACCCCATATTCAACGCCTAGGAATACACCTGACTAGTAAGAATCTTCAAACCCATGGATTTATAGGTCTCCATAAGAGAATGAAGCGTGTGTACAGCGGCATGAATGCAGCAGAGAAAATCCGATAAATCCCCTTAACAAAATGAATTACACAAACAAAACCCAAGGATAGTGAAATAGAGAGCAATTCTTAAATAATTCATTCAGGGCTTGTGATGCAACCTGGATTTACCACATCTACACCCAGAGCTGAGTGAGACATAAGGTTGGGCACTTCGGGCTGATAGCATTGGTGAGCTTCGATGAGCAAATGCAGACCCTTTGAAGTCATACAGCATGGTACCCATTCCATGGGTCCCAACTCTCCAAGTTTAAGGGATTCTTCCTTCAGCTAAAACATGCATGGGAAACCCACAGTATGGTGCACCGTGTGACTGGCAAACGTTTTCAAATGCATCTCAGTTTTCGTCCCCTTTTACTCGGGTTCACCATTCCAGACCCTTTACGAACACTCTCCCCACTTGGAGAGTTAGTTCCTTTAACCTCCTGTTGGGCACAGTTTGCAATTTCTGCGCAAGATGAAAAGGAATAGGGAGAACGAATGAGAGACTAGCTGTAGGTGTCTGCACGGGCAAATTTAACGCTCATTTCCCACCAGGAAGAGGAATTAACCAAAGGCTCAGCATACCGTGCCGGAACCAGATTAGGGCCTGAGGCAATCCTGTGGGTTTGCGGCCAGCTCACAAGATAGCGAGTTGAAGAAAGGAGCTCAGGGGCACTGTAACTCACAAACCTGCAGAGTTATAAATGACAGCTATCGTCCAAAAATATATTGAAGGAAGGCTGCGAAGACGACTTGTAAGCGGGACAGATTTGCATGAAAACGATTTCAGGGGTAGACGGGAATTGCATTTAAAGCATAGGAAAAGAGGCAGAACGTCGACAATGATGCTCTTGGCCAAAAAGGGCGTATGCGTTTTTTCCTGAATATATTCAGGAAAAAACGCATACGCCCTTTTTGGCCAACCAAGCAAGCATGTTAAAGAAATCTGCACTACAATGAAGTCTCACTGCCCCCCGGTCAAAAGGGCCATCTGAAAAAAGTGTAAAATCCAGAAAGGCAGCACAGGCCATGGAGAACAGGGAGCCTTGTTATGCTGATGGGCGGGATGCAAATTGCCAACAGCCACTCTGGAGAAGTGTATGGTGTTTCCCGGAATACCGAAAAAACAAAGCTACGGAGCCTACGGCACTTCTATTTATGGTCCTATAGCTTAGGGTAATTAAAATCAAAAACACACAGCCACCCCAAAGTGTCGGACGGCTCTGTTTACAAGAACCTCGTCTACGGTACAAGTTAAATATCCCAGAATGTGAAAAATGGATAAAGAAGTTGTGGTACGTACGTACAATGGAATATCACTCAGCAATGAAATCTATGTCATCAGGCCCGTCGCGGCATAATGAGTGGATTCAGGTACGATGATTCTAAGTGAAATAAGTCACACAGAAAATGAAACATCATAAGATATCACTCCTACACGGAATGTAAACTTGGCTACACATGAACTGAATTACAAAACAGAACAGGGTCTCAAATTTAAAAAACCAACTTATGCTTGCTTAAGGGGAAATGTGAGTTGGGGTGCTGCATAAAACCAGAGATAGAAATTAGCACAGATACCTTTCCATAAGCCAAATATGTAATAGTCAAGACCTACCCCTTGCTCAGCGAAATGGACTAAACACCCCATATTCAACGCCTAGGAATACACCTGACTAGTAAGAATCTTCAAACCCATGGATTTATATGTCTCCGTAAGAGAATGAAGCGTGTGTACAGCGGCATGAATGCAGCAGAGAAAATCCGATAAATCCCATTACCAAATGAATTACACAAACAAAACCCAAGGACAGTGAAATAGAGAGCAATTCTTAAATAATTCATTCAGGGCTTGTGATGCAACCTGGATTTACCACATCTACACCCAGAGCTGAGTGAGACATAAGGTTGGGCACTTCGGGCTGATAGCATTGGTGAGGTTCGATGAGCAAATGCAGACCCTTTGAAGTCATACAGCATGGTACCCTTTCCATGGGTCCCAACTCTCCAAGTTTAAGGGATTCTTCCTTCAGCAAAAACATGCATGGGAAACCCACAGTATGGTGCACCGTGTGACTGGCAAACGTTTTCAAATGCATCTCAGTTTTCGTCCCCTTTTACTCGGGTTCACCATTCCAGACACTTTATGAACACTCTCCCCACTTGGAGAGTCAGTGCCTTTAACGTCCTGTCGGGCACAGTTTGCAATTTCTGCGCAAGATGAAAAGGAATAGGGAGAACCAATGAGAGACTAGCTGTAGGTGTCTGCACGGGCAAATTTAACGCTCATTTCCCACCAGGAAGAGGAATTAACCAAAGGCTCAGTATGCCGTGCCGGAACCAGATTAGGGCCTGAGGCAATCCTGTGGGTTTGCGGCCAGCTCACAAGATAGCGAGTTGAAGAAAGGATCTCAGGGGCACTGTAACTCACAAACCTGCAGAGTTACAAATGACAGCTATCGTCCAAAAATATATTGAAGGAAGGCTGCGAAGACGACTTGTAAGCGGGACAGATTTGCAGGAAAACGATTTCAGGGGGTAGACGGGAATTGCATTTAAAGCATAGGAAAAGAGGCAGAACGTCGACAATGATGCTCTTGGCCAAAAAGAGCGTATGTGTTTTTTAATGATATTCAGGAAAAAACGCATACGCCCTTTTTGGCCAACCAAGCAAGCATGTTAAAGAAATCTGCACTACAATGAACTCTCACTGCCCCCCGGTCAAAAGGGCCATCTGAAAAAAGTGTAAAATACAGAAAGGCAGCACAGGCCATGGAGAATCGGGAGCCTTGTTATGCTGATGGGCGGGATGTAAATTGCCAACAGCCACTCTGGAGAAGTGTATGGTGTTTCCCGGAACACCGAAAAAACAAAGCTACGGAGCCTACGGCACTTCCACTTATGGTCCTATAGCTTAGGGAAATTAAAATCAAAAACACACAGCCACCCCAAAATGTCGGAGGGCTCTGTTTACAAGAACCTCGTCTACGGTACAAGTTAAATATCCCAGAATGTGAAAAATGGATAAAGAAGTTGTGGTACGTACGTACAATGGAATATCACTCAGCAATGAAATCTATGTCATCAGGCCCGTCGCGGCATAATGAGTGGATTCAGGTACGATGATTCTAAGTGAAATAAGTCACACAGAAAATGAAACATCATAAGATATCACTACTACACGGAATGTAAACTTGGCTACACATGAACTGAATTACAAAACAGAACAGGGTCTCAAATTTAGAAAACTCAACTTATGCTTGCTTATGGGGAAAGGTGAGTTGGGGTGCTGCATAAAACCAGAGATCGAAATTAGCACAGATACCTTTCCATAAGCTAAATATGTAATAGTCAAGACCTACCCCTTGCTCAACGAAATGGACTAAACACCCCATATTCAACGCCTAGGAATACACCTGACTAGTAAGAATCTTCAAACCCATGGATTTATATGTCTCTGTAAGAGAATGAAGCGTGTGTACAGCGGCATGAATGCAGCAGAGAAAATCCGATAAATCCCATTATCAAAATGAATTACACAAACAAAACCCAAGGACAGTGAAATAGAGAGCAATTCTTAAATAATTCATTCAGGGCTTGTGATGCAACCTGGATTTACCACATCTACACCCAGAGCTGAGTGAGACATAAGTTTGGGCACTTCGGGCTGATAGCATTGGTGAGGTTCGATGAGCAAATGCAGACCCTTTGAAGTCATACAGCATGGTACCCATTCCATGGGTCCCAACTCTCCAAGTTTAAGGGATTCTTCCTTCAGCTAAAACATGCATGGGAATCCCACAGTATGGTGCACCGTGTGACTGGCAAACGTTTTCAAATGCATCTCAGTTTTCGTCCCCTTTTACTCGGGTTCACCATTCCAGACCCTTTACGAACACTCTCCCCACTTGGAGAGTCAGTGCCTTTAACCTCCTGTTGGGCACAGTTTGCAATTTCTGCGCAAGATGAAAAGGAATAGGGAGAGCGAATGAGAGACTAGCTCTAGGTGTCTGCACGGGCAAATTTAACGCTCATTTCCCACCAGGAAGAGGAATTAACCAAAGGCTCAGCATGCCGTGCCGGAACCAGATTAGGACCTGAAGCAATCCTGCGGGTTGGCGGCCAGCTCACAAGATAGCGAGTTGAAGAAAGGAGCTCAGGGACACTGTAACTCACAAACCTGCAGAGTTATAAATGACAGCTATCGTCCAAAAATATATTGAAGGAAGGCTGCGAAGACGACTTGTAAGCGGGGCAGATTTGCAGGGAAATGATTTCAGGGGGCAGACGGGAATTTCATTTAAAGCATAGGAAAAGAGGCAGAACGTCGACAATGATGCTCTTGGCCAAAAAGGGCGTATGCGTTTTTTCCTGAATATATTCAGGAAAAAACGCATACGCCCTTTTTGGCCAACCAAGCAGGCATGTTAAAGAAATGTGCACTTCAATGAAGTCTCACTGCCCCCCGGTCAAAAGGGCCGTCTGAAAAAAGTGTAAAATCCAGAAAGGCAGCACAGGCCATGGAGAACAGCGAGCCTTGTTATGCTGATGGGCGGGATGTAAATTGCCAACAGCCAGTCTGGAAAAGTGTATGGTGTTTCCTTGAACATCTAAAAAACAAAGCAACGGAGCCTACGGCACTTCCCCTTATGGTCCTATAGCTTAGGTAAATTAAAATCAAAAACACACAGCCACCCAAAAGTCTCGGGCGGCTCTGTTTACAAGAACCTCGTCTACCGTACAAGTTAAATATCCCAGAATGTGAAAAATGGATAAACAAGTTGTCGTACGTACGTACAATGGAATATCACTCAGCAATGAAATCTATGTCATCAGGCCCGTCGCGGCATAATGAGTGGATTCAGGTACGATGATTCTAAGTGAAATAAGTCACACAGAAAATGAAACATCATAAGATATCACTAATACACGGAATGTAAACTTGGCTACACATGAACTGAATTACAAAACAGAACAGGGTCTCAAATTTAGAAAACCAACTTATGCTTGCTTAAGGGGAAAGGTGAGTTGGGGTGCTGCATAAAACCAGAGATAGAAATTAGCACAGATACCTTTCCATAAGCCAAATATGTAATAGTCAAGACCTACCCCTTGCTCAACGAAATGGACTAAACACCCCATATTCAACGCCTAGGAATACACCTGACTAGTAAGAATCTTCAAACCCATGGATTTATATGTCTCCGTAAGAGAATGAAGCGTGTGTACAGCGGCATGAATGCAGCAGAGAAAATCCGATAAATCCCATTATCAAAATGAATTACACAAACAAAACCCAAGGACAGTGAAATAGAGAGCAATTCTTAAATAATTCATTCAGGGCTTGTGATGCAACCTGGATTTACCACATCTACAACCAGAGCTGAGTGAGACATAAGGTTGGGCACTTCGGGCTGATAGCATTGGTGAGGTTCGATGAGCAAATGCAGACCCTTTGAAGTCATACAGCATGGTACCCTTTCCATGGGTCCCAACTCTCCAAGTTTAAGGGATTCTTCCTTCAGCAAAAACATGCATGGGAAACCCACAGTATGGTGCACCGTGTGACTGGCAAACGTTTTCAAATGCATCTCAGTTTTCGTCCCCTTTTACTCGGGTTCACCATTCCAGACACTTTATGAACACTCTCCCCACTTGGAGAGTCAGTGCCTTTAACGTCCTGTTGGGCACAGTTTGCAATTTCTGCGCAAGATGAAAAGGAATAGGGAGAACCAATGAGAGACTAGCTGTAGGTGTCTGCACGGGCAAATTTAACGCTCATTTCCCACCAGGAAGAGGAATTAACCAAAGGCTCAGCATGCCGTGCCGGAACCAGATTAGGGCCTGAAGCAATCCTGTGGGTTTGCGGCCAGCTCACAAGATAGCGAGTTGAAGAAAGGAGCTCAGCGGCACTGTAACTCACAAACCTGCACAGTTACAAATGACAGCTATCGTCCAAAAATATATTGAAGGAAGGCTGCGAAGACGACTTGTAAGCGGGACAGATTTGCAGGAAAACGATTTCAGGGGGTAGACGGGAATTGCATTTAAAGCATAGGAAAAGAGGCAGAACGTCGACAATGATGCTCTTGGCCAAAAAGAGCGTATGTGTTTTTTCCTGATATTCAGGAAAAAACGCATACGCCCTTTTTGGCCAACCAAGCAAGCATGTTAAAGAAATCTGCACTACAATGAAGTCTCACTGCCCCCCGGTCAAAAGGGCCATCTGAAAAAAGTGTAAAATCCAGAAAGGCAGCACAGGCCATGGAGAACCGGGAGCCTTGTTATGCTGATGGGCGGGATGTAAATTGCCAACAGCCACTCTGGAGAAGTGTATGGTGTTTCCCGGAACACCGAAAAAACAAAGCTACGGAGCCTACGGCACTTCCACTTCTGGTCCTATAGCTTAGGGAAATTAAAATCAAAAACACACAGCCACCCCAAAGTGTCGGACGGCTCTGTTTACAAGAACCTCGTCTACGGTACAAGTTAAATATACCAGAATGTGAAAAATGGATAAAGAAGTTGTGGTACGTACGTACAATGGAATATCACTCAGCAATGAAATCTATGTCATCAGGCCCGTCGCGGCATAATGAGTGGATTCAGGTACGATGATTCTAAGTGAAATAAGTCACACAGAAAATGAAACATCATAAGATATCACTACTACACGGAATGTAAACTTGGCTACACATGAACTGAATTACAAAACAGAAGAGGGTCTCAAATTTGGAAAACCAACTTATGCTTGCTTAAGGGGAAAGGTGAGTTGGGGTGCTGCATAAAACCAGAGATAGAAATTAGCACAGATACCTTTCCATAAGCCAAATATGTAATAGTCAAGACCTACCCCTTGCTCAACGAAATGGACTAAACACCCCATATTCAACGCCTAGGAATACACCTGACTAGTAAGAATCTTCAAACCCATGGATTTATATGTCTCCGTAAGAGAATGAAGCGTGTGTACAGCGGCATGAATGCAGCAGAGAAAATCCGATAAATCCCATTATCAAAATGAATTACACAAACAAAACCCAAGGACAGTGAAATAGAGAACAATTCTTAAATAATTCATTCAGGGCTTGTGATGCAACCCGGATTTACCACATCTACACCCAGAGCTGAGTGAGGCATAAGGTTGGGCACTACGGGCTGATAGCATTGGTGAGGTTCGATGAGCAAATGCAGACCCTTTGAAGTCATACAGCATGGTACCCATTCCATGGGTCCCAACTCTCCAAATTTAAGGGATTCTTCCTTCAGCTAAAACATGCATGGGAAACCCACAGTATGGTGCACCGTGTGACTGGCAAACGTTTTCAAATGCATCTCAGTTTTTGTCCCATTTTACTCGGGTTCACCATTCCAGACCCTTTACGAACACTCTCCCCACTTGGAGAGTCAGTGCCTTTAACCTCCTGTTGGGCACAGTTTGCAATTTCTGCGCAAGATGAAAAGGAATAGGGAGAGCAAATGAGAGACTAGCTGTAGGTGTCTGCACGGGCAAATTTAACGCTCATTTCCCACCAGGAAGAGGAATTAACCAAAGGCTCAGCATGCCGTGCCGGAACCAGATTAGGACCTGAAGCAATCCTGCTGGTTGGCAGCCAGCTCACAAGATAGCGAGTTATAGAAAGGAGCTCAGGGGCACTGTAACTCACAAACCTGCAGAGTTATAAATGACAGCTATCGTCCAAAAATATATTGAAGGAAGTCTGCAAAGACGACTTGTAAGCGGGGCAGATTTGCAGGAAAACGATTTCAGGGGGCAGACGGGAATTTCATTTAAAGCATAGGAAAAGAGGCAGAACGTCGACAATGATGCTCTTGGCCAAAAAGGGCGTATGCGTTTTTTCCTGAATATATTCAGGAAAAAACGCATACGCCCTTTTTGGCCAACCAAGCAGGCATGTTAAAGAAATGTGCACTTCAATGAAGTCTCACTGCCCCCCGGTCAAAAGGGCCATCTGAAAAAAGTGTAAAATCCAGAAAGGCAGCACAGGCCATGGAGAACAGGGAGCCTTGTTATGCTGATGGGCGGGATGTAAATTGCCAACAGCCACTCTGGAGAAGTGTATGGTGTTTCCCGGAATACCGAAAAAACAAAGCTACGGAGCCTACGGCACTTCTATTTATGGTCCTATAGCTTAGGGAAATTAAAATCAAAAACACACAGCCATCCCAAAGTGTCGGACGGCTCTGTTTACAAGAACCTCGTCTACGGTACAAGTTAAATATACCAGAATGTGAAAAATGGATAAAGAAGTTGTGGTACGTACGTACAATGGAATATAACTCAGCAATGAAATCTATGTCATCAGGCCCGTCGCGGCATAATGAGTGGATTCAGGTACGATGATTCTAAGTGAAATAAGTCACACAGAAAATGAAACATCATAAGATATCACTAAAACACAGAATGTAAACTTGGCTACACATGAACTGAATTACAAAACAGAAGAGGGTCTCAAATTTAGAAAACCAACTTATGCGTGCTTAAGGGGAAAGGTGAGTTGGGGTGCTGCATAAAACCAGAGATAGAAATTAGCACAGATACCTTTCCATAAGCCAAATATGTAATAGTCAAGACCTACCCCTTGCTCAACGAAATGGACTAAACACCCCATATTCAACGCCTAGGAATACACCTGACTAGTAAGAATCTTCAAACCCATGGATTTATATGTCTCCGTAAGAGAATGAAGCGTGTGTACAGCGGCATGAATGCAGCAGAGAAAATCCGATAAATCCCATTATCAAAATGAATTACACAAACAAAACCCAAGGACAGTGAAATAGAGAGCAATTCTTAAATAATTCATTCAGGGCTTGTGATGCAACCTGGATTTACCACATCTACACCCAGAGCTGAGTGAGACATAAGGTTGGGCACTTCGGGCTGATAGCATTGGTGAGGTTCGATGAGCAAATGCAGACCCTTTGAAGTCATACAGCATGGTACCCATTCCATGGGTCCCAACACTCCAAGTTTAAGGGATTCTTCCTTCAGCTAAAACATGCATGGGAAACCCACAGTATGGTGCACCGTGTGACTGGCAAACGTTTTCAAATGCATCTCAGTTTTCGTCCCCTTTTACTCGGGTTCACCATTCCAGACCCTTTACGAACACTCTCCCCACTTGGAGAGTCAGTGCCTTTAACCTCCTGTTGGGCACAGTTTGCAATTTCTGCGCAAGATGAAAAGGAATAGGGAGAGCAAATGAGAGACTAGCTCTAGGTGTCTGCACGGGCAAATTTAACGCTCATTTCCCACCAGGAAGAGGAATTAACCAAAGGCTCAGCATGCCGTGCCGGAACCAGATTAGGACGTGAAGCAATCCTGCTGGTTGGCAGCCAGCTCACAAGATAGCGAGTTATAGAAAGGAGCTCAGGGGCACTGTAACTCACAAAACTGCAGAGTTATAAATGACAGCTATCGTCCAAAAATATATTGAAGGAAGGCTGCAAAGACGACTTGTAAGCGGGGCAGATTTGCAGGAAAACGATTTCAGGGGGCAGACGGGAATTTCATTTAAAGCATAGGAAAAGAGGCAGAACGTCGACAATGATGCTCTTGGCCAAAAAGGGCGTATGCGTTTTTTCCTGAATATATTCAGGAAAAAACGCATACGCCCTTTTTGGCCAACCAAGCAGGCATGTTAAAGAAATGTGCACTTCAATGAAGTCTCACTGCCCCCCGGTCAAAAGGGCCATCTGAAAAAAGTGTAAAATCCAGAAAGGCAGCACAGGCCATGGAGAACAGGGAGCCTTGTTATGCTGATGGGCGGGATGTAAATTGCCAACAGCCACTCTGGAGAAGTGTATGGTGTTTCCCGGAATACCGAAAAAACAAAGCTACGGAGCCTACGGCACTTCTATTTATGGTCCTATAGCTTAGGGAAATTAAAATCAAAAACACACAGCCATCCCAAAGTGTCGGACGGCTCTGTTTACAAGAACCTCGTCTACGGTACAAGTTAAATATACCAGAATGTGAAAAATGGATAAAGAAGTTGTGGTACGTACGTACAATGGAATATAACTCAGCAATGAAATCTATGTCATCAGGCCCGTCGCGGCATAATGAGTGGATTCAGGTACGATGATTCTAAGTGAAATAAGTCACACAGAAAATGAAACATCATAAGATATCACTAAAACACAGAATGTAAACTTGGCTACACATGAACTGAATTACAAAACAGAAGAGGGTCTCAAATTTAGAAAACCAACTTATGCGTGCTTAAGGGGAAAGGTGAGTTGGGGTGCTGCATAAAACCAGAGATAGAAATTAGCACAGATACCTTTCCATAAGCCAAATATGTAATAGTCAAGACCTACCCCTTGCTCAACGAAATGGACTAAACACCCCATATTCAACGCCTAGGAATACACCTGACTAGTAAGAATCTTCAAACCCATGGATTTATATGTCTCCGTAAGAGAATGAAGCGTGTGTACAGCGGCATGAATGCAGCAGAGAAAATCCGATAAATCCCATTATCAAAATGAATTACACAAACAAAACCCAAGGACAGTGAAATAGAGAGCAATTCTTAAATAATTCATTCAGGGCTTGTGATGCAACCTGGATTTACCACATCTAAACCCAGAGCTGAGTGAGACATAAGGTTGGGCACTTCGGGCTGATAGCATTGGTGAGGTTCGATGAGCAAATGCAGACACTTTGAAGTCATACAGCATGGTACCCATTCCATGGGTCCCAACACTCCAAGTTTAAGGGATTCTTCCTTCAGCTAAAACATGCATGGGAAACCCACAGTATGGTGCACCGTGTGACTGGCAAACGTTTTCAAATGCATCTCAGTTTTCGTCCCCTTTTACTCGGGTTCACCATTCCAGACCCTTTACGAACACTCTCCCCACTTGGAGAGTCAGTGCCTTTAACCTCCTGTTGGGCACAGTTTGCAATTTCTGCGCAAGATGTAAAGGAATAGGGAGAGCAAATGAGAGACTAGCTCTAGGTGTCTGCACGGGCAAATTTAACGCTCATTTCCCACCAGGAAGAGGAATTAACCAAAGGCTCAGCATGCCGTGCCGGAACCAGATTAGGACCTGAAGCAATCCTGCTGGTTGGCAGCCAGCTCACAAGATAGCGAGTTATAGAAAGGAGCTCAGGGGCACTGTAACTCACAAAACTGCAGAGTTATAAATGACAGCTATCGTCCAAAAATATATTGAAGGAAGGCTGCAAAGACGACTTGTAAGCGGGGCAGATTTGCAGGAAAACGATTTCAGGGGGCAGACGGGAATTTCATTTAAAGCATAGGAAAAGAGGCAGAACGTCGACAATGATGCTCTTGGCCAAAAAGGGCGTATGCGTTTTTTCCTGAATATATTCAGGAAAAAACGCATACGCCCTTTTTGGCCAACCAAGCAGGCATGTTAAAGAAATGTGCACTTCAATGAAGTCTCACTGCCCCCCGGTCAAAAGGGCCATCTGAAAATAGTGTAAAATCCAGAAAGGCAGCACAGGCCATGGAGAACAGGGAGCCTTGTTATGCTGATGGGCGGGATGTAAATTGCCAACAGCCACTCTGGAGAAGTGTATGGTGTTTCCCGGAATACCGAAAAAACAAAGCTACGGAGCCTACGGCACTTCTATTTATGGTCCTATAGCTTAGGGAAATTAAAATCAAAAACACACAGCCACCCCAAAGTGTCGGACGGCTCTGTTTACAAGAACCTCGTCTACGGTACAAGTTAAATATACCAGAATGTGAAAAATGGATAAAGAAGTTGTGGTACGTACGTACAATGGAATATAACTCAGCAATGAAATCTATGTCATCAGGCCCGTCGCGGCATAATGAGTGGATTCAGGTACGATGATTCTAAGTGAAATAAGTCACTCAGAAAATGAAACATCATAAGATATCACTACTACACGGAATGTAAACTTGGCTACACATGAACTGAAGTACAAAACAGAACAGGGTCTCAAATTTAGAAAACTCAACTTATGCTTGCTTCTGGGGAAAGGTGAGTTGGGGTGCTGCATAAAACCAGAGATAGAAATTAGCACAGATACCTTTCCATAAGCCAAATATGTAATAGTCAAGACCTACCCCTTGCTCAACGAAATGGACTAAACACCCCATATTCAGCGCCTAGGAATACACCTGACTAGTAAGAATCTTCAAACCCATGGATTTATATGTCTCCGTAAGAGAATGAAGCGTGTGTACAGCGGCATGAATGCAGCAGAGAAAATCCGATAAATCCCATTATCAAAATGAATTAAACAAACAAAACCCAAGGACAGTGAAATAGAGAGCAATTCTTAAATAATTCATTCAGGGCTTGTGATGCAACCCGGATTTACCACATCTACACCCAGAGCTGAGTGAGACATAAGGTTGGGCACTTCGGGCTGATAGCATTGGTGAGGTTCGATGAGCAAATGCAGACCCTTTGAAGTCATACAGCATGGTACCCATTCCATGGGTCCCAACACTCCAAGTTTAAGGGATTCTTCCTTCAGCTAAAACATGCATGGGAAACCCACAGTATGGTGCACCGTGTGACTGGCAAACGTTTTCAAATGCATCTCAGTTTTCGTCCCCTTTTACTCGGGTTCACCATTCCAGACCCTTTACGAACACTCTCCCCACTTGGAGAGTCAGTGCCTTTAACCTCCTGTTGGGCACAGTTTGCAATTTCTGCGCAAGATGAAAAGGAATAGGGAGAGCAAATGAGAGACTAGCTCTAGGTGTCTGCACGGGCAAATTTAACGCTCATTTCCCACCAGGAAGAGGAATTAACCAAAGGCTCAGCATGCCGTGCCGGAACCAGATTAGGACCTGAAGCAATCCTGCTGGTTGGCAGCCAGCTCACAAGATAGCGAGTTATAGAAAGGAGCTCAGGGGCACTGTAACTCACAAACCTGCAGAGTTATAAATGACAGCTATCGTCCAAAAATATATTGAAGGAAGGCTGCAAAGACGACTTGTAAGCGGGGCAGATTTGCAGGAAAACGATTTCAGGGGGCAGACGGGAATTTCATTTAAAGCATAGGAAAAGAGGCAGAACGTCGACAATGATGCTCTTGGCCAAAAAGGGCGTATGCGTTTTTTCCTGAATATATTCAGGAAAAAACGCATACGCCCTTTTTGGCCAACCAAGCAGGCATGTTAAAGAAATGTGCACTTCAATGAAGTCTCACTGCCCCCCGGTCAAAAGGGCCATCTGAAAAAAGTGTAAAATCCAGAAAGGCAGCACAGGCCATGGAGAACAGGGAGCCTTGTTATGCTGATGGGCGGGATGTAAATTGCCAACAGCCACTCTGGAGAAGTGTATGGTGTTTCCCGGAATACCGAAAAAACAAAGCTACGGAGCCTACGGCACTTCTATTTATGGTCCTATAGCTTAGGGAAATTAAAATCAAAAACACACAGCCACCCCAAAGTGTCGGACGGCTCTGTTTACAAGAACCTCGTCTACGGTACAAGTTAAATATCCCAGAATGTGAAAAATGGATAAAGAAGTTGTGGTACATACGTACAATGGAATATCACTCAGCAATGAAATGTATGTCATCAGGCCCATCGCGGCATAATAAGTGGATTCAGGTACGAAGATTCTAAGTGAAATAAGTCACACAGAAAATGAAACATCGTAAGATATCACTACTACACGGAATGTAAACTTGGCTACACATGAACTGAAGTACAAAACAGAACAGGGTCTCAAATTTAGAAAACTCAACTTATGCTTGCTTCTGGGGAAAGGTGAGTTGGGGTGCTGCATAAAACCAGAGATAGAAATTAGCACAGATACCTTTCCATAAGCCAAATATGTAATAGTCAAGACCTACCCCTTGCTCAACGAAATGGACTAAACACCCCATATTCAACGCCTAGGAATACACCTGAGTAGTAAGAATCTTCAAACCCATGGATTTATATGTCTCCGTAAGAGAATGAAGCGTGTGTACAGCGGCATGAATGCAGCAGGGAAAATCCGATAAATCACATTACCAAATGAATTACACAAACAAAACCCAAGGACAGTGAAATAGAGAGCAATTCTTAAATAATTCATTCAGGGCTTGTGATGCAACCTGGATTTACCACATCTACACCCAGAGCTGAGTGAGACATAAGGTTGGGCACTTTGGGCTGATAGCATTGGTGAGGTTCAATGAGCAAATGCAGACCCTTTGAAGTCATACAGCATGGTACCCATTCTATGGGTCCCAACTCTCCAAGTTTAAGGGATTCTTCCTTCAGCAAAAACATGCATGGGAAACCCACAGTATGGTGCACCGTGTGACTGGCAAACGTTTTCAAATGCATCTCAGTTTTGATCCCCTTTTACTCGGGTTCACCATTCCAGACACTTTACGAACACTCTCCCCACTTGGAGAGTCAGTGCCTTTAACCTCCTGTTGGGCACAGTTTGCAATTTCTGCGCAAGATGAAAAGGAATAGGGAGAACGAATGAGAGACTAGCTGTAGGTGTCTGCACGGGCAAATTTAATGCTCAATTCCCACCAGGAAGAGTAATTAACCAAAGGCTCAGCATGCCGTGCCGGAACCAGATTAGGGCCTGAAGCAATCCTGTGGGTTTGCGGCCAGCTCACAAGATAGCGAGTTGAAGAAAGGAGCTCAGGGGCACTGTAACTCACAAACCTGCAGAGTTATATATGACAGCTATCGTCCAAAAATATATTGAAGGAAGGCTGCGAAGACGACTTGTAAGCGGGACAGATTTGCAGGAAAACGATTTCAGGGGGTAGACGGGAATTGCATTTAAAGCATAGGAAAAGAGGCAGAACGTCGACAATGATGCTCTTGGCCAAAAAGGGCGTATGCGTTTTTTCCTGAATATATTCAGGAAAAAACGCATACGCCCTTTTTGGCCAACCAAGCAAGCATGTTAAGGAAATCTGCACTACAATGAAGTCTCACTGCCCCCCGGTCAAAAGGGCCATCTGATAAAAGTGTAAAATCCAGAAAGTCAGCACAGGCCATGGAGAACAGCGAGCCTTGTTATGCTGATGGGCGGGATGAAAATTGCCAACAGCCAGTCTGGAAAAATGTATGGTGTTTCCCGGAACATCTAAAAAACAAAGCAACGGAGCCTACGGCACTTCCCCTTATGGTCCTATAGCTTAGGAAAATTAAAATCAAAAACACACAGCAACCCAAAAGTCTCGGGCGGCTCTGTTTACAAGAACCTCGTCTACGGTACAAGTTAAATATCCCAGAATGTGAAAAATGGATAAAGAAGTTGTGGTACGTACGTACAATGGAATATCACACAGCAATGAAATCTATGTCATCAGGCCCGTCGCGGCATAATGAGTGGATTCAGGTACGATGATTCTAAGTGAAATAAGTCACACAGAAAATGAAACATCATAAGATATCACTACTACACGGAATGTAAACTTGGCTACACATGAACTGAATTACAAAACAGAAGAGGGTCTCAAATTTAGAAAACCAACTTATGCTTGCTTATGGGGAAAGGTGAGTTGGGGTGCTGCATAAAACCAGAGATAGAAATTAGCACAGATACCTTTCCATAAGCCAAATATGTAATAGTCAAGACCTACCCCTTGCTCAACGAAATGGACTAAACACCCCATATTCAACGCCTAGGAATACACCTGACTAGTAAGAATCTTCAAACCCATGGATTTATATGTCTCCGTAAGAGAATGAAGCGTGTGTACAGCGG